>NC_081555.1:108997365-109692053 GCF_963082655.1 Stomoxys calcitrans | reverse complement strand
AAAAATTTCATTTCTATGGATAATTTTGTCAAAATTTCATATGAATAGGAAATTTTATCAACATTTATTTTATTTCTGTAGTAAATTTTGTCAATTCTGTAAACCAGCTGAGCCGGGCCCTCTCCGCTGGACCTTTTTCATGGAATCTATATTTCAGTCGTCAGTATGGGGGGTCTTTGGGGAGTGGGACCGATCCTCAGACATTTTGCCCTGAATGTGGGTATTATATTCTACTCTCTCCAAAATACTTTCCATTTAAGCCCCATAATGATATAGTCAGTAAATATATCACGTTTAGGAGAAATTTTTATGGTGGGGTGGACCCCCTGAATGCCGAAAGTTGGATTCAATTTCATTTTGTACTCTCAAAACCTTTCATTTGTTTCCAAGATTTCCGATATGGGGGCTGTTTTGGGGGTGCAGTGGCCCCCAAAATACCTGGCCTCAAATTATATATCTGAGTCATTTTCGGCTCACAAATACCTTTCGTTTGAGCCCATGCTGTCATGGTTGGTTTATATATACATTTTGCAGAGTTTGGTACTCCGAGATAACCCACCCCAACTTTGGATGCCAAATTTTTATACCCAATTTTTTGTTAGCCTCCTCGACGTTCGTACCAAGTATGGTCGCTATATTTGGAAATATAAACCGATCTCCCGATTAAAGATCTTGGTACCATAAAATGCGCGTTTATTATTCGATTTCGCTGAAATTTCGCATAACGTGTTGCGTTCGAATGGAGTATGGTCGGGCTACATTTGGATATAGCTGGTATATAGACCGATCATCCGATTTTAGGTCTTGGGCATATAAAAGGCGGATTTATTATCCGATTTCGCTGAAATTTGGTACAATATGTTGCGGTAGGCAACTTAACATTCGTTCTGAGAACGGTCAATATCGGGGTATATATGTAAATATAGCTGTCATATATACCGATCTTCCGATTTTGGTCCTTGTGTCCATGAAAGCAACAATTTTGCTTTACAATGATACACTGAGCTTTAGTCCCGATTGGTATTTATTTGTATATTGCTGCCAGATAGGCCGATCTTCCGATTTAAAGACCCATAATAGGCATATTTATTTTCGGATGTCGCTGAAATTATGCTAGCGATCTATGTTAGGCTTTTCGCATCCGTGCTATAAATGGTTTAGATCGGTCTATATATCAATTTAGACTAATTTTCTGTTTTACCAATTTGAACAGTGAATTGTTTTTATCAGACCACTTGACGTTCATGCCGTGTTTGCTCACAATCTGTCAATATTTCCATTAAGCTGCTATGGGTTCATAAATGGTACATTTTAACATATATATGTCAGGTGGTGGGTATCCAAAGTTCGGCCCTGCCGAACTAAATGCCTTCTTACTTGTTATTATACCCACCACCATAGGATGGGGGTATACTAATCTAGTCATTCCGTTTGTGACACCTCGAAATATTGATCTAGGACCCCATAAAGTATATATATACTTGATCGTTTCGAAATTCTGATTCGAACTAGCCGTCCGTCCAGGTTATAGACCGAATTAGACCGTACTTTGCACAGTTGTTGAAAGTCAAAACAAAACACTATATGTAAATTGTCCGCCTGTCGAAATCGCGATAGCGGTCAAACGCGTAGAGCTAGAAGCTTGAAATTTTGCACAGGTACTTAATATTGATGTAGGTCGTCGATGATTGCAAATGGGCCACATCTATCTGTCGAAATCACGATAGTGGTCGAACGCGTAGAGTTAGAAGATAGAAGACTTCGATATAGCTCCCATATAAACCGATCTTCCGATTTGACTTCTTGAGTTCTTTTTAGTTCGACTTGGCTGTAATTTTGCATGCGGTGTTCTGTTATGACTTTCAACAACGAAGCCAAGTACAGTCCAAATCGGTCTATAACCGGATATAGCTCCCATATAAACCGATCTCCCGATTTGACTTCCTGAGTGGACAACAATTGTGTATTCTAGAGGCTCATACAAAATTTGCTTAATATTAGTGCCATCGAAAGTTCGCCAGCTCTGAACTTTTTTTGTCCGATTTGGCTGAAATTTTGCATGTAGTGTTCCATTATGAATTCTAACAATTGTGTCACATTCGGTATATAACCTGATGTAGCTCCCATATAAACCGATCTCCCGATTTGACTTCTTCAGCCCTCACAATCCGCAATTTTTGTCCGATTTGGCTGAAGTTTTGCATGTGGTGTTTTGTTATGATTTCTAACAACTGTGCGTAGTACGGTCTAAATCGGTCTATAACCTGATATAGCTCCCAAATAAACCGATCTCCCGATTAGACTTCATGAGCTCTTACAAGCCGAAATTTTTATCCGATTTGGCTGTAATGTTGCACGTTGTATACTGTTATGATTTGCAGTAACTGTGTTAAGTACGGTCGGTCAATAACATGATATAGCTCAACTAAAGGGTGATTTTTTTGAGGTTAGGATTTTCATGCATTAGTATTTGACAGATCACGTGGGATTTCAGACATGGTGTCAAAGAGAAAGATGCTCAGTATGCTTTGACATTTCATCATGAATAGACTTACTAACGAGCAACGCTTGCAAATCATTGAATTTTATTACCAAAATCAGTGTTCGGTTCGAAATGTGTTCATTCACCGTAACGTTGCGTCCAACAGCATCTTTGAAAAAATACGGTCCAATGATTCCACCAGCGTACAAACCACACCAAACAGTGCATTTTTCGGGATGCATGGGCAGTAAGTAGTAGTAAGTCTATTCATGATGAAATGTCAAAGCATACTGAGCATCTTTCTCTTTGACACCATGTCTGAAATCCCACGTGATCTGTCAAATACTAATGCATGAAAATCCTAACCTCAAAAAAATCACCCTTTATAACCGACCTCCCGATTTCACTTTTTAAGCCCTTACAACCTGAAATTTTTATCCGATTTTGCTGAAATTTTGTGTTCAGTGTTCTGTTAAGTTTCTCAAGAACTGCACATAGTACGGTTCAATTCGGTATATAACCAGATATAGGTCCCATATTTTAGCAGAACCCATGGTGGTGGGTTCCCAGATTCGGCCCGGCCGAACTTATCACGTTTGTTTAATTTATTGGGTTGCCCAAAAAGTAATTGCGGATTTTTCATATAGTCGGCGTTGACAAATTGTTTCACAGCTTGTGACTCTGTAATTGCATTCTTTCTTCTGTCAGTTATCAGCTGTTACTTTTAGCTTGATTTAGAAAAAAAGTGTAAAAAAGTATATTTGATTAAAGTTCATTCTATGTTTTATTAAAAACGCATTTACTTTCTTTTAAAAAATCCGCAATTACTTTTTGGGCAACCAAATAGTTTAGTACAACAGCCAATCATCTATACTCGATATACATTTGAGGGATAGGTTGACACGCCTTTGATCAAGGTTATATTAAAGATGATTTACAAATGTTTGGTGTGAGAACTTTAAACCCTATTTGGACTTTGCCCTTCTGACCTAATATTATCACCCAAAGTTGGAAATTCTCACACCTTACACTATGACACAGCCGAAGTCCATCAAAATCGGTACGGAACTAGATATGTCGTCAACTTAGTGGTATTACCCAATTTTCCCTTAAGGCTAGATGCAAAATTGCAAATTTGACCATGAACATTCCATTAAGGAACTGCGGCAAACTTCTCACAAATCAATTAGTGCTGTCCGATTCAATTTTAAGCTCAATGATAATGAACCTCCTTTTTATAGCCGAGTCCGAACGGAGTGCCTCAGAGCGCCACCTCTTTGGGAAGAAGTTTTTCCATGACAAAGTACCTCAAAAATGTCGCCAGCATTATGAGGGATGTATGGTATTATAAAGTCAGCACCGCCCGACTTTTGCCTTTTTTTTACTTGTTATACGAAAATTGTTACCAAAATAACTTTAAAATTTTTTATTTTCTCTTCAGAGGATTTACAAACGTTATTTTAAGAACTGATAACTGTAAGCCAAAATTATTCAAGCTTCATCTACGTTGTCCACAATTTCTCCATACTATCTGCAGCAAAGAGTTCTAGCTCTGTCTATGGAAATATTGTAACTCAGGCATTTCTTACATTCCACGCAATCGATAAAATGGAAGAAAGACGATAGAATTTTATAACCCTCACGTAAACTTGATACACATATGTAAATATGGATATTCTACGTCAATACAAAGGTAAACGATGTTTGTTACAAACACAGCCACACTCATGTTACATGCACACACGCATATTTATATTACTTGGTACATTGGCCTTTATGGCTATCTTTGCCCATATGAAATTCAATCGTTTCGTAAGGTATTTTTTCTACGTACACTTAAAATGTACAAGATATACATTTGAAGCGGGGTTTTTTCATATTAAAGAGACCTCTTCGCACCCTTCTATTCCTTCAGACTAAGTAGTCTCACCCCCCAGTAATCCTTTGTTAGCATAGATAAAATAGAAATTTCCATAGAGCGATAAAGGTCAATTGGTTGTTAAACTGAAAGAAAACTGAGTGCCTAGAAATCAAATGCATAGCTGAAATTGAAAATAAAGTGTTCAAACAATAGCTGCTTGAAAGCCATAAAAGATATTTATTCAAGCCATTTTCCATAAAAGTCTATTGAAGACAAACAGTGAGTGAGTGATAGTAATTTTATGGTCGCTTTTATGAATTGCGATAAAATCTTTTGAAGTCTTATATTGAGAAGAATTATATTTGGAATGGGAAATTAAGTTTTTATAAGCAATCATAGTTATAAAGTGTAAAGAGAAAATGCTTTGAAGATTTTAATCGGAAACAAGTCTTCATAGATCGAGGGAAGGTCATATTGAAAATTTCATTAAAGTTAGGTTAGCTTCAGTTAGGTTGAAAAGAGGGTGCGAATGGCCATACACCTAAGCCAAGACCCCAGATCGGTTTATATGGCAGCTATATCAGTGAGGTTATGGACCGATTTGAACCATACTCGGTCCATAACCTGATATACTGGCAGCTATATCAGGTTATGGATCGATTTGAACCATACTCAGCACAGTTGTTTGAAGTCATTAAAAAGCACATCATGCAAAATTTCAGCCAAATCGGATAAGAATTGTGCCCTATAGCGACTCAAGAAGTCAAGATCCCGATCAGTTTATGTGGAAGCTATATCAAGTGTGGACCGATATAGCCCATTTACAATCCCAACCGACAACCGACCTACACTAATAAGAAGTATTTGTGCAAAATTTCAAGCGGATAGCTTTACTCCTTCGAAAGTAAGCGTGCTTTCGACAGATAGACGGACGGGCGGATATGGTTAGTTCGACTTAAAATGTCATGACGATCAAGAACATATATACTTTATTTGTCTAAGAGAATATTTCGAGGAGTTACAAATAGAATGACGAAATTAGTATACCCCCATCCTATGGTGAAGGGTATAAAAAGAAAATCTAAGTTAGGAATTCCGTGCTACTTACAAAATCCTTAATTGTTTTCCATGCCAGGCCCATAAGATGGTTTATATCTGGTACTGTGTCCCCACCTAAGTGCCAGTATCTGTTAGACGCGGCAATGACAAAGGAAATGCTCCAACGTCTCTTCATCTTCCCTGAATGGCCATCACTTGCTATCCCTTGCCGCACCGATTTTACATAAGTGAGCTCATAAACCTATGTGTCCCGTTATGATACCAATAGCTATACTGACCTCCTTCTTACTTCCTTACAGTATTAGCCTCGTCTCGACCCGAAAGGCTTCGGGTTAACCAAGTTTATTGACGGCAGTCCTCTGGCCTTCACCGCCAAATAACCTGCCGTTCCATTCCCCCTTACTACGTTATGACCCGAAACCCAAACGATGCGGTTTTTTCCATCCTCAGAGAACGCTTTAATTTCCTTCTTACACTACAAAACTGTTCGTGACCTTATCGTTCTGGTTGTTATTGCCCTTGTGGCAATTTTAGATGTTCCCACTCGACGTCCTCGAGTTAGGACCACACCACCTCATGCATTCCGTGATCGCCCGGATCTCCGCCTGGAGGACCGTATTAAGGTCAGGCGGTCTAAAACAGGTCTCAGTCCCTGGGTTTTCAATGTAGACCCACAGGCCCACTCTGTCCTCTAGCTTTGGTCCATAGGTGTAACATGATCTTTCAGATGCCAATGTTAGGGTTCCGTCAATCCAAGAATGTGCCGATGGCAGCAGTGCCTCGCACTTGACTTCAAGGTTCATCTCAGGTATCCGATCGGAAACTCTCGCTTTCCTTCTAGGTTTCTTATCGTAGCTTCCATAGTACCGCGATGGTATGAGCTGCTTCCTTTTTCAATCCATTCTCCCATCGCCTTAAGCCTCATAGCCGCAATGGCTGCCTCACACTTAATCTGTATGTCAATTGGCCGGATATCCTGAATAGTCTCTAGTGCCCTAGTGGGCGTGGTCCTCATCGCTCCGCCTATGCCAAGATGACTTTTTCTCCATAGCAGTCCACCACACTACTAAGGCATAAGTAAGTATTGGTCTAATCCCGCTCCTGTAGAGCCAGTGAACTATCTTTTGATTCAGGCCCCATTTCGAGCCTACGGCCCATCTACATGGTGCCCTACATCTGTGAGCCTTCTCAGTACGCTCCGGAATGTGACACTTCCAATTCAGTGTCCTGTCCAAAATATTACATAAGTAATTTGACTTTATCAGATATCGAAACGTGATATCTGAGGAAACGTGGTGCCTTGAATTGGGCTTTTGTCTTCTACAGGCATATTTCAGTCTTTTCTGGGTTAACATTGAGACCTCTGGGTCTAGCCCAGTCACATGCCATATACAAGACCCTTTCGGCCCTTCTGCATAGCTCGTTCGTATCCTTACTCCTTATAAGTATTATAACATCGTATGCATAGCAGACGGGTTCAAATCCCTCCTCAGGCAGCATCCGTTATAGGTAGAGATGGGTTTCTACCGGGTAAATACCCAACGCTTGGGTATTTATTGAGTAAATACCAGTTATGGGCATTTATTTGGGTATTTATAATTTTGCAGATATCTTGGGTATAAAAACATTTTCCAAACAATTTTTGATTCTTTCGTATTCTTTGTATATAAAGCTAATCTTCTTATCTCATAAAATCGAATTTTAGTTATATATAGACGCTATATAGACCGATCTCCAGACTTAAAGTCTTGAGGCAATAAATTGGTAACTTTTCACTCACTGTTTCAAATTTCATCAAAATCGGATGAAAAATGCTCCTTTTATCGGCTCAATACTCCATTTCGGGAGATCGGTCTATATGGCAACTATATCCAAATATGGTCCAACCTGTACCACATTTGACAGGAATGGGAAGCGGTCCACCAGAACACACTGTGCCAAATTTTATCGAATTCGGGTAATAAATGGATCTTTTATGGCCTCAATACCCTATATCGGGAGATCGGTCTAAGGGCAGATATAACCAAATATAGTCCAATTTACTGTGAAAATACCTTTTGGGTGTTTACCCATCGCCAATCTCTAGTTATAGGTCATTTATGGTGGTCACCCATAGGAGTGACAATGGTGTGGCTGGCCTTGTGCCCCTGTGGCGTGCCTTGTGCCATTTTCTCACTTACATTTATGCCATGGGAAACACAATGCATCCACCTGTTCCTTAGAATATGGTTTACCCAGCCTCTAAGGACCGGGTCCACCCGTTACATGTCTAAGGATTGGATCAGTGTGTCGGTCCATACATTGTTAAAAGCCTCCTCGATATTAATGCATACCGCCAGGGTGTACGTTTTGGCATCAAAGGGTTCTTCTATTTTATGCACAACCTCGGACAGGGCAGTTTTCACCGACCTTCCCTTGACATAGACATGCTGTTTGTATTTAAGCGGTTCGCTGGATGTCTTACTCTTAATCATGGTATCTACAATGCATTCCATGGTGTCGAGTACAAAGGACGTAAGGTTTGTAGGTCTGCAGGCCTTTGGTGTCGCATAACTTACCTTACCGGGCTTGGGTATAAATACCACCCTTGTCTCCTGCCAGGCTTTCGGAGTATATGCAAGTCCTAGGCACGCTGTGAAAATATTGGCCAGGTGGGGCGCCAGAAAGGGAGGTACTATCTTAAATCCACTTAAAATATCAGTAGGGTCTAGAATATATAAAATATATTTCGAGATATTGCAAACAACATTCTGAAGTTAGATGCCCCTCATCCTGTGGTTAAAGAAGGATGTTGTATAAAAAAAAAAAAAAAACAAGTAAAATCGTGCTAAGTTCGGCCGGGCCGAATCTTATATACCCTCTTTCATGGATCGTATTTGTAGAGTTCTTTTCCCGGCATCTATTCTTAGGCAAAAAAGGATATAAGAAAAGATTTGCTCTGATATTAGAGCGATATCATGATATGGTCCGGTGCGGACCACAATTACATTGTGTGTTGGAGACCTGTATAAAATTTCAGCAAATTGGAATAAGAATTGCGCCCTTTGGGGGCTCAAGAAGTAAAATAGAGAGATCGATTTATATGGGAGCTGTATCAGGCTATAGACCGATTCAGACCACAATAAATACGTATGTTGATGGTCATGAGAGGATCCGTCGTACAAAATTTCAGGTTAATCGGATTATAATTCCGTCCTCTAGAGACTCAAGAAGTCAAGATCCCAAATCGGTTTATATGGCAGCTATATCAGGTTATGAACCGATTTGAACTATATTTAGCACAGTTGGTCAAAGTCATAATAAAATACGTTATGCAAAATTTCTGCCAAATCGGATAGGAATTGCGCCCTCTAGAAGCTCAAGAAGTCAAGTCTCCAGATCGGTTTATATGACGGCTGAATCAGGTTATGGAACGATTTAAACCATACTTGGCACAGTTGTTGGATATCAACAACTTCGTGCAAAATTTCATTCAAATCGGATAAGAATTGCGCCCTCTAGAGGCTTAAGAATTCAAGACCCAAGATCGGTTTATATGGCAGCTATATCAGATTATGGACCGATTTAGACCATACTTAGCATAGTTGTTGAATATCATAACAAAACACGTCCTGCAAAATTTCATTCTAATCGGATAAGAACTGCGCACTCTAGAGGCTCTAGAAGTCAAGACCCAAGATGGACCAATATGGGCCATTTATAATCCCAACCGACCTACACTAATAAGAAGTATTTGAGCAAAATTTCAAGGGGCCAGCTTTACTCCTTTGAAGTTAGCGTGCTTTCGACAGACAGACGGACGGACAGACATGGCAAGTTCGACTTAAAATGTCATGACGATCAAGAATATATATACTCTATGGGGTCTTAGACGAATATTTCGAGGAATTACAAACATAATGACGAAATTAGTATACCCCCATCCTATGGTGGAGAGTAGAATAACACATCTAATGCGCCTGACCACTGCAATTAACTACAAACTGATTCAACTCTTGTAAGCACTTCAACTAAACATCAGCAATTCAAAAGAAATTCCTAAGAAATTTACCTCTGGGAGAAATTTATCAATTTTGAGCCAGAACAAATTGAGGATACGGAAGAGTAAACCATTCGCCCATGATGAATTCAATGTTTGGCAATTTAGACATCACTGCTGTATCCTGCGTCTGTGCGACGTTGGGGTAAAGGACTGTTTGTTTTTGTTGGTTATTGTTAACATGATTGGCATTAATTTATCAAATTTGTGGCTAAAGTAACCAATGGGGAATTCGTGTTAAGGTGCACGAATGTGAATGAAATAGTGTAGGAATTGTAGAGTTGTTTGCCTTATGTTTATAATGAATCTTTTTTTTTGTATGTTGAAATGAGTTTAGATTTAATTTTATTTGATTGGTAAAATTCTAAGGAAATCCATTTCGAATTTATTATGAGCAACTGCTATTTGCTAAAATAAGTAAAAGGGAGATTCATTGATAATCTCCTCTTTATTTATTGACAGTTAGTATCATGTACAAAAAAATCCTTTTCACAAGAAAGTTCTCCGACACGATGTTTGAATCTAATTATGAGTTCAAGGTTTTTATTATTGAGAAAGAAACAAACCCGTCAATTGGACATCACTGTTTGATATATTTGTTCCTGTTAATACCAAGAGAAATTCATACGAATTTGCAAAATAAGCATCCTATCAGTGATGTACAGTATGGTGGGTCAATTTTGAAAGACCAAAAACACTCACCTCAGGTCTGCCGTAATCCAAACCAATTACGCCAGTTTTGAAATAAAACGAAGGATAATATTGGCAATTATATGCTACTCTGGATTGAGCAAGTAGTTGAGAGGCAATGCCACCTCTCGACAGAGAAAAATTGCACTATACAAGACACTGATACTCCCCGTGTTGTTATATGGCTCCGTAGAATGGGTACTTGCGAAAGCAGATAAGTTGGATCTTGGATTGTTTGAGAGAAAAAATCCTTCATAAAATAAGGCTAAGGTATTTTCCAATAAATGTGCAAAATTTCGATACCCTAGTGACTCCAAAGGCTGATCCATGTGGCTTGAAATTTGGTTAGGTTATTGACCGATTTGGACCGTACTAGGCAGAGTTGTTGGTCAAAGGGCTCAAGAAGTCAAATCGGGAGATCGGTTTATATGGCAGATATATCATGTTATAGACCGTTTTGTATCGTACTTGACACAATTGTTGGAAGTCGTAAAATAACACCGCATGCAAGATTTCATCCAAATCGGACAAAAATTGCGGCTTCCAGGGACTCAAGAAGTCCATATAAACCGATATGGGAGCTATTTCAGGTTATTGACCGATACGGACCGTACTAGGCACAGTTGTTGAAAATCATAACGGAACAACACATACAAATTTTCATCCAAATCGGAGAAAAATCCCTGCTTGTAAGGGCTCAAGAAGAAAAATCGGTAGATCGGTTTATATGGGAGCTATATTAGGTTATAGACCGATTCGGATCGCACTTGGCACAGTTGTTAGGAGTCATAACGAAACACCACATACAAATTTTTATCCAAATCGAACAAACATTCCGGCTTTTAAGGGTTAAAGAAGTCAAATCGGGAGATCGGTTTATATGGAAGCTATACTAGGTTAAAGACCGATGTGGACCGTACTTGGCGCAGCTGTTGAAAGTCATAACAGAACACCACATAAAAATTTCCAGCCAAATCGGTCAAAAATCGCGTCTTATAAGGCCCCAAGAAGTCAGAACAGGAGATCGATTTATATAAAAGCTGTATCTGGATATAGGCCGATACGGACCGTACGCGACGCAGTTGTTGGAAATCGCAACAGAACACCGCATGCAAAATGTCTGCCAAATCAGACAAAAATTGCGGCTTGTAAGGTTTGATATGGGAGTTATATCAGGCTATAGACCGATTCGGACCGTACTTGGTACAGTTATTGGAAGTCATAACGGAACACCACATAAAAATTTGCAGCCAAATCGGACAAAAATCGAGGATTGTAAGGGCTCAAGAAGCCAAATCGGGAAATCGGTTTATATGGGAGCTATATTAGGTTATAGACCGATGTGGACCGTACTTGGCACAGCTGTTGAAAGTCATAACAGATCACTACGTGCAAAATTTCAGCCAAATCGGACAAAAATGCGGCTTCCAGGAGCTCAAAATTCATATGAGGAGATTGGATTATATGGGAGCTATATCTAAATCTGATCCGATATGGCCCATTTGCAAATCCCAATGGCCTACATCAATATTAAGTATGTGTACAAAATATCAAGCGAATAGCTCTACGCGTTCGACCGTGACTTCGACAGACGGACGGACGGACACGGTTAGTTCGACTCAGAACAGAGACGATCAAGAATATATGTACTTTATAGGGTCTTAGACGAATATTTCGAAGTGTTACAAACGGAATGACTAGATTAGTAAACCCCCCATCCTATGGTGGTGAGTATAGAAAAATATGGGTCGATCTCAATCATTTTTGGCTCTATACATGCGTCTTTTATGGTTTTTAGACCCTAAAGCTGAAGATCGGTCTCTATGGCAGCTAAATCAAAATATAGCCCAGTTTGGACCATTTTCTGGACAGATTTCGGGAATCGTGATACAACTCACTATTCCAAATTTTAGCGAAGTCGAATAATAAATGCGCCTGTTATAGGCTTAAGACCCTAAATCAGCCCATAGGTCTATATGGCTGCTATAAATATGTTTCGATATATACCATATTCGGGTCGAATGTCGGGGCCTATAGTCCAACACATTGTTTAAAATTTCAGCAAAATCGAAAAATAAATGCGCCTTTTATGGTCTTTGGACCCTCAAGCTGAAGATCGGTCTCTATGGCAGCTTTATCTAAGTAAAGCCCGGTTGGGACCATTTTCGGGACAGACAGTACAACTCACTCTTCCAAATTTCAGCGATGTCGGGTAATAAATTCGCCTGTTATAAGCCTAAGACCCAAAATAAACAGATCGGTCTATATGGCAGTTATATCTAAATATGTTCCGATCTAGACCAATTTTGGTTCGGATATCGACGGGTCTAATAAAACTCACTGTTCTGAATTTGAATAAATTTGAATAAATGAGCCTTTTATGGTCTTTAGACCCCAAAGCTGAAGATCGGTGTCTATGGCCTAAGACCCAAACATCGGCAGATCGGTCTATATGGCAGCTATATCCAAATATGTTCTGATCTGAACCATTTTTGGTTCGAATATCGGTGGGCCTAATAAAACTCACTATGCTAAATTTTAAAGAAATCAGGTGACAAATGCGCCTGTTATAGGCTTAATACCCTAAATCGCCAGATCATTCTATACACCAGCTAAATCCAAATATAATCCGATGTGGTCCATTCAAGAAATTGACTTGCGTATAGAAGAAATACGACTCTGTGCACAATTTCAACTCAATATCTCAATTTTTATAGTCACCACCATAGGATGGGGGTATACTAAACTAGTCATTCCGTTTGTAACACTTCGAGATATTGATCTAGGACCTCATATAGCATAAATATTATTGATCGCCTAGAAATTTTGATTCGAACCAGCCATGTCCGTCCGTCCGTCTATCGAAATCACGATAGCGGTCGAACGCATAAAGCTAGCCGCTTAAAATTTTGCACTGATACTTTATATTGACGTAGGTCGTTGGGGATTGCAAATGGGCCATATCGGTTCAGATTAGTATATAGCTCCCATATAAACCGACCTCCCGATTTGACTTCTTAAGCCCCTGCAAAAATTGCAAATTTCAAATTTTGCCCATGAAAATTCCACTAAAGAACAGGGGCTTCCTTCTCACATATCAATGAGTGCAGTCCGATTCAAGTTTAAGCTTAATGATAAGGGGCCTTCTTTTCATAGCCTAGTCCGAACGGCGTGCCCCAGTGCGACACGTCTTTGGAGAGAAATTTTACATGGCATAGTACCTCACAAATGTTGCCAGCATTAGGAGGGGAAAACCACAGCTGAAAATTTTTCTGATGGTCTCGCTAGGATTCGAACCCAGGCGTTCAGCGTCATAGGCAGACATACTAACCTCTGCGCTGGGGTGGCCTCCTTAAGCGCCTGGAAGCCACATTTTTGTCAGATTTGCCTGAAATTTTGCACATAGTGTTCTGTTATGACAACTGTGCCAATTACGGTCCAAATGGGTTAAGAACCTAATATAGCTCCCATATAAACCGATCTCCCGATTTGACTTCTTGAGCCCCTAGATGCCTCAATTTTCATCCGATTTTGCACATAGTATTCTGTTATGACTCCCTACAAGGGAACCAAGTACGGTCCAAATCGGTCTGTAACCTGATATAGCTCTCATATAAACCGATCTCCCGATTTGACTTCCTGAGCCCCTGGAAGCCGCAATTTTTGTCCGATTTGCCTGATATGCTCATAGTATTCTGTTATGACTCCCAACAACTGTGCTTAGTATGGTTCAAATCGGTCTATAACCTGATATATTGGGTTGCCCAAAAAGTAATTGCGGATTTTTTAAAAGAAAGTAAATGCATTTTTAATAAAGCTTAGAATGAACTTTAATCAAATATGCTTTTTTTACACTTTTTTTCTAAAGCAAGGTAAAAGTAACAGCTGATAACTGACAGAAGAAAGAATGCAATTACAGAGTCACAAGCTGTGAAAAAATTTTTCAACGCCGACTATATGAAAAATCCGCAATTACTTTTTGGGCAACTCCAGCTCCCATATAAACCGATTTCCCGATTTGACTTATTGAGCCCTTACAAGTCTCGATTTTTATCCGATTTGGCTGAAATTTGGCACATAGTGTTCTGTTATGACTCTGAACAACTTCATCAAGTACGGTCCAATTCGGTCTATAACTATTTTATAACCATATTTTAGCAGAATCCATGGTGGTGGGTTTCCAAGATACGGCCCGGCCGAACTAAGTACGCTTTTACTTGTTGAAGGCTAGCGTGATTACAACTGACGGCCACATGGAAAGACAGACCCACGGACCGCATTAAATCGTCTTAGAATTTTACAACGATCCGAAAGAAATATACGTTGTAGAGTCGGAAATGGATATTTCCATTGTGTAACAAACGGAATGACAAAATGAATATACCCCTATCCTGTGGTGGTGGGGATAAAAAGTTTCTGCAAATTGTCCTTTTTTATTCAAATTTTTTTCACTTCAGAATCTAAAATTTCCAAAAAAAAACCCTTTTTTTTTTGTAAAAAATGTAACATCATTATATCCTTCATAATTTTTTTTTTTCATCGATAAGTGTTATAATTTTTTTTTGCTGGCCAACCCCTTAGTGAGACTCTCCTCCTTTGAAAAATGTCACTTTTTTGCTATTGCCTCCATATACGGGTACACATTTTGCCTAATTTGTCCCTTTTGACAAGGGCTTGTTGTAGAGCACTACCTGCAACCTTATGTTGGCCTTGTTTGAGAGAGCATAAACTATCCCACAAACATTTGAATAGAAATTAGAATTTATTTCCCCATAACTAGTTGTGATAAATTTTTCTTAGAAATCTTCCCTACTCATAACATAATGTATTTTTCAAATGTATTGTTGGTAGTTGGGTGAATTTATCAATATTTTATTCTACCTCTTGAATTTGCCAGGACAACAGCAGCCATTACCTCGCCCAGGTCACTAAACTGGGAAATTAACAGTTAATTGTACACCAATTGTGTATAGAAATAAACATTAGAATAACGATGTCATGCTAAAATGGCCAAGAATGTAGTTGTCACCAGGCATTCCAATTTACCAACGACAGCAAGTAATTTCCACACCTTACAACACTCATACACAGCCACACGCATACACACTCGACCAATATTTCTAATAACATCACTATAATAGGACTCCTCCCTAAACACATTCCATGAATGTATGAGTGGCGTGAGTGGGTGGAGTGGAGCAAAACACATTTTCAACATACCGTTAAATTATCATTTCAATACTTTGGCATGCTACGGTTCATAAGCACGGCCATAAAGAGAAGTAAAGAATGACTATGAAATAAAAAAAAAAAAATTATAAAATGAAAAAAAAAAAAAAATCTAGCAACTACAATTCTAGGACAACCAACAACTACAACACTGGGACAAAAGGAAATAGGTAGGAAAATTGTATTTCCATTTTTCCTTTTTTTTTTGCTTTGTTGCTTTCACTCTCCTCACTAACTACGTACTGTGTGAGAGAGTGTCAAGTTTTGGGTGTGTTCCTTTCTATCCTTGTTTCACGATTATATTGCGATATAAGATATCCTTTGGAGATATTAGACGCTTCTCCCAACAATAAATGAACAAATTGAAATACAATACTCGTGTATCCTGGCTACAATAGTCAAAGTACTCGTACTCTGAGGGTATCCTTATCATCGAATACGTTAGTGGGTGTTGGCCTTTTGTCGTGCCGCATGTAGGATGTGGTGAATGTATGAAAAAAAAAGTTTTTTTGTTGGCAACAACAGCAGCAAAATGTGAAATGGCTCTTTATAAACAAAATCAAATAAATTGAGACATTAAGAGGCAAGGACATATCATCCATTTCATCGACCATCACATAGCCACACACCCCCGCACACATACATGCTCATAGAAATAGTGATGTGATATTTTTGAAATTAAATTCGAAATTTAAATCGGTTTTTTTATTCTTGAAGACTGATAAAACTCAAAATGATGTTCATACCTTACTTGCTTGGTTGAAATTAAAAGTCCTCATAAAAATAAGTATGAAGAGGCTATAAACGAAAGAATTTGACATTTGAAGCAGATGTTATCAATAAACAACCGCATGTGAAATAAAAGACTAAAATGTACAGGGTAGAAAGTCGGGAGAAATAAAATTTAAATACTCTGAATGAAATGAAACTCTTCAAAAAACAAATTAACGCGAATGCCCGAATCTTATATTCACTCCAACATGGATCGCATATGAAAAGTCCTTTGAATGACTTTTTCCAATATATAGGAGTTCTGTCAAGCTATAGACCGATATGGACCATACTATTGGGTTGCCCAAAAAGTAATTGCGGATTTTTCATATAGTCGGCGTTGACAAATTTTTTCACAGCTTGTGACTCTGTAATTGCATTCTTTCTTCTGTCAGTTATCAGCTGTGACTTTTAGTTTGCTTTAGAAAAAAAGTGTAAAAAAAGTATATTTGATTAAAGTTCATTCTAAGTTTTATTAAAAATGCATTTACTTTTTTTTAAAAAAATCCGCAATTACTTTTTGGGCAACCCAATATTTATGGTGTAGGAAGTGATACCAAAATACCACGTTCATAGCTTCAGCCAAATCGGATAAAAATTGCGCTTATATGGGAGTTATATCAGGTTATGGGTCGAATTGAACCATACTTGTCGGGGCTATTGAAAGCCAAAGTAAAATATAACGTGCAGAATTTCAGCCAAATCGGATAATAATTACGCCCTCCAGAGGTTCAAGAAGTCAAATCAGACTATCGTTTTATACATTTTTATACTATACACCACCACTGTGGAGCAGGGTATTATAACTTTGTGAATTTGTTTGTAAAACCGTCTGTCTGTCCACCAAATCGGATAATAATAATGCACAGAGGCTTAAGAGGCTCTGTGCGTCTGTCTGTATGTCTGTCCGTCTGTCCGTCTGTCCGTCTGTCTGTCTGTCTGTCTGTCTGTCTGTCTGTCCATCTGTCTGTCCGTCAGTCCGTCTGTCTGTCCGTCAGTCCGTCTGTCTGTATATCTGTCTGTCTGTCCATCTGTCTGTCCGTCTGTCTGTCTGTCTGTATGTCCGTCTGTCTGTCTGCCCGTCTGTCTGCCCGTCTGTCTGTCCGTCTGTCTGTCCATCTGTCTGTCCGTATATCTGTCCATCTGTCTGTCCGCCAAATCGGATAATAATAATGCCCTGCAGAGGCTCAAGGAGTCAAATCTGCCGATCGTTTCTGTATGTCCGTCTGTCTGTCTGTCTGCCCGTCTGCCCGTCTGTCTGTCCGTCTGTCTGTTCGTCTGTCTGTCCATCTGTCTGTCCGTCTATCTGTCCATCTGTCTGTCCGCCAAATCGGATAATAATAATGCCCTGCAGAGGCCCAAGAAGTCAAATCTGCCGATCGTTTGAAATATTTAATACCCTACACCACCACTGAGGTCCAGGGTATTATAACTTAATGCATTTGTTTGTAACACCCAGAAGAAAGAGCGATAGACCCATTGTTAAGTAAACCGATCGATTCAAAATCCCTTTCTGATTCAATTTAGCTATGTCCGTCTGTCTATCTGTCCATGTTAATTTATATAAAGGGTGATTTTTTTGAGGTTAGGATTTTCATGCATTAGTATTTGACAGATCACGTGGGATTTCAGACATGGTGTCAAAGAGAAAGATGCTCAGTATGCTTTGACATTTCATCATGAATAGACTTACTAACGAGCAACGCTTGCAAATCATTTTCAGTGAATGGGCCCTAGAAAAGTTGGCAGAAAATCCGCTTTTTTATCGACAAATTTTGTTCAGCGATGAGGCTCATTTCTGGTTGAATGGCTACGTAAATAAGCAAAATTGCCGCATTTGGAGTGAAGAGCAACCAGAAGCCGTTCAAGAACTGCCCATGCATCCCGAAAAATGCACTGTTTGGTGTGGTTTGTACGCTGGTGGAATCATTGGACCGTATTTTTTCAAAGATGCTGTTGGACGCAACGTTACGGTGAATGAACACATTTCGAACCGAACACTGATTTTGGTAATAAAATTAAATGATTTGCAAGCGTTGCTCGTTAGTAAGTCTATTCATGATGAAATGTCAAAGCATACTGAGCATCTTTCTCTTTGACACCATGTCTGAAATCCCACGTGATCTGTCAAATACTAATGCATGAAAATCCTAACCTCAAAAAAATCACCCTTTATAAACTACAGGTTGCAATTTTCATCCGATCGTCTTAAAATTCGGTACAGGCATGTTTTTCGCCTTAAAGACGAAGCTTATGAAATTGAAAACAAATCGGTTCAGATTTGGATATAGCTCCCATATATATGTTCGTTAAATTTGGACTAAAATTGCAATAATGTGGTCATTTGTTAGCCGATTCTATCGAAAATTACCAGAAAGGATATTCTCTTGACTCTCGACATTACTGGTGAATTTCGTAGAAATGGGTTCAGATTTAGATGAAGCTCTCAAACATATATATCGCCGAATTTTAACTCCTAGACCCACTGCAAGCGCATTTATAGAATAATCTTCCCAAAATGTTGTACAACGCTTTCTTCTACGACTACTCCAATATCTAATAAGTTTGCACTAAATCGGTTCTGATTTAGATATACCTTCCTTATATATGTTCGTCCGATTTTGAGAAATATTGAAATAAAGTGATCATTTGTTAACCGATTCTCCCGAAATTCGGCGGGAAGGATTTTCTCTTGACTCTCGACATTACTGGTGAATTTCATAGACATCGGTCATGATTTAGATACAGCTGCCATATATGTATTTACCCCATTTTCACTTCTAGAACCACTGCAAACACATTTATTGACCAATCTTGCCAAAATTTTGAACAACGCTTTCCTCGAGGACTACCACAATACCTATAGAGTTTGGTAAAAATCGGTTCAGATTTATATATAGCTCTCATATATATATTTTCGTCAGATTTTGGGTAATTTGCAATAATGTTGTCATTTTTCAACCGTATGAAGATTCGTATCAAATTCATATTCAACTCGCAAATACCTTTCATTTGGGTCCCATATTGCCGCGGTCGGTAAATATGTCCGATTTAGGGGTGTTTTGGGGGTTGGGGTGGTTTCCCTAGCACTTGGTCCGACAATTGCATGTCAGTTACTTTTTCTTATCTTAAATACCTTTCATTTGAGTCCCATATTGTCGTGATTGGTCTAAATATATGTTTGGTAGGTTTTAGGGTGGGGCAGCCCCCCTAGGTACCCCATCCGAAATTTGGATACCAAATATTTTCTTTTATGGTACTATATGAGAGCACACAAAATTTGGCTTAAATCGCACTACCCATCTCCGAGATCTGGCGTTTCTGAAAAATAGGGTAAGGGGGAGGGTCCGCCCCCCTTCACATATCAAAAAATGTAGTACCCTATTTTCACCACGGGATCATTATGCACCATTTGTGAACATTTCAAGAAAATCGGTTCAGCCGTTTCTGAGTCTATAAGGAACACACACACATACAAACAAACAAACCTACAAACAAACACAAATTGACTTTTATATATAAGATAAATAAAAATCTTATAATGAACTTACCAACAAAATTATCAATAACTTACAGGACATTCCATCATTTGTGATAAATTATGAACACTTACCTGAAAAAAGAGAAAAAAATAAAATTAGAACATAGAAAATTAAGCATATTATATTTATATTTAAATCGATTCATCACAAAATTTAAAAACAAGTAAAAACGTGTTTGGCCGGGTCGAATAATGGAGACCCATAAGCATGGATTTCTGACATTGATTATGCTTTGAATTATGTGAAACCGACGTAAAACATGAAGGTGCTTTAGATTCTAGCCATTAATACTTCAGAAAAAAGTTTTTAATAACTACCTTACTATGAGATGCATAACGGCAGGCTTGGTATCTGCAGATCTAACAACTAAAGGCGTGCTAAGTTCGGCATATATATAAAAGATTATCGATTAATGTTTTGATATAACTGCCATATGATCTCACGGTTGAACTTCTAGAGCCCATTTACAATCGCAACCGACTTGCACTAATGGGAGGTATTTTTGCAAAGTTTCAAGCATATAGTTTTTCTCCTACGAATATAAGCTTGCTTTCGACAAGCAGAAAGGCAGATGGACGGACGGACAGACGGGCGGACATACGTACGGACGGACGTGTTAAAATAGACTTAAAATGTCAAAACGTTCAAGAATGTATTTTCTTTGTTAGGTCTCAGATCATTATTACGATGAGATGCAAACGGAATGACGATGTTTGTATATAACCATTCTATTGTGGAGAGTATTAAAAAAATTTTTCTTAAACATTTTGTCAAGTAAAGCGCCCCTGTGGCTGAGCTGACAGCGAACTCAGATTACCACGTCTGCATGTCTATCCCTTCTAGAGTAGGAAAGGAAGTGACAAATGCCTAGGCTACAGACATAATGGTCAAGAGTATCACGAAGTCCCTGAATGACTAGCTTGTGTCCGCATGTCCTAGACCCAAGCCACCGCCATGGTGGACCCGAGCTGGTTAGTCTATCGAAGGACTACAGAAAACTCTTCAACAGGGCGAAAGCCACAAGAGCACCACACGATTGGGACATCCATAAGGCTGATCTAAGAAAGAATAAGGGCGAGGTGAGAAAGGCTCATAACAAATCCTGTGTAGAATTCTGCAGCTCCTCTAGGCTATGAAAGATTCTATCATCGAAACCTATTACGGTGGGGTATATTCAGAAGTCAGAAAATGTATGGACAATGTCCAGTGAGGAAACACTAGAACTACTCGTTGATACACATTTCCCGGGGGTATATTCAGAAGTCAGAGAATGTATGGACAATGTCCAGTGAGGAAACACTAGAACTACTCGTTGATACACATTTCCCGGGAAGTTCTCCAACGGATAACTTGGTGGCAGAAGAAGATGTCACTCCTATAAGTCGCCAGGCCCTAATGATGTATCACCGGTTGAATTAAAAACTCTGTCTGATAGACTGGTTCCTTGGCTTAGGGAGATATACTCTGCTCTGTATCAGCATGTCATATATACCTGTGGGATGGAGGGACACGAAGGTGATTTTCATTCCGAAAGCAGGGAAACCCTAACACACGAAGGCGAAAGATTTTCGTCCTATTAGTCTATCATCCTTTATGCTAAAGACTCTTGAGGTTGATAGAAACATATTTTAGGACAAAGATCGCTGGAGATCGCCAGTCACGGCAGCAGCATGCATATATTAAAGGAAAATCCACTGAAACAGCCCTTCACAACCTAGTCGGCTACATAGAATGTTCTCTCGCTGTCAAGAAATATACAATGGTAGCATTTCTTGACATTTAAGGTGTTTTCATAAATGTAGAACCGACGTCAATCGTGATGGAGTTGGAGTTTCTACGCATCGACTCTACCGTAAGAAAGTTTATTAATTATTTACTTTCTAAAATATACATTACGGCAAGACTGGGAACTGTGGATCTAAAACGATGGGTCAGCAGAGAAACACCTCAAAGAGGTGTCCTGTCTTCTCTACTTTGGAATATAGCCATTAAACACATATTATTGTCTCTGTGTAAAAGTGGTCACGTAAGCTGATGACGTGGCAATTGCGGTTAGGGAAAAGATTCCTATCACTCTATGCGATATACTTCCGAAAGCTCTACGTGCAACAGCAAAGTGGGCTATCGAAAGTGGTCTGGGTATAAATCCCTGCAAGAAAGAAGTAGTTCTTCTTTTCAGCAGGAGATTAAAATTGACAACATTGGCACCTGTCTCCTTGGGAGAAGAGAATGTTACATTCACGGACAATGCAAAATACCTGGGTATTTTGATGGACACAAAAATGAACTTTAAATCCAACATATTGACAAAGGCAAGAAAGACAACTCTTGCCCTATACACCTTCAAGGGAGCCATTGGCAAGTTAGGGGTTGAGACCGCGTGTCATGCATTGGGTATATACTGCAGTTGTCAGACCTATAATGCTATATGTTGTTGTGGTCTGGTGGACGGCGCTTCAAAAGCCCACCTATTCTTCATTACTCCGCTGGATCCAAAGGATGGCTAGTTTGTGCATCACAGCCGCATTGAGGATGACATCATCTGATGCACTGAATTTAACGGTATATCTAATGTCTCGCGACATTATGGCAAGACAAATTGCTGTGACCCCTGCCGTTAGACTAAGGGGATCTTTCTCTTTGGTCATGTGGCAGCTACGAATACTGTGTTATCTTTAATACAATGTCCGATGTTCCAGGCAGTGTGGATTAACACCTACCCTGAGCCGCTTTTTGATAAAAAGGACTGTACCACTATTCTTGATAGAAACGATTGGATATCCCTGGTAAATGAAGTTCTAATTTTGATGACCATGTGGGCTTTGGGTATACTCTAAAGATATATTATATCTAAAAAAAATAAAATTAAAATAAACCGATCTGAACCATATACGACACGGATGTCGAAAAGCCTAACATTAGTCACTGTTTCAAATTTCATTGAAATTGGATTATAAATGGACCTTTATGGGGCCAAGACTTAAAATCGAGATATCGGTCTATATGGCAGCTATATCCAAATATGGACCGATTTGGGCTATATTGAAGAAGGTAAAAATCTAATTTCAGCAAAATCGGATAATAAATGTGGCTTTTATGGGCCTAAGACCCTAAATCGGCGGATCGGTCTATATGGGGTCTATTTCAAGATATAGTCCGATATTAACTTCGAAATTAACGTGCTTATGGACAAAAAAAGAATCTGTGCCAAATTTCAGCTCAATATCTCTATTTTTAAAGACTGTAGCGTGATTTCAACAGACAGATGGGCAGATGGACGGACATAGGTAGACCGTCTTAGATTTTTACGCTGATCAAGAATATATATAAATGATAGGGTCGGAAACAGATATTTCGATGTGTTGCAAACGGAATGACAAAATGAATATACCCATATCCTTGGGTGATGGATATAAAAAGGAGGCCCCTTATCATTGAGCTTAAACTTTAATTGGACTGCACTCATTGATATGAGAAAAGTTTCCCCTGTTCCTAAAGGGAATGTTCATTGGAAATTTAGTATTAGTATAATGAGTATACCCGTGAACGCCTAAAATTGTGGTCCCTTGATATATTATACCGTAATCATAGGCCTTATTGCCAGGCAGACAACTAAAACATTTCGAATTTTGATTTTCATTTCATCTAAAATCCCACTTTGTCAGCACAGAAAATCCGGATCAATTTCAATCAATTAATGCGAATTGTCAACATACCATCATATTGCAAAAATGAATCCATTAAAAGATAGATAAAAGCAAACATATTTTTATTGAAGTTTTGCTAAATTGCTGAGTGTATTGGAAATTTTTTTTAATGGCATTCGATAATGGACGTTTTTGCAAAAGTTCATGCAAAAGTATCACTAAATGTTATTTCTACAATATGATTTGTGATGGGGGTCATCTCCATCAATTTTTTTCAGCAATATTGTATGGATGAAAATGCAAAATAGAGGCATGTTTCTTCTTAAATAGTAGAGGAATCTTAGATTCAAAGTTTTTAAACTTAAGCGATTTAAGTTCAATGACAAGGAATAAGTAACATAATTTTTGATGGCCCAGATCAAAAGGAAAACATTCCTTTTAAGCCCAAAATAAAAATCTACAAAGAAGTTTCATTATTGATTTGAACCTTTTCAAATTCGACTGTTCTGGGAATTCTGTTGCCAAAGTAACCAAATGTTAAATCTAAAAATTCCGTATTTAGAAAGCCCACAATCCAAATTCCTCATTTCTTATTTATATTAATAGCTCATAAGCTTAAGCACCCTCCCAATCTCATGATAACTTAACGAAAATTCCTTTTCAAACCTTCATAATTATTACGCCTTCAATTTCTCTTACCTTGCCTTTAAATTCCAAAATTATCCTCATTGACTATTTTCTCTTGGAACTTGGCCCAGTTTCTATTATTTTCAGGTATCTACCAAAACAATGGAAGTCTATTTGTGGTAGTGTAGCAGTGTTCTCTCCTTCTCTCACTCTTACACTCTATGCATGTCGTTTTCATAATTCTTTTGCCAATTGTTCGAAGGAACATAATAAGGCCTTTCATTAC
This sequence comes from Stomoxys calcitrans, assembly GCF_963082655.1. Lineage (NCBI taxonomy): Eukaryota > Metazoa > Arthropoda > Insecta > Diptera > Muscidae > Stomoxys > Stomoxys calcitrans. The sequence goes on along the minus strand of NC_081555.1, from coordinate 109,667,820 downwards.
CATGTTTGTTGGCTGGCAGATTGGCAAAATAGCTAAGTGTTCCAAGAAGGAATCCATTATACTATGCATGTGTATCAGACAATAATTTATGTTCAACACAAGTCGTAGTCCTTTTAGTTGGTGTTTAAACAAAGCCCAATTTTGAAAGCAAATGAGCCCAAGGTAAGACAGAAAATTAAAATTTTCCTGGGTAAAGGGATAAATTAATCTAACCCCCTCGCTTTCACCCAATCCCCATAAAAGACCATAAATGATTGTTAAGACTGTTAAATCAATTTTATTGTTTAACAATACGGATATGGGGACGAAACAGGTCCCATTTTTAGGCTTTCTTGTGTTCTTTCCACCTTATTAGTTTATTGTAATTAATTTGGTGCCATTTAGCAATAGGAGCTTGGGAATGTTCTATAGCATAGTTTGTAATAAGAGAGGAAAAGGTTGCTTAGATCATCTTATCACGTCTTATTGTACAATTTTATTTGATAAATTGTTATCATGAATGCCAAACCTTCATGTGTTCGGGACTGCAAACTAACGTAGATAATCGGTTGATTACATTGGTAGTATAAATGGATTATTTTAACTACCAAATACGAGCCATTCTTATACCAAAAAAGTAAAAAGGCGTTAAGTTCGGCCGGGCCGAACTTTGGATACCCACCACCTCGGGAATATATGTAAACCACCTTTCATCAATATTCGGTAATAATTTCATACCTTATGTCCCATAACAGTTTTGTCAAAATATGTTCCGATTTAGACCAAACTTTAAATTTAGATATCGGTCTACATGGCAGCTATATCCAAATCTGAACTGATCTGTGCGATATTGCAGAAATATGTCAAGGGGCTTAACTTAACTACATCGGACAATAAATGAGCATTTTATGGGCCAAAAACCTTAAATCAAGAAATAGGTCTATATGGCAGCTATATCCAAATATGAACCGATCTGGGCCAAATTGAAGAAAGATGTCGAAGGGCCTAAGACAACTCACTGTCCCAAGCTTCAGCAAAATCTGATAATAAATGTGGCTTTTATGGGCCTAAGACCCTAAAACGGAGGATCGGTCTATATGGCAGCTATATCCAAATCTGGACCGATCTGGGCCGAAGGATGTCGGTGAGCCTAACACAATTCACAGTCCCGAATTTTATCAAAATCGGATAATAAATGTGGCTTTTGTGGGCCTAACACCCTAAATTGGAGTATCGGTCTATATGACAGCTATATCCAAATCTAGACCGATCTGGTCCAAATTAACGAAGGATGTCGTAGGGTCTAACACAACTCACTGTCCCAAATTTCAGCGAAATCGAATAATAAATGTGGCTTTTATGGGCCTTAGACCCTAAATTGGAGGATCGGTTTATATGGCAGCTATATCCAAATCTGGACCGATATGGGCCAAATTGAGGAAGGATGTCGAAGGACCTTACACAACTCACTGTCCCAAATTTCAGCAAATTCGGATAATAAATGTGGCTTTTACGGGCCAAAGACCCTAAATCGGCGGACCGGTCTATATGGGGGCTATATCAAGATATAGTCCGATATAGCCCATCTTCGAACTTAACCTGCTTATGAACAAAAAAAGAATCTGTGCAAAATTTCAGCTCAATATCTCTGTTTTTAAAGACTGTAGCGTGATTTCAACAGACAGAGGGACAGACGGACGGACATGTCTAGATCGTCTTAGATTTTTACGCTGATCAAGAATATATATACTTTATAGGGTCGGAAATGGATATTTCGATGTGTTGCAAACGGAATGACAAAATGAATATACCCCCATCCTTCGGTGGTGGGTATAAAAACTATAAAACAACTAGTAAGGAAAGGCAAAAGTCGGGCGGAGCCGATTATATAATACTTTACACCACCTGGTGTATACCCTTCACCATAGGATGGGGGTATACTAATTTCGTCATTCTGAGACCCCATCTTCTTATATATAAAAATCAATTTGTGTTTGTTTGCGTGTTCCTTATAGACTCAGAAACGGCTGAACCGATTTTCTTGAAATTTTCACAGAGAGCTATATCTATATCCGTCCGTCTGTGGAAAGCACGCTAACTTTCGTAGGTGTAAAGCTAGGTACTTGAAATTTTGCACAAATACTTCTTATGAGTTCAGGTCGGTTGGGATTGGAAATGGACTAAATCATGTTTTGGTATAGCTGCAATATAAACTGAACTTGGATTTTGACCTCTTGAGCCTCTAGAGGGCGCAATTCTTATCCGTTGTGGCGTTTAGCGTTTTGTAATGATTTCTATTACCTATGCTTATTATGGTTCAAATCAGTCCATAGTCTGATGTAACACCTATATAAACCGATCTCGGGTCTTGTCTTCTTAATCCTTTCTCATTCGAAATTTTGCGTGAGGTGTTGACTTCCAACAACTGTACCATATATGGCCTAAATCGGTTCATAACCTGATACAGTTGCTATATAAGCCACCAATCTGGGATCTTAACTTCTAGAGCCTCAATAGGGCGCAATTCTTATCCGATTTGGTTGAAAATTTTTACAAAGCGTTTTGTTATGACTTATGACTAACAACTTTGTAAGAATGGTTCAAATCGGTCCATAATCTGATATAGCTATCATATAAACCAATCTCGGGTCACGATATCTTAAGCCTTAACAGTGCGCAATTGTCATCCGATTTAGCTGAAATTTTGCATGAAGTGTTTTGTTTCAACTTCCAACAACTATGCCAAATATGGGCTAAATCGGTTTATAACCTGATATAGTTCCCATATAAACCAAACTCCCGATTCTTATCCGATTTGGCTAAAATGTTACTCAATGCCTTCCACTTTGGTCTCCAACCTCCCAACCAAGTATAGCCTGAATCGGTCCATAGCCTGATATAGCTTTAATAATATGGCAAGTTTTATCCGTCACCCTTTTTTTGTCAATAAAGAGATACCGGGCAAATAACTTGGCAAATGCGATGGTTGAGGGTATATAAGATTCGCTCCGGCTAAACTTAGCAAGCTTTTACTTGTTCATAGTATCTCTCAGCATGATTTATATCCTTTTGTATGTGCTCAATCCAATTGTCGAAGCATTTTTATACCCACCACCGACGGATGGGGGTATATTCATTTTGTCATTCCGTTTGCAACACATCGAAATATCCATTTCCGCCCCTATAAAGTATATATATTCTTGATCAGCGTAAAAATCTAAGACGATCTAGACATGTCCGTCCGTCTGTCTGTTGAAATCACGCTACAGTCTTAAAAAATAGAGATATTGAGCTGAAAGAGCTTTGAGAGCTTTGCACAGAAACTTTTTTTGTCCATAAGCAGGTTAAGTTCGAAGATGGGCTATATCGGACTATATCTTGATATAGCCCCCATATAGACCGATCCGCCGATTTGGGGTCTTTGGCCCATAAAAGCCACATTTATTATCCGATTTTGCTGAAATTTGGGACAGTTGGTTGTGTTAGGCCTTGCAACATCCTTCGTCAATTTGGCTCAGATCGGTTAAGATTTGGATATAGCTGCCATATAGACCGATCCTTCGATTCAGGGTCTCAGGCCCATAAGAGCCACATTTATTATCTGATTTTGCCGAAATTTGGGACAGTGTCTTGTCTCCTCAGTGTGTTGGCCCTCCGACGTCCTCCGTCAATTTGGCTCAGATCGGTCCAGATTTGGATATAGCTGTCATATACACCGATCCTCCGATTTAGGGTTTTAAGTCTATAAAAGCCACATTTGTTATCCGATTTAGCTGAAATTTGGGGCGGTGAGCTGTCTTAGGCCCTTCAGCATCCTTCGCCAATTTGGCCCAGATCGGTCCAGATTTGGATATAGCTGCCATATAGACGGACCCTCCGATTTAGGGTCTTAGGCCCATAAAAGGCGCATTTATTGTCCGATGTCGTCGAAATTTGGGACAAAGAGTTAAGTTAAGCCCCTCCACATATTTCTGCAATTTGGTCTAGATCGATCAAGATTTGCATATAGCTGCCATATAGACCAATCTCTCGATTTAAAGTCTTGGCCCAATAAAAGGCGCATTTTTAATCTGATTGCACTGAAATTTGACACACTGACTTATGTTATGCTTTTCGACATCCGTGTCGTATATAGTTCAGATCGGTTTATTTTTAGATATAACTACTAAAAGGACCAATATTTTGTTATTTACAATTGAACAATGACTTTTACTTATTAGTATTTGGTCCAAATCGGAACAAATGTTGATATAGCTGCTATGGGGCGTAAGGTGTCAGTTTTGCACCGGATTTTGACAAAAGGTGGTTCACATATATACCCGAGGTGGTGGGTATGCAAAGTTCGGCCCGGCCGAACTTAACGCCTTTTTACTTGTTTCCACTTCGATAGAGACACCTCCAAAAGAAGATTGTTGAGTGCTTCAAAAGCATTTTCTGGCGACGAAAATCATTAACCACGCTTTTTCATTTATGTGCGGGAATAAAAAGAAATCATTAGTTGCTAAATCTGGTCTATACGGCATTTTGGTTAGTCAAAGGGGGGCTGTTCGAGATGATGTGTGAGAGCTCGCACTATCAATGATAACAATGATTCACATTCCCTTATTCGGTTTTGTAATTTCTCCGAAGACTTTAGGCAAACACGTTGTGGTGTAACACTCAGAATTGACCTCCTACGTTGCAAAAGCGGAACATTCATCTGACCAGCTTTGCCAACCAAACAGGCGACCATTTGCTTCGAAGTGTTTCTTCCACAAATAACATTCTTTCGATTTGGCTAGTCTTCGAAGACTGGTCTAGGTCTATAGCGCCATGGGGCGGATTAATATCCTCTTTTCAACCTTATTTGTATGAGATGCAAACTAAATAATCACCTAGTATTTAGTTTGCATCTCATAGAAATATGGCTGACCCAAGATTTCCTCTATGGGGTAGAGAGGTGATGAAATAAGCGCATAAAAAATGGTGGGTATAGAAAGTCCACAACAAAACTTAATACCGTGCCAGACTGAAAATCTCTACCGAAGTTCGTCAAAATCGGTTTCAGGTTGAATATAGTGTCCATATATTAATATACCCCAATTCATATACATACGGTAGGTGTTGGATATATTGTGTTGCCCAAAAAGTAATTGCGGATTTTTTAAAAGAAAGTAAATGCACTTTTAATAAAACTTAGAATGAACTTTAATATCAAATATACTTTTTTTACACTTTTTTTCTAAAGCAAGCTAAAAGTAACAGCTGATAACTGACAGAAAAAAGAAGGCAATTACAGAGTCACAAGCTGTAAAAAAATTTGTCAACGCCGACTATATGAAAAATCCGCACTTACTTTTTGGGCAACCCAATATATAGTCGGCACCGCGCGACTCAGGTAGATGAACATCCTACGAAAGTCCATCAAAATCGGTTTTAGATTAGATATAGCGTTCATATAATGATGTCGCCAAATTCATACTTAAACGGTAGGTTTAGGATTTATATAGTCGGCACAGGTCGACTTTTGTTCAGGCATAATATGGCTTGCATTTTAATGAAGTTTGTAAAGTAAAATGAGAATTTTGTAAAATATTTCTCCCATCCAGAATTATTATTAATAATGTGGATATTTTAAAAGCTCTTAAACAAATTAATTACTTCATGCATTTTATCAAACCCTTGGTTATCTATCTACATTCACATACCACTACGTGAATTTTAACTACAACTTTCCAAAAACCCTTAAATCAAATGCTGCAATTCATCACGAATTAAAGGTGTCCCCTAACCCTTTTATTCGATCACCTTAATATCTTTCCACAAAAAGTTGCTTCGCCATTAAGTTTTTGCGAAAATCATTTAAGCAGCATCATTTAGAATTTCCTTGTCTCATTTGTGTTGTGGTCTCCTCATTTCCTTTCTTTTTGTTTTGTTTTTGTTCTTTTTTTTTTGCTTAGCAATTTCTTTTGATTAAACACAATAAGTAGATTGTATATTCATCCTATGCATATTTTATCTTCGCCATTCGATATGGCCCAAAGTTATTGCCCAGGAAGAAAAAAGCCGTCCTAATGAAACCGAAATCCAGCACAGAACAAATGGAAATTGAATGAAGACAACAACAATAACAACACCAGAGAACAAACACAAATAGAAGGAGAAATACCACCTTAGAATATTCTTAACGAACACAACTGTATGGTACTCTCTTTCTCTACCAGAAATTGTAGGGAAAAACATAATTTCTGTTTTTGGAATATCTCTTAGGAATACCCAATTCGAAGCAAACGAAAGAACACTTTTAATTTGCTGTATAAATACAAGATCCTATGTAGTCCATAAGAGCCAAAAAAAACAAAAGCTTTGGCTTCTTCTTCATATCACAACCATAAGGACTAGATATCCTTGAAGAGAATGATTGGAATAAAGTTGTTAACTCACTTTGTTCCCGCATAAGGTTTATGCTACCAGCTGCCTCGTTCGCTTCTGCTTCTGCTAGCAACCAGCGGTTTTGATAAATATGTTCAGGGATTTATATTGTGTTAAGTTCCCGATTCATTTCGTTTTATTTTCGCTTCATCTATTTTGTTGTATTTCATTATTTATTCAAATTGTATAGCGGTAGAAAGGCAGGGTGGCGGTGAACCGCACACAATATATTCCAATTCTTCTATGTTCTACAACCCACTTGCTGCTAACACCTCTCTCCCTTTCTGATCTGGACAAAGAATCCTTTAAGTTATTTATCATTATTTTGATTGGAGTTGCTTAACCTGCCATGAGTGGCAAAAATATCCTCGTTTTTGTTATTGTGTTGGAGATGAGTGTGCAGAATAAGCTAAAATGAATACTCACGTTTTATTAACTCTTTAATCGAATGCAGGAAGTGTATGGCGAAGGTGTGAGATTGTGCTGCTGCTGCTGGTGCCATGGAGCGTATGAATATGCCATGACTAAAATAAATCATACGCACACGTGTACCATCGAAGTGTATGAGTTGGCCTACCCAACTGCCTACCACCATAAAAATAACATACACATCTAAACTATCTAAGTGGAAATGATTATATTTAGGTGTAGGCAAGGGAAAATGCTAATGTAGAAAGCATCTTAACAAAATGTTATTGCTTACAAATTGCACCATAAATCTTCATATTTAAATATCAATATTTGTCATTGGCAAAATTTATGTTCGGAAAGTATAGGTAAAAGAAGCAAACTATAACGCGAATCTACATGCCACCTGCAGCCATAAAAAGGGAATTTAGTATCACTCAACAGTTTTTAACAAATAAAAGCGTGGTAAGTTCGGCCGGGCTCCACCATGGAACGCATTTGTCCAGCTCTTGCCACGGTATCTCTTTTTAGGCAAACAAAGGATAAAAGTAAAGAATTGCTATGTTATTGGAGCAATATCAAGTAATGGTTCATTTCGGACCATAATTGAACTGAATATTGGAGACCATAGTAGAAGCCATTATGTACAATTTCAGCCAAATCTAGTAAGAATTGCGCACTTTAGGGGCTGAAGAAATAAAATAGGGAGATCGGTTTATAGGGGAGCTGTATTAGGTTATAAACCGATTCATGCCATGTTCGAAACGTATGTTTAAGGTCATGAGAGAAGCCGTTGTATAAAATTCCATCGGGTAATACTTGCGCCCTTTAGAGGTTCAAGAAGTCAAGATCCCATATTGGTTTATATGGCAGCTATATCAGGTTATGCACCGATTTGAACTTTTCTTAGCACAGTTGTTGAAAGTTATAACAAAACACCTCATGCAAAATTTCAGTCAAATCGGATAATAATTACGTCCTCCAATGGCTCAAAAAGTCAAGACCCCAGATCGGTTTATATGGCAGCTATATCAGGTTATGTACCATATTCAGCACAGTTGTTGGAAGTCATAATAAAACACCTCACGCAAAATTTCAGCTTAATCGGATAAGAATTGTGTCCTCTGGCGGCTCAAGAAGTCAAGACCCCAGATCGGTTTATATGGCAGCTATATCAGGTTATGGACCGATTTGAACCATTCTTAATACAGCTGTTGGAAGTCATAACAAAACACATCATGCAATATTTCAGCCAAATCGGATAAGAATTTCTCCCTGTAGAGGCTCAAAAAGTCCAGACCCCAGATCGGTTTATATGACAACTATATCAGGTTATAGACTGATTTGAATTATTCTTAACACAGTCGTTGGAAGTCATAATAAAACACGTCGTGCAAAATCTCAGCCAAATTGGATAGGAATTGGGCGCTCCAGACGCTCAAGAAGTCAAGACCCCAGATAGGTTTATATGACAGCTATATCAGGTTATAGACCGATTTGAACTATTCTCAACGCAGTTGTTGGAAGTCACAATAAAACACGTCGTGCAAAATTTCAGCCAAATAGGATTGGAATTGCGCACTCTAGACGCTCAAGAAGTTAAGACCCCAAATAGGTTTATATGACAGCTATATCAAGTTATGGACCGTTTTCAACCATACTCAGCACAGTTATTGGAAGTCAAAATAAAATACCTCACGCAAAATTTCAGCTTAATCGGATAAGAATTGTGTCCTTTGGCGGCTCAAGAAGTCAAGATCCCAGATCGGTTTATATGGCAGCTATATCAAAACGTGGACCGATATAATCCATTTACAATCCCAACCTCCATACACTAATAAGAAATATATGTGCAAAATTTCAAGCGGCTAGCTTTACTCCTTCGAAAACTAGCGTGCTTTCGACAGACAGACGGACGGACAGCCGGACGGACGGACAGACGGACGTACAGACGGACGGACAGATAAACGGACAGACGGACAGACGGACGGACAGGCGGATGGACGGACGGACGGACGGACAGAAGGACGGACAGACGGACGGACGGACGGACGGACCGACGGACGGACCGACGGACGGACCGACGGACGGACCGACGGACGGACCGACGGACGGACAGACGGACGGACGTACATGGCTAGATCGACTTAAAATGTCATGACGATCAAGAATATATATTCTTTATGGGGTTTTAAACGAATATTTCGAGGAGTTACAAACAGAATGACGAAATTAGTATACCACCATCCTATGGTGGAGGGTATAAAAATTGAGATTTTGAGTTGAAAATTTGCACAGACTCGTATTTCTTCTAAACGGTGATTAAGTTCTTAGATGGGCTAAATCGGACTATGAATTGGCCAAATCAGACGATGAATGGGCCCAATCGGACTATATTTGAATATAGCTGCTATATAGACCGATCTGCCGATTTTGGGTCTTAGCCCTATAACAGGCGCATTTATAACCTGACTTTGCTGAAATTTCGAACAGTGAGTTGTATCAAGACTCATAATATCGGCTCTGAATATGGTCCAGGTCGGGCTATATTTAGATATAGCTGTCATAGTGACCGATGTTGAGCTTTAGGGTCTAAAGACCATAAAAGCGCATTTATTCTCCGATTTTGCTGAAATTTGCAACAGTGAGCTGCTTTAAGACTGCCGACATCCAACGAAAATATGATTTGCCCTTGAACATTCCACTAAGGAACAGGGGCGACCTGCTCACATATCAATGAGTGCAGTTCGATTCAAGTTTAAGCTCAACGATAAGGAGCCTACTTTTCAAAGCCGAGTCCAAAAGGCGTGCCACAGTGCGACACCTCTTTGGAGAGAAGTTTTACATGGCATTTTATGCCTCACAAATGTTGCCAGTATTAGCTATGTCCGGCTGTCTGTCTGTCCGTCCGTCCATGTTAATTTGGACTAAAATTGCAATTATATCGTCATTTGTAAACCGATTCGCACGAAATTTTGCACGAGGGATTTTCTTATAAGTCTCGACATTATTGGTTCAATTGTCGAAACGCGTCCACCAGTGGGGTAACATGTATCCTGCCTTGTCTGAGGAACTGGAAATTTTTTTTCTTCAAGACTCATTTAACAATCTCTCCTTTGGGTGTTGTATTCGCTTGGTCATTAAGCTCGACTTGAAAAACAATGAAACAAAAGAAAAAATACTCAATAATTTAATTTGTTAACCGATGTTCACAAAATTTGGCACGAAGGTTTCTCTTATAACTCTTCTGATGACTGGTAAATTTCATAGAAATTTGTTCAGTTTTAGATATAGCTGCCATATATATGCATCTCCTGATTTTCATCTTTAAGGCCTCTGCTAGCCCATTTATCAATCGATCTTCCTTCCTTCCGATCTTCTTCTATGGTTCCCACAATATATACGATTTTGCTCCTTGAGCAAAGAAATTTGTTCAGTTTTAGATATAGCTGCAATATATATGCATCTCCTGAATTTCACCTTAAGGCCTTTGCTAGCCCATTTATCAATCGATCTTCCTTCCTTCCGATCTTCTTCTATGGTTCCTACAATATATACGATTTTACTCCTTGAGCCCCTACAAGGCGCAATTCTTATCCGAATGGACTAAATTATTACACAATGACTTCTACAATGTTCAGCTTTAAATTCATTTATGGTCCGAATCGGGCTATAACTTGATGTAGCTCAAATAGCATAACAGTTCTTATTCATTATTCTTTATTTGCCAAAAAAGAGATAGAGCGCAAGGAACTTGACAAATGTGATCCATGGTGGAGGGTATATAAGATTCGGCCCGGCCGAACTTAGCAAACTCTTACTTGTTACTTGTTCGTTTTTAAAAGTAGCTCCAGCTGTTGTAGCCTCTACATCTGACCAGTAGAGGATTATGCCCCAACACAATGTGCGTGTTTCCAAATATTACCTCAATCTGATTTGTTGCTGATGTTGAAAAACTGTTTCACAACAGGCTGGATATTAGTTGCTGGCATTTACGTTTTGGAGGCTGATGTTGAGGCTACCTTTGCTCAACAATCATGTGTGGCTGGGCTATTGCTGCGCCCATCGTGCTGATAAAGACTTTGGCGACAATGCCAGGGCGGTTTGGAACGCACAGCTAGGAGCCATGTACAACTCCAGTATTTCTTGTTAAGTAGGCCTGAACAATTAACGTTTCTCTCATCGCATTGACATTTTGGTTTATGACTAACATTTGTTTTATTAAGAAATTAGTTTAGCTGCAAAAGTTAAAATTGGATTGCAGTTGTCTTTTCGCTCTAACTAAATTTGCTCTTTTGTTTAATTAAAGGCTTAGTTTAGTATAGCAATACACCAGCACTATGGCAGATGTGCAATCTACGGCCCTAGCAACAATAAATCGGCCATGCTTCTAGTTATCTGAGTGCCAACGCTCAATAAAAACAGCCTTTTTATCAAGTTGTCAAGTGCGACTCCATGTATCTCTTGGGCCTATTTTGCTAAAATTGCATCAATCAAAATTCTGTTTGAACGCTTTGTGTTCAAATATCTACTTCTCCTTCCCACTTCTTCTTTCATTGTGGTATAACAAATTTATTTCCAAAATTGAACTGCTCCTACAATTTAATTTCTTCCCGCTCATATATCATTCAACCAACTTCGCTGTAATTTTTTCTCCCCCAAAGGCAAATTTAAAGCAAATACATTTGTCAATGTAAAGTAGCTTTTTATTATCAAGCACACTAAAATCTGGAGATATAAATAGCACAAATTGTTTTGATTTTAAAAATATCCTGCAACATTCGCCATTTGATTAATGACATTGCAAAGAGAGCAACTCAATGCGAAACATTATTCAACAATTTAGGTCAAGCGTTAAGAGAAATGGACGAAAGGAACTTTCCAGCCAACATGGCAAGGACACGAAAATCAACGAAACAATTGTAAATCCTCAAATCCAAGGTGTCGCGGATGCCAAATGCAAATGGTGCTGGTAGTACTTTAAGGTTTACTACTTAACTCAGGAGGGGGTAAAAAACGAATTCAAATAAATGACTTAATGAATCCTTAATGATTTATATTATTTGTGAGGGAAACTAATGTGACTGAGGATTAAAGTGGGGAGCGGAGGAAATTGTCTTAAAGTTCTGTCAAAATTTCGTATTTATGGGAAATTTTGCGAATAATTCACATATATATAAGAAATTTTGTTAAAATTTCATATATACATAAAAAAAATTAAAATCGGTTTGAATCACGAAATTAATTGTTCCAATTAATTTTTAATTGAGACTTTTTTAATCACGAAAATGATAATATCAATGTAATTTTTGAAGTTTTCAAATAATTTTTTAATTGATTCAATTAAAACAAGGAAAAAGGTATATTGTAATATATGTAAACCCTCTTTGGTCACAATCCGGTGAAATTTGGATAACTTATGCGCCCAAATTCGACACGGACATTGAGTGGTCTAATGAATATAAGAAACTGTTGAATTTTGTATTTTAAATTTCAACAATCGGGTAATAAATAAACCTTTTATGAGATTCAGACCCTTCACCGACAGCTATATATAAATACAGTCCGATTTCTACCATATTTGGGTCGGATGGCTGGTCGCCTTAAACTACTCATTGATTCAAAGATTTTTTGTGCTTTAGACCATTTATCGGCAAATCGGTCTATATGACAGCTATATCTAAATATAGCCCGATCTGAACCATATTTGGGTTGGACGTCGGGAGGCCCAAAACTACTCACTGCTTCAAATTTCAGCGAAATCAGTTCAGAAATAAAGATTTTATGAGCTTCAGAACCTTACTCGGGGAGATCGGTCCATATCGCAGCTTTATCTGAATATAGTCCAATCTGAACCATATTTGGGTCGGATGTCGGGAGGCCCAAAACTACTAACTGTTTCAAATTTCAGCGAAATCTGTTCAAAAATAAAGATTTTATGGGCTTCAGACCCTTAATCGGGGAGATCGGTCTATATGGCAGCTATATCTGAATATAGTCCGATCTGAATCATATTTGGGTCGGATGTCGGGAGGCCCAAAACTACTAACTGTTTAAAATTTCAGCGAAATCAGTTCAAAAATAAAGATTTTATGGGCTTCAGACCCTTAATCGGGTAGATGGGTCTATATGGTAGCTATATCTGAATATAGTCCGATCTGAACCATATTTGGGTTGGACGTCAGGAGGCCCAAAACTACTCACTGCTTCAAATTTCAGCGAAATCAGTTCAAAAATAAAGATTTTATGAGCTTCAGAACCTTACTCGGGGAGATCGGTCTATATCGCAGCTTTATCTGAATATAGTCCAATCTGAACCATATTTGGGTCGGATGTCGGGAGGCCCAAAACTACTAACTGTTTCAAATTTCAGCGAAATCAGTTCAAAAATAAAGATTTTATGGGCTTCAGACCCTTAATCGGGGAGATCGGTCTATATAGCAGCTATATCTGAATATAGTCCGATCTGAACCATATTTTGGTCGGATGTCGGGAGGCCCAAAACTACTAACTGTTTAAAATTTCAGCGAAATCAGTTCAAAAATAAAGATTTTATGGGCTTCAGACCCTTAATCGGGTAGATCGGTCTATATGGCAGCTATATCTGAATATATTCCGATCTGAACCATATTTGGGTCGGATGTCGGGAGGCCCAAAACTACTAACTGTTTCAAATTTCAGCGAAATCAGTTCAAAAATAAAGATTTTATGGGCTTCAGACCCTAAATGGGGGAGATCGGTCTATATGGCAGCTACATCTATGATTAGTCCGATCTGAACCATATTTAGGCCAGATATCAGGAGGCTTGAAACAACCCACTGTTTCAAATTTCAGCGAAATTGGGTAATAAATAAAGCCTTAATGGGCTTCAGATACTTTATTTGCAGATCGGTGTATATGGCAGCTATACCGAAATACAGACCGATCTGAACCATATTTAGGTCAGACGTCGGGAGGCTTAAAATTGCCCAGTGGTTCAAATTTCAGCGAAATTGGGTAATAAGTAAAGCTTTTATGGGCTTTAGACCCTTTATCCGGAGATCGGTCTATATGGCAGCTATATCTATCTCCCTTTATCGGGAGATACGTATCTCCCTTTATCGGGAGATACGTCTATATGGCAGCTATATCTAAATATAGTCCGAACTGAACCATATTTGGGTCAGATGTCGGGAGGCCTAAAGCTATTCACAGTTTCAAATTTTAGCAAAATCGGATGAAAAATAAGGTATTTTTGGGCATTAGACCCTTTATCGGAAAATCGGTCCATATAGCAGCTATATCCAAATATGGTCCGATTTGACCCGTTCAAGAACTTTACCAGCTGAACTGAAATATTACACAATGACTTCTACAATGTTCAGCATTCATTTATGATCCGAATCGGACTATAACTTGATATAGCTCCAATAGCATAACAGTTCTAATTCAATATTCTTTGTTTGCCTAAAAAGAGATACCGCTCATAGAACTCGACGAATGCGATCCATGGTGGAGGATATGTAAGATTCGGCCCGGCCGAACTTAGCTGGCTCTTATCTGTTTTTGCTCTATTTTTCTGTGTATAAGGAATTTTGTCAAAATTTCATTTTTTAGGAAACTTTATAAAAATTTCATATTTTTAGGAAATTTTGTCAAAATTTAATATTTATAGAAATTTTTTTAAAATTTTCTCATTTTAGGAAATTCTGTCAAAATCTCTAATTTTTGGCAAATTTTGTCAAAATTTCATTATCATGGATTTCATATTCATGAAAAGTTTTTCCGTACATATAGGCAATATTGTCAAGTTTCATATTTTTTGGAAGTTTTGTCAAAATTTCATATATTTGGAAATTTTGTCAAATATTTAAGTTAAATTGTTGTTTGTTGTATTTTCATACCCTTTATCAAAGGAATTTTTGTCGGTCCAAAAGCTTGCCAACTCTCGAACGAGTAACGCTTATTTCTCGAAATTTTCCACAGATATTTATCCTTGATATATGTGAGTTAGGACTGTCAATTGGTCAAATTGGGCCACGCTTAGATATAGCTGCCATATAAACCAATCTTCCGATTTAACTTCTTGAGCTCTTAGATGGCGCATTTTTATACGCACCACTATTGGATTGGTGGTACACCAATTTAGTCATTCCATTTGTAACACTACGAATTATTCGTCAGAGACCACATAAAGTATATATATTCTTTATCGTCTTGACGTTCTGAGTCGATCTAGCCATGTCTCTCCGACTGTCTGTCGAAATCTGTGGTCGAAAAGGTAAAGCTAGCCGCTTAAAATTTTGCATAGATACTAAAATTCGATATGGTCTTTGGGGATTTCGAATGGACCAAATCGCTTTAGATTTAGATATAGCTCCCCTATAAACCGATCTCCCGATTTGTCATCTTGAGCTCCTGGAAGCCGCAATTTTCATCCGATTTGGCTTAAATTTGGCACGTGGTGTTCTGTTATGACTTCTAATAACTGCACCAAGTACTGTCCAAATCGATGTATATCCTGATATAGCTCCCATATAAACTGATCTCCCGATTTTAGTTCTTGACCCCCTTGAACCAGCAATTTTTGTCCGAATTGGCTGAAATGTTGCATGTAAAGTTTCGCTACTACTTCCAACAACTGTGCCAAGTACGGTCAAAATCGGTCTTATACCTGATATATAAACCGATCTCCCGATTTGACTTCTTGAGTCCTTACAAGCCGCAACTTTTGTCCGATTAGGCTGACGTTTTGTTGGGGAAGGATGAAGTTATGGGTGGGTGGGGAGGGGGGGAAGGAGGTAGTGTTTATTGAAATTTGTCTTAAATCTCTGGATGTCATAGTAGGTGGTAAAAGCATTAGCCGAAAGTCGATTCCACATACGAACAGTTTGGGCGAAATAAGAATTGTGCGGTCCGCTGGAAAATAAATTAGAAACGGGTGTGAGTTCTTGGAATGTCTAGTATTTCTGACGAACATCCTTACATCACGAATAAGAAGACGAATATCAGATGAACACACACTATGAAAGAGCCGATAGAATAGCGCCAAACAACCCACATCGCGACAATGTTCAAAGAAGGCAATAGAGTTGGATACCCTACTGTCCCCAATCAACGCCATTGCTCTCCCCTGTACTCGGTCCATTAGAGCCTGGGATGAAAATGAGTTGTACTCCATTTTCGACCTTATGAAAATTGCATAGATGTTTAGAAGGTCAGTAGGAGCGAAGTAATTTTTACACCGTTTATGGAAACCTAAGCACTTGAATGCTTATTTCGATACTTCAAATACATGTTTAGCCCAACGGACATCACTTTGTATTTTTATTCCCAGAACATCAAGAGCTTCTGATTGCTCAATATCTTCTATACCGTTGATTGACAGAGATGATAGTAATGGGTCAGCGAATCGTTTGTGTGACAACAAATAGCACTGATTCTTCCGTGCATTAAAATCTACTAGATTCAATCGACCCCACTCAAAAATGGCCAGCAAATCATGGCAGAGTGTATTGTCCATAACCCGCCTCTTGTCCTAAATCTCTCGAAGACTCGGCCTATGGTCAAATGAGTAGGAATGACAGAGACTACTGTCATCCGCAAATGAATTGACCGGATTCAATGTTTGACTCAACAGATTTTTGATGAAAATAAGAAAAAGAGAAGGAGAAAGGACAGAGCCCTGACATACACCTATTTTAAGGCTTTATTAAGTTTTGTGAATAAGGCCATTTATGTTTATAAAAAAAAATTTCAACATTTTTTAAAAGTAAATTTTACAGTTTTTTGTCAATACTTTTTATATTTTCTAGATCTCCCCTCATTTCCAATCTTCTCTGTAATTGAAAACAACTCACTTTGCAATCTCCTTTTCCTCTCTTGCAGAACCTGTCACTGAAGTAATTGGAGGACCAGAGTTACACATAAACAAAGGTTCCACAATAAATCTAACCTGTATCGTTAAATTTGCCCCCGAGCCACCACCCACTGTTATATGGTCACACAACCGTCAGGTAAGTGAAACCCAACCAATCAACTCATACCCTTATGCATGTAGCCATATCCATATAGACACCACAAATGAATATCATTTTCTTCATTTCTGGCAACAGATGAAGACATCAACAAATTAGTTTTTATACAGCTGCAGGCAAAAAAGGAAAAAAGCCATAGGAGACAAAAATGATATCAAATATTTTAAGGAATCCCCCATGTAAATAAAATATACAATTTGTTGCATACCTTAGGGCTTAAGTCAATACAGCATACCTTAAGGTGTATTTCAAAAGCTATTCGTTTATTACTTTCAAACCAGACACAGAAGACCCTTAGATTTGTTTTTTTTTTTCTGTTCGGAGGGTACACCTAAAATACACATATTTCGAAGAAATGTCCTGCAACTTTCTTGGGTTTTTTTTTCTTTTTTGTCTTCTGAAGTAGTAAGGGTAAAACAAAAATCGCATTCTCCCACACTCACCTTAAATCAACAAATCATTGCGAGACCTTTTTGGAAACCTCACAATGCGCTAAAAGAGAATATTTGGTCACACAGCTATGAGTACGACTACATCATAAGTGTCATAAAAAGATGACATGTTGCTAAACAAATGTATGTGATTACTAAAGTGATAAGGGTATGTGTCAAGTTCTATATCCCATACCATATATTTTTTCCTACAGAGTGTTGAAGATCAAGGTGGCAAGGTACGAGGATAGATAATAATTTTGCTGAAGGCAGTAACTTAAGAAATTGTTACCTACACCATAGTCACTCAGCTAATCAAGTCTTATAGGGTAGGTGGCGACAATTGCAACACTTTACTCTATATTTTAATATTAAGGTTAGATCAACTTGCCACATATAAGCTAATTTTTTGAGAGAAGGCCCCAAGTGCAATGGAAAATAGATGGCCTAGAGTTGGAGGCTGTGAAGTGAGAGCGGCTGTACTACTTAATCCAAGGCAACTACCCTGAAAATTCTCAGCTCCCGGGGTTCATGTCAAGCCCATTGTCTCTCGCACATCCCGTCGCACCAAGTCTCTCTCAGAGCAAGGAGCCTTTTATTTTTCGACCATTTCGAGCGACCTATTTGTTTTTGCCAGAGAAGACCGATTGCCTATGCAAATGGCAGGTTTGTGATGATAAGATGGGATCGGTCTTCCCCTAAGGACCGATGGGTTAGTGGAGCCTTTAATCCTTACTTTACTCTTCAAGGTTTCAGAAGCAAACCACAAGCTATAGTCTGCTTACACCACCGCAGCAGTTCTGTCTGTCTTGGTTAGGTAAGGTAAGGTTGAGGATAAGAAGGGGCGGATATTCATCCTCCCCATGCCACTGTGGACATACACCTAAGCCAGTAATCGGCTTGTTGTGAGAATATAGGCGACGTATGAATCACGAGCTGCATGAGCTGTATGACGACTATAGCAAAGTTACACGCATCAAAATACAACGGCTGCGTTGTTGTCAGAATGGATGAAGAAGCTCCAGCAAAGAAGTCTTTTATAGGCAACATCAAGTTGTGGGAAGCACCTCGAAACTTGGTGTCCGAGATTTTAGAATGAGCGCAGAAGATCGAGGCGCTTGGAACGTTATTCTACGTTCGGCTAGTGGAACAAATATTCTGTCATGGCCAATTAAAGTAAGTAAGACGATTAAGAATATATATACTCTATGGGGTCTTAGACGAATATTTGGAGGAGTTACAAACAGAATGACGAAATTAGTATACACCCATCCTATGGTGGAGGGTATTAAAATGAAAGATGTGTCGGTTTAGTTACTTTTTGCCCCAGTATTGACCTTCCAGAATGGTTAAGCCAGGAAGACCGGTTGACATTCAAAACCTCAGCTTATGAAATCCTCCCTTTCCGAGTTACAATATGCAAATTTGACCATTAACATTTCATTAAGGATCAGGGGCAAACTGCTCTCATATCAATGAGAGCTTTCCGATTCAAGTTCAATGATGAGGGGCCTCCTTTTTATAACCGTGTCCGAACGGTGTGCCGCAGTTCGAACACTATGTAGAGAAGGTTTTACATGGCTGCAAATGGTACTGTACCTCACAAATGATGCCAGCATTAGGAGGGGAAAACCACCGGTGATAATTTCTTCTGATATTCTCGCCAGGATTCGAACCCGGGCGTTTAGCTTCTTAGGCTGACAAGCTCACCTCTACGCTATGTTTGAACTTTTAGAAATTCAACAGAAAGTACGTGTGTTCCAATTCTTAATCGAACCCAAGGGGAATTTAATTCTGGATATTGTGAGCTCAAATTTTGCTGCCTCTAGAAAACTATATCGTAACGTACATATCGAAGTGAGTTTTGATACTAACAAAACATCCTCGTATTTGCAAGGAATTGGATCTTTCGCCTTGCTTAGAAGAAACAGAAAACCAAGTGGAAACACATTTTTAACTTAATCTTCTAGTTGGGACATTTGTCATGGCTATTTTTATACGCACAACCATAGGATAATCATTCCATTTGCAACACATCGAAATATCAATTTCCGACCCTACAAAGTATATATATTTCGGATCGTCGTAAAATTCTAAGACGATTTAACGATGTCCGTGTGTCTGTACGTCTATCCGTCTGTTGTAATCACTCTACAGGCTTCAAAAATTGAGATATTGAGCTAAAATTTGGCACAGATAAGTCTATTTGATGCACGCTGGTTAAGTTCTTGAACGGTCCAAATCGGACCATATTTGGATATAGCTGCTATATAGACCGATTTTCCTATAAAGGGTCTAATACCCATAAAAACTTAATTTTTTATCCGATTTTGCTGAAATTTAAAACAGTGAGTAATTTTAGGGCTTTCAACATCTGACCCAAATATGGTACAGATCGGGCTATATTTAGATATAGCTGCCGTATAGACCGATCTCCCGATAAGGGGTCTAAAGCCCATAAAAGCTTTATTTTTTATCGGATTTCGCTGAAATTTAATACAGTAGGTAGCTTTAGGCCTACCAACATCTGACCAAAATATGGTTCAGATCGGACTATATTTAGATATAGCTGCCATATAGACCGATCTCCCGATTAAGGGTCTAAAGCCCATAAAAGCCCTATTTATTACCCGATTTCGCTGAAATTTGAGACAGCGGGTATTTTTAGGTCCCCCGATATCCGCCCTAAATATGAGTTGGGTCGGACTATATTTAGATATAGCTTCCATATAGATCGATCTCCCTATAAAGGGTCTGAGGCCTATAAAAGCATTATTTTTTATCCAATTTTACTGAAATTTGAAACAGTGAATAGTTTTAGGCCACCCGCCATCCGACCCAAATATGATAAAAATAGAACTAAATTTAGATATAGCTTTCATATAGACCGATATGCCGGTTAAGGGTCTGTAGCTCTTAAAAATTTTATTTATTACCTAATTTTGTTGAAGTTTGAAATACAAAATTCAACAGTGACTTATATTTATAAGACCACTCAATGCCCGTGCCGAAATTTGGTGCATAAGTAATCCGATTTTCATCGGATTGTGACGAAAGGGGGTTTATATATACCCTAGGTGGTATCCGGCCGAACTTAATGCCTTTTTACTTGTTTAAACTATCCTCGTATACAGCATGACTAGGGACACCTTATTGTTTCCCCATATCCGGTACAAACAAGAAGAGTGAGAATGCAAAAAATGAATGCCCAAATAAAATGTCAACGTAAATAATAAAAATTGCCCATAGTATGTCGGAAATGGTCTCCAACTTACATGCTACATAACGTTTACATGTGACAAAGTATTGCTGTTTTTGTCCCATAATAAAATTTACATAATATCCAATACAAATAATCTAAACCCTCACCCTAGATCCCCAACCTCCAAAAAAAAACTAAAGAAAGGTCGCTCCCAAAAAAGTCATAGATATTGATATTGAGGATATAACAGTAATGAAATTCAAATGTTGAACTTTCTTGAACTACTGTTTGGTGTTGTTGTTGTTGTTGCTGTTTTCTTTAGAAGTCATTCATAATTTTTATTTCAATTTAGCGTTCATTTGTACTATCCACCTACAGGCCTTCATTGTTGTTTCATGATCTTAACATTGACTTTTGATGTGTTTCTTTTTTTCGTTCTTTCTTGTCTTTCATGGTTACTCGTTTTTTAATACCTTCGCACATCCGGTAACAGGTCATAAATTTTGATTCACCACGTGGCGGTATATCATTAGTTACGGAAAAGGGTGTCCTAACTACAAGTCGTTTACTGGTGCAGAAAGCCATACAACAGGATTCTGGACTCTATACGTGTACGCCCTCCAATGCAAATCCTACATCGGTGAGGGTACACATTGTTGATGGTAAGTGAGCTAAAGAATTTTTTTTTTGATAAAAAAAAAACATTTTTTCTTTACCTTATTTTGAATAAAAACGATGAACCAGAAGAAGAACAACAGTAATAACTGCTCCTAAACACCCATAAAATTTATTGTTTATTATCTCGGGGGTTATCTCACAAACAAAAGCAATAAAAATTTGTTGCCTCAATATATATTGTACTTGTATGCAAATAAGTGTCGATAGCATAGTGGTGTCTTATCTGGCAACAAATAACATAACACAAAAACAAATATTTTACAAAATTTCTATACAAATGAAATTGATTAAAAAAGCTTTTCTGTAAGGTAATGTTGCCAATAAAATCAAACAATGCTTCCTTTGTTTATGCATTATTTCGAAGAAAATAAATTTCTTATGCAGATATCTTTGAATACTGCGTAGAATATATGTAGTTAAAAAGTCATATAAACTTTTATAAGGTTTTTATATATTTTTTACATATTTTTTTACCAGTTTTACATAATACAAAAAATAAAAGGCACCTGAAAAGTAGCTCCGGTTGAAACTCCTCTCAAACTCTAATTTGAGTTTGTAAGAAGTTTTGTATAAAAGTAGCTGACCCTGGCTCGCTCCGCTGCGTCTTCTTTTACTTTATATGGAACAAGAGTGTCCTTGGAATATTTATTTTCGAAGATCTTTTTATGAAATACCATGCAAAATTGACCAACAGTTTAACAATATAAGTGCCTTTATCTGAATCCCACATAATTTTTATTGGTCTACGAATTTAAGTTTGGATGTAAGGTGTACTCCATTCTTAAAATATTTCATTTCAGCCCGATATTCTATGATGTCTGATTTAGTGGTGTTTTTGGGGGAGAGGTGGTCCCCCAGATACTTGGCCCTGAAAAAATATCAGAATCGTGCTCTTCTCTCAAATACCATTTATTTAAACCCCATATTGCCATTGGCTTAAGAGGAGTTTACAGGATGAGGCGCCCCCAAACACATGGCCCAAAAAATAGGTTATTAAATTCGTTTTCTAATCTCAAATACCTTTCATTTGAGCCAGATATTGGCATGGTCGAAAAATTGTTTCCCTTTGAGGGTGTTTTGGGAAAGGGGTGATGCCCTAAATATATGGTCCTACATTTGGATATCAAATTCGTATTCTACTCCCAAATACATTTATTTGAGCACCATATTGCGATGGTCACTAAAAAATTGCTATTTGTGGGGTATTTTTGGGAAGGGGGTGGACCCCCAGAAAATTGGTCCCGAAAATGGGTATCAATACTTGCTCTACCCCCTAATATCTTTCATTTAAGCTCCACATTGGTCGGTAAATATGTCCGATTTGGGGGTTTTTTGGGGATTGGGGTGGTCCCCCATACTCTTAGCCCTGGAAATATATCAGCAACGTGCTCTATTCTCATATATCTATATGTCATTTATTTAAACCCCATATTGCCATTGGCCTCAAAATTGGATATCAAATTCGTTTTCTTATCTCACTTAAACTCCTTATTGCAAAAGTCAGCAAATTTGTCCGGTTTGAGGTATTGGCCCTAAAAACTATTAATATTTAGTTTCACTCTCTATAAGACCCAAATTGTCTTGGTGAGCAAATACGTCCTATTTGGGGGTTGTTATGATGGTGGGACGTCCGATAGATTCGTTTTCTAATTTCATTTAAACTCCTTATTGCAAAAGTCAGCAAATATGTCCGGTTTGGGGTATTGGCCCTAAAAACTATGAATATTTAGTTCCACTCTCTATAAAACCCAAATTGTCTTGGTGAGCAAATATGTCCTATTTGAGGGTTGTTATGGTGGTGGGACGTCCGTTAGATAGTTGGCCCCTAATTTTGATATCAGATACGTGGTCTACTCCCAAATACCTTTAATTTGAGCCCCATATTTCCATAGTTGGTAAAATTGACCGGCTTGGGGGGTGTTTTGTGGGATGGGCGGCCACTTAGTGAGTTGGCCTTGAAAATATATATCGGATTCGTGTTCCACTTTAAAAACCTTCTTATTTGAGCCACATATTGCAAAAGTCAGAAAATACTTACTATTTGGGTGGTGTTTTGGGGGGGTGGGGTTGCCCCATAGAGACTTTTCCCGAATATTGATATCAAATTCGAGCTTTACTCTCAAATACCTTTCATTTGAGCCCCATATGGCTATGGTCGTAAATTTGTCCCCTTTGGGGGAGGTTTTTGGGGAGAGGCTGCCCCCCAAACACTTGGTCCCATATTTGGATATCAGATTCTAATTCTACACTTAAATACCTTTTATTTAAGACCCATATTCCCAGGGTCAGTAAATAAGTCCTATTTGGGGGGTTTTTTGGGAAAGGGGTCAACCCCCAGAAACGTGGCCCCACATTTGGATACCAGATTCGTATTCTACTCGCAAATACCTTTCATTTGAGTCCCATATTGTCATGATCGGTAAATATATCCGATTTAGGGGTGTTTTGGGGGTTGGTGGTGTTGTGGGGGTGGAGTGGCCCCATACATACTTTTCCCGTACATTGATATCAGATTTGTGCTTTGCTCCCTAAGACCTTTCATTTGAGCCCCATATTGCTATGGTCGTAAATTTGTCCCCTTTGGGAAATGTTTTTGGGGAGAGACGGCCCCCCAAAAACTTGGTCTCATATTTGGATATCAGATTCGAATTCTATACTAAAATACCTTTTATTTAAGCCCCATATTCCCATGGTCATTAAATAAGTCCTGTTTGGGGGGTGTTTTGGGAAAGGGGTGGACCCCCAGAAACGTGGTACCACATTCGGATATCAGATTCGTATTCTACTCGCAAATACCTTTCATTTGAGTCCCATATTGCCATGGTCGGTAAATATGTCCGATTTAGGGGTGTTTTGGGGCTTGGAGTGGACCCCTTACACTTGGTCCGACAATTGGATATCAGATAAGTTTTCTAATCTTAATTACCTTTCATTTGAGTCCCATATTGTCGTGATTGGTCTAAATATATGTTTTGTAGGTTTTAGGGTGGGGCAGCCCCCCTCGGTACCCCATCCGAAATTTAGATACAAAATTTTTATTTTTATGGTACTTTATGAAAGCACGCAAAATTTCGCTTAAATCACACCAACAATCTCCGAAATCTGGCGTTTCTGAAAATTAGGGTAAGAGGGAGGGTCCGCCCCCCTTCATATATCAAAAAATGTAGTACCCCATTTTCACCACGGGGTCATTGTGCACCATCTGTGAGAACAAACAAACATAAATTGAATTTTATATATAAGATAATTCGTATCTTCAGTTAAGCAATGAACCCAATGGAAGTAAGAGAAGACAAAAATCAGGAAGGCCGATTATAACATACCCAAAACCTACTAGTGAGATTTTTGCCATGTTTCAAACATCATAATGATCGGTTGACAATTGATCCCATTATGTCAATATTAGTTCAAATCAGACGAACATATATTGGGACCTGCATATTAATCGAAGTCGGTAAGATTCTACAGCACCATCGCTGGTTAAAGAGCGGATGGCGTAGATATAGGAGGTCCTCCACAGGTAGGAACTTTCCTTGTGGTGGGCATTGACCGTGTCTCTGTAACAAGTTTTGCTAAGACTAAAGGCATGGCGTTCTGCGGAACCAATGATGTCTTTTTCAACATTGGCGGGACTAGGATGGGTAAGGTCCTCATATTAAGAGATGAAACTGTGTAGTGACAGGATCCCAAAACAGGCTAACGGACTGGGGGCCGACAACGAAACCATCACCGTGCAAGATTCAAAGTTTCTGGAGTGGACCTTATCAATTACCAATTTTTATACCCTCCACCATAGGATGGGGAGGGTACATTCCGTTTGTAACACCTCGAAATATACGTCTAAGGCATGAAGAATACATATTCTTGATCGTCATAACATTTTAAGTCAGTCTAGCCATGTCCGTCCGTCTGTCGAAAGTACGCTAACTTTCGAAGGAGAAAAGCTAGACGCTTGAAATTTTTCACAAATATATCTAGCCGAACCGGGCCCGCTGCGCTGCGTCTTCTTTAACTCTCTTATATCATTTAAGGGTGAGGACACTTCGCCATGAATGCGTATATCGAATTCGTGCCATTGTAGCCTATGAAGCTGAACGCGTTCGAATTCTGGCGAGACTATCGGAAAAAGGGGTGTTTTATGTTGGCGACATTTCTACAATGCCATGCATGGTCATTTAAAAAATGTTCCCCAAAGAGGTGTTGCACTGCGAGACGCCGTTCGGACTCGGCTATAAAAAAAGATCCCTTATCATTGAAACTTGAATCGGAAAGCACTCATTGATGTGTGGTAATGTTCTCATTAGAGGAGGGATGGCACCTCAGACATTTCGACTCAAATATGATTTGAGCCCCATATTGTCATTTGGACCCAAACTTTAATACCATATTCGTTTTTTGGTCTCCAATACCTTGTATTTGATACCCTTATTGTGCCCATCGGACCACTTTCGGATATGGGTGGCGTTTTTGGGGAAAGAGGTAGGGTCCCCCTCCACCCGATATCTTAAAATTATATAACTTATGTTTCCTTACAGACAAATGTACGCAATGTATGAAAATTTTAGGAAAATCGGTTCAACCTAGTATCATATAGTCATAATGGGACTAACGTCGTTTTTGAGGGGTACCGTGACCCCCTATACTTTGATAAGATTTTGTATGCCAGATTCTAAATTTACACCCGCATAACTTTCATTTGAGCCCCATATTGAAATTAACGTCCAATATGTCCGTTTGGGAGAGTTTTGGGGTTGGGGTGGCCCTATGGGAACTTAGACTCAAATTTTTATACTATATTCGTATTCTTCTCTCCTATATATTCTTCAATACCTTTCATTTGATACCTATATTGTCCCTATCGGTCCACTTTTGATTTTGGGTTGTGTTTTTGGCATAATGGAGAGAGTGCGTCCCCCTTTCGATACCGAAAAGTTATATAGCCTGTGTTTCCTTCCCGACCAACCTACATGATATGGGAAAATCGGTTCTGCCGTTTTTCAGTCTATACGGAACAAACAAACCGAGACCTATATATCCGTGATTGACTAATGTGCCCATTATGGGCGTTTTTGTAGGGGTGCGATGATCCCCTATACTTCGACATGAATTTGTATACCAGATTCGTTATCTACTCCCGCATACTTTTCATTTGATACCCATATTGTCCTTATCGGTCCACTTTTGATTTTGGCTGGTGTTTTTGGGATATCGGTGAAGAGTCCGCCCCCTTCCATTATCAATAAATTATAAAGCCTATTCCTACTTTCTGACCATGTTCGTAATCTACTCCCGAATACCTTTCATTTGAGTCCCATATTGTCATGATCGTCAAATAAACCTATTTTAAGGGGTTTTGGTACTGGGGCGGTCCCCCAGGTACTTGGACCCAACTTTTATTACGAAATTCGTACTCTAATCTCGAATACCTTTCATTTGAATACAATATTATCCCGATCGGTCCACTTTTATTTTTGGGTAGTGCTTTTGGGGTAAGACGGAGGGTTCAAAACTCTACATAATCTGATATAGCTGCCATATAAACCGATCTGGAATCTTGACTTATTAAGCCTCTAGAGCGCGCAATTCCTTGCCGATTTAGCTGAAATTGTGCATGAAGTGTTATGTTATGACTTCCAAAAACTTTGCTAAGTATGGTTCAAATCGGTACATAAACTGACATAGCTGCCATATAAAGCGATCTGGGATCTTGACTTATTACGCCTCTAGAGGGCGCAATTCGCATCCGATTTGGCTGAAATTTTAGCATGACATATTTTGTTATGACTTCCAACAACACTGATAAGTATGGTTCAAATCGGTCCTTAACCTCGATGCCATATAAACTGATCTTGGATCTTGAATTCTTGAGCCACTAGAGGGCGCAATTCTCATCCGATATGGCTGAAATTGTGCATGAAGTGTTTTGTTATGACTTTCAACAACTCTGCAAAGTCCGGTTTAAATCGTTACATAACCTGATACAGCTGCCATTAAACCTCTAGAGGGCGCAAATCTTATCTGCTAAGTATGGTTCAAATCGGTCCTTAACCCGGTGTAGCTGTTATATAAACTGATCTTGGATCTTGAATTCTTGAGCCATTAGAGGGCGACTTTCTCATCCGATATGGCTGAAATTGTGCATGAAGTGTTTTGTTATGACTTTCAACAACTCTGCAAAGTTCGGTTCACATCATTACATAACCTGACAGAGCTGCCATTTAGCCTCTAGAGGGCGCAAATCTTATCGGGAGACCGGTTTATATTGGAGCTATATCTTGTTATGGACCGATTTGGACCATACTAAACGCAGTTGTTGGAAGTCATAACAGAACACTAAGCAAACGATTTCAGCCAAATCGGATGGAAATTTTGGCTTCCAGGAGCTCAAGAAGTCAGATCGGGAGATCGGTGAGAGCTACATAAGGTTCTTGACCGATTTGGACTGCTCTTGACACAGTGTTGAAAGTCGTAAGGGAACACCATATGCAAAATTCAAGAAATCAAATCGGGAGATCGGTTTGTATGGGAGCTATATAAGGATATAGACCGATTTTGGATCGTGCTTGACACAGATATTAAAGGTCATAGAATGCTTTGACCTTTAATATCTGTGTCAAGTCGGATGAAAATTTAGGCTCCCAGGTGCTCAAGAAGTCAAATCGGGAGTTCAGTTTATATGGAAGCTGTATCCAAATCTGAAGCGATATGGCCCATTTGCAATCCCCAACGACCTACATCAATACTTAATATCTGTGCAAAATTTTAAGCGGGCAGCTTTACGATTTTGACCGCTATCGTGATTTCGACTGACGGACGGACGGACATGGCTAGATCGAATCAGAATGTCGACAGCATTCAGAATATATATACTTTATGGGGTCGCAGATCAATATTTCGAGGTGTTACAAACGGAATGACTAGATTAGTATACCCCATCCTATGGTGGTGGGTATAAAAAATTGAATGGTGATTTCTTTTTATCATCTCCCATTAGGTTTTGCCTATAAAGCGAAACCATTCAAAGAACTTGACAGATTCGATTCAAGTTGGAGAGTGTACAAGATTCGGCCCAGCCGAGGATAACGCGTTTTTGCTTGTTTTTTTTTTTTGAATATCTCATATTTTCCGTCTTTGTTCTAAGCATTGTCCGCCATCTTGATATATGACATTCAATTCTCCATACAAAGTGTTCTTTATGCATACCAAAATCGTGAAAATTTCCCATAATTTATGATAATATTTCAATATTTACTTCATGTTGTTTCTCATGTCCTTCAACGCAAAAGGAGAAAGAAATTACTCGCATACAAAAGTGGAACGGTTTGAAACTCATCGAACTGAACTTCTAGCTAAGCAGGATATTCGCGCTTCACTTTATGCAGACACATCCACATACCTCTATCCTTAAGTATGCGTAAATGTTGTGCTTACCACACACTCAAAACATAAGGAGAGTAAGGTTATTATGAACATTATTTTAAAACTTGACATGAGACGATTTAAAGTAGAGATGATGATTGTGGTAGTAGAAGCGACATGAAATAAAATAACAGGCAGTGAAGACTGTATTTTTCCCTACTCTGCTCTGAAAGTTTTATCAAATGCCTCGCACTAAGAAGCTAAAATTGCATTAGCATTGTTTTAAAAAACAAAGATTTTGGATAGGTTGAAGAATAACTTAAAGAATAGGAATTTTGGTGTACATTTGAGCTATTGGGTTGCCCAAAAAGTACTTGCGGATTTTTCATATAGTCGGCGTTGACAAATTTTTTCACAGCTTGTGACTCTGTAATTGCATTCTTTCTTCTGTCAGTTATCAGCTGTTACTTTTAGCTTGCTTTAGAAAAAAGTGTAAAAAAAGTATATTTGATTAAAGTTCATTCTAAGTTTTATTAAAAATGCATTTACTTTCCTTTAAAAAATCCCCAATTACTTTTTGGGCAACCTAATATATAAATCATTGTTAGCTAGTTCGACTTGAACATGAAAAATCCTCCTTATCATATAATTCTATTTTTTCTAGAAAGTACGGAGTTGACCGTCATTTCTAAATCGAATCGGGGATAAAATCTTAGTCGGCTGGAGGTACTAACCAATACGCTAATCTATAATACCCCACATCATAGTGTAAAGTTCATAAAAAATGGTTCATAAAGTTATACAAAGCTGGGTATGAGTGGTGGCGGTGGCTTAAGTGTGTCGGTTTTGTGGTATTTTCCATTACAGTTTATGTGGTTATGATGTTCCTTAGTTGTTTTTTTTTATTCTTCTCTCCTATATGTTGTCAGTTTCAGTATGGTGAACACACACATACGAGAACACACTTTTTTATTTCCTTCAACATAAATATCTGAACAAACAGGCACACATGTAGATATATGTTAATATCTGAAGTTTATTGAAGTCCTTCGTGTCATGGTGCATAGTTTTTATGTACATTTTGCTTTCATTTTGTGGCAACATATGCATAAAGCGCATATTGGCATTAAGACATGCTAGGAAACCCCCAACAAATATTATTAAGATAAGTTTCCATAGATTCTTTCCCCAGGTAAAGAGAGGATATTAGTTTATCACATGCAGGATATTCCAGATGTGTCCAAAGGATGTATAATATCTTTCTCGTTTATAATAAATAGATCTAAAACGATAAGCCTTGGCTTGTTTATTAAAGGTTTGAAAAGCGTTAAGGAAACATTTTTCCATTTCAAATTTAAATAGCTTAAAAATGTTTTAATAACAGCTAAAGTGTTCATGAAATGAAAAAATAAGCTGGACCGAATCTTATATACCCTCCACCATGAATCGCATTTGTCAAGTTCTTTGGCCGATATATCTTTATATACAAACAAATGGATAAAAATTGCTAGAAGATTTGAGCTATACCAAATTATGAACCGATTGGGACCAAACTTGGTATGGCTGTTGGAGACGAAAGTGGAATTCACTGTGCAAAATTTCGGCCAATTGGGATAATCGGTTCCGCACCTGATATGACTGTCATTGTGTCCCCACCTAAGTGCCGGTATCTGTTAGACGCGAAGCCGGGCAATGACAAAGGATGTGCTCCAACGTCTCATCATCTTCCCCGCATGCTCTACACAAGCTATCACTTGCCGCACCGATTTTACATAAGTGAGCTCGTAGTCCTATGTGTTTCGTTATGATACCATTAGCTATACTGACCTCCTTCTTACTTCCTTTCAGTAATAGCCTCGTCGTCTCTATTATACCGCTAAGGTATGAGTTGCTCCCAACCTCAATCCATTCTCCCATCGCCTTAAGTCTCATAGCCGCAGTGGCTGTATGTCTCCAGTTGTCCTCATCGCTCCGCCTATGCCAAGACAACATGTTCTCTGAACCTGTTGCATGGTCCTTATGTTGCACTTTTTCTCCATAGCAGTCCACCAAACTACTAAGGTGGTAAGTAAGTATTGGTCAAATCACGCTCCTGTAGATCCAGTGGACTATCCTCGGATTCAGGCCCAATTTCGAACCTACGACCCGTCTACATAGAACCCAACATCTGTGAGACTTCTCAGTACGCTTCTGAATGTGAGACTTTCAAAAATATCATGATGATCAAGAATATATATACTTTATAGGGTCTTAGACGCCTATTTCGAGGTGTTACAAACAGAACGACGAAATTGGTATACCCCCATCCTATGGTGGAGGGTATAAAAATTCGGCAGAGCCCGGCCAGGATTCAAACCTGAGCACACGGAGCAGCAGCGAAAGCCATTGCCGTTGTCTGGCGTTCGAAGCCATTAATACAACTTCCAACAGATGCACAGAATCATGTATACCATGAAAGTAGTGTAATTGTCGCAGAAAAAAAATTTATCTTTACACAAAAACACATGCATTGGGAAGAAGTACAGCTAATAGACAGGGTTGTCGAGCGCGGTTAATGTGGTAATTCTATCATAGAGGCGATTTCGCAATTAATACGATACCAACGCACGGTCCTTGAAACCACCACACCTAATATGGTTGAAAAGTCTTCTAACAAAAGACGAAATGCGTCCCATAGTGGATGGTGTGTGTTGCTATCTCTGGCTTTCCTTTTCCATTTGCAAAGAACGTTTCTGAAAATTCGATAAAAATCAAATTTTCTATGAAAATTCGATAAAAATCAAATTTTCTATGAAAATTCGATAAAAATCTTATTTTCTATGAAAATTCTATAAACAATAAATTTTTTTATGAAAACTCGATAAAAATCAATTTTTTTATGAAAATTCGATGTCTATGAAAATTCGATAAAAATCTAATTTTCTATGAAAATTCGATAAAAATTTAATTTTTTATGAAAATTCGAAAAAAATCAAATTTTCTATGAAAATTCGATAAAAATTTATTTTCTATGAAAATTCGATAATCTAATTTTCTATGAAAATTCGATAAAAATCAAATTTTGTATGAAAATTTGATAAAAATCCAATTTTCTATGAAAATTCTATACAAATCAAATTTTCTATGAAAATTCGATAAAAAAATCCAATTTTCTATGAAACTTCGATACAAATCAAAATCGATAAAAATTAAATTTTCTATTTTCTATGAAAATTCCATTAAAATCAAATTTTCTATGAATATTCGATAAAAATCAAATTTTCTATGAAAATTCGATAAAAATCTAATTTTCTACGGAAATTCGATAAAAATCAAATTTTCTATGAAAACTCAATAAAAATCATGAAGATCTTTAAAAATTCGATAAAAATCAAATTTTCTATGAAAATTCAATAAGAAATCAAATTTTCTATGAAAATTCGATAAAAATCTAATTTTCTATGAAAATTCGATAAATATCAAATTTCTAAGAAAATTCGATAAAAAAAAATCCAATTTTCTATGAAAATTCGATAAAAATTTAATTTTCTATGTAAATTTGATAAAAATAAATAAATTTATTATGAAAATTCGAAAAAAATTTAATTTTCAATGAAAATTGGATGAAAATCAAATTTTCTATTAAATTTCGATAAAAATCAAATTTCTATGAAAATTGATAAAAATTAAATTTTCTATGAAATTCGATACAGATCCAATTTTCTACGAAAATTCGATTTTCTATGAAAATTCCATAAAAATCTAATTTTTTATAAAAATTCGATAAAACATCCAATTTTCTATGAAAAGTCGATAAAAATCTAATTTTCTATGTAAATTCGATAAAAAAAATAAATTTATTATGAAAATTGGATAAAAATCAATTTTTTTATGAAAAATCGATTAAAAAATCAAATTTTCTATGAATATTCGATAAAAATCTAATTTTCTATAAAAATTCGAAAAAAATCAAATTTTTTATAAAAATTCGATAGAAATCAATTTTTTTATGAAAATTCGATTAAAATCAAATGAGTTATGAAAATTCAATAAAAAATAAATTAAATTTTCTATGAAATTCGATAAAAAAATCCATTTTTCTATGAAAATTCGATAAAAATAAATTTGTCTATGAAAATTCGATAAAAAATCAAATTTTCTATGAAAATTCGATAAATATCAATTTTTTTGTGAAAATTCGGTAAAAAATCCAATTTTTATGAAAATTCGATAAAAATACATTTTCGATGAAAAAAATTCGATAAAAATTCGATAAAATTCTAATTTTCAATGAAAATTCGATAAAAATCTATAAAAATTCGAAAAATCTAATTTTCTATGAATATTTGACAAAATTCTAATTTTCTAAAAAATTCGATAAAAATCTTTTTCTATAAAAATTCAATAAAAACTAAAAATGTTGCAAAATCAATATTTTTTCTTTATTTTGGAAAATTCAACAAAAATCAAATTATCTATGAAAATTTGAGTACTAAAATTTTTAACTTATATGAAATGGTCAAAATTGTTTACTTCTTCCAATCAAGCATATTTACTTAAATATATACAATTTTATACATATTTTTAGCATTGGCTGTTTTGGTTTATTTTTCTTTATTGCAAATGTGTTTGTGCAAAAATAAATTACAAAGATGTCAATAATGATTATTATATCCGTTCATTATGATGATTATGCCTGCTGGTACTCAATTGCGCTCGAATTGTATGGAGAGCAATAATCCACGTCATTTGTACCCAAGAGGCTACAGAGTTAATGGCATATATGGACTTGTATTGTTGGTTATAAGGATATTCTGGCAAGAGCCACCGCACATATCGTCATGCATAGAAATGACCCATGCTTAAAAACAAAAATCAACAACAACAACAGTAAATGTTAAATTGTAACATAACAAAAATCAATGATGAATAAAACAAATAGCCATTGAGCCTTCAATAGATTCACATGTGCAAACAGACAGTGGTTCAGAATAGAGTTTTCACTGATCAAACACGAATCAAAACAATGGTGCACAAATACACACATAATATTCCCCATTGTTGTGTGCGTGCAAAAGATCATAAGCTCATGGGCTTGTAAATAGTTTGCACACATGATTCAAATCATGTTTATACACTTGGTGTGATCATTTACATGTGAGTTCAAATGGCTCAAAATTGTGAATGTACTGGTCTATCCCAACTTAAAAACCACTCGTCTTTCAAACTAGGAACTTGGTAGAACATACATGACACCATTCCTATGTATAATTGGGGAATATTTTTTACTGCTTTTGTTTTGATATGTAAAATAAGGGAACAAATCTAAGCAACTCAAAATTTTCACCTTGAGAGATCCGTGAAGAAATTTCAAACTTCAATTTTCATAACTTGAAAATGTTTTCAAACCACTGTTATTTGTACATAGTAAACGTTGGAATTTAATACCGCCATTTAACGTTCCCCTCACTCGTGCCCTCCATACTACATTCCTTCCACCAAACCTTAGCCTGCCGCCATTGTTCTACTGCTGGCGCTCTAAGTGGTAGAGGGAACATCAATACTCGCCTTTTCTGGCGAAAACAAGTGGACAACACATAAAAATAAAATACTCGAGAGATTAAGGAATCCACTTAACTTAATTAGATAAGTGGCCAATTTAATGTGATGCGTTGGCTCTTTTTGCCTTTTCTAACTTGTTTTGATTTTCCTTGGCATTGGAGACAGAGAGAGAAAACAGATAGACGGAGATCAAATCGCATTCCTTGCAAACTTGACATGGCCTGAAAATCAAGGAAGTAGGCAGCCATGTAATTGGAATAGCCATAATTTATGTGCATACACTTTCGTATGAAACATTTCCATTGCTTTATTGTAAACTTGGTCATCTATTTAAAGATTATGGCTGCCAATTTTCTGTCTATTCAAGATGAGCTTAAAAACAATTCAATGCGAGGAAGTGTGGCCAAATTTTGAATTTTTGAATTTTAATACTAGCAAGTTTAGACAAAATATGGAGAATACTTAAATTTCATAATAATTTTTGGCAAAGAGATGTGTTGACTAAAGACAGGCATATGAAAGAATAATGTTTGTAAGCGAATTGATAATTCTAAATAACGGGAGATATGGCTTTTTAAACGAAAATTTATAGTAAAATATATAAACATGAGTGAAAAAGGTTTATGGCTAAATCAAAGTTTTTTACATTAAATGTTAAGGAAGCAGGCTTCGCGGGGGAAACACTACTAATTGAGGAAAGTAATGCTCATCCGCATCGTATGGGGAACATCAAACCCACTAAACTCCCAAACAAGACTCCCATATTGGTATTTAGATTAAGTTAGGTATAAGTGGCAGTATGCCATC
This sequence comes from Stomoxys calcitrans, assembly GCF_963082655.1. Classification (NCBI taxonomy): domain Eukaryota; kingdom Metazoa; phylum Arthropoda; class Insecta; order Diptera; family Muscidae; genus Stomoxys; species Stomoxys calcitrans. Next base: position 109,632,987 of record NC_081555.1, on the reverse strand, counting down.
AGACTCACTTAGACGTTTTCGTCGATTGTGATACCACAGGAACACGCAAAGGAAGATGCCTTGTAGTTCCTATGGTTGAATCTAAGGGCCACTATATAGAGCTTTTCGCTCCCCATAATGGTTTGACACAACTAGTGAAAGAACCGACACATATCGCATGTGTCCAAGGGCACCAAAATAATACCCTTGACATTTTTTCAACTTTACACCCTGAAAAGTTTGAAGTTAATACTCTTGCACCCCTTGGTAACACCGATCACTGCATTGTTTCAGCATCTTTTTCGTATTTTGCTCTTCGTACTGCTTCCACCCCAGTCCCGAAGCTGTCAATATTTTTGTACGAAAAAGCACGTTCAACATTTTAATTGGATTGTTTTCTAGATGACGATACAAATGCTACTGCTGAAATGACTGAAAAGACAATTCTAAAAGGAATGAGGACATTTATTCCAGTTAAGACTATAACGGCTAAATCAGACGACAAAAGTTGGTTTAACCAGACAAGCAGAGATGCTGTCAGATCGAAAGAGGGGACATTCAGGTACTGGCGCTTGGATAAAAATGCCAATACTGAACTGCTGCGCCAGCAGGCAAGATCTTCATGTGCCAATGTACATAGGCGCGAGTCTTCCCAGCGCGTTGGAAGGTTGCGAACGTTCAGTCAATACCCAAGAAGGGTGAGGCAAACAACCCTGTGAATTATCGGCCAATTGCGATATGCTTCGCTCTCTCCAAGACCATGGAGAGCATGGTTAATCACCATCTTGTGAGGTATTTAGAGTCTAATGGCCTTCTTAGCGACCCACAATATGGGTTCCGCAGAAATCGCTCTACGGGCGACCTCAAGGCACTTCTGTCGGAACGTGGGAGTACCTCAATCCACCAGTTTGGTGAAAGTAAAGTTTTGGCTCTGGATATCTCCAAGGCATTTGATAGGGTCTGGCACGGGGCACTACTATCAAATCTCGGTAATGGCTTCGTTCGATTTATATCGAGCTTTATTAAGATTGCACTATTCGAGTCGTTATAGATGGCTTCTCATCCAATGAGCATAAATTGACCACAGGTGTACCCCAGGGCTTTGTTCTCCCTCTCTTTTTCTTATTTTCATCAACGATCTGTTGGGTCAGACATCGAATCCGATCTACTCATTTGCCGATGACAGTAATCTTTGTCATTCGTACTCATTCAACCATAGGCCGAGTCTTCGAGAGATTGAGGACAAGAGGCGGGTTATGGATGATACACTCTGCTAGGATTTGCTGGCCATGTCTGAATGGGGTCGAATGAATCGAGTAGGTTTTAATGCACGGAAGACTCAGTGCTGCTTGTTGTTACACAAACGATTGGCTGATCCACTACGATCATCTTTGTCTATTAACAGTATAAATGTTGAGCAATCAGAAGCTCTTGAAGTTCTGGGCATATTTTCATGATGTTGGGCTCAACATGTATTTGAAGTGTCGAAAGAAGCATTCAAGTGTTTAGGCTTCCTTAAACGGTGTAAGAATTACTTCACTCCGTCGATTCATCGACGATCTGTTGGGTCAGACATCGAATCCGATGTACTCATTTGCGGATGACAGTAATCTTTGTCATTCCTACTCATTCGACCATAGGCCGAGTCTTCGAGAGATTGAGGACAAGAGTCGGGTTATGGATGAAACACTCTGCCAGGATTTGCTGGCCATTTCTGAGTGGGGTCGAATGAATCGAGTAGGTTTTAATGCACGGAAGACTAAGTGCTGCTTGTTGTCACACAAACGATTGGCGGTTTCACTAAGATTATCTTTGTCTATTAACGGTATAAATGTTGAGCAATCAGAAGCTCTTGATGTTCTGGGCGTATATGCATGATGTCCGTTGGGCTCAACATGTATTTGAAGTGTCGAAAGAAGGATTCATCTAAAGGCCGAAAATGGAGTACAACTCATATGCGTTGGCTGGAGCTTCAAAATCATCCCTAGAGCTACTGGGCCGTGTACAGAGGAGAGCGATGACTTCGATTGGGGACGGTAGGGTATCCAACTCTATTGCCTCCCTTGATCATCGTCGCAATGTGGGTTGTTTGGCGCTGTTCCATCGGTACTTTCATGGTGTGTGTTCGTCTGATATACGTCTTCTTATTACTGATATAAGCATGTATGTCAGGGATACTAGACATTCCAGTAACTCACACCCGTTTGTAATTGATCGGCCAGCGGACCGCACAGTTCTTATTTCGCCCGAACCATTCGTATGTGGAATCGACTTCCGGCTAATGTTTTTCCCACCCACTTTGACATTCAAAGATTTAAGGCAAATGTCAATAAACACTACATCCTTTTCCCCCCTCCAATTCCTAATTTCCTCTCGCCAACGCAATGAACTGCATTCATAGGGGACATCCCCTGCGTGTTGGTTGATAGAAAAAAATCGTTACTTGCAGCCTTTAGTCTGTCAGCATGTTTTCCGATCAGACAGTTACCTGTCATGATGTCGCAATGACTGAGACGTCTGTTCTAGCCAGCGAAAACAAGCGGCAGGCCTCTTCAAGTGCAGACCAGGCCACATAATTTTGGAATGCTACCAACGCCCCCCCCTTTTAGTTCGTTACCCAGGGGACTTGATCCTGAAAACTTGGCTTACATGCCGCTATGGGCATACCCACATATTCTAGTTTCCCTACAATGTGTTATGTAGTTCCTAGTCTCGCAAGCTTGTCTGTTCTACAGCTCCCTGGGATATCTCCATAGCGCAGCACCCAGAACTGGTGCATTTCGAACTGTTCATCCATCTCCCCACATCGGGCATTGTATGAAAGATAACCCAGTGTCTGTAGCCGCATGACCAAAGAAAAAGCTCTCTTTACCCAATAACAGCAGTGGTCGCAGTAATTTGTTTACCGCAATGTCCAGAGGCATTAGGTGTAGCATTCAGTTTAGCGCATCGGCGCCACTGTGACGCACACACAAACCTTCCTTTGGATCCGGCTGAGTATTGAACAGTAGGTGATGTATAACTCTATCAGAGAAATATGCATGTTCAAGATAAATGAAAGGAATTTAATAGTAAAGTATGAATCTTAAGTTTGACCCTAGCTGACAGACTGTCGCTTCATCTCCAAAAACCCTCTTCAAGGACATGTTTACCAACTGGGTCAATATGGGAATCAAATAAAGCTTTTTCGGAAGGAGAGTACACATCTGATATACACAAGAAACAAGGCATTAACTTGGATACTCATCACCTATGATCTCAACATGGGATAACTATGTGCACCATACATGCTGGAACTTTGAGTTTCGATCCATGTGGTGTTATTCTCTATACGGAGTAGCTGCACTTCTCTCCAAAGAGAGAGAGAAGTTTTACATGACCCATGGCGGTACGCCGTTCGGACACGGCTATAAAAAGGAGGCCCCTTATCATTGAGCGTAAATTTGAAGTCCAATTCAACTCACTCATTGATATATGAGAAGTTTCTTTCCATCTCTGTCCACCATACGACCGAAGTTTATGATAGGACGGGCTAGTTACGCTCACAGTCCACATTTCATAACAACGACCGACCCTTTTATACAGTGACCAACATCTATGAATGTTTTGGGTACGCTTTTGGTTGGAGCACATTGAGTTCTCTATACAATACTCAATTTTTATAACTTAGTGAATTATTTTGTAACACCTAAAAGGAAGAGAGATAGACCCATTGATAAGTATACCGATCGTCTCAGAATCACTTTCTGATTCGATTTAGCTATATCCGTCTGTCTGTTTGTCTGCCTGACTGTCTGTCCGTCCGTCTGTCTGTCTGTCCATCTGTCCATGTTAATTTGTGTACAAAGTACAGGTCGCAATTTTCATCCAATCGTCTTCGACCTAGAGACGAAAACCATTGGAATTGGAAAAAATCGCTTCAGATCTGCATATAGCTCCCATATATATGTTCGTCCGATTTTCAGTAATAATGCAATAAAATGGTCATTTGTTAACCGAATCTCTCGAAATTTTGCAGGAAGGATTTTTTTACGACTGTCGACATTACTGGTGAATTTCATGGAAATCGGTTCAGATTTAGATATAGCTCTCATATGTATATATCGTCCGATTTTCACTCCTAGAGCCACTGCAAGCACATTTCTTGCCAAAATATTGCACAACGCTTTCCTCGATGACTACCACAATACACATAGAGTTAAGTCAAAATCGGTTCAGATTTAGATATAGCTCTCATATATATGTTCGTCCGATTTCCAGTAATATTGCAATAAACTGGTCTTTTGTTAACCGATTTTCTCGAAATTTGGCAGGTGGGATTTTCTCTTGGCTCTCAATATTACTGGTGAATTTCATGGAAATTGGATCAGATTTAGATATAGCTCTCATATATATGTTCGTCTGATTTTGAGAAATATTGGAAAAAAAAAGTGATCATAAGCTATCTGATTCTGTCGAAAGTTCGCAGGTAGGATTTTCTTATGACTCCCAATTTCGAAATTTAGAATCGTCGAAATTTCGCAGGAAGGATTTTCTTATGACCCTCAATTTCGAAATTTCGAATCGTCGAAATTTCGCAGGAAGGATTTTTTTATGACTCTCAATATTACTGGTGAATTTCATAGAAATCGGCTCAGATTTAGATATATTGCTATCATATAGCTGTCATATATGTATATCGCCCGATTCTCACTTTAAGAGCCACTGCAAGCGCATTTATTGACCAATCTTGCCAAAATTTTGCACAACGCTTTCCTCGACGACTACACCGCATTATCTGAGAAGTTTGCTCGGAATCGGTTCAGAATTAGATATAGCTCCCATATGAACGTTCGTCAGATTTTTGTCATTTGTCAACCGTAGTTTTTACATTTTGAACATATTTGCTCACCGAGGTCCATCAAAATTGTTTCAGAATTGGATATAGGTCCCACATTGTACTTATAGGGTAGGTGTAGGGTATTATACAGTCGGTACTGCCCGACTTTTGCCCTTCCCTACTGGTAATACCATATAAATGTATTTTCCACTTGCTTTGAAATGTTTTTTTGTTTAATTTTGAATGCTTTGTGTCACTTCAATTGCTTTGTGTCCCACTTCATTTAAATGTGAAATTGTTTTTGGGAAAATTTAATTGCTTTCATTCTATATAACTTTTTATTGGACACTCTTTGTGAGCTGTAATAGTTTCTATATAACAAAGGTGGTTTCATAAATTGAATCCACGTGGAGTTGTGTTTTTTTTGTTTTTACTTGCGTTTTGTGTCAATACCCATACAAGTGATCAATACATTAATAAAAACTTAGATTTTTCCATTAAACCATCAAAGAGAACATAAATAGGAAAATCTAATTGTTAAAACGGAAAATGGGTGCCAAAAAATGTGTTTTGCATTATCTTGTATGTCAAAACTTGGCAACTTTGCTGACAACATCTTTAATGATTACTGACATATAGGGAAATTTTGCCCTGATGAGTTGCATATTTGAAGTATCTTCAATTTGACAGTGATGGCGGGTGTCTTGTTTGGCCAACTTTTAATGATATCCTGCATGAGGAGCATGTATGTTGTGCATGTATTAAAATAGGAATTTATGCTGAAATGAGCCACCATTGTTGTTAGCCCACATGTACTTTCGTTTTTTTCTTCCCAGAAAAACGGAAAAGAAGTTTTTTTGGGGGGTTTACTTTCACTCTTTTCGAGAACTTAACTCTAGAGACAACTGGAGCTTAAGAAAAATATATAAGAAAAAAAAAGATAAGTATGAAAACTACAAACACAGAACCTGCAACAAGAACAAGAACAACATCTCCAACAAACTTGTCTTAATTACGAAAGTTTAAGTGATTTTCTTTCCCTGCTCTTTTGGACAAAGTTCGGCGATTTCCTTTCCTTTTTGCCCAAAGAATCGTCCGCTATGTCTGCTCGTCTTCCGCCAGTAATTTTTTTCTTTTCTTTTTTTTGAGTTGCGAAGAGAGTAGGGGAGAGGGAGCATGGTGGGAGAAAGTTATTAAGTTGTTTGCTATTTGTTATTTTTATGTTGAAAATAGTTAATATAATTGCTTTGCAAGCTTAAGGTATACTTATTGGAATATAAGTGAAGAAAGGGTGTTCTAGGGTATTGGTGCTTTGAGTGATAGACAGGTTGATACTAAAATGGTGGGACTTTCAAGACTTCATTTAACTTTGAACATGCAAAGTTCAGCCAGAAGGAATCTTGGAAACCCACCACCAAAATAATGAAGCACAAAGTAAACAAGTAAAACATGTTAAGTTGGGCATATCCGAATCTTGGAAACCTACCACCGCCCCATGCCACTATGGACATTCACCTAAGCCAGTAATCAACACCTAGGCCAGTAATCAACAACAACTAAAAGCGCGCTAAATTCGACCAGGCCATTTCCCATGGATCGCCATTGTCAAGTTATTTGCCCAGTATCTCATTTTAGGCAAACAAAGGGTAATGGATAAAAACTGCCATGCTATTGGAGGCATATCAGGTCATGGACCGATTCGGACCATACTTGGATATCGTAGACCATATCATCATTGTGCAAAATAAAAACCAAATCGGATAATAATTGCGCCCTATAGGGGCTCAAGAATTAGTATCCAGAATTCGGTTTACATAAGAGCTACATAAGATTATAGAGCGATTTAAATCATATTAGGCACGCATGTTGAAGGGATGTCGTTGTATAAAATTTCAGCCAACTCTGATACAAATTTTGCCCTCGGATACAAATCAACCAGCCAACTCGGATACTAATTTTGCCCTCTTTAGGCTCTAGAAGTATAATCGGGAAATCATTTTATAGGGAAGCTATATCTGGTTATAAACCGATTTCGACCATACTTGGCATAGTTGTTGGAAGTCGAAACAAAATACTCATGCAAAATTTTAGACAAATAGGACTATAACTACGCTCTCTGAAATTCAAATGCAAATTTGCCCATGAACATTCCATTAAGTAACTGTGGCAAACTTCTCCTAAATCAATGATTGCTGTCCGATGCAATTTTAGGCGTATCACAGAGCCACACCTCTTTGGGGAAAAGATTTTACATGGCAAGGTTAGGTGAGGTTAGGTTTAAGTGGCAGTCTGCCATCGGACTCTCTTAGACGTTTTCGTCCATTGTGATACCACAGGAGCAGAAGAAGGAAGATGCCTTCTAGTTCCTACCGTTGAATCATCCAAATCGCTTTAAAAAGCCCAATAACTTGCGAATGTTCACATCCGCTAAATCAGACAGGTTTTCAAAGAAATGAGAACCTAAAGTGGAACTCATTCTAACTGCCAGTGCGGGGCACACACACAGAAAGTGTTCTACAGTCTCTTCTTCCTCGATGTCCCCACAGCTTCTGCAAAAGTCATTGCTGGCAACCTTCAGTCTGTCAGCATGTTTTCCGATTAGACAGTGACTTGTCATGACGGACCCAATGACTGAGACAACTGTTCTAGCCAATGACAGCAAAGCGGTACACCTCTTCAAGTCTAGATTAGGCCAAATAGTTTTGGAATGCACACAACCCCCTCTTGGTGACCATCTATCATTCGTTGCCCTTTCGACCTAGTCCTAAAAATTTAGCTTACATGTCGCTAGAGGCATACCCACAGATTCCAGTTTCCCTGGAGTGTGCAAGGTAGTTCCTAGTCTCGCAAGCTTGTCTGCTTTGGAATTCCCCAGGATATCTCTGTGGCCCGGCACCCAGAACTGGTGAATTTTAAACTGTTCAGCCATCTTGTTGAGAGATCTGCGACAGTCGAGGGCGCTTTTTGTGTTCAGAAATACGTTCTCCAGGGATTTAATGGCTGCCTGGCTGTCTGAGAAGATATTCATGCCAATCGTCGTAATGACATTATATCTTAGCCATTCCAACACTTCCTTAACTGCAAGGATATCGAGCAACCTCTTCGATATGACCAGTTCTAGATCTTTAGAGTACTTCCCAAGGCCCACCTGGTCGTTTAGTTTGGAACCATCCGTATATAAGTGTATGTAACTTCTGTTACCAGGGATATTTTAGTTCCAATTGGTTCAATCAGGAATAGTGGTACAGTCATTTTTGTCCAAAAGTGGCTCAGGTAGAGTGTAATCCTCACAGCCTACAACATCGGATATTGTATCAAGGATAACACAGTGTCCGTAGCCGCCACATGACCAATGAGAAAGCTCCCCTAACCTCACGGCAGTGGTCGCTGCAATTTGGGTAGCCAAAATGTCCAGAGGCATAAGTGATGCACAAACAAGCCATCCTTTGGATCCGGTTAAATATTGAGCAGTAAGTGGTTTTTTGAAGTGCCGTCCATCAGACCACAACACCATATAGCATAATAGGTCTGAGAACTGCAGTATATACCCAATGCATGACACGCGGTCTAAATCCCCAACTTTTGCCAATGGCTCTCTTGCAAGTGTATAGGACAAGTGTGACCTTTCTTGCCCTTTCCAAAATGTTGGATTTGAAGTTAAATTTCCTGTCCAGAAAAACACCCAGATATTTTGCGCTTTCTACAAATGGAACCTTCTCTACACCCAAGGAGAAAGGTTCTATTGTGGGCAACTTGTATCTCTCGCTGAAAAGAACTACTTCTGTCTTGCAAGGATTTATACCCAGACCTCTTTCGGTAGCCCACTTTGCTGTTGTTAAGAACATGGCAAAGTACCCCACAAATGTCTTCAGCATTAGGAGGGGATAACCACAGCTGACAAGTTTTCTGATGTTCCAGCCAGGAACTAGAGGCTCAAAAGGTCAAGATCCGAGATCGTTTTATATGGCAGCTATATCAAGTTAAGCAGTTCTACTTGGGTGCCCCAGAAACCGAGTTGGTAGCGTGCTTGGATTACCAGTGCTGGGGTCGTGGGTTCGATTTCCGCCAGAAGCCTTGGTCTGTCGCTACTATGGTATCACAATTGACTTAAAATTGTCTAAGGGAGTCTGTACAGGACTGCCACTTTTAGCTAACCTAACAAAGTTGTAGAAAGTCACAACAAAACAACTCATCCAAAATTTCAGCTATATCAGATAAGAGTTGTGACGACTTGAGGCTCAAGGAATCAAGATCCAAGATGGGTTTATATGGAAGCTATATCCAAACATGGACCGATGTGGCCCATATCAAATCCCAACTGAGCTACAATGAAAGGAAGTATTTGTGCTACATTTAAAGCGCCAAGTTTACTCCTTCGAAAGTTTGAGTGCTTTCCACAAAGAGAGACAGAAGGACACACGGACGAACATGGCTAGATTAACTTAAAATGTAATTGAGATCAAGTATAAATATATACTTTTTAGGATCTGAGACCAATATTTCGATGTGTTACAAATGGAATAGCAAAGTCAGTATAACCCCATCCTATGGTGGAGGGTATCAAAAGTAACCTCGAACAAGTAAAAGCGTGCTAAGTTCGGCCAGACCGAATCTTATATACCCTTTACCATAGATCAAGTTATAGTACGATTCGAACCATAAATGAATGCTGAACATTTTAGAAGTCGTTGTGTAATATTTCAGTTCATTCGGATAAGAACTGCAAAATCGGAAGATCGTTTTATATGGGATCTGTATCAAGCTATTGATCGATTCGGACCATATTAGACACGTATGTTGAGGGCCATGAAAAATTTCTACCAAATCGGATTAGAATTGCGCCCTCTAGAGGCTCAAGAATTCAAGATCCCAGATCGGTATATCAGGTTATATACCGATTTGCGCAAAATTTCATTCAAATCGGACGAGAATTGCGCCCTATACAGGCTCAATAAGTCAAGAACCAAAATCGGTTAATATGGTAGCTATATCAAATCATGGACCGATTTGAACCATACTTAGCTCGTAGTTGTTTGAAGTAATACCAAAACACCACTTGCAAAATTTCAGTCAAATCGGACGAGAATTGCGCCATCTAGTGCCTCAAGAAGCCAAAACCCAAGATCGGTTTATATGGCAGCTATATCAAAACATGTACCGATTTGGCCCATTTACAATCCCAACCGACCTACTCTAATATAAAGTATTTATGAAAAATTTCAAGCGGCTAGCTATACTCTTTCGAAAGTTAGCGCGCTTTCGACAAACAGATGGACGGACAGACGGACGGACAGACAGGGCTAGATCGACTTAAAATGACATGACGATCAAGAATATACATATTTTATTGGGTCTCAGACGTATATTTGGAGGTGTTGCAAACAGAATGACGTATACCCCCATCCTATGGTGGAGGGTATAGAAAGAAACTCTATGAAATGAATTCCGTGCTACTTACAAAATCCTTAATTGTCTTCCATACCACACCCCTAAGTTGGTTCATGTCTGGTAATGTGTCCCCTCCTAAGCACACATGTTTGTTAACCGAGAAAGCTGGGCAATGACATAGGAAATACTCCAACGTCTCATCGTATTCCCCACAACTCTTGCTACCACTTGCAGCACCGATTTTGCACAAGTTAGCTCGTAGTGCTTTGTGCCCCGTTATGATACCCAAAGCTACACCGACCTCCGTCTTACTTTCATTCATTAGTAGCCTCGTCCTCTAACGATCCGGATCTTCCCATAGGATTTTCGCCGTCCTAAAGACCGTTTCGTTGTGTTACATGCGTGTTTGTAGACTACGCTCTTACGTCGGACTGCGTTGACCCGAAAAATTTTGGGTTAAACAAGTTTATTGGCGGCAGTCCTCTGGCCTTCACTACCAAAACGTTTGCTCTTTCATTCTCAGTTATTCCACTATGACCCGGCACCTAAACGATGCGAGATGCGTGATTCTCAGAGAAGGCTTTAATCTCTTACTTACACTCCAAGACTGTTTGTGACTTTACCGTCCTGGTTGTTATTGCTCTGATGGACAGTTTACTGTCCGCAAAGGTGTTTACAATCGGCGGGAACAGCACATCACCTCTCGCATTTCGTGATCGTCCGGATCTCTGCCTGAAGTATTGTATAGTGGTCAGACATTCGAAAACAGATCTCTGTCCCTGGGTACTCAATATAGGCCTCCAGGCCCACTATGTCCTCCAGCTTTGATTCATATATAGCATGTATAGCATGATCTCCCATATGGCAATGCCAGAGTTCCGTCAATCCAAAACAGTGCTTCTGGCAGCAGCATCTCGCACTCGTTCTCAAGTGTCATCTCGGGTATCTGATCAGAAACTTCCCCCTATCCAACCGGGTTTCCTATTGTCTTCCCGATTTTAGCACCATGATATTACCTGCTCCTATCTTCTATCCAATCTCCCACAGCCCTAAGTCTCATAGCTGAAGTGGCTGCCTCACGCTTAATATGTATGTCTATGGGTCGGTTATCTTGAATAGTCTCCAATCCTCTAGTGGACGTGGTCCTTATCGCCCCGCCTATGCCAAGGCAACATGTTCTCTGAACCTGTTGTATTATCCTTTTTCTCCATCGCAGTCCACTAAACTACTGAGCCGTAAGTAAGAATTGATCTAATTACGCTCATGTAGAGCCAGTGGACTATCTTCGGATCTAAGCCCCATTTCGAGTCACGACCCGTCTACATAGAGTCAGACATCTGTAAGCCTTCACTACGCTCCTGAATGTGACACTTACAATTCAATTTCCTGTCCAAGATCACTCCTAAATAATGGACCTTGTCAGATATTGAAATCGTTCTATTAAAAAAACGTGGTGCGTCAAATTGGCCCACCTTCGTCTTTCACGTGAACAGGCAAATTTCAGTCATCTCTTGGTTAACATTCAGACCGCTGTGTCTAGTCCAGTCTTATGCTATCCGCAAGACCCTATTGGCCCTTCCCCATGGCTGATTCGTATCGCGTATCGCTTAGAAGTATTATAACATCGTTTGTATATCAGATGGGTTGAAATCTCTCCTCAGCTTAAATTCGTAGTTTGTTATTTAAGGTGGTCATCCGTGGGCGTGCGCTGTATCACTTTCTTTCTGATATTTATGTCATTTGACCCACAATCTATCCATTTTGTCTTTAGCATATAGGCTATCCAGTCCCTATGGACCGTGTCCACCCGCTACTGGTCTAAGGATTGAATCAATGTGGCAGTCTGCACATTGTTAAAACCCTCTCGATGTCAATACATACAGCCAATGTATACTTCTTGGCAGCGAAGGATTCTTCTATTATATGCACAACCTCGTGCAGAGCAGTCTCCACCAACCTTTTCTTGACATAGGCGTGCTATTTTTATTTGAGCAGTTCGCTGAATGTCCTACTCTTTATCATGGTATCCTGAATACGTTCCATGGTTTTGAGTAAAAAGAACGTATACGTCTGTAGGCCTTTGGTGCAACAGAGCTTGCCTTATGTGGACCCCCTTCAGTGTTCAACACATTTCGATAAACCATTCGTTTACCAAATGCCTCACCTGGGACCGACAATCTGGCGAAATCCTTCCGTATGCACTGCCGACATTGATGACTGCATAAATCATCTCATCTCTGTTGTTCTTCCTTGCCACTCCGACGTAAGAGGGCGGCTTATTACCTTTCTCAGCGACCACCTTCGCCTTCCGTGATGGCTGTGGCATCTTTTTGGTAGTAACAGTCCGTCATGAAGACTCAGGGGTCGTGCGCGATTCCTCCGCAGGACACTGTCTGGAGTCTCCATTGCGGGGGTGTTGGCTTGGTCTTCCCAGAGTACTTAAAAGCGGGGAGCTCTTCTTCTTCTTTAGCGTCTTGGCAGTTTTACGCTCAGGATGTCTGATTCTCTTTCCAGCTTCCGTAGAAGTGTCTGGAATGTCAGTTCTATCCCTTCGAGCATCCTGTGCCTTCGGCCAAAGGCGCTGCCGGTACATACTCCTCTGTCTCCTTCGTCGTGCACCGGATCGCTTTCTCGGTCTGCTTGTGAGCCTAGAACTTCTGCCGTCATGGCGTTATCCTCATCCCTCGATTGGGCTGTGATGAATTTTTCGTTGTCTTTTCGCTGTCTGAATCGGAAACACCACCTTTAGTTAAAGGCTGGGGACGTACTGTGCATCCCTCTGGTTTATCTCTTCGTCATTTGTCAATCTGAGGACTGGTGTGGGTGCTTTGCCACTACAGGTGGCAAAGCACCCACACCTATAGGAGGGGAGGACAACATGCTATGGTCTGATGCCACCACCGCAGCTGTTGGGTCTTTGGAGTCCATTTTGAGCCCACTCCTGAAAGGCTTTAAAATCGGTACCTATTCCGAGGTATGGTTTTTTATACCCTCCACCATAAGATGGGGGGTATACTAATTTCGTCATTCTGTTTGTAACTACTCGAAATATTCGTCTGAGACCCCATAAAGTATATATATTCTTGATCGTCGCGACATTTTATGTCGATCTAGCCATGTCCGTCCGTCCGTCCGGACGGTTGGTATTGTAAATGGGCCATATCGGTCCATGTTTTGTTATAGCTGTCATATAAACCGATCTTGGGTCTTGACTTCTTGAGCCTCTAGAGTGCGCAATTCTTATTCGATTGGAATGAAATTTTGCACGACGTGTTTTGTTATAATATCCAACCACTGTGCCAAGTATGGTTGAAATCGGTCCATAACCTGATATAGCTGCCATATAAACCGATCTTGGGTCTTGACTTCTTGAGCCTCTAGCGTGCGCAATTCTTATCCGATTGGGATGGAATTTCGCACGACATGTTTTGTTATGATACCCAACAACTGTGACAAGTATGGTTAAAATCGGTCCATAACCTTATATAGCTGTCATATAAACAGATCTGGGGATTTGACTTCTTGAGCTTCTAGAGGGCGCAATTCCTATCCGATTTGGCTGAAATTTAGCATGACGTATTTTATTTTTATTTTCAACAACTGTGTCAAATAAGGTTCAAATCGGTTCATAACCTGATATAGCTGCCATATAAACCGATCTGGGATCTTGACTTTTTGACCCCTAGAGGTCGCAATTATTATCCGATATGCCTGAAATTTTGTACGACGGATCCTCTCATGACCATCAACAAACGTGTTTATTATGTTCTGAATCGGTCTATAGCCCGATACAGATCCCATATAAATCGTTATCTCTATTTTACTTCGTGAGCCCCAATGGGCGCAATTCTTATACGAATTGGCTGAAATTTTACACAGGTCTCCAACATATAATTTAATTGTGGTCCGAACCGGACCATATCTTGATATCGTTTTAATAGCAGAGCAACTCTTTTCTTATATCCTTTTTAGCCTAAGAAGAGATGCCGGGAAAACAACTCGACAAATGCGATCCATGGTGGAGGGTATATAAGATTCGGCCCGGTATATAAGATTCGGCCCGGCCGAATTAGTTACGGTTAAGTTACCAGAAAACTTATCACTCTAATTAATCACACCCTATTATTTCGTATTTTCTTATAATTGTTAACTACTTTTCATGATGCGTGCCAACAATTTGTTTGAGAATGTTTGATATTTAACGCTTGGCTGGACGTTGGATTTTGTGCTACACCTCTATTTTGATAGCAAGGCTAAAGTTGTATAACAAAAATAGTTTGAAAATTACCAAAGTTATTTAAATCGATTTTTATAAATGGCACAAACAAAGACGCTGGCAATCCTTTTGAAGGTAGAGGGTTAGACATATTATATCGAACATCTTTGAAATTCTCATAACACTTCATCGTTAAAGTTTTAATTGTCCTAGAAAATTTTTAAATTCAGGATTGATACAAAAATTGGCATAACTAAATCTTATCTGTGTATTCATATAACATTACCATAAAAGTGAGCCATATTCGATCCCTTGACATCTCTGCCCATTTCGGTTCTCATATAAACAAAGCTGCTATATGAGCCTTTTGGAGGCCACCGCAGCACAGTGGTGTCTGCCTATGACGCTGAACACCTGAGTTCGAATCCTGTCAGGTACATCAGAAAAATTTTCAGCTGTGATTATCCCCTCCCAATGCTGGCGACTTTTGTGAGATACTTTGCCATGTAAAAAATTCTCCCCAAAGAGGTGTCGCTCTGCAGCTATAAAAAGGAGGACCACTATCATTGAGCTTGAAATTGAATCGGACAGCTCTCATTGACTTGTGAGAAGTTGGCCCCAGTTTCTTAATGAAATTTTCATGGGCAAATTTGCATTTTGCTATATGGGCCTTGATCCCATAACTTATTGCCCGATTTCACTGAGACTGTGAGTATAAAGAGTAACCGTGCAAAGAATTTGGCAAATACGATCCATTAGGGAGATTATGAAAGGTTCAGCCCAGGGCTGCGGAGTCGAGCAGTTTTGACTCTACTCCGACTACAACTTCGGGAAGATTCCTCGATTTCTACTCGGAGCACTTAATTTTTAACAATTTTTTTTTTTTTAAATAAAAAAAAATCTTTTTGTTTTCTAAGCCATTATTATGCTTTTATTACAAAAAAAAAAAACCCTTTTCATACACACCACCCAAGGTGGGTATATTCCGTTTGCAACACATCGAAATATCCATTTCCGACCCTATAAAGCATACATATTCCTGATCACAGTAAAAATCTAAGACGATCCAGCTATGTCCGTCCGTCTGTCTGTTGAAAACACGCTATAGTCTTTACAAATTGAAATATTGAGCTGAAACTTTGGCCAGATTCTTTTTTTGTCTATAGGCAGGTAAAGTACAAGGATGGGCTATATCGGACTATATAGCCCCCATATAGACCGATCCGCCGATTTAGGCTCTCAGGCCCATAATAGCCACATTTATTATACGATTTTGCTGAAATTTGGGACAGTGAGTTGTGTTAAGCCAGTTGACATCCTAGTTCAATTTGGTCCAGATCGGTAGCTGGATATAGCTGCCATAAAGACCGATCACCCCATTTAAGGTCTTGGGTGATTTTTTGCCCTAGCGGCCTAGATTTGGATATAGCTGCCATGTAGAACGATCTCTCGATCTCTTTAAGGCTTTGGGCTGATAAAAGGCGAATTTATTGTCCGATGTCGCCGAAATTTTGGGACAGTGAGCTGAGTTAAGCCCCTCGACATACTTCTACAATATGGCACAGATCGGTCCTGATTTGGATATAACTGCCATATACACCGATTTCTCGATTTAAGGGTTTGAGCCCTAAAAAGGCGCATTTATTGTTAGGATAGTGAGTTGTTTTAGGCCCCTCGACATCCTTCTACAATATGGCACAGATCGGTTATTTGGATATAGCTGTCATATAGACCGATCTCTCGATTTAAGGTCTTGGGCCCATAAAAGGCACATTTATTGTCCGATATCGCCGAAATTTGGGACAGTGAGTTGTGTTTGGGCCTCCGACATCCTTCGTGAATTTGGCCCAGATCGGTCCAGATTTGGATATAGCTGCCATATAGACCGATCTCTCGATTTAAGGTCATGGGCCGAAAAATGGCGCATTTATTGTCCGATGTCGCCGAAATTTGGGACAGTGAGTTAAGTAAAGCCTCTCGACATACTTCTACAATATGACACAGATCGGCCTAGATTTGGATATAGCTGATATGTAAACCGATCTCTCGGTTTAAGGTCATGGGCTGATAAAAGACGAATTGATTGTCCGATGTCGCCGAAATTTGGGACAGCGAGCTAAGTTAAGCCCCTCGACATACCTCTTCAATATAGCACAGATCGGTCCAGATTTGGATATAGCTGACATATAGACTGATCTCTCGATTTAAGGTTTTGGGCCCATAAATGACGGATTTATTTTCCGATGTCGCCGAAATTTGGGGCAGTGAGTTGTGTTAGGCCCTTCGACATCCTTCTTTAATGTGGCCCAGATCGGTCCAGATTTGGATATAGCTGCCATATAGACCGATCTCTCGTTTTAAGGTCCTGGACCCCTAAAATGGCGCTTTTATTGTCCGATGTCGCCGAAATTTGGGACAGTGAGTTACGTAAAGCCCCTCGACATATTTTTGCAATATGGCCCAAATCGGTCCAGATTTCGATATAGTTGCCATATAGACCGATATCCCGATTAATAGTCTTGGCGCCATAAATAATCCGATTTCACTGAAATTTGACACAGTGCTTTATGCTAGGCTTCTCGACATCCGTGTCGTATATGATTCAGGTTGGTTTGTTTTTAGATAAAGCTATTTAAAAGACCAATATTTTGTTATACACAATTGAACGATGACTTGTACTTATGAGTATTTGGTCCAAATCGGACATATTTCAATATACAATAGTTGCTATGGGGCATAAGGTATGCATTTTTCACCGGATTTTGACGAAAGTCCAAAGTTCGGCCCGGCCGAACTTAATGCCTTTTTACTTGTTTTTATTTAATTTCACTGAAATTTGAAACAGTTAGTAGTTTTAGGCCACCCTCCACCCGACCCAAATATGGTAAAAATAGGACTGTATTTAGATATAGCTGTCATATAGACCGATATGCCGGTTAAGGGCCTGAGTCTTTATAGACCGATTTTGTTGAAATTTGGAATACGAAATTTAACAGTGACTTATATTTATTAGACCACTCAATGTCCGTGCCGAATTTGGGTGCATAAGTTATCCAATTTTCATCGGATTGTGACAAAAGGGGGTTTACATATATACCCGATGTGGTGTGTATCCAAAGTTCGGCCCGTCCGAACTAAATGCCTTTTAACTTGTATAATATTTTATGACCATTTAGCGCAGAAATGTGTATATTAATGACCAACATGCGTTTAGTCGCGATTTCGCCCCCCACATCCTTGATGAAGACCGTCGTCTTTGTGAGCTGTGGGATGCTCATCATTTTGACAAAGTCAAGATTTGCGCCCCAGGGAGGGAGTGTGGATAAATCCAACAAGCTTTTCGACGGTATTAGTACATTCCGCTGACACAAAGCGCAGCATTAAGATGTCCCCTCTGTACTCGCGGCTCATAATTCGTATTAGTGGACCCCAGAGTTCAACACATGTTCGGTAACCCGTTCGTTTTACAAATGCCCTACATGGGACCGACGATCTGGTGAAATCCTTCCGGATGCACAGCCGACATCGATGAGTACTTATGCCATCTCATCTCTATTGTGCTTCCTTGCCACTCCGGCATAAGAGTTCGGCTCCTTACCTTAATCAGCGACCATCTTCCCCTTTCGAAATATATATAAAAAGTGAACATCCACTCAGTTTTGCTCCCCACTGTATATAACCTTTCACAATACCAGACCAAGCATTACGTTTGATTCTTTTTGGAAATTTGTTTCAATACTCGATTACATTTCGTTCTAACCAATCATTTCCTGCGGGCATTTTAGCCATTCTAAAATTACCTTTCGATACTAATTAATATATAAATTTCCAATAAAAATTTCAAAGTAGTTAATTTCAATTAAATGCTCTTATCGATACTTCAGCGTATTCGCGAACGCTGAAAGACCAAAGCAGCATATAAACAGATAATAAAATTAATGGTCAATCTGAAATTAAGTAACGCGGCGTAAGAGAGTCATTTATAGAAAATGGGGTAAATTAAGAAAATGTTTATTAAAGTAAAATAATGTTTACCATGTGGGTGTTGGTTTGCTTCAGGTCAAGATGCTTGATAACAATTTTGCTTATAGAACTTGATACACTTGTGTTTATGTGGGTGTGGGTGTGTGTGTGTGTAAGATTGCTTTTTAACTTGTTGTTGTATTTGTTAAGAGTGAAGAAGCAAAAAATAACGATAACAATTGGAAATCTCTTCTGTTTGCTTCATTCAATTTCAGGTGAACATCCTGCGGCTATGCATCATGGTGGAGGCTCACAACTAAAAGCCACGCCGTTTACTCTGCTCCTTCTAGCTTCATTTATTTTATTATGGCTTCAACAACAGCAAAGCAATTTGCGTCAGCGTATACGCTGGCGACGACGCAAGGGGACCATTAAATGGTGTTTCGACAAAAATATCGAAGAAGGACCATCACTACCACAACAACAAAGACACGGCCATCAGCCGTCAAAGGAAGCGGAAACGCTGTGGCATCACCGAGAACAACAGCAAAACTGCGATTGGGCCAAAGTTTATGGCATTGATACACAAACTCCCTGCAGCTGTGCTGTGGTGTTGTGGCAGCATAGAACAAATCTTCAATTGCCAAATACATAACCATTAAATGGTTTTTAAATTACAAAACTCACAAAAAACAAACAGAACTCTCAAACTAAAACCAATACCCCTAAAACGGAAAAACAAAACAAAACAAAGACAAAGAAGACATAAAACAAAGCAAAGGCAGAATAATTACAACACAGACAGATGGACAGACAAACAAGCCACACTTCCACACCTATACATAAACACACACCGACAAAAACACAATGCCATCTAAAGGACAGCCGAAGAGATTGAAAAGTAAATTCCATTTGTAAAATATTAATATTAAGTTTTTAAATGTATTTTTAGTACCTCGAAAAAAAAGAAAACAAAAAAAAAACGAAAAAATCCTTAATTGACAGTAAGCCCACAAATTTAAGACGAAGAAAAATTAAAAAAAAAAACACACATTAAAAATTAAACATCATCAGAAAAAATTATATATATATCAAGGCCATGAACAACAATTATACAGTTATACAAACACCCACACCCATACACATACACATACTCTCATACATATGTCCAAACTAAAGGAACCCTAAAAAATTTGTTACTGAGTGGATTTTTGTTTTTTCACAAAACGCGTAAAAAATTCTCACATACTATATAATAAGGCATATAAGAATGTAAGTAATATTTATATACATGCTATATATAATATATATACACCATATAGTATGTACGTATCTGTTGATGTATCTTATATATAATAATAATAAGATTACTAAACAATATCCTCTTTAACAGCTGGGTGTGCGTGTTTTACTTATGTATGTATGTACTTTGTGAATACCGTGTGTTGTATGTGTATCGTATGTGTGTAAGTTTTCCTTTTTTTTAAGTGAGAAAAAAAAACAAAATTTAATGGGACGTAAATAATGAGTAATTGAGAGTAAAGAAATTCATAACAAAAACTCATCAAGACTTATAACGTAAATGAATTGATATGTAATAAAATCAAGTGTTAAGCTGATAAGCAAAATATTACGTATGAATTTTTTTGTATATAAAATGTAAAATCAACTTAGTGTAATGAATTTTTGCCAAGAAAGGAATGTAAATTGAAAAACAAATTTCAATCAATGTGTAATTTAGCAAGTTGTGAATAAAGGCCTCAACTAATGAGAGTTTTTAAATATCATATATTAGCCGAACAGGGCCCACTCCGCAGCGCCTTCTTCAACTCTCTAATATCTTTTTAGGGTGGGGACACTTCGCCCTGAATGCGGATATCGAATTCGTGCCATTGTAGCCTCATTGATGTGTTAGAATTTGCCCTTTCTCGGTTCCTGGTGGTGGTAATGTTCTTCCTTAGGATAATGTCTCATTAGGGGAGGCTTGGCACCTCAGACATTTCGACTCAAATATGGGTATCAAATTCGTGCTGCACTTTCAAATCGCTTTAATTTGGGCACCATATTACCATGGCCGGTAAAAATTAACCGTTTGGAGGGTGTTTTGGGGCTCGGGCGGTCACCGCCACTTTGCACCGAAAATGGATATCAAATTCGTTTGTTATTCCCAACGGAAATGAAGTTCAGTTTAGGGGGTGTTCAAGGGCGTACCCCAATACACTTGGCTACAAAATTGGATATCCAATTCGTTTTCTACTCTCAAATATCTTTCATTTGAGTCCTATACTATCATAATGGGTCAAATAACCAATTTTATGTATCTTTAGGAGGAAAAGCGCCAACTAGACTTGAACTCAAATTTGAATACCATATTCATATTCTACTCTCCAATACCTTTCATTTGATACCTATATTGTCTCGATAGGTCCACTTTTGGTTTAGGGTTGTGTTTTTGGCATAAGGGTACCGATAGGGTACCGATAGGGTACCGATACCGAAAAATTACATAGCCTATAGCCTTCCAGACCAACCTACACAATATGCGAAAATTTCGAAAAAATCGGTTCTGCGTTTTTCAGTCTATACGGAACAAACAAATCGAGTCCCATATATCCCTCATTGGCTAATGTGTCCATTTTGGATGTTTTTGTAGGGGTGGGGAAACCCCCTATAATTAGACAGATTCGTTATCTACTCCCGCATACTTTTCATTTGATATCCATATTGTCCTTATCGATCCACTTTTGATTTTGCGTGGTGTTTTTGGGGTAACGGTGGAGGGCCCATCTCCTTCCGCTTTCAATAGATTATAAAGCCTATTCCTACTTCCTGACCATATTCATAATCTACTCCCGAATAACTTTCATTTGAGTCCCATATTGTCATGATCGTCAAATATACCTATACTAAGGATTTTGGAGCTAGGGCGGCCCCTCTTGAATACATTTCATTTGAATCCCATATTGTCCCGATCGGTCCACTTTAAATTTTGGGTAGTACATTTGGGTAAGGGGGATGGTCCGCCACCCTCCCTATAGCACTAAATTATATAGCCTATGTTTCCTTCCAGACTAACCTACACAATCTGTGAACATTTCAAGGTAATCGGTTCAGTCGTTTTTGAGTCTATACGTACGGGTAAGGATCCCAACCAGCTATGCAGAAGTGCCGAAAGGGTCATGCATATGACATATGGGTTAGACCCAAGGGTCTCAATGTTAACCACTACAAATACATATACAAATTTTGCCCATGAGCATTCCACTAAGGAATAGGAGCAAACTTCAAACACATCTATGAGTGCAGTCCGATTGAAGTTTAAGGGGCCTCCTTTTTAAAGCCGAGTCCGAACGGCGTGCCCAGTGCGACACCTCTCTGAAGAGAAGTTTTTACATGGCATAGTACCTCACAATTGTTGCTAGCATTAGGAGGGAAAATTACCGCAGACATTTTTTTATAATGATCTCGCCCAGGCGTTAAGCGTCATAAGCGGACATGCTAACTTCTGCACTAGGGTGGTCTCCACCTGATTGCGGTGCAGTTTCCGATTCTAGACGTGTAGTCTTTGGGGTAGCCTCTGCAGCGAATCTCCGTGCCCAATTTAGGCAGTCTCTCTCCCTAACAGTGAGAGTCTTAGGATCATTCGCAGCAAGCCTCCCAATAAATCTGAGAGCGATGCGCCTTCCATTGCTCCAACCTCTTAAAAAGCGTGTTGGTATGCCGAGGATGACCGATAGCTTAGGCAAATTATAGGCATACGAGGATAGAATTGCTTCAGCCTTGTCTTTAAGACTCGAAACAGGTGTTTTCGTCAAAACCCCTACTGACCAGCGGTCTGTCGGCTAAAGAAGCCTGGAGCAGCCGCTCCATATTTGCCTCTCAACAACTTTGTTCAATACGGCCCAGGTCGGTCCACATTTAGATATAACTGCCATATAGACCGATCTCTCTATTTGGCGTCTTGGGCAAATAAAAGGCGCATTTATTGCCCGATTTCGTAGAAATTTAGTACAGCAAGTTGTGTTAGGCTCATCGGTATCCCTTTTCGATACGGCCCAAAGTTTAGATGTGGCTGCCATATATACCGATCTCCCGATTTAAGATTTTTGACTCATAAAAGGTGATTTTATTATGCGATTTTGCTGAAATTAAGCACAATGAGTTGGATTGGGACCCTTGACATTCGTAGGGAGTATGGCCAAGATCGGTCTACATTTGGATACAACCGCCATATGTACCGATCTCCCGATTTAAGTTATTGGCATAATCGGAGCAAGTGTATTATTAGATTTTGCTGAAATTTGACACAGCTAAATCGGCTGGGCCAAACTTTATATCTTTTTATACCCATACCACCATAGGATGGGGGTATACTAATTTCGTCATTCTGTTTGTAACTCCTCGAAATATGCGTCTAAGACCCCATAAAGTATATATATTCTTGATCGTCATGTCATTTTAAGTCGATCTAGCCATGTCCGTTCGTCCGTCTGTCCGTCGAAAGCACGCTAACTTTCGAAAGAGTAAAGCTAACCGCTGGAAATTTTGCGCAAATACTTTTTATTAGTGTAGGTCGGTTGGGATTGTAAATGGGCCAAATTGGTCCATGTTTTGATATAGCTGCCATATAAACCGATTTTGGGTATTGATTTCTTGAGACTCTAGAGGGGGCAATTCTCGTCCGATTTGACTGAAATTTTGGTGTTTTGGTACCACTTCCAACAACTGTGCTGAGTATGATTCAAATCGGATCATAATCTGGTTTAGCTGTCATATAAACCGATCTTGGATCTTGACTTCTTGAGCCAATAGAGCGCGCAATTCTCATCCGATTTGGCTGACATTTTGCATAAGGTGTTTTGTTATGACTTCCAATAACTGTGCTAAGTATGGCGTAAATCGGTATAGAACCTGATATAGCTGCCATATAAACCGATCCAGAATCTTGACTTCTTGAGCCTCTAGACGCGCCCTATCATCCGATTTGGCAGAAATTCTTCGACGGCTTCTCTCATGACCTTCAACATACGTATCTAATATGGTCTGAATCGATCAATAGCTTGATACAGCTCCCATATAAACCTATCTCCCGATTATACTTCTAAAGCCCCTACAAGGCGCAATTCTTATCTGAATGAACTGAAATATTACACAATGACTTCTGCAATGTTCAGCATTCATTTATGGTCCGAATCACACTATGACTTGTTTGCCTAAGATATGCTGCGCATAGAACTCGACAAATGCTATCCTTGGTGGAGGGTATATAAGATTCGGCACGGCTGAACTTAGCACGCTCTAACTTGTTATATCTTACACCACCAATGTGGTTTGTGCATTTTTTTTTTTTTTTGCAACGCTAAGAAGGAAACGAGTTAAACCCATTGATAATAATACCGATCGGCTTAGAATCACTTCCTGATTCGATTTAGCATGTCCGTCTGTCCGACGGTCCGTCTATCGGTCTGCCCATGTAATCTTGTAATCAAGGCACAGGTCGCATTTGTTGTCCGATTTTCACAAAATTTTGCACAGGTCTCTTTTTTGGCCCAAGAAGGAACGCTATTGATTTTGAAACAAATCGGTTCAGATTTTGATATAGCTCCCATATATATATTTCATCCGATGTGCCCTTTTAAAGCTTTTGAAGCCACAATTTTGCTCTGATCCTTACAAAATTTGGCACAAAGAGTTTCTCTTGGCGTCCTAATATGTGTACAAAATTTCATAAAAATCGGTTCAGATTTAGATATAGCTCCCATATATATCTTTCATCCGATATGCCCTTTAAAAGCTGTAGGAGCCATAATTTTGGTCCGATCTTTACAAAATTTAGCATGAGATGTTTTGTGTGACATCTTAATACGTGTGCAAAATTTCATAAAAATCGGTTCTGATTTAGATATAGCTCTCATATATATCTTTCATCCGATATGCCCTTTAAAAGCTATAGGAGTCATAATTTTGGTCCGATCTTTACCAAATTTAGCATGAAATGTTTTGTGTGACATCTTAATACGTGTGCAAAATTTCATAAAAATCGGTTCAGATTTAGATATAGCTCCCATATATATCTTTCATCTGATATGGTCTTTTAAGGCTGTAGAAGGCACCATTTTGGTCCGATCTTTACCAAATTTGGCACCAAGTGTTTCCTTTGACGTCCCAATAAGTGTGAACAATTTCATCAGAATCGGATCAGATTTATATATAGCACCCATATATATCTTTCATCCGATATGGTCTTTTAAGGCTGTAGAAAGCACAATTTTAGTCCGATCTTTACCAAATTTGGCACCAAGTGTTTCCTTTGACGTCCCAATAAGTGTGAACAATTTCATCAGAATCGGATCAGATTTATATATAGCACCCATATATATCTTTCGTCCGATATGGTCTTATAAGGCTGTAGAAGGCACAATTTTGGTCCGAACTTTACCAAATTTGCAATAAAGTGCTTTTTTAGACGTCCTAGTATGTGTGCAAAATTTCATCTAAACCTGTTCAGATTTTGATATAGCTCCCATATGTAACTTTCATCCGATTTGACCTATTAAGGCTGTAAAAGACACAATTTTGGTCCGATCTTTACCAAATTTGGCACCAAGTGTTTCCTTTGACGTCCCAATAAGTGTGAAAATTTTCATCAGAATCGGAACAGATTTTTATATAGCTCCCATATATATCTTTCATCCGATATGGTCTTTTAAGGCTGTAGAAGGCACAATTTTGGTCCGAACTTTACCAAAATTGCCAAGAATTGCTTTTTTTGACGTCCCAATAGGTGTGCGAAATTTCATAAAAATCGGGTTAGATTTAGACATAGCTCCCATATATATCTTTCATCCGATATGCCCTTTAAAAGCTGTAGGATCCATAATTTTGCTCCGATCTTTATCAAATTTAGCATGAGATGTTTTGTGTGACGTGTT
This sequence comes from Stomoxys calcitrans, assembly GCF_963082655.1. Taxonomy (NCBI): domain Eukaryota; kingdom Metazoa; phylum Arthropoda; class Insecta; order Diptera; family Muscidae; genus Stomoxys; species Stomoxys calcitrans. The sequence goes on along the minus strand of NC_081555.1, from coordinate 109,607,690 downwards.
AATACATGTGCAAAATTTCATCTAAATCGGTTTAGATTTAGATGTAGCTCCCATATATAACTTTCATCTGATTTGACCTATTAAGGCTGTAGAAGGCATAATTTTGGTCCGAACTTTACCAAATTTGCCACAAGGTTCTTTTAATGATATCCCGATATGTGTGAAATTTCATCAGAATCGGATCAGATTTATATATAGCTCCCATATATATCTTTCATCCGATATGGTCTTTTAAGGCTATAGAATCCACAATTTTCGCACCATCGTAAGAAAATCGTAGAAGATTCTAGTCGATATTTCAATAGGTATGCAAAACTAAAGTCTGACTAAATTTGGATATATGGCTATGATAAAAAGTATAGTCGGCTCTGCCCGTTTCTTGCCTTTCCTTACTGGCTTCTTGTTTATTTCCCTTTTCGTGTCTTGAAAATGTCTAGAAAAGATTTAAAATTTTTTTTTTAATTAACATTCTCAGCTTTTTTTAGGACAAAATTTTCAAAATAATACCTTGACTAGGTTATAAAAAAAAAATACCAAAATTGAAAACAGAAAGTTATTGTACAAATTTTTACTTTTCTAGTGTAAACCATATACATACATATGTAGCAAAAACAAAATGTAGAGAAAACCGCAACTGTAATAAACTTAAAATAGAAAAGAAATTGTGCAATAAGAATTTATTAAAAAAACAAATTGTAAATAAAAAAAATATAGTAGTTTTTAGGCAACAAAAAAACCTACAAGGAATTTATTGAAACACATAATAATCCTCAAAAGGAACAAAAAACAAGAAAAAAAAAACTTAACTAAATTTATATAAGAATTATATAGTATTTTAATGACATATGGTTAAAATCTAATATCTGAAGGCAAGAAAACTTCAAATGTTTTAATTTTTCTTCTTCAAAACTTGTAAAATAAAATGCTATCTTAACAAACGAAAAACAAAAAAACCCTCTAAGGCAAAGCAAGTCACACGTCATTCTATCGTACATGTCTTTAAATTGTTAACCTATCAGTAAATGTGATCTCTTTCAAAAGTAAAAAAGAAAAAAAAAACATAAAAAAGTACATTAGCCAAGAAAAAAAAAACCAACACAAATTTTCCTCTATCACCCATTTGCTAAAGAAGCAGCAAAACGGCAAAACAAAACTTGATAAAAGACCAGAAAATTATTTTGATAATTTGTATAAAAATTGAGCCACCTTCTGTTGGGCTTACCAACAAACCAGCAGCTTTGACAGAATGCAGAAGAAAATTGCCAAACCACTCTACCCTCTCAAAATGGAATATAAACTTTTTCGCACCGTAATATTTTCTATGGAAAAGCAATCTATATGAAAAGAGACTTATTTCACAAATATTGTATGGTATGCTCCAACTCTCGCCTCCCCCACTTCCCCGACCAATTAACTTTTAAACTAAACAAAAAACCAAATACCTTGAACAACTCAACTTCAACAACTATAAACATTTCATTGTCCTTTTAACACACGCCGATATTGATGGAAAAATGCGAAAAAATTATTATTGAGAATCGCACAAAAACAACACAAGGTAAAAGATGCAAAACGACAAAAACTTTTTTAATTAAAATTTTGTTTGATATACTTTATTTAGAAAAAAAAAAAACAGTGACACACATTATAATCTGCAGATGCTATGTGACATACATTTTCGTTTTCTTTTTTTTTGTTTTTCTGTTCATCAGACTATTCCTGCCTCACAGCCTGTTGCCGCTTCTTAATCTCTATTTGGAGCAGAACACTTGTGCACATACTATGTATGTTGCAAAAATGGAACAAAAAAAAACGAGAACGAAAAACGCAACTAATGTAATTATGTAATGTCGGAAAAATAAACAAAATATCAGGTAATTAAAACTATTTGAGAATCCAGCGCAAAAAAATGCGACAAAATTAATTAAGGGGGCAAGTTTGCTGAAAACAAGCAGTGTCGCCTTCGTAGACCACACTGAAAAATTCTATTTTAATGAGATTTACTTAGAGGCAAACCTTTGGGAATTTTTTAAAAACAGAAGATTAGCAGAAATTTTAAAGTCCGCTTATTTTACAAAACTGCAAAGAACCAAAATTTATTTTTTTAAAACATTTTGTTGGGATTTCCTATTCTTACTGAGGAACGTGTATCAGCAAGTGTCATCCTGAAGAGTCTTATTAATTTTGCAGGCATACCAAACTGAGAAATGCCTTTGAACGTAAAGGACTGTCGAAAGTGGTTTTGTTGTGTTGATTTGTCCCTCTCGGATCTTTTCCAGAATTTGGTGCAGTGTAAATATCTGGTCTATGGTGGATTTACCAGGTCTAAGGGCGCATTGATTGGGCCCAATTATCTCATTGACTTTAGATTTTAATCCTTTAAACAATATGCTCGAGAGTATCAGGTATGCGCATTGATTGGGCCCAATTAACTCATTGACTTTAGATTTTAATCTTTCAAACAATATGCTCGAGAATGTCAGGTATGCGATGATAAGGAGACTTGTACCTCGGTAGTTAGCACATTCCGTCTTGTCTCCTTTCTTGTATACGGAACATTGTATGCTGAGGTTCCAATCTGCTGAGGTTCCTGATCGAGTCACCTCTGGCTTAAATAGTTCACCTCTGGTTTAAATAATTCAATGGGCAACCCATCGGCTCCTGCTGCCTTGTTATCCTTCAGTTGGGTCACTACTACTTGGACCTAGGAAGTAAACATTTTATACCAATATCATCAATACCCTCGGAGCCGGGTGTGCATACCGGATTGCACTGATGGATTCCTTCACCGACAAGGGCTGCCGCCTCAATACAACACTGCTACAACAACAACAACCATCATCAGAGACTGGTTATGCTGTATCCTCTTCGCCACCATCGTCGGGCACTAGCAGCTGAGTAAAATTTACCTTTCATATCCTTAGCACACTTTCTGTATCAGGACAGAAAGTGTGCTAAGGATGTGCATACCGGCTTGAACCGATGGATTCCTTCACCGACAAGGGCTGACGCCTCAGTACAACACAGCTACAACAACAACAACCATTATGAGGGACTGGTTTTGCTGTATCCTCTTCGCCACCATTGTCAGACACTAGCAGCTGAGTAAAATTTACCTTCCATATCCTTAGCGCACTTTCAGTAGCAGTTACCAAATGTCCTTCTTTGTCTCTGCAGGACGATGTGCATATACCAAAGCCATCGGTTTGATGTTTGATTCTTTGGTAGAATTTCCGGACTTCATTCAGACTCTTGTACATCTCATGTTGCTCACACTTATGTCTTTCGATTTCCTTCTTCTTTCTGTGGAATAGACGTTTCGCCTCTATCATTTTCTCCAAATACCTCTTCTTCATCTGGCGCGTTGTTAGTGATTGCAGGGTTGCTCTCTATGCCCCATTCTGGGCTTCAGTAGCATCTCGACAATCATGGTCGTGGCCATGGGTGGAGGCTTCCGGTACTCCAATACCGATTTTCCGGCATTTTCCATGGAGTGGGCAATGGATTGCCACTGTGCCGTTACATCATCGGGACAAAGCGCCTTCATCAAGCAGTTGCATCAATCGAGTGGAGTATGCCGTTGCCATCTGTTGTGTTTGCAGTGTCAGATCGTAATTTTCTCGCCATACTAAACCCGGTGCGAAACTTTGCTGCAACAAGTTAATGATCCAAATCTATATTTGTTCCACGGGTCGATCGTACATCTAACACGCTGGATGAATGTCTTCTATCTTTCACAACGTGATCAGTTTGATTTATCATATTTTGATGGGGTGACAGTCAAGTGGCTTTGTGCATTGTTTTATGTTGAAATCTGGTGTTGGCGGAGCGAAATCAACCCATTATCGGACTTTATCTCGTGAAGGCTAAATTTTCAGAGCTTTGGACCAAAGATGTCTTTCTTTCCTATCTTCGCATTAAAATCTCCCAGAACGATTTCATGAGTGGGTCAGAGGTCGTATTATCTTCCTAGACACTCGTGGAAAATATCCTTGGTCTGCTCGTCCTTGTCTTCCATTGGGTCTTGGGCACAAAAAAGGCAGATGTTGAAGAATTTGGCTTTTATGCGGATTGTGGCTATCCTCTCATCCACCGGAGTAAAGCTGGAAACAAAAGACACCCAAATTCATGCCTCGTGTCATGTCAGCTATAGCGAAGTTTACCACCGTTTGGTGTTGTTGTGACGCCATTCCCGGTACATCGCATCTCCTCTAAAGCGGTAATATCTGCCCTGTGCTTCTCCAACACATACGTCAGCGCGTACACTACCTTCTCTATAAAGAGTGTGGACATTCCAGGTACAGATCCACAGATCATGGTCCTTTTTTGTTTGTGTGGGTCATCAGTGTTCGGGGAGTGCGTATTTTTCTATTCTTTTGTTTCTCAGAATGATTCTTATATTTATAGGGCGGATTACTGGTCCAGCGCCCCAACCGCATGGGTTTTGTGTAATCACACATGTATGCGTCTGACGCTCGCCTCCAGGTGCCCCTAATCTATAAACCGGTTAGGGGCGTTCGCCATTGGTTATTTGAGGGCGCTAACAACTCACCTTGTTATCTGAAGTATCATTGGCGCTCAGTTTTTAAATAAGAGCCAGTGCAACGTGGCCCTTCACTGAGACGCTTCCCTCGAAATCGTTGATTGCCCGACCGCTTTCGGGCATTTGCAGGTACTCAGCATAAATACGAAGCTTTCCACTACATTTCAGGTATGCTTCCCGTGATAATGATGAACATCACACGAGTCGGAGCTCAAAGTTCCGGCCCGTGTGGTGCTAACAGCTATCCCGTGTTGACCGTATAAGTGGTAAAAATAACACCTCTTACTGGAAAACTCTTTACCATGAGCTTATCTGTGGATCGAGTATTGTACAACCCATACAGTCGCTCGCTACACTCAAAATTTTGTTGAACATCAACATTAGATAAAATGAACTAAACTTGGGAAATATTGAATTTTCGATGGTACTAAAGAATTGTATGCTCGTTACGAGTTTAGTAAGGGTTTTTGCTTAATCCTTTTTTATTCCCACCACCATAGGATGGGGGTATAGTAGTCTAGTCATTCAGTATGTAATCCCTTGTTGGGCGACCCCATAAAGAAAATGTGCTCCTGATTGTCATGACATTCTTAATGGAAAGAGCCATGTACGTTCGTTAGACCGTCCGTCTGTGGAAATCCCGAAAGCGGTCGAACGCGTAAAGTTAATCACTCAAATATTTGCACAAATACTTCTTTTCGACATTGGTCGTTGGGAATTGCAAATGGGCCATATTTGTTCAGTTTTGGATATAGCTCTCACATAGAGTGGTCCGTCGTCTTTAATTTTAGAGCTCCTAGAACCTACAATTATTATCCGATTGAGCTGAAATTTGGCATATAATGCTCCATTTCGTTTTCAAACATAGTGGGAAGTATGGTCCAAATTGCTCTATAACCTGATATTGCTCCCATATAAGCCGATCTCTTGATTTAACATCTTGGTGTACTGGAAGCAGTATTTGTTAATCAATTTGGTTGAAATTTTGCACGCAGTATTTCTTGACGACTTCCAACAGTCATTCCAAGTACTGTCCAAATCGCTCTATAACCTTATATTGCTCCCATATAAACCAATATCCCGATTTGACATTTTGCTATATCTAAATCTATACCGATTTTCATGAAATTCACCAGTGATATCGGAAGACAAGAGAAAATCCATTTTGATAAAATTCGTGAGCATCGGTTTACAAATAATCATTTATGGCATTATTACTGCAAATCGGACAAACATATACATGGGAGCTATATTGAAATCTAAACCGATTTATTTCAATAGGCTTCGTCTCTAGGCCCAAGAAATGCTTTTGCCAAATTTGAAGACGATAGGATGAAAATTGCGACATGTACTTTGTACACAAATTGACATAGATAGACGGACAGATAGGCAGACAGACAGACGGACATAGCTAAATCGAATCAGAAAGTGATTCAGTGATCGATCGGTATACTTATCAATGGGTATATCTCCTTTCCTTCTGGGTGTTACAAACAAATGAACTATGTTATAATACCCTGTACCACAGTAGTGGTGTAGGGCATACAAATTGCTCATCCGTTAAATACATTTGCTTACTAAAGTTTTCTGCCTTAAAAATACTTGCAAAGTATACTCATCCTTTTCGAACTGTCCCAGGACCTATTCTACGGTGTTAGAATGTTGGCAATTTGTCACCTCGAGTGACAAACGAGTGACAAAAGTGCTAGGTTTTTTCCATAAAAGGGGACTAGAACTGGGACCGGTTCCTATCACCAGAGGACCTATCCCGTGACAGGTTTGGGGACCTGTCACACTTCCCGTAGGGCAGTGACAGCAAAGCGGTAGACCTCTTCAAGTCTAAATTAGGCCTCATTATTTGGAATGATCACAGCCCCATCTATCATTCGTTGTCCTTCGAGCCTGGTGCTAAAAACTTTGCTTACATGTCACTAGAGGCATACCCACAGATTTCAGTTTCCCTGGAATATGTAAGATAGTTCCCAGTCTCGCAAACTCGTCTGCTTTACATTTCCCTGGGATATCTCTGTGGCCCGGCACCCAGAACAGGTGAATTTTGAACTACTCAGCCATCTCGTTGAGAGATCTACGACAGTCAAGGACGATTTTTGTATTCAGAAATACGTTTTAGAGGACAATGACGCCAAACGCCTGGGTTCGAATCCTGGCGAGACCATCAGAAAAAAATGTCAGCGGTGGTTTTCCCCTCTTAATGCTGGAAACATTTGTGAGGTTCTATGCCATCTAAAATTTCTCTCCAAAGAGGTGTCGCACAGCGGCGCTACTTTGGACTTGGCTATAAAAAGGAGACCCCTTATCATTGAGTTTAAACTAGACGCTGAACGCCTGGGTTCGAATCCTGGCGAGACCATCAGAAAAACATGCCAGCAGTGGTTTTCCCCTCTTAATGCGGGAAACATTTGTGAGGTTCTATGCCATCTAAAACATCTCTCCAAAGAGGTGTCGCACAGCGGCGCGCCGTTCGGACTCCGCATTAAAAATCAGACCCCTTATCAATGAGCTTAAACTTGAATCGGACTGCACTCATTGAGAGTGTATCGTACTCATTCCACCACTTCCTTAATTTCAAGGATCTCCGCTTGATGCACACTGCAGTAGTCGGGTATTTTTTTCGCTATGACCTGTTCTATATCATTAGAGTACACTCCAAAGCCCACTCTGTCGTCTAGTTCGAAACCATCCTTATAGAAGTCTATGTAACTTCTGTTACCAGGGATATCGTAGTTGCAATCTGTTGTTGTTTTTATCAAAAAGCGGCTCAGGTAGGGTGTAATCCACAATGCCTGGAACATCGGGTTTTGCATCAAGGATAGCACAGTGTCCGTAGCCGCCACATGACCAAAGAGAAAGCTCCCTTAACCTCACGGCAGATAGCAGAATCCCTGGTTGTGGGTTCCCAAGATTCGGACCTGCCCAGCTTAGCCCGCATTTATTTGTTGGAGTTCAGTTGAATGATGGCAATCTTTTTAAGGGGCGGTAAAAGTACCTTGAGGTAAGAAGACTGAAAAGGCTTCCTAATGGACGAACGATCGTCAAGGAATATTTGCGTAGTACAGGGTGGCTGATGAAAGCCGCTACCAAAAAAAAATGTAATAACTTTTTTTCTATTTAATAATAATAATTTAATAATTAATTTAATTAATTAATTAATTAATTTAATTAATAATAATTTAATAATTAATTTAATAATTTAATTTAACATGAATAAAAGAAAAATGTATTCCATACACCGAAAAAAAAATGTAGCAATATTCATCATTGTAGCAATATTCATCAGCCACCCTGTACATTAATCAATCCCAGGATGGTTCGCTGGAACTTTTTTAACGCTTCCCAGGATGGTTTGCTGGAACTTTTTTAACGCTTCGTTTTCGGAGTAACAGTTAAGGCAAAATCAATCATTCGAATTTCTATTTGTATTTCGAAAGATTAGACAATCTTATATATATAAATCAATTTGGGTTTGTTTGCCGGCTGAACCGATTTTCATGAAATTTTACCTGATGTTGCAAAATGATCCCGTGGTGAAAAAAGGATACTGGATTTTTTGATATCTGAAGGGGTCGGAACTTCCCCCTTACCCTAGTTTTCAGAATCACCAGATCTCGGTGATGGATGGCGCGATTTAAGCGAAATTTTGTGTGCTCTCTTATAGTAACCTAAACATTAAAAATTTGGTATCCAAATTTTGGATGGGGTAACTAGGGGGCCCGCCCCACCCTAAAACCAACCCAATATATTTTTAGACTAATCACGATAATACGGGACTCAAATGAAAGGTATTTAAGGTTAGAAAACGAATCTGATATCCAATTGTCGGACCAAGTGTTTGGGGGACCACCCCAACCCGCAAAACACCCCTAGATCGGACATATTTACCGACCACGGCAATATGGGACTCAAATGAAAGGTATTTGAGAGTAGAATACGATATCCAAATGTGGGACCAAGAATCTGGGGGTCCACCTCTTCTCCAAAACACCCCCAAACTGGATTTATATACTGACCATGGCAATATTGGGCTTAAATAAAAGGTATTTTGAGCATAGAATACGAATCTGATATGCAAATGTGGGGCTAAGTGTTTGGGGGGGCCGCCCCTTCCAAAAACCCCTCCAAAGAGGGCAAATTTACGACCATAGCAATATGGAGCTTAAATAAAAGGTCTTTGGGAGTAAAGCAAGAATTTTAAATCAATATGCGGGAAAAATAGTGTTTATGGGGCCACGTCACCACCATAACACCACCCATATAGGACGTATTTGCTAACCATTCCAAAATGGTGCTGTAATGGGAGATGTTTTAGAGTAGAACAGGGCCAAGTCACTGAACTGTCGCCCCATCCTCCAAAACACCCCCCATACTGGTCATGTTTTCCGACTATGGAAATATGGGGCTCGAATGAAAGGTATTTGGAGTACACCACGAATCTGATATCAACAATCGGGACCAACTGTCTAGAGAACATCCCACCACCATAACAACCCTCAAATAGGTTGTATTTGCACACCAAGACAATTTGGGTCGTCAAGACAGTGGAGCTCGATATTGATAGTTTTTAGGGTTCATACCCCAAACCGGACATAATTGCTGACTATTGCTTTAAGGGGTTTTAATGAAAGGTATTTGAGATTAGAAAACGAATTTAATACCGAATTTTGAGGCCAATTGCAATATGGGGTCAAATAAATGATATTTGAAAGTAGAGAACGATGCTCATATAATTTCAGGGCTAAGTGTTTGGGGAACCACCCTACCATGTCAATGTGGGGCTCAAATGAAAGGTATTAGGGAGTAGATCACGAAATTGATACCCACTTGCGGGACCAATTTTCTGGGGGTCTACCCCTTCCCCAAAACATTGTTAAGCTGTTAGTCAAGCGATATACATTTACTACTTTCGTAGCATTGTATGCACTAAAAGCTCTTTAATTGTCGAAAATAAATATTCAAGGGATAATTTTGTTCCAATAAAGTAAAAGAAGGTGCTGCGGAGCGGGCCCTGTCCAGCTAGTAGAACATAGACAAAATGAATCTCTGATCATGCAGGCAGTATTGAAATATTTAAATTAATTTTTTTTCCTGATAATTGTTTCAATCGCAATAACTACTACGGCATATTGTTCTCAACAAAATTCTATTTGTTTCCGCTTCACATTCCCTTGCAATTTATGGTTAAATTACTAAAAAAGAATTTTTTAATTCATTTGATTGACTGCCAGCAGAAGTCAAAAGGCAACAGAGAGCGGAAGAGGAACAAACCTGATTTTTTACAGAGTTGTACAATAGCCAAAGATTAAATATTCCCCCACATACAGACATAACACAAGAAGAGAAATTACATCGTAATTGATTGAATACCAATAATAATTAAAATAATAATAATTGCATATTAATGTTTTGTAATACGATTAAAACGATTTCACAACAACCGAATTGAGTGGAGTTGTAAGAAATTTCAATTGTGAATGAATGAATGAATATTGAACATATGAATAGCTTTCACACAAAACCAAAAACAAAAAAAATGAATAATAAACATTACAATACAAAAATGAAACGAAACGAACAACCATTAAAAAATAAAACACAAATACGGAATATAAAAAATAAAATCAAACAATTGTTTTAATATAACAAAAGAAAAAAAAAAACAAATTAATAGTCTAGCGATACTAAGTGTAGTTAATAATAATAATTGCATACATACAGGGTGGCTGATGAAAGCCGCTACCAAAAAAAAATGTAATAACTTTTTTTCTATTTAATAATAATAATTTAATAATTAATTTAATTAATTAATTAATTAATTTAATTAATAATAATTTAATAATTAATTTAATAATTTAATTTAACATGAATAAAAGAAAAATGTATTCCATACACCGAAAAAAAAATGTAGCAATATTCATCATTGTAGCAATATTCATCAGCCACCCTGTATGTATGTATGTATGCAAGGATAATGTATAATTATTTATTAATAGTTTTATGTAATTGTTTTTAAACTATTTAATATATAAATACAAGTATAGTACATACACACACACACACACAGATATAGATTTAATAAAAATTACTCCATTAATAAAAGCAAAAATTAAAGAACACACACAAACAACAGAAATGAGGTAATAGTTATATATTAATGATTAAAACGATTGGAGAGAGTATATATACACATACAAACACACACATATAGAGGCAGAGAGCGACGAAGAATATATTATTGAATGTAATTTATAAGTTAAACAACATTTATAATTAAGCAACAAAAACAACAAATGTCATTGAATAGACATAAAATTGAACACAGAAACAACAGAGAACAAAACAAAGCAAAAAAAAAAGAAATGAAAACACAAAACCAAACCACTACCATTATTATAATGTAAAACGAAACAAAAAACAAACAGAAGCCGAAAGATCAACAACAACAAAAAATAACGAAATAAAACATTATTGAAAATTAAAAATTATAACAGCTTTTGTGTTTTACTAACCACAGCTAATTAATTGTGCTCGAGATGATTGTGTGGAAATGATTTTAGGGACAACGTTTGTATCACTTCCTGTGTTTGTGAATTCAAATATGAGAAATTTTACAAGGATGGGAAATAGAAAGTGGAAAATTGTGTCTAAAATGAGTTCAAATACTGAAATCGAGAGATCGGTCTATATGATTGCTATGTCATATATGCTCTGACCAGGAGCAAACTAGGGATGAATGTGGAGGAATCTAATACAACTCAGTGTTCCAAATTTTAGCGAAATCGGCTAACAGACAAGCTTTAAATGGGCCTCTAATCGGATGATCAGTCTAAATGGGAGGTGACCGGTCAAAACGCCCAACGGACATAAAATCCAAAAGTCAATTTTTTTTTGGGGGTTGTGACCTCTTTACAGTCAGACATAACGCCCAATAACAACGATGACAGAAAGCCCAAAAATTAGACGTTGTGAATTTTAAAAAAACTATCAGAAATTGGTTTTATCATTTAAAAACAAACCAAGTAAAAAGGCGTTAAGTTCGACCGGACCGAATTTTGGATACCCACCACCTCGGGTATATATGTAAACCAACTTTCATCAAAATACGGTGAAAATTTCATACCTTATACTCATATACCTCATACCGATCTGAACTATATACGACACGATGTCGAAAAGCCGAACATAAGTCATTGTGTCAAATTTCAGTGAAATCGGATTATAAATGCGCCTTTTATCGGGCCAGGACTTTAAATCGAGATATCGGTCTACATGACAGCTATATCCAAATCTGGACCGATTTGGGCCAAGTTAAATAAACATGTCGAAAAGCCTAACACAAAGCACTGTCCCAAATTTCGGCGAAATCGGACAATAAATGCCTCTTTTATGGGCCCTAAACCTTAAATCGAGAGATCGGTCTTTATGGCAGCTATATGCAAATCCGGACCGATCTGGGCAAAATTGAAGGAGTACGTCGAAGAGCCTAACCAAACTCACTGTCTCAAATTTCAGCGACGTCGGACAATAAATGCGTCTTTTATCGCCCCAAAACCTAAAACCTAGATATCGGTCTATATGGCAGCTATATCCAAATCTGGACCGATCTGTACGATATTGTAGAAGTTTGTCAAGGGGCTTAACTTAACTCACTGTCCCAAATTTCGGCGACATCAGACAATAAATGAGCATTTTATGGGCCCAAAACTATAAATCAAGAAATCGGTCTATATGGCAGCTATATCTAAATCTGAACCGATCTGGACCAAATTGAAGAAATATGTCAAAGGGCCTAACACAACTCACTGTCCCAAATTTCAGCAAAATCGGATAATGAATGTGGCTTTTATGGGCCTTACACCATAAATCGGAGGATCGATCTATATGGCAGCTATATCCGAATCTGGACCGATTTGAGCCAAATTAACGAAGAATGTCGATGGGCCTTACACAATTCACTGTCCCGAATTTCATCAAAATCGGATAATAAATGTGGCTTTTATGGGCCTAAGACCCTAAATCGGCAGATCGGTCTATATGGCAGCTATATCCAAATCTGGACCGATCTGGGCCAAATTGACGAAGGATTTCGAAGGGCCTAATACAACTCACTACCCCAAATTTCAACAAAATCGGATAATAAATGTGGCTTTTATGGGCCTAAGACCCTAAATCAGCGGATCGGTCTATGTGGGGGCTATATCAAGATATAGTAGGATATAGCCCATCTTTGAACTTTGTCAATGGACAAAAAAAGAATCTGTGCAAAATTTCAACTCAATATCTCTATTTTTAAAGACTATAGCATGATTTCAATAGACAGACGAACAGACGGACGGACATGTCTAGATCGTCTTAGATTTTTACGCTGATCAAGAATATATATACTTTATAGGGTCGGAATGGATATTTCGATGTGTTGCAAACGGAATGACAAAATGAACATACCCTCATACTTCGGTGGTGGGTATAGTAAGAATAGGTAGGTGGGTATAAAAATTATTCATAGTAAGGATTTAACATGGCTCTACAGTACGAGACATTAATAAGTTAGTAGGAAACGTTTCTACAACGGGCTCCTACAGCAGGAGTCCTAAATAAGTAATCGCAGTAAGGTTACGACAGAATTCTCCAACAGGTGACTCATAGTACTCATAGTAAGTACTCATAGTACACCCTGCACAAGTCTGCTTCTCGCTGCATTCAGCGCGACGTCAAAGACTTGATGCTGCAATGACGAGACATGACTCCAATTAGTAGTCCTAAGTCATGCTTTCTCAGTCCCAGGATAAGCGACATCCTAACACAGCGATCCCTGTTTGCGAAAACGACTTCTAAGCCATCAACAAGAATGAACTCTTCTGGTATATAAACAGTCCCGCCGCATGTTGCATGACGCCACGCGGCAGCAAGCACCATCCCCAGCAGAAGAGAATAATGGCCGGAGTTAGAAGAGCGCCATGTACCTGACTCACGCAGTCTGATGGCGAACTGATCATCTTTACATCTGAAAAGCATAAGATCGAATATGGTATTCAGCGCCTCTCTCGGGGCATTTTGCCTTGCCCCAGAGATTAGTATTGTCACTGCCCTGTACCTTCTCGATAATGCTTCAAAGGGCACAATTATCAAGGGCTTTGTTTGTGCCACACCAGATCACCATAGGTGAGAATTGGCTGAAGCACCGCTGTAAACATCAAATGCACCATCCACTGCCTTAGGCCCCTACTCCTTCATATTGAGTTTCGAAAGGAGTAGAGCGCTTTCAGTCTCACTTTGATCCTTTCTTCGACATTTTTTCTCCAACATAGTTCATGGTCAAAAATCACGCCAATGTATTGGGTTGCCCAAAAAGTAATTGCGAATTTTTTAAAAGAAAGTAAATGCATTTTTAATAAAACTTAGAATGAACTTTAATCAAATAAACTGTTTTTGCATTTTTTTTCTAAAGCAAGCTAAAAGTGACAGCTGATAACTGACAGAAGAAAGAATGCAATTACAGAGTCACAAGCTGTGAAAAAATTTGTCAACGCCGACTATAGGAAAAATCCGCAATTACTTTTTGGGCAACCCATACTTAGCCTCCGGAAAGAGTGGGAGTTCCACCCCATCTACCTGAACCCTTAAAAACACCCAGCATCCTCCTTCTGGCGAAAAGCACCAATTCAGTCTTTTTGTGATTTGTGCCAATTCTGTTGGCCCTCGCCCATCCGGACAGCTTCCTCAAAACTCCCACCCACCATGATGTCTACATCGTCCGCGTAGGCAACGACATACACCCTCCGAATCCCATGGATCACCTAAAGCCCAAATGGAGGAGATAAAACTCCTCCTTGCGGATTTCTTCTGGTCACAATCTTCCTTATCGAGCCCTCTGCCAGCATCGTATCTACCCAATTTATCAAAAGGGGTGAACGTCCCCCCTTCATGTCCCCCAGAGTGACATGTATGGACTCCAACTACACATTATAAAAAGCCCCTTCAAGAAGATTGCAAAAGGTAAGTCGCCCTCTTCAATTTCCCCACAATGTAGCTAACCACATCATGAAAGGCACTATCAACCGATCGACTCTTAGTGTACGTATGCAGACAGCCTTATACGAATGAAGGGTCTAGACGGTCCCTAATACATAGTTCAATTAGTCTCCCCAAAGTCTTCAAAATGAAGGATGAGAGGCTTATTGGCCTGTAGGCCTTGGGTAGAGTACAGTTCGGTTTTCCCGCTTTCGGTATACGAGGGTTACCTTTAATATTTCGGGATTGCTTAACCCTTGTGTTGCAATCTGTCGATTGACAACTTTAACGTAAAGCTTGACATTTTTGAGGTTGCACTTACTCAGAACGTTTTGACATATGAGCGCTATTTGTGTTATTTACAGTAACTTAAAAGATTCATATCGCCCAAAAAATTTTATTAAATCGTGAACATTTTCGTTTCTTTCGGTGTGGATTAACTCAACAACAGTACATCGATGAACTTAATTCGATTTTTGGCGATGGAGCTCCACCGAGGTAGTAGTTCACTCCAAGACGAATTACGTGAAGCTCGTCCAAAATCAGTTGTTGTGCCAAAAACCATTGATGTTGTGCGCCAACTGATATTGCAGGGTCGTCATGTGGCCTATCGTGAGATTGAGACAACCTTGGGCATTAGTGGAACCAGCATACATTCAATATGGCATGAACATTTGACCGTCAAAAAAATTTGTTCGTGTCAATTTATCAATCGCTCAATCGCTCAAAACAAGGCTCGTGTCAATTGGTCGAAAGAAATGCTCGAAAAATACAAAACAACTGCATTTTTGAGCACTCAATACATCCACTTGATGAGTTTGTTCCCCGAATAGTCCTGACTTGGAACCGAATGACTTCTTTTTATTCCCGTACGTAAAAAATAAAATGAAAGGTCAACGTTTTTCGACAACTGAAGAAGCGGTTGATGCTTCGACAATTGGTTCAAACGCATGTAAAAGGGTAAGGGATTTTAATGGGGAATAAAGAGATTTTCGATGATTAATATTTGTTTTTGTGTTCTTTAATCTCGAAATATAAAAGGCAACCCTCGTATTTCACGCCCAAATGGGCCTATAAGCCGAACAAGGCTATATGAGACTCAAATGAAAGGTATACGGGAATAAATTACGAATATGGCATACAAAATTAGTTCCAAGAAATGGGGTGTCGCCCAACCTTTAGAAGTGGTGCGCACAACCCTCTTACAAACGCCCCCTAAAACGGTTGTCTAGACCTATCATGACAATATGGGCTTCAAATGATAATATGAGGTTGTGACTGTGAATCTGATATATTTTTTCTGATCATATATCTTGGGGACCACCTAATCCCAGAACATTCCATCAATCATAGCGATCCAACAGTTTTCAAGTTTTACCTCATTGATATGGGACCTATCTTTTCTAGACAAGTCTAAACAACGTGCGCTGGGCAACACTTTCTTGTTCAAAAATTTTACATGGTTTAATTACTAACCGGCACGGGATAGCTGTGATCACCACACAAGCTGGAACATTGAGGTCCGATATCTGTGGTGTTTACTGCTGTCATGAATAGCTTAGCTGCGAGCTGCCGGACTACCGAGCGCGTCCGCAGGTTGCGGATAGTGCAGTGCAGTCGCGGACAATCAGCGGTATCGGACGGAGAGTCTCAGTGAGAGTTAGGGTGGCACCGGCCCTTGCACACATACTGAGTGCCTACGATGCTCGATATGACAAGCCGAGTTATTGGTGCCTTTAAATAACCAATGGCCACCCTGTTCCCGCGCCGATCGGTCCTTTGGACCGGAACGAACTTGCTCACTTGCTTGGCGAGGATCGCCACCTCCACATGAAAATGTGGTTACAACAACAAACGCCGATAGTGGGGGACAAGCATCACAAAATTGATTCTGATATCTCACCCCGAGACAATCCTTAACTATAGGTATTTTAGGTAGTTATTCTCAAAGATTTTTGAAGAAAAAATCTGTAGCATTAAAATATTGTCAAAATTTTCTATAGACTAAGAATAAGAAACATATTTTTCGCATGATGTTAATGAAGGCGCAACAGAGCGGGCCAGACCCATCCATTTGCCTATAAAACTGACCAAAGATATCGCTAGAAATATACGTAAGCCCATTTCATAACATAATTTTTGAAAGTAAAAATCAAATGTCAAGATATCCCCATCTCAAAAAATGTCAAGTTGGGATTACTTTTCTTATATGGCCTATTTTTCCAAGTATGATAATATGAAAAAAAAAATACTTTCGTATCATATTGTTTGCAGAATAAAAATCTAATATCATGATATTGTTAAATTTGTTTTGCACAAAAAAAACTGTCTTTCTCTGGGCCAATATTATGTGTGAGTGTGTTTGTTTTGTGTATGTTTAAGCAGATAGCATCCTGGTCACACCACACAACCATAACACATGTGTTGCTCGAATTCTTACCTTTGACCAACAATGGACATGTGGCTATCCCAATGTGTCATATGGTGTTTTTTACCGGTCCTTCATTTTATTATTTAATTTTTTTTTTTTACCTGTCTCCATGTCCCGCATGAAAGACATTTTCTGGCGGCCGTGGCCTGGTGGTGGTGGTGGTGATGGTTGTCAGAACATCACAATCTGGATGACGAAGGTTGACCACTTCCGGTTGTTGAACATTGATTGAGGTATTGTTTGCACTGTGCACAACATACTGAAGAGCACTGAGATTTCAATATCAGATATTTGACCATTTATTCCCAGAAGCTATGAAAGACGTGAGCTTTATTACGGCAACATTGAGGATAATTTAGCAAAATCAAAAAAATCCAGAGGGACGTGGCACGTAGGTAAAAGTTCTAAACATAACATCATTTTGGGATTAGGGTTTGGGAATGAAGTCTTTTGATTTTGAGGATTACGGTGGAAGGATTTTTTTTGGAAAATTAGGTCAAATTTGATAAGCATATGAATAAAGAAATATATGTAAATGTGTATGAGCGCTATTAATATTAAAAAAAATTCAAATCGTTTATTCAATATGGCAAATTTAAGTGCAAAGGCCATATATTTCGGAAAAAATTCAATTCGGAAACAAGTAAAATCATGTTAATTTGGACTTGGGCCATTCTTATATTGCCTCCATCATGGATCGCATTTGTCAAGTTCCTTGGAAGCTTTTTCTTTAAAGGCAGAAACTAAACAAATAAGGAAAGGCAAAAGTCGGGCGGTGCATGACCTAGAATTCGGTGGAGAGTTTTAAATGGGTTATAAATATAACGTATCTAATTTCGAGCAAATGGGTTAAAAATTTCAATATCTACGGCTCTATATATGCAAATAGGTCGATTTATATATGCAAGGAATCTAAATATATAAGAAAGATAAAAACAAATAAAAAGGCGTTAAGTTCGGCCGGGCCGAACTTTGGATACCCACCACCTCGGGAATATATGTAAACCACCTTTCGTCAAAACCGGTGATAAATGCATACCTTATGCTTCATAGCAGCTATATCGAAATATGTTCCCATTTGGACCAAATACTAATAAGAACAAACCATTGCTCAATTGTGCATAAAAAAGTATAAATTTAAAAATAAACCGAACGGAAAAGCCTAACGTAAATCAATGTGTTAAATTTCAATGAAATCGGATTATAAATGCGCCTTTTATAGGGCCAAGACTTTAAATCGAGATATCGGTCTATCGAAATCTGGACCGATTTGGGATAAGTTGCAGAAAAAGAAAAGCTTAACACAACACACTGTCCCAAATTTCGGCGAAACGTGATAATAAATGCGCCTTTTATGGGCGCAACATCTTAAATTGATAGATCGGTCTATATGGCAGCTATATCCAAATCTGGACCGATCTGAACCAAATTGATGAAGAATGACGAAGGGCCCAACACAACTCACTGTCCTAAATTTTGGCAAAATTGGACAATAAATGCGCCTTTAATAGGTGCAAGACTTTAAATCGAAAGATCGGTCTATATGGCAGCTATAAACAAATCTGAACGGATACGGGCCAAATTGAAGAAGAATGTCAAGTTATCTAACACAACTCACTGTCTTAAATTTTGGCGAAATCCGATAATAAATGCGCCTTTTATGGCCCCAAAACCTTATATCGAGAGATCGGTCTATATGGCAGCTATATCCAAAACTGGACCGATAGGAGCCAAATTGATGAAGAATATCGAAGGGCCTAGCACAACTCACTGTCCCAATTATCGGCGACATCGGACAATAAATACGCCTTTTATGGGCGCAAGACTATTAATCGAGAGATCGGTATATATGGCAGCTATTTCCAAATCTGGACCAATCTAGGCCAAATTGATGAAGAATGTCAACAGGTCTAACATAACTCACAGTCTCAAATTTTGGCGAAATCGGACAATTAATGCGTCTTTAATGGCCCCAAAACCTAATATCGAGAGATCGGTCTATATGGCGGCTATATCCAAATCTGAACCGATCTGAGCCAAATTGATGAAGAATATCGAAGGGCCCAGCACAACTCACTGTCCCAATTTTCGGCGACATCGGATAATAAATGCGCCTTTTATGGGCGCAAAATCTTAAATCGAGAGATCGGTCTATATGGCAGCTATATCTAAATCTGGACCGATCTGGGCCAAATTGCAGAAGTATGTCGAGGGGCTTTCCTTAGTACACTGTCTCAAATTCCGGCGACATCGGACAATAAATGCGCCTTTTATGGGCGCAAAATCTTAAATCGAGAGATTGGTCTATATGGCAACTATATTCAAATCTGGACCGATCTGGGCCAAACTGAAGAAGGATATCAGAGGGCCTAACGCAACTCACTGACCCAAATTTGAGCAAAATCGGAAAATAAATGTGGCTTTTATAGGCCTAAGACCCTAAATCGGCGGATCAGTCTATATGGGGGCTATATCAAGATATAGTCCATTTTCGAACTTAACCCTGCTTATGAACAAAAAAAGAATCTGTGCAAAATTTCAGGCCAATATTTCTATTTTTAAAAACTGTAGCATGATTTCAACAGACAGACGGACGGACATGTGTAGATCGTCTTAGAGTTTTACGCTGATCAAGAATATATATGTACTTGATAGGGTCGGAAATGGATATTTCGATGTGTTGCAAATGGAATGACAAAATGAATATACCCCCATCCTTCTGTGGTGGGTATAATAAATCTGATCCGATTTTGATAAAAACTAAACAAAATGTTAGAAGTTATAAGAGAATTATATGTGCCACTTTTAGTGACATATCACCACATTATTGCAAATTAATCGAAATCGGAGGAACATATCTACATCATAACTGATTTCAACCGAACTCAATAGGTGTTTTGGTAGGCGTCGAGAAAAGTGTTGTGCAAAATTTTGAAAGATTGGTTATTGCTTTGCTTGCATTAACTCCAGAAGTAAAAGCCGGCCCAATATGTACGAGGGTTGCCTTTAATATTTCGGTATTAAACAACCCTTGTGTCGCAATCTGCCAATTGATAACTCTATCGTAAAGCTTGAAATTTTTGAGGTTATACGTACTCAGAACGTTTTGACATACGAGCGCTATTTGTGTTAATTACAGTAACTTAAAAGATTAATCTTCCAAGCAAATGTTCGTCTGTTTCTTCGGAAAAACAGGACATGTCGCAATCGTGCCCCTAGAACAACATAGAACAGTCAATTCTGATTGGTATACAACCATTTGGTCAAAGTTTTTTAACACCTGAAGAAGCGGTTGATGCGTTCAGAATGCATTTCTTGGAGATACCTATAGATGGGTTTCTACCGGATAAATACCCAACGCTTGGATATTTATTGGGTAAATACCTAATAAATACCTTTTGAGAGTATCGTCCAATGTGGACGATATTCAACAAAAAGGTTTAAAGGGGTACCAAAATGCACTGTTTCTATTTTCATCCAAATCGGAAGAAAAATGCTCCTTTTATGGGCTCAATATCGGGAGATCGGTCTATATAGCAGCTATATTCAAATATGGTCCGATCTGGACGATATTCAACAAAAAGGATTAACGGGGTACCGGAACTCGCTGTGCCATGGATAGGGGTCTACCAGAACTAACTGTGCTAAAATGCTAATCGGATGAAAAATTATTAATTTATTGCCTTAAGACTTTAAGTCTGGAGATCGGGCTATATAGCGGCTGTATATAACTAAAATCCAATTTTATAAGATCAGAGGATCAGGTTTATGTACAAAGAATACGAAATCAGCAAAAATGGTTTGGAAAATATTTGTATACCCAAGATATCTGCAAAATTATAAACACCCAGCTTTTGGGTATAAATGGGTAAATATCCGGGTATTTGCCTAATTTACCGAGCAAATACCTTTTGGGTATTTACCCATCGCCCATCTCTAGAGATACCTCAATCAGAGTGGCAAAAATGCTTCGAAAATTGGTTCAAACTCATGCAAAAGTGTATAGATCTTAATGGGGAATATTTTGAATAACAATAAGCCGATTTGCAATGATTAATATTTGTTTTTGTTTTCTCTTATCCCGAAATATAAAAGGCAACCCACGTATATATACTAGCTGGACAGTGCCGCGCCGCTGCACCTTATTTTACTCTCTTATTTTATCTGTGTCCCATATTGGCACGGTCAGGAAAAAAGCCCTGTTTGGGGGTGCTGATACGACCTTTCAAATATTTCACCCCAATGTGGATATCATATTAGTGCTCTACTCCCAAATTTCTTTCATTTGAGCCTTATATTGCTATAGTCGGTGAAAATGTCTTTATTTGGGTGTTTTGGGGGATGAGGTGGACTCCCCTGTATCAGGCTCGTGCTCTAGTCTCAAATACATTTTATTCGAGCCCCACATTGTTATTATTGATCTATATTTCCAATGGCGGGCTTTGGAGCTGGGGCGGCAGCCCTAGACATCCCACCTTAAATAAGTATAAATATTTCTGTTTTTGAGTTATTATAAGCAAACTAAAAATCGCCCCACCCATCTCCGAGATCTAGCCTTTTTAAAAATAGGGTGAGCGGCGTGTCAGCCCATAAAAGTTTGGATGTAAGATCTACTTCATTCTTTTGGATTTGGTGGTATATTGTAGTAGCCAAATCCTTTGCCTTGAAAGTGGATATCAGATTCGTATTCTAGTCCCAAAAACCAGATTTGAGCTACGTATTGCTATAGTCGGTATATATGTGTAGTTCAGGGAGAATTTATGAGATGAACCGTACCTGAAACACTTTGCAATAAAACAGATATCAGATTTAAGCCACTTTTTGCCTTAATCCGCAAATATATCCAGTTTGAGGGATATGTAGGGTGGGACAGCCACCCAAGCACTTAGCCCTGAAAAAATATCAGCATCGTGGTCTTCTGTTAAATTCCTTTTATTTGAGCCGCAATTGCAATTGGTTAGGGGGAAGTTTATGGGTTGACACTACCCCCAAATACTTGGCATCAAAATTGGATATCAAATTCGATTTCCACTATAAAATACCTATCATTTGAGCCCATTAATGTCATAGTAGACAAACATGGTCAGTTTGAAGAAAGTTTATGGAGCGAACCCAGCATCATGCTAGAGCACGATACTAATAAGTAAGTAGAGATACTAATAAGTAAAAGTCATTGTTCAACTGTATAAAACACAATTTTTCTCTTTTTAGTAGCTATATCTAAAAAAAAACCGCTCTGAACCATAAACGACACTGATGTCGAAAACCTAACATACGTTACCGTATCAAATTTCAGTGAAATCGGATTATAAATGCGCCTTTTTTGGGACCAAAACTTTTCATCAAGATATATGTCTATATGGCAGCTATATCGAAATCTGGACCGATTTCGACCAAGTTTCAGATAAATGTCAAAGAGCTTATCACAACTCCCTGTCCCAAATTTCGGCCACATCGGACAGTAAATGCGCCTTTTATGGGCTCAAAACCTCAAATCGAGAGATCGGTCTATGTGGCAGCTATATCCAAATCTGAACCGATCTGAGCCAAATTGACAAAGAATGTCGAAGGGCCTAAGACAACTCGCTATCCCAAATTTCAGCAATATCGGATAATAAATGTGGCATTTATGGGTCTAAGACCCTAAATCGGAGAATCGGTCTATATGGCAACTATATCCAAATCTGGACCGATCTGGGCCAAATTGACGAAGGATGTCGAAGGGGCTAAGACGACTCACTGTCCCACATTTCAGTAGAATCGGATAATAAATGTGGCTTTTATGGGCCTAAGACCCCAAATCGGAGGATCGGTCTATATGGCAGCTATATACAAATCTGGACCGATCTGAGCTGAATTGTCCCAAATTTCAGCAAAATCGGATAATAAATGTGGCTTTTATGGGTCTAAGAACCTAAATCGGAGGATCGCCCTATATGGGGGCTATATCTAGATATAGTCCGATTTGGCCCATCTTCGAACTTAACCTGCTTATAGACAAAAAAAGAATCTGTGCAAAGTATCAGCTCAATATCTCAATTTTTGAATACTGTAGCGTGATTTCAACAGACAGACGGACATGTCTAGATCGTCTTAGATTTTTACGCTGATCAAGTACATATATACTTTATAGGATCGGAAATGGATATTTCGATGTGTTGCAAACGGAATGACAAAATGAATATACCCCCATCCTTCGGTGGTGGGTATAAAAAGTGTGCTATCCTACCAAAGACCTTTTATTGCTGTCCTATTCTATCCTGATCGGCCTTCATGTATTATTTTTAATTCCTTTTTTTGGGTAGGATGGGGGGACGACGATTACCCTCTGACACATCCTTTAATTTGAACACAAGTTATTCTCGGTCGTCCAATATGACAGTTGGGTGTTGTTTATATTGGAAGGAGAGGGTCGGTCCCCCCAACGCTAGGACCCAAAAGACAATTTATTTGAGTGCTTTAATGTCGAGATCTACATGTCCGGCTAAACGGCAGGACGTCAGGACGTGACCCAGTTGCTTGAATCCTTATATCATCATTAAATTCGAACTCTACTGTCATAGACGTTTCGTTTAATTGCCATATTTTCCCGATCCAACTACACGTCCTATTGAAGGGTATTTACTTGGTAGGCCGGTCCAGGACTCTGTCCCAAATGTGTATATCAGAATCGTAGTCAACTCTCAATTAACTTTCATTGTATACCCATATTGCGACGTTGGACACTTCTGCCCGTTTTGGGGGACCTAGGACCAAATTTTTATAACAGATGTGTACTCAACTTCCAAAAACCTTTCATTTGAAACTCATATTGTCCCAACCGGTGAATATATCCTGATGAACGGTTTTTTTTTGGGGGGGGGCATCTTAGACACCAAGGAATAAATTTTTATATCAGCTTTTTACCATACTTTTAATTACCTTTCATTTGATATCCATATTGTCCCAGTCGACTCACATGTCCTGATGGGGTGTTTTGGGGGTTTGGAGAAGCCCCTCAGACACCAAGGAATAAATTTGTATGTCAGATTTTCAGTCTACTTTTAAATACCTTTCATTTGATACGAATATTGCTCAAAGCGGTAAAAGTGTCCTGTTGGGTGGTGTTTTTGGGGGTGGGAACCTCCCCTCTTGACACTTAATGTGATATGTTTATGCCAAGTACGTACTCTACTCGTAAAGACCTCAAATTCGATACCTATTTTGCCCAAAGCGGTAAAAGTGTTCTGTTGGGTGGTGTTTTGGGGGTGGTTACCCCCCGACCATTTTAATGCCAAATTCGCACTCTACACTTAAATACCTTTCATTTGATTCCCATATTGTCCCAATCGGTAATCATGTCCGTTCGGGTGCGTTTTGAGAAGGGGCGTCCTCCCAGGTTATTTGACCCTAAAGTTGTATACCAATTTGGTCTTTTTGGGGAACCATAAGGTGGCATACAAAATTTCGCTTAAATTGGTGCACCTATCTCTGAGATCTGGCGTTTTTGAAAATTGCGGTTAGGGGGAGGGTCCTAACATTTATACCTCTGCGCTACGGTGATGTAATGTAGAAAAAGGATAATGGGAGGTCATAACAAGAAATCCTCATGAATTTTGTATATGCTTGGACAAGAATTGCGCCTTCTAGAGACTTAAGAAGTAGATTCAGGAGATAAGTTAAATATGTGGGCTGTGTCAGGTTTTGGACCCACACTCGATACATCTGTTGGAGGTCATAGCATACTCTAGAGGCACAAGAAATACATTCGGGAAATCGGTTTATATGGGAGCTATATCAGGATTTGGACCGATCTCATATACTGCCCGATGCTCCCATTTATAGCCGTGTGCAAACAGCTTACCGCAGAGCAGCACAACTAGAATAGAGAAGCTTCAACACCAATTTCTTTGGTTAAATTTGCTAAATTTTTGGTTAGCATCACATTTTGGCCACAATATTCTATGTCAGAAAGTGTAAACATTGGCTACAGTTGTGTTGCTAATGGTGGGGTTGTGGTGCAGTCAACAATAAATTCAGGGCTTAATATTTTCCAACAATATCTGTTATTATTCTCTAGCAGTTATCAGAATTTATTTCTTCAAACCGTTAATTAAAGCTCACCCATTTTTCATAGAAACTGTGTCTAACCTCGTGCAATGAACTTTAATTTGTGGGACTGGAAAGGACAAATAATCCTTTGAGGCATACTCTTTCATTAGTTAATTAATATTATCACTTACAAACACTACCTCATACAATCTTACACACACTCGCTCTCTTTAGCAGCAAGCACATTAACCCATTCCGCGCTTATGATCTTCTTTTCTTTTGAATTATGTGCTTAGTTACGTTTCTTGTCGGTGTGTGTGTTCGGGCAGCATGCTTGTTGTCTGGGTGTGCGTACTAAAATTGAATATTTAAGCCACAAGGAACAATTTGTCTTTGTTTTGTTTTTTTCTTTTACATAATGTACTCAGTCGGTCGTTTATAGCATGTTTTACTATAATTTGTGCCATGTTAATATATGCAATTATGGCATTTGCTATTATGTGTATGTGTGCTTTTCTGCATATGTAGTGTACAAACAGAGAAATCATACAGTCTTAGGTTGTCTACAGTGTTGCCAGTGAGTTTTAATTCAAATTAATATCATCGAAAAATCCAACGAATTTGGTAATAGTAGAACATTATCGTCTACACTGATAGAAATAGGGAGGTACTTTGCCAATATCGGCGGGTATTATTTTGTTCACGTTATTGGCAAATATTTTTAATACCATTTGGTATCAATTTAATGCCAGAAAATATAGACTATTAAGAATTGAGAGCGTCACATTTGCATTCGTGTCACCGTGCCAAAAGAAATTCTGCATGACATGTTTTGTTTTAACTTTCAACAACTGTGCTACGAATAGTTCAAATCGGTCCATAACCTGATATAGCTGTCATATAAGCCGATATGGGATCTTGGCTTCTTGAGTCAGTATTATCCGAGTATTATCCGATTTGGCTGAAATTTTGTACAACTGCTACTCTCATGACCTTTAACATACGTGTCGAATATGGCATGAATTTATAGCCTATACAGCTCCCGTATAAACCGATCTCCCTATTTTAATTCTTCAGCCCCTAAAGTGCGCAATTCTTACTAGATTTGGCTGAAATTTTACACAATGGCTTCTACTATGGTCTCTAATATTCAGTTCAATTATGGTCCGAAATGAACCATAACTTGATATTGTTCCAATAACATAGCAATTATTTTCTTTTAACGAAAACCCCCAAACGGAACCCCCAAAAGACCGATCTTTTACTATTTTTTGAAGGACCCGTCCTGGGTGGATTAGATCTTCTGCTCTCTCCGAAGGACAAAGAAGTGGAGGAAAGGATAAAAATGGGATTAAATTCATTTTACACCTGTCGCAACTCGATAGTAAGGATTTGGAGGCTTAAGCAGGGAACGGTACACTGGATGATACGGCTATTTCCTCTCTACTTTTACCAATGGGTGAGGCGCAACGGAGCCCCAAAAAGACGGATCTGGTACTTTTCACCAGAAGGTGATAGCTGACTATTTTGTTTGAGCGACCTGTCCTGGACTGAATAGAGCTGCCACAAATAACGTGGAGGAAAGGACAAAATTGGATTAAAAACACTTTACTCCTGTCGCCACTCAATAGGAATGGTTTGGAGGCTTAAACCAAGAACGGTACAATGGATGTTTACTGTGGTTGTTCGACCGATTCTCACCTATAGATGGCGAGCTTGGATAACAGTGCCCTTCGCAAGATTATCGGGAAGGTAACGGGTACAGCAACGGTGTTGACCTTTGGAGAAAAGTGTAGTGCTCCAGCCAAGGCGCTGAATGCTAATCTTGATGTTAGACAAAGACCTACGACTGAGGGAGACAAGGTATCTGACACGTAGCGCAGATCTTGCCACGGAATCAGTAAGCCCTCGCCTGTGCAAGATTCTTGGTAGGTTGGAAGCCTTCTACGATAACTGCGGATGGAGTATCGGCTAGTTGTATGGGTGGCGGAATAGGGATGACATGTGGCCGATTATTTCGTGAAAACAGGAAATCGCTTATTCTGGGGTTGAGGACTTATGACTTCTGGCCATTGCAACTTCAGTTCATTGATGTATTGCTGAAAGCAGGGAAATCAGATACTTGGTCCGGCAAAACAATACAAGAATTGTGCTCGTCTTCCCAAGACTTTCATCCCGCTGCGATTGGTCCTTTCGACCGGAACGAGCTATCCCACCTACAGGAACTTGACGTGGATCGCCACCTCTACATGAAGATGTGGTTACAACAACAACAACCTTTCATTAGAGTCCCATATTGACCTGGTCGCCCGGTCTATTTGAGATTTGTTTAAGGGCGGCCACATGGTATTTTTATCAGATTTGTACTCTGCTTTAATTTATTTTCATTTGATACCCATATTGCTCCAATCGGTAATAGTGTCCAATTAGTAGTTCTTTATTTTTGGATAGTGGCGTTCTCCCGCATTTCGTTTGCTTTTCATGCGCATTTGGGGTTTTTTTTTAGGTTGGACTGTCCGTGGAAACGTGGGGCCAAATCTTCATACCACATATATGGCCCAATTTTATGAAAATTTAATTTGACGCCCATATTGTCCTGATAATATTGCATGTCAATGTGTGGTCTTGTTAATGGAGTGCTCTTCCAGGTAATTTGTCCTCAAAATTGTATACCAGTTTCTGGTTTCCTATTAGAATCAAAACAAACAAAATATCGCTAAAATCGGTGCACCCATCTCCCTTTTTACCATGCAACCAAAGATGTGGTCCTAACTTTTATAGCTACAATATAATGCAAAATTTTATCAAAATCCGATTTGGCTACACTGGCTACTGTAGGTGAAACTAACAAAAGTGTCATAATTGTAAGCGACATTTCTACGTTTGCATGCGACGATATTAACAGCGCAGCAACAATAATGAAATAAACACCCCCATTTCATAGGGGACTAGTAGAAGTACTCTGCAGAGAAACAACAGAGCTCTGATAAGCACAGTCACACACATCCCACAAGCTCTCACATATACATACATACTCGTTAAAACACATATAGGAGCATTTGTTCCTTGTTGGGTATAATTTGTTAATTTATTGAACATTTAACATAAATAATGTGCAAATGACAAAATGAAAGGGCGACAAATGAACAGAAGCAACGACCGAACAAATTTATGAAACTCCTAAGCCATGCAAATGGGGCAAAGATAACGAAAAGCTGATTATTCATGAATCGATCACTCAAAGCGAGTAGTGTAGTTCTAGTGGGATTACGTGAACTTCTGTACAAGGTATTAAACATCCGTTTAATTGAGCTTTGATATTAGCACAGTACGATTGTTACAAATCAACAGGGAACCGTATCAAAAACAACAACAATAATAAACGCTATTACTCATATTTGAAGATAGAGGTATGTTGAACTCACGAGTCTTTTGGGATGTGTTACAACGATGGTTAAGCGAATAAAAACAAGTTAAATAATGTTAAGTTCGGCCGGACCGAATCTTGGGAACCCACCACCATGGATTCTGCTAAAAATGTATACAAACTAAACTTGGTTGTAGGGCATAATTTTATTCTACATACCAAGCTTCTATCAAAGGATGATAGATATACCTCCCGGTTTACGTGGGAGGTATATCAGGTTATAGACTGATTTTGGCCGAATTTGGCATCGTTGTTGGACGTCGTAACAGATCATAGCACTTAAAATTTCAGCCTAATCGCACAAAAATTGCGGATTTTAAAGACTCAAGAAGTCAAATCGGGAGATCAGTTTATATGGGAGCTATATCAGGTTATAGACCGATTCGAACCGTACTTGGCACAGTGTTTAAAAGTCATATTAGAACATTATGTGCACAATTTCAGCCAAATCGGACAAGAATTGCGGCTTCCAAGGGCATAAGAAGTCAAATTGTGAGATCGTTTTATATGGGAGCTATATCAGGTTATAGACCGATTCGAACCGTACTTGGCACAGTGGTTAGAAGTCATATTAGAACATTATGTGCACAATTTCAGCCAAATCGCACAAAAATTGCGGCTTTTAAGGACTCAAGAAGTCAAATCGGGAGATCGGTTTATATGGGAGCTATATCTAAATCTGAACGGATATGGCCCATTTGCTGTCCCCTACAATCTATATCGATATTAGGTGTCTGTGCAAAATGTGCGGCTAGCTTTATACGTTCGATCTCTATCGTGATTTCGACAGACGGACGGACATGGCTAGATCGAATCAGAATGTCGAGACGATCCAGAATATATATACTTTATGGGGTCGTAGATCAATATTTCGAGGTGTTACCATCGGAATGACTAGGTTAGTATACCCCTATCATATGGTGGTGGGTATAAAAAGCATGCATTAGGTCCGGCCGAACTTTGGCAACCCGAAACTTTTGCTATGCAAAGTTTCAGTTCAATATCCTTATTCCTAATGAAAGTCACAGGATCACAACGGACAGATGAACATAGCTTAAACGTTTTAGTATTTAACAACGATCAAGAATATAAAAATACACCTAGTAAGGATGGAAATGAATATTTCAATGTGTTGCAAATTGAACAACAATAGTATGAATATTTGCATCCTTCAGTGGGGGGGTAAAGAAACAATCCATATGCTGTACATTTGTATACTTATGGCACCTCAGATTGATATTTCAAGTTGTTTAACATTAGATATAAGTTTATAAATCCCTATTCTATTCTAATAGTAGCATCCACCACTGATGCTAGTATTATAATTTTACTATAATTTTCAAACAGTTTATTTGCATTGCCTTTGCATAATAGCAAGTGCTAACAAATGCTGAATTCATGTTCAAATTCAAAAGCACATCACATTTAAGTTAAATAACACAAAAACAAATGTTTAAACAAAATTCATTGTATTTTTTAACACTTTTTATGCTATCTTTATGGCTCATTTATTTACCTAGAACAGGCCATAGAGCCCATGTAAATGTTGTTGGGCATATAAATATCGTAAATTATCATGACCAAAATACATTCAAATTTGCATGGGGAATTATTCTACGTTTTTGTTGTTTTTTTTTTTTTTGTTTTGTTTTTGGGTGCAAATAGTAAAGCCAGCAAAGTTATGCAAATGAGATCTTGTTGGCAAACAGGAAAAACTTTTGGCAATTTCCAACATGAAACAAGTCCCGTTTACATGTCACAGCCATAATAAATGATATGTGAATTTCTAACATCAACAGCAGAAAAAGGGACAAAACACACATGTACTGGGTTGTTGTGTGTGTGTGTGTGGGTTGCAGCAGAATAGAGAAACTGAAATAAACGTACATAGCATAATATAATAATTTTGTAATTAATAGACCCTATGTTAACAAAAATACACATTTAGGACACAAAGTCCTAATGTACGCAAATATATCTTTGGCACTTTAGTACGGGAGTTGAGATAATATTGGGACTAGGTTGCTATTAATAGTTTATTACCATGGGAATTAAAACTTCCACCGTAGTTTAAGAAACACTTACTTGGTGCTGAAGTCAAGAAGTTTTTTCCAACAACAATACCAACTCTTTCGGTGGTTTGATTCTGTGACTAAAGAAGATGCATGAAACATTCTTCGAGGGTTTTGTAATGTTTCATCAGTTCAAAAGAGCATCAAAGAGATGAAATATTTCTAAGGAGTAATTTTTCCGTTATAAGCAATCTGCAACCCACGTATCATTCTATGTTTATCCAAGAGCAATGTTGACTCATGCAGTACTTCACTGAAGTCGATTTGTGTGTCAGTGTATGAGAGCTTACTTATTGAGAGGGAGAGCATCAAAGAGATGAAAACTACTTTTGTGATCAGCTTACGTTAGAAAAGAGGAAAGGTGAAAAATTGTGGCTATTTGACATAGGCATGCGCATTGTGCATTGAAGAACTGGAGAGCAGAGGACATCTTTGATATAAGAGTATTTGTAGTTACTCATGTTCTAAACCAGTGACGGGTAAAAAAGGTGCACCATGTTTTTCGCTCAACAGCTTGTGCTCTTTTGGTGCGTATAAGGTCTCTTTACACATGCAGAAATGAAAACAGAACACGAACATTATTAAAAGCAGCTGAGGCAATATGTAGCGGAGGTCGTGTTATCGCTTGGCATGTGTGTGAGCTTAAACACACGCAAAGGTGAATTAATGAGAAATCAATTTGTTTCCAATTTTATTTTTTGCCAATTTTTAAACCCTCCACCATAGCACGGGGTCTGAGACACCATAAAGTATATATACTCTTGATCGCCATGTCATTTTAAGTCGATCTAGCCATGTGCGTCCGTCTGTCTGTCGAAAGAACGCTAACTTTCGAAAGAGTAAAGCTAGCCGCTTGAAATTTTGCACAAATACTTTTTATTAGTGTAGGTTGGTTGGGATTGTAAATGGGCCAAATCGGTGCATATTTTGATATTGCTGCCATATAAACCGATCTTGGGTCTTGACTTCTTGAGCCTCTAGAGGGCGCAATTCTCATACGATTTAACTTAAATTTTGCATGTGGTGTTTTGGTATCACTTCCAACAATTGCGCTAAGTGTGCCTCAAGTCGGTCTATGTTTTAATTTAGCTGCTATATAAACCGATAGTGGGTCTTGACTTCTTGAGCCTCTAGAAGGCGCAATTCTCGTCCGTTTTGACTGAAATTTTGCACGTAGTGTTATGAAATCGCTTTTAACAACTGTGTTAAGTATGATTCAAATCGGTCAATAATCTGGTATAGCTGTCATATAAACCGATCTTGGATCTTGACTTCTTGAGCCAATAGAGCGCGCAATTCTCATCCGATTTGGCTGAAATTTTGCATGAGGTGTTTTGTTATGACATCCAATAACTGTGCTAAGTATGGCGCAAATCGGTAGATAAACTGATATAGCTGCCATATAAACCGATCTGGGATCTTGAATTCTTGAGCCTCTAGAGGGCGCAATTCTCATCCGATTTGGTAGAAACTTTGTACAACGGCTTCTCTCATGACTTTCCAGATACTTGTCTAATATGGTCTGAATCGATCAATAGCTTGATACAGCTCTCATATAAACCTATCTCCCGATTTTGCTTCTTGAGCCTTGGCGAAAAGTAACGTAACTGTGAATGGTGTGCTCTACCGTGAGATGATATCCAACTTTTTTTGCAAGAGGTTGACTTGCATGACATGTGGTTTCAAAAATTCAATTGGCCGCGTAGATAGTGCTATTTAACGTCTTTAGACTTTTTTTGTGGGGCTATGTTAAAGCTCATTTCTACACAGACAAGCCCGTTTCAAATGACTCATTAGAAGATGACACTGAAGCATTTATTCGTGAGATACCGAACGAAATGTTGGAAAGAGTATGCCAGAATTGGACTAAGCGGAGAACCATTTGAGGCGCAGTCACGTTCAACTTTTGCATGGAATAATCTTCAAACATTAAATTATAAGGACCGTACTATCGATTCAAATAGAGATTTTATGATTTTTCAAGTTTTTTAAGATTTTTTTTTTCAGAAAAATTGTCCTATTACTCTTAAAAAATCAACCTTTATATACTCTATTGTGTCTCAAATCAATATTTCGATGCGTTACAAACGGAATGACGAAAATATAATACCCCCATCCTAAGGTGGAGAGTATAAAAATATCCGATGCTTTCAATGTCACCCTGTAACACAAAGCACACCAAAAACTTTGCTTAGGGTGCTATCACACAAAATGTGCGTTGCATATGTGCTGTCCTTTTCTGTATTCATAGTACTTTACCTATGTACGACAAATACAAATGGAACGAGCTCTAATCGGCAGGTATTCTTATATGTATTGCAGTTTTTGTATAGTCATGTGTCTACATATACGTTCCAAGTTAATTTTAGATAAAGTGTATTGGGTGTTGAATCTTTTACACCACCATTGATGGCATTTGGCAGTTATTTAATTGGCTTTTCAAATAAGGATATTCGCGGATAGAAGTCATAACAAAACACCACGTGCAACTTTACAGCCATATAAACCGATCTCCCGATTTAACTTTTTGAGATCCTCAAACTGCCAAGTATGGTTGAACTATCCCCAAAATTTGTTGTCGCCGCCTTCTCAGTAATTTAGCGTGGACATTATATGCCTTTAGTTAAAGGAGTTCAAGTTATGCCAAATAAGTATTTAAAAAAATTCCAGAACGGATAAAATACCCCTCTATTTTAAGATTAATTCATGATGTAGACTTCAAAACACCAATACAAGTTTTTTTCGATTTTTTCTTTTTTTACTAACTTGTAAACTTAATTTAGTTCCAACTTGTAACATTGAACCATGGAAATAAATCAAAATCAAAAGCGGCACTTTAAATTTTATCACCCTTTACTTTAAAAAAATTATATGTTAAATAAAGGGCAATTTTTTTTGCGGTTAGGATTTTCATGCATTAGTATTTGACAGATCACGTGGGATTTCAGACATGGTGTCAAAGAGAAAGATGCTCAGTATGCTTTGACATTTCATCATGAATAGACTTACTAACGAGCAACGCTTGCAAATCATTGAATTTTATTACCAAAATCAGTGTTCGGTTCGAAATGTGTTCATTCACCGTAACGTTGCGTCCAACAGCATCTTTGAAAAAATACGGTCCAATGATTCCACCAGCGTACAAACCACACCAAACAGTGCATTTTTCGGGATGCATGGGCAGTTCTTGAACGGCTTCTGTTTGCTCTTCACTCCAAATGCGGCAATTTTGCTTATTTACGTAGCCATTCAACCAGAAATGAGCCTCATCGCTGAACAAAATTTGAACACATTTCGAACCGAACACTGATTTTGGTAATAAAATTCAATGATTTGCAAGCGTTGCTCGTTAGTAAGTCTATTCATGATGAAATGTCAAAGCATACTGAGCATCTTTCTCTTTGACACCATGTCTGAAATCCCACGTGATCTGTCAAATACTAATGTATGAAAATCCTAACCTCAAAAAAATCACCCTTTATTTGCTAACAACTAGGACTTACCATTTAATTAAGCTTTCTAAAATCCAATTTCATATTGCAGTCATTCGCATCCACGCATTAACAATCAAAGTTTTTAGGAGTTGTTGTTGTCCATCAAATTTATTTATTATTCACTAGAAAGAGGACTGGCTTTGTGTTTTTTTCTCTTAAATTGTCTATTCTCTCCACAAAATACGACACGACATAAAGCCGACACAATTAAAAGCCGAACAACAAACCAAAACCGTAGCTACTTAAAGACTGAATTACGCGGCGAGAGAGAGAGTCAAAGTAACACGAACGCAATGAGAGCGAAAACAGAGCACACATAACCGCATATCCATCGGGTCGAGGGGATAATACAATGCTAGGCATTCATGAAACACATTATGAAGCATTCTAGCAAAGAAACTAACAACAATTTAAATACCGTTGCTTTTGTATGACACTTTTGGTACACATAATAGAAATTACGTTGGTGATAGCATTCAAATGATCTTCATATTTCAAGGTCTTGCAAAGTAAGAAGATTCAATTGCAGTGTTAATTCATTTTTGCATGTAACTGTGTTTTGCTTTATCATGGAACTCATAAACAAATAAGGAAGGAGTTTGCTATAAGTGTTTTGACATTGTTCGATTGGTTATTTCATTTATTTTCTATGTCTTAATGTTAAGTAAATAAATAACTTTAATTGTAATCACTTATAATTCACTATTCATTTTTTATTTACGCATGGATCAAAAACATGCAATCGCGACTTTAATTTTCGTAAAACTAATGGAAACCAAAAACACTGCCGAAAGCAAAGCTCAAAATACCATCTTAATATAGAAGAGATGGGGGAGAGAGAGCATGTGAGAGTTGTATTATGAGAGAACTACAAAAGAACAATTACAAAATTGTGGTTTAAAAGGAAAGAAGCAACAAACAACAAGTGGACAATGTTGCTAAGCGAGACACTTTCGTGCTTTTTTACATTAGAAGGATAGACAGTTAAATATATTTTTAATTCTATATTTAACACACTTAAATAATGTTTTTGATCCTTAAAGTAATCATATTATAGACCGCTACAAAATCAAAAGTGAAAACAGAGATAAAAATGCAATTTTTGGGAGCTCGGTAGTATAAATGACAGATCGTCTTATAAAGGGTGATTTTTTTGAGGTTAGGATTTTCATGCATTAGTATTTGACAGATCACGTGGGATTTCAGACATGGTGTCAAAGAGAAAGATGCTCAGTATGCTTTGACATTTCATCATGAATAGACTTACTAACGAGCAACGCTTGCAAATCATTGAATTTTATTACCAAAATCAGTGTTCGGTTCGAAATGTGTTCAAATTTTGACAAATTTTGTTCAGCGATGAGGCTCATTTCTGGTTGAATGGCTACGTAAATAAGCAAAATTGCCGCATTTGGAGTGAAGAGCAACCAGAAGCCGTTCAAGAACTGCCCATGCATCCCGAAAAATGCACTGTTTGGTGTGGTTTGTACGCTGGTGGAATCATTGGACCGTATTTTTTCAAAGATGCTGTTGGACGCAACGTTACGGTGAATGAACACATTTCGAACCGAACACTGATTTTGGTAATAAAATTCAATGATTTGCAAGCGTTGCTCGTTAGTAAGTCTATTCATGATGAAATGTCAAAGCATACTGAGCATCTTTCTCTTTGACACCATGTCTGAAATCCCACGTGATCTGTCAAATACTAATGCATGAAAATCCTAACCTCAAAAAAATCACCCTTTATAAGGCCTATATCAAAACAAACAGACAGTCTGCATAGCAAAGGCCATAACACAACTCTGTTCTTAAAGCTTTGGCGAAATCACCGCCTTTAGTTGGGAGCTTTATCAGGTAATGAGTCGATTTGGACCGTACTAGGCACCGTTGTTGATAGTCAAATTAAAACACATCATGCTTAATTTTATCCAAATTGGATATTAATTGCTCCCTTTAGTGGCTCAAGAAGTCAATATCCGAAATCGGTTTGTTTGGGAACCATATCAGATTATTATCAGATTTGAACTATGATTGGCGCAGTTGTTTAAAGTTAAACAAAATATTTCATGCAAAATTTCAGCCAAATCGGATAATAATTGCGCAGTCTAGTGGCTAAAGAAATTAAGATTCAAAATCTGTTTATATAGGAACTATATAAGGTTATGAACCGATTAAGACCATACATGGCACAGTTGTGTGAAGTCAAAATAAAACACCTGGTGCTAAGTTTCAGCTAAATTATGTAAGAATTGCGCTCTCCAGAGCCTGAATAAGTCAAGATCCAGGACCGACTCACAGAAATAGGAAGTATTCATGCAAAATTTCAAGCGCCTAGCTTTATTCTTTTGAATGTGTGTGTTCGACCGACGTACGGACAGGGCTTAATCGACTTAGATGTGTAACAAACGGAATTACAAAATTAGTATACCGCCCCATCCTATGTTAGAGAGTGTAAAAATATACGATTCTTTCAATGTCACCCTATAACGCAAAGCACACCGATAATTTCGCTTAAGCTGCTATCACACGATATGTGATGTCTCTTTCTGTATTCATAGGACTTTCCCTATGTACGTCAAATACAAAAAGAATGAGCTCTAATCGGCATTCTATTATTTATTCTTATATGTATTATAGTTTTTTTTTATACTCGTAGACATGTGTCTACATGTATGTTTTCAGTTAATTTTTGATAAAGTGATGTGGTTGGTAAATCTTTTACACCACCATTGATCGCATTTGATAGTTATTTGATTGACATTTCAAATAAGGATATCAGCTGATAGTCGTAGCAAAATACCATGAGCAACATTTCAGCCATATAAACCGATCTCCAGATTTAACTTCTTTAGCTCCTAAAAGTGACAAGTATGGTCTAAATCTTTTTATTATGTTTTCAATTTCTGTCTGATTGAGTAAATATTTGGCTTATAGAAATCTTAAGCAAAATCTGTAGTGGTGCATTCCCAAGTTTCCGCCCGGCTGATTTTTGACGCTTCAATAAAGTTTTGCGGTATTCAGTGATATTGTGTAGAATTTTTTGCCACAATATATTAATTTGAGAGGAGTTCTTTATATTGGGTTGACCAAAAAGTAATTGCCGATTTTTTAAAAGAAAGTAAATGCATTTTTAATAAAACTTAGAATGAACTTTAATCAAATATCCTTTTTTTGCACTTTTTTTCTAAAGCAAGCTAAAAGTAACAGCTGATAACTGACAGAAGAAAGAATGCAATTATAGAGTCATAAGCTGTGAAAAAATTTGTCAACTCCAACTATATGAAAAATCCGCAGTTACTTTTTGGGCAACCCAATAGTTCCGTTTCACAATGAGTTGCTAGAGGGTGGAACTATCCCATAAAACTTGTAATTTAGCAAGGACATTATAAGCCTTATGTTAAAGGAGTTTGTGTTACCTTACGCGAAATAGGTATTTAAAAAAATTATAGAAGGAATAAAATACCTCTCTATTTTAAGATTAATTAATTTTGTAGACTTCTATAACACCGTTGCAAGTGTTTTCAATTTTTTTTAATAAAAATCTCAGTGTGTAAAAACTTAAGGTATTTTTAGATTGTTTTTATAGGTTTTTTTCTACATTTTCTATGACATTCAGCACAATTCAGCAACGCGTTAAAGTAATTCAAAATCAACATCAGCACTTTAAATTTAATCACCATTTACTTAAAAATGTAATTAAATATTTGCTTAAAACTAGGACTTACCATTTAATTAATCATAACATCCAATTTCATATTGCAGTCGTCCGCTTCTATGCCTAACTTTCACAGTTTTTAAGAGTTGTTGCTGTCCATCAAATTTATTTATTATTCACTATGTCTTTTTCTTTTAAATTGACTATTATCTCCACAAAATAGGACACGACACGTTTAAAAAGTCGCACAACAAACCAAAACCGTTGCTACTTAAAGACAGTGAATTACGCGGCGAGAGAGAGTGAGAGAGAGTTCAAGTAAAACAAACACAATGAGAGCAAAAGCAGAGCACATATAAACACATCTCCATCGGGTGGAGGGGATGATGCAAACAACACAATGCCAAGCATTTACCATACACCTTGTGGAGTATTTTAGCAAAGAAACTAACAACAATT
This sequence comes from Stomoxys calcitrans, assembly GCF_963082655.1. Classification (NCBI taxonomy): domain Eukaryota; kingdom Metazoa; phylum Arthropoda; class Insecta; order Diptera; family Muscidae; genus Stomoxys; species Stomoxys calcitrans. The sequence continues at coordinate 109,569,549 of NC_081555.1, read as the reverse complement.
TAAGTACCGTTGCTTTTGTATGACACTTTTGGTACACATAATAGAAATTACGTTGGTAATAGCAATCAAATGATATTTCAAGGTCTTGCAATGTAAAAAGATTCAATTGCAGTGTTAATTAATTCACTTTTGGATGAAACTGTGTTGTTTTGCTTATCACGGAGCACATTAAAAAATTAGGAAGGAGTTTGCTAAAAGTATTTTGACATTGTTCGATTGGTTATTTCATTATTTTCTGTTTACACAAATTTCCATGTTATAGTATATAAATAAGTTTATTTGTAATCACTCTTTATTCGCTATTCATTTTTTATTAATGCGTGGATCAAACACATGCAATCGCGACTTTGATTTTTGTAAAACTAATGAAAACCACAAAATCTACCGAAAGCCAAGCTCAAAATACCATCCTAATATAGAAAAGTCAGAATAGAGAGAGAGTGTGGGCGACAAAGAGAGAGTTGTGTAATGAAAGAACTACAAAAGAACAAGTGCACAATTGTTGTTTAAGAGGAAAAAAGCAACAAACAACAAGTGGTGGACAATGTTGTTAAATGAGACACTTTTGTGATTTTTAACATTGGAAAGGGCACATAATAAAATACATTTTTATTCCATATTTTACACACTTTAACAATGTTTTTGATCCTTAACGTAATCATATTGTAGACCGCTACAAAATTAAAAGTAAAAACTGAGATAAAAATGCAAAAAAGCTACATCAAAACATTAATCTTTTACGCCCACAGACGGTCTACATAGCGAAGGTAATAACACAACTCTCTTCTTAAAATTTTTGTGAAATCATTTTCTATAGGCTTATCGCCCAGCGGAGATGCCAAATTAATTTGGTGGAAAATCGACACTTTTCAAGAAATCAATTCGATGTTTTCGATGCTTCAATATTGAGAAACCGCAAAAAAATCGTAACGAATGTTATAATAAAGCAAGTAAAGCGTGCTAAGTTCAGCCGGGTCGAATCTTGGAAACCCACCACCATGAATGCTGCTAAAAATTTAAACAAACCGAATTTATTGACAGGAAGAATTTTATTACACACACCAATCTTCGGTCGAACCAGCAAAAATTAAAGCTTCTAGGAACCGAACAAGGATAATCGAGAGACCGGCTTATATGGGAGTAATATCTAGTTATAGACCGATTTGGACCGTACCTCGCACAGTTTTTGGGAGTCATAACAGAATACTATCTGCAAAATTAGCATCCAGGGGCTCAAGAAGTCAATGCGGGAGAACGTTTTGTATGAGAGCTATATCAGGTTATACTTCGATTTAGACCGTATTTTGCACAGTTTTTGGAAGTAAAAGAGCACACTATGTGCAAAATTAAACCAAATCGGACAAAAACTGCGGCTACCATGCACTCAAGAAGTCATATCGATACATCGGTTTATATGGTAGCTATATCCAAATCTGAACCGATATGGTCCATTTACAATCCTCTACGATCTACATCAATTGTAAGTATCTCTGCAAATTATCAAGCGGCAAGTTTTACGCGTTCGACCGCTATCGTGAATTTGACAGCCGGATGAACGGACACGGCTCGATCGATGCAGAATGTCGAGTCGATCAAGAATATATATACTTTATGGGGTCTCAGATCAATATTTCGAGATGTTATAAACGGTATGACTAGATCAATATGCCCCATCCTATGGTGGTGGGTATAAAAAGTTCTAATAAAAAACAGTTCCCTTTAGGGGAGTAAAACCCAGAGATAGGTTTATATGGGATATATCATGTTATGGACCACTTCAGACCATATATGGCACGTATGTTGGCGGTCAAAGGAGAAGTCTCTGTGGCAAAATTTCAGCCAAATCGGCTCTAGAGAGGCTCAAGAAGTTAAACTTGAGATCGGTTTATATGGAAGCCATATCAGGGTTTGGACCGATTCGAACCATTCTTAAAATATTAGTTGAACGTTCTGGACAACTTCATAGTACAATCGAATTAGAATTACGCCATCTAGAAGATCAAAAATAAAGATCGGAGATCGGTTTATATGGGAGCCATATCAAAACATTCCTAACATACAGGCCGAAATGTTGGAAAGAGTATGCCAAACTTGGACTAAGCGGATGGACCATTTGAGGCGCAGTCACGGTCAACATTTACAGAAATAATCTTCAAACATTAATTTATATGGACCGTAATATCGATTCAAATAAAAATGTCATGCATTTTAATTTTTTCTGAATTTAATGTGTATTTCTATTTGAAAAACTTTCCTATAGCTCTTAAAAAATCTCCCTTTACTATGGAGCCTTCAAAATTTGCTTATTTATCTCAGTTTTCACTTTTAATTTTGTAACAATCTACAATATGATTACTTTAAGGACCAAAAACATTATTTAAGTGTTAAATATGGAGTAAAAAATTCATTTTACGATGTACCCTCTCCAATGTAAAAAAATCACAAAAATGTCTCGCTTAGCAACATTGTCCACCACTTGTTGTTTGTTGCTTTTTCCTGTTAAACCACAATTTTATAATTGTTCTTTTGTAGTTCTCTCATAACACAGCTCTTTCTCTCGCTCACATGCTCTCTCTCTATTCTATCTCTTTTATATTAAGATGGCATTTTGAGCTTGGCTTTCGGCAGATTTTTTGGTTTTCATTAGTTTTACGAAAATTAAAGTCGCGATTGCATGTGTTTGATCCGCGCGTTAGTAACATATAAATAGTAAATTAAAAGAGATTACAATTAAAGTTATTACAAAGTGATTACAATTAAAGTTATATAGGGAAATGTGTGCAAGATATAGAAAATTGAAATGATAAAACCAATCGAACGATGTCAAAACACTTTTAGCAAACTCCTTCCTAGTTCTTTAATGTGTTCCGTGATAAAGCAAAACAACACACTTTCATCCAAAAGTGAATTAATTAACACTGCAACTGAATCTTCTTACATTGCAAGACCTTGAAATATAAAGATCATTTCTATTATATGTATCAAGAATGTCATACAAAACCAACGGTATTTAAAATGTTGTTAGTTTCTTTACTAGAATGCTCCATAAGGGGTGTTTCATGAACGTTTTATTACCCCCTCCACCCGATGGAGATGTGTTGAAATGTGCTCTGCATTTGCTCTCATTGCGTGTGTGTTACTCTGGCTCTCTCTATCTCTCTCGCCGCGTAATTCATTGTTTAAATAGCTAAGGTTTTCGTTTGTTGTTCGATTGTTATATGTGTCGAGTCGTATTTTGTGGAGAGAAAAGACAATTTTAGAAAAAAGGCAAAAAGCGAGTCCTCTTCCTAGTGAATAATACATAAATTTGATGGACTACAACAACTCCTAAAAACTTTAATTGTTAATGCGCAAAAGCGGATGACTGCAATATAAAATTGGATTTTAGGAAACTTAATTAAATGGTAAGTCCTAGTTATAAGCAAATATTTAAATAATTTTCTTAAAGTAAAGGGTGGTTAAATTTTAATGCCGATGTTGATTTGGAAATACTTTAACCCTTTGCTGGATTGTGTATTTTTCCATGGTTCCAAATCAGTTAGTCTGAAATTGAGAAATGTCGTAGAAAATGTAGAAAAAACTTACAATAACAATCTGGAATTAAATTAAGTATTTACGCAAAAAATTTTAAAAATATTGTATTGGTGTTATGGAAGTCTACATCATGAATAAGTCTTAAAATTGAGGGGTAGTTTATCCGTTCTGTAATTTTTTTAAATACCTATTTGGCGTAAGGCAACTCAAACTCCTTTAACTTAAGGCACATAATGTCTATGCTAAATTATTGACAAGATGGCGACAACAATTTTCGTGGGATAGTTTAACTCTCTAGCAAACAACTCTTTGTTAAAAAGAACGATTAGGAACTCCTCTTAAATGATATTGTGGCAAACCATTTTACACAATGTCACTGCATACCACAAAACTTTATTGAAGCGTCAAAAATTAGCCGGGCGGAAACTTGGGAACGCACCACTACAGATTTTGCTTAAGATTTCTATAAACCAAATTTCTACCTAATCAGACAGAAATTGAAATTATAAACTGATTTATACTTGGCACTTTTGGGATCTCAAGTAGATAAATCGGGAGATTGGTTTATATGACTGAAATGTTACACGTGGTATTTTGTTATGGCTTCTTTCAGCCGATATCCTTATTTGAAAAGTCGATCCAATAATTGTCAAATGCTGTCAATGGTGGTGTAAAAGATTCAACATCCACATCACTTTATCTAAAAATAATTACAAACATACATGTAAACACAGTCTTCGAGTATAAAAAAACTGCAATACATGTAAAAAAACACGCCGAATAGAGCTCGGTCTATTCGCATTTGATGTACATAGGGAAAGTCCTATGAATACAGAAAGGGACAGCACATATGTGACGCACATATCGTGTGATAGTAGCATAAGCGAAATTTTCGGTGTGCTTTGTGTTACAGGGTGACATTGAAAGACTCGGATATTTTTATATCCTCCACCAAAGGAGGGGGGATATACTAATTTCGTCATTCCGTTTGTTACACATCTTAGTCGATATAGCCCTGTCCGTCCGTCTGTCGAAAATACACTTACATTCAAAGGAATAAAGCTAGGCGCTTGAAATTTTGCATGAATACTTCCTACTAATGTGAGTCGGATCTGGATCTTGACTTCTTGAGGCTCTCCATTCTTATCTAATTTAGTCGAAACTTGACACAAGGTGTTTTATTTTGATTTCACACAACTGTGCCTAGTATGGTCTTAATCGGTTTATAACCTGATATAGCTACCATATAAACAGATTTCAGATCTTCATTTCTTTAGCCACTAGAGTGAGCAATTATTATCCGATTTTGTTTAACTTCGAACTGCGCCAAGCTTGGATCAGATCGGTTCATAACCTGATATAATTCCCATACAAACCAATTTCTTGACTTCTTGATCCTCCAGAGGTTGCAATTAATATCCAATTTGGATAAAATTATGCATGACGTGTTTTGTTTTATCTTCGAAAAACTGTGCCAAGCATGGTTCAAATCTGGTTATAACCTGATATAGTTCCCATACAAACCGATTTCGGATCTTGACATCTTGAGCCTCTAGATGGCGCTTAAATATCCGATTTGGCTGAAATTAAGCATGACGTGTTTTGATTTGACCATCAACAGGTGCCTTGTACGGTCCAAATCGAATCATTACCTGATAAAGCTCCCACCCATAGACGGTTATTTCGCTAAAAGCCGAGCCTCTAAAAAATACATTTTGATCCCAGTTTTCACTTTTATTTTGTAGCGATCTATAATATTGGGTTGCCCAAAATGTAATTGCGGATTTTTTTAAAAGAAAGTAATATACTTTTTACACTTTTTTTCTAAAGCAATCTAAAAGTAACAGCTGATAACTGACAGAAGAAAGAATGCAATTACAGAGTCACAAGCTGTGAAAAAATTTGTCAACGCCGACTATATGAAAAATCCGCAATTACTTTTTGGGCAACCCAATATGATTACTTTAAGGATCAAAACCATTATTTAACTGTGTTATATATGGAATTAAAAATTTATTTTATTATGTACCTTTCCAGTGTGAAAACGCACAAAAGTGTCTCGCTTAGCAACATTGTCCACTTGCTGTTTCTTGCTTTTTTCCTTTTAAACCACAATTTTGTATTTGTTCTTTTGTAGTTCTCTCATAATAAAACTCTCACTCTCTCTCCCCCATCTCTTCTATATTAAGATGGTATTTTGAGCTTTGCTTTCGGCAGATTTTTTAGTTTTACGAAAATTAAAGTCGCGATTGCATGTGTTTGATCCACGCGTTAATAACAAATAAATAGTGAATTATAAGTGATTACAATTAAAGTTATTTATTTACTTAATATTTTATGGGAATGTGTGCAAGATAAAGAAAAAAAATTAAATAACCAATCGAACAATGTCAAAGCACTTAACAAACTCCTTCCTAGTTTTTTAAAGTGTTCCATAATAAAGTAAAACAACACAGTTTCATCCAAAAGTGAATTAATTAACAATGCAATTGAATCTTTTTACATTGCAAGACCTTGAAATATGAAGATCATTTGATTGCTATTACCAACGTAATTTCTATTATATGTACCAAAAATGTCATACAAAAGCAACGGTATTTACATTGTTGTTAGTTTCTTTGCTAGAATGCTCCATAAGGTGTTTCGTGAATGCTTAGCATTGTATTTTCCCCTCCACCCGATGGAGATGTGGTTATATGTGCTCTGCTTCTGCTCTCATTGCGTTTGTGTTACTTTGACTCTCTCTCTCTCCCTCGCCGCGTAATTCACTGCTACGGTTTTGGTTTGTTGTTCGACTTTTAAATGTGACGAGTCGTGTTTTGTGGAGAGAATAGACATTTTTAGAGAAAAAGGCACAAAGCGAGTCCTCTTCCTAGTGAATAATAAATAAATTTGATGGCCAATAACAACTGTTAAAAACTTTGATTGTTAATGCGTACAAGCGGATGACTGCAAAAAAATTGGATTCAAGAAAGCTTAATCAAATGGTAAGTCCTAGTTGTAAGCAAACATTTAATTTATCTTTTAAAGTAATGTGGGGTTAAATTTAGCGTGCCGATGTTGATTTTTAATTTAATGCGTTGCTGGATTGTTTAACTTTCCACGGTTCAAATTCAGTAAGTCTGAAGTTGAGAAATGTCGGAAAAAATTTAGAAAAAACTTACAATAACAATTTGGAACTAAATTAAGTTTTTACGCACTGAGCTTATTATTAAAAAAGCTTGTATCGGTGTTATGAAAGTCTACACCATCAATTAATCTTAAAAAAGAGGTGTACTGCAATTTTTATACCCTCCACCACAAAATGGGGGTATACTTATTTCGTCATTCTGTTTGTAACTCCTCGAAATATTCGTCTAAGACCCCATAAAGTATATATCGTCATGACATTTTAAGTCGATCTTGCCATGTACGTCCACTTGTCCGTCCGTCTGTCTGTCGAAAGCACTCTAACTTTCGAAAAAGTAAAGCTAGCCACTTGAAATTTTGCATAAATACTTCCTATTAGTGTAGGCCGGTTGGGATTGTAAATGGGCTATATCGGTCCGTGTTTTGATATAGCTGCCATATAAACCTCCCGGGAGGCCACCGTAGCGCCTCCCGAATCCTGGCGAGACCATCAGAAAAAAATTTCAGCGGTGGTTTTCCTCTCCTAATGCTAGCAACATTTTTGAGGTACTACCCATGTAGAACTTCTCTCCAAAGAGGTGTTGCACTGCGGAACACCGTTCGGACTCGACTATAAAAAGGAGGCCCCTTATCATTGAGCTTAAACTTGAATAGGACTGCACTCATTGACATGTGAGAAGTTTGCCCTGTTACTTAGTGGAAAGTTCATGGGCAAAATTTTTATATTTGCCATATAAACCCATCTTGGATCTTGATTTTTTGAGCCACTAAAGGGCACAATACTTATTCGATTTGCTGAAATATTGCATGAGGTGTTTTACTATGGCTTCCAACAACTGTGCTGATTATGTTTAAAATCGGTCTATAACGGATAAAGCTATCATATAAACCTATCTGGGGTCTTGATTTCTTGAGCGTCTAGAGGGCGCAAATCCTATCCGACTTGGCGGTAATTTTGCAGGACGTGTTTTGGTATGCCTTCTAACAACTCTTCTTAGTATGGTCTTGAGCAGATCTTCAGGACGAGCATGGCATGGTCCTACATACCGAGGGCATGGAGGGAAGTCAAGGTGGTCTTTATCTCCAAGGCGGGAAGACTGAACCACAGTACGACGAAGGATTATAGGCCCATTAGTATGTCATCGTTTTTGCTGAATACACAAGAAAGACTGATTGACCTGAAGGTAAGAGGGGGACTGAGGCCGGAAAACTTCAGTGGGGCACAACACGCACACCTCAAAGGCAGGTCGGTGGAGACGGCCCTTCATATGGTGGTACAGGAGGTCGAGACATCTCTCCGACAGAATATTTACACTTTGGCGGCCTTCTCGGATATTGAGGCGGCTTTCAATAACGTGGAGGTTAGGTCGCCGCACTGGACCGCTCGAGGATTCATCCCTTAATCTCCCAATGGACAAATAATATGCTTTATGGCAGGATTATTAATGCAAACTTCGGAGATTGTGTGGTCAGAAGGCGGGTGACCGATACTGTGGACCCTCGTGATTAATGAAATCCCGATAGATCTCCGTGGGGAAGACACGAGGTTGATCGCTTATGCGGACGACGTCGTGCTTTTGGTCCAAGGCAAGTTTCTGTCGACGATCAGCGAGATCATGGAAGGGTCACTGAGGAGGTTGTCATGACGGGCTACCAAAAATAGAAATAGAGGACCAACCCAGGAAAGACGGAGCTGGTGCTCTTTACGACGCGTAGATATAAGATACCGGAGTTCAGACTCGAAGGAGTCGAAGTACCTAGGCATAGTCCTCGATTCGAAATTGTCCTGAAAGAGGAACACCATGCAAAGAATTCGTAATGCACTGTGCGTTTTTTACTCCTGCAAGAGAATGTTCGGTAGCAAGTGGGCGGTGACTCCCAAGATGTTTTATTGGATGTATACGCTCATCCTGAGACCAGTACTGGCCTGCGTCGGGATCACGGGGGCGCTGAGATCTGCAGGCAGGCCTGGATATGCAGCCTATTGGGGCCTATATTTATAACTGCGCCGCCAGGGTCGCGCTTTGACTGAAAGAGCTCTGCAAGCTGAAGGATGATGAAGATGGTTGCGACCACAGTTCGATTCTGGGTGTTATGGATACGGAGGGTAAACTGAGGAGGATCTCCGACAACCTGGCACCAGTGCCGAGTGTTGTGAGGGCATTCGTGATTCGTTTTCCTGAGAGGAAGGATGAGGCCTCGATCTACAAAGATGGCTCCAAGATGGATTCAGGGACTGGATTGGGGGTCTGTTGCACTCAATATTAGTATGTCTCTGAGACTGTCGGACGAATGTACGGTCTTATAGGCAAAGGTCTGTGCCATTGCAGTAGCCGCAAGAAAATTTATGGCAAGGGGCTTACCGCCCTTGAAACTCAGAATTTATGTGTAGGCTCCGGGGTCAAGATGTGACACTGACATGGGTTCCAGGGCATGACGGGATTCCAGGAAATGAGAGGGCGGACGAGTTGCTGGCGTTCGATGGGAAGTCGATGAGTACTTTGACAGGGGTCATAACCAAACACTTAGGCCTCACTGCCCCCGAAACTCAAAATTTATGTGGACAATATGGCGTCGCTTAAGACCTTAGGGTCGAGAATGGTGAGGTCAAGATGCGTGGCGGACTATTTGGAATCCCTAGATAGGCTCCGGAGCCACGATGTGACGCTAACATGGGTTCCTGGGCATGAGGGGATTCCAGGAAATGTGAGGGCGGACGAGTGCGCCAGGAGGGGTTCGTCTGCGCCGAGCGGACTAGTCATGGGTCTATGGCCGGTCATCAACCGAAGGAGGACGAGGGAGTTGCTGGCGTTCTATAAGAAGTCGATGAGTACTTTGACAGGGGTCATAACCGGACACTGTGCCATAGATCGCATGGCGGAGCACAAGGGGATACCACATAATGAATTCTGTAGGAGTTGCCTCGATGGGGATGAGGAGGAGACTATTGAGCACTTACTGTGTTCCTGTCCGGGTTTGCAGAGACGTAGGCTCTCCTTTCTGGGCAGCCGTTTCTTCTGTGATCTGGGTGAATTTGGGAACGTACCTCTGGCATCTCTCCTGAGGTTTCTTGAGGGAACAGCATGGTTCCGACGGGGGGTGACACAGGCACCGACATAGTTAGGACCGTGCTTGCATAGGGAAGGTTCTTCACCTCCCGCTAGGGTTTCTCCATTCCTTCCGCCTTTTTCTTTTTATTCGTGTATAACCTCTAGTACAAGGTCTCACATTTTTCTTCCCCTTCTCTGTCTCTAGGGTACCACAATGGGCCAAACTGGCCTCCGAGTAAACTCACCTTTGATGGGCGACCCATTCAACCTAACCTAACCTTACATATGTTGAAACCAACACAAAAATTTCTAATTTCACTAAAATTGATTTATGAACTTTAATTTAAACAAAAAAAAGTGATTTTTTACTTTTTCTTACCATGATGTACTACATTACTTTCACTCTATATAGGCTACTTGTTTGTGTATCCATTAAGGAATATCACATATTTTCGCTTTTTATTAGTCGCAAAAAACATTCCTTTCATTTATTTATTTTCCGTACGGGTAAGTAAACGGATAGCGTTTACAAAAATAAATATTCCCTGAGAGGAAATTAGTTATATACACTCATAAAAGATGACAAGAATGGACCAGAAGGAACGGAGCATGGACCACCATGAGCACAATGTTGTTTGTAGGAAACAATGTTGCTGTTGAGCTGTCTAAGGTGCGGGACAGTGGGCGACCAAAAGTCATTTTAAACAACTGACAAGAGAAAATAGGGAACTTCCTTTAGATAATTAAAAATGAAAAAGTACCAGCAAAATGGTACATTTTTATAGGACATTACGACTTAATGGTGTAAATGATCACATTAAAGTCTCACCGGAGAGAGGGCCATTGCCAATGACTTGAGGGCGGTGGCAGAAGACAAATTAATGGTATGGAGGATGTAAAAAAACACTGAAGTGAACATAAATTGCATAATAGTAAATCAAGTTTACCGGAATGAAAATAAAATGTCTCGGGTATAAATTAAACTAGCGATTTATGCTAGGCGGTAGTCACAAAGGATGCACAGAGAAAAATCGTATCACACTTGGCTAAAATTGCTCTAATGTCGAGAACTCTTACGTAACTCACCATCTCAAATTTTATCGAAATCGCTTAAAAATGTTTTATCCAACTTTTCAGTTTAAACTTCTCGGTAGCTCGAAAAATATGAAATTTAATTTGCCTATGCTAGTTATTCGGCCTTTTTTAAGCGTGTAGACAGTCAACTAACCAACTTCCTACACCATCATTTTGTGTTGTTCCGGTAAACACTAATGTGTTTGTGTGTGAGTGGAGGCTCAGAAGGATTCTTATTGTAGAACCGCCATCACCACCACAACACACTCTAAACGCTCCAAGTATTTAAGGTCAATAAAATTACTCAAGAGTCGGTTGTTAATTTACAACCGTACACATTGGCTGTCGACGGGTGTTATTTGGCTATGGCCTCCCCCTCACTACAAGATGTACATGAGAAGAACATAACTGCCACAGGGAGAAAGGGCATTGTGACTACACACCTACAGACTTGTGTACACCACAATAAAATATAGTTGAGCAGCATAACTAGGAAAACGTGCCAACAATGAGTAATTTTAGCTTCTTGGCCAAGCGCATAATAGTACCCAGCCGTCAAAAAGGGGTTGGAGTATCAACACCAATTAAACACAGTGTAGGGAAATCGAACAAATAGAGGATAAATAGATTCTTGGACCTGTATACGACAGTCTCGGTAAAGGCTATAACAATTGATTTATAAAAGTTGTACCGAAAAGTTCTGGAGCTTAGGATGATCAGGAGATCACTATGACTCAAGCGGTAATCCTCTCCATCTGTTAATATGGTGAGACAAGTCCAGGATCTCAAAAGGGATAGGCACCCAACTATAGCGCTACCAAGCGATCGGAAGCTGGAGGCTCTATTCTGTTAAGACACTGGATTTTAATGTGTCAAGTGAAGGGTTCCCGCGAGGTTAGAACAAGTCAAAGGAAGTCCTATCCGAGGGCATACTGTTACCTATAAAGGTTTGTCAGTAAAAACAAATGCGACCTCACGAATGCGACTACCCTGACGTAGAGAAAAAATAGAAGCTTGTTGGTCGAATTCCCCTCTGTGGGTTATCGATGACCGGAGCTCTGCCGCCTGAAATGGAATCGGCGATTGAGGCTAATGAAGTCGCATCACCAACCCTGGTGGAAGTCTGGTGCCAGAACCTTTCAGTACACGGGTAAAAAAGTATAGAAATAATCCTGAAGCTGCTCCTGACGAGGGGAAGGACACCTCTGTCCCAACTCCTGGCACTCTCCTAGGGACCGCCTAGTTCGCGGAAGGCAACTTCTTTAGAGAGAACTATTCCTGACAAAAAAAAAAACAGATCGACCATGGAGACTCATCTTGTGACGAAAAAGTGACAAAATTAGGTAACTTTTGCAGTAGCAGGTATTGTTTCGATTATACAACGGGAGCCAAATGGGCGAACCAATGCAGGTGGCAAAATTCTCTCTAAATAACAGCCATATGTGCCCCTTCCAGGGCGATACGCGGAACCGTGTGTCGTCACAAGCTGAGTCTCCATGGTCGATCTGTTTTTTTTTTTTTTGTCAGGAATAGCTCTCTAAAGAAGTTGCCTTCCGCGAACTAGGCGGTCCCTAGGAGAGTGCCAGGAGTTGGGACAGAGGTGTCCTTCCCCTCGTCAGGAGCAGCTTCAGGATAGTGCTGAAGCTGGTGGTAAAATAGCCCAGTCCACTGGAAAATACAGCACACAATGCTGGCCAGTTTCATTGGGGCACTGGGGCAAGAATCTTTAATGGATTATTCAGGCTTTTGGATGGGTGCAAGGTGTTTAAGGCTGAATTTTTTTCGGTTTTGAAAGCTCTAGAGACAATATAGATAGGGGAGTAGATGCCCTATCAGACTGTCACGATATATTTTAACAGTCAGTTGGAGCTGAAGGCTCGGGTGTTGGACCATTGTGAAATCGAGACCTGTTAGAAGATCTAAACAGCTTCTTCCAGCTATGAGAGAGGCTGCCATACTCTGCGGAATTCCGGGCTATCAAGGGATGGTGAAGAATGAATCGGCCGATGGTCTGGCCATTTCTTCTCGCCTGGTTTCATTATCATATGATCGAGTGTATACTGACTTTGTCATTCCTTTTGCAACACATCGTAATATTAATTTCGTGATCCTCCTACAAATCTAAGACGATTTAACGATATCCGTCCGTCTGTCCCTCCGTTAGTCACTATAGTCTTTAAAAACTGAGATATTGAACTGAAATTCGGTATTATCTGAATTCGCAGGTTAAGTTTTTAACGGGAAAAAACGGCTCATATTTGAATATAGCTCCCATATATATCGACCTACCGATTAAGGGTCTTGAGCGTATAAAAGGCGCATTTATTATCCGTTCGAAATTTTAAAAATTCAGACTTATTCCGCACCTTCCTACCATGAGTGACCTTGATGTAAAATTTAAAGTCTGTAGGTTCAGCCAATTCTTTTAGGCGAATATCAGTCAGTAACACTACTTTTTTTATGTATATAGACTAGCATCCTCCCAGCCCAACTTTATGTTTACGGTGACAATGATAGCAAAATTTTAGCTCCTGTTGGTGATCCAACTCGTTCCGGTCTAAAGGGCCGATCGCCGCGGGAACAGGTTGGCCATTGGTTATTTTAAGGCGCGAATACCTCACCTTGTCATATCGAACATCGTAGGCACTCAGTATTTGTGCCAGAGCCGGTTCCACCCGACCTCTCAGTGAGACTCTCCGCTCGATACTACTGATAGTCCGCGACTGCAGTTACAGCTACTTCGGATGGAGAATTCCACTATCCGCAATCTGTGGACGCGCCCGGTAGCTCGCTCCTCCTGACAGCAATGAACACCACACAGATCGGGCCTCAATGTTCCAGCCTGTGGGGTGCTCACAGCTGTCCCGTTCCGGGGTCATATGCAGTAATAAGCCGAAGCTTAATTAATAAACCGACTTGCATGCCAAACAGCACCTAAGTCCTAGGCCACGAACATCACTCGCCTCCATAAAAGCATCCCAATAAGTGCTCTCTCAATCTATCGCTTTATTTTAGCAATCAGTAACGCGTTTCTTATATATAGTATGTATGCATGTATTTATATATAAAGGGTGATTTAAGCGATAGGAATGTTTTTCGAAACAAAAAACATGCTTGAATATTATTTCATGCGACTCTTGATTGAGACTGTTCCTCAACTCTTTCCAACATTTCAGCCGGTACCTCACGAATGAATGCTTCAATGTTTTTTTCCAATGCGTCAATTGAAGCAGGCTTGTCTGTATAGACATGAGCTTTAACATAGGCCCACAAAAAATATTCTAAAGGCATTAAATATCGCTACCTAATTGACCGGACCTATCCTTCAATTATTTCGTTCATTGAATGCATAGCACGGCCAAAAAATAAAAAAAACGTGACTGAGCAGAATCGTTCATAACTGGATATCTTTTAAATTTCCACTTTGATTTTTTTAACACAATACGTCCGTTGCCTAAGTTGATCTTACCTTTTATAGGCACAATATAATTAATGCAAATGTACACACCGAAGTCTGTGGCCAACAACAATATTGCCTCTCACACTCTCACCTTTTAACTCTTGCTTCTCACACTCTTACCTTTTACAGCTCTAATAATTTTGATATGACTTGGCACATATAATTGAACATCAAGCAAGCAAAAAGGAACAACAATTTGTCATGTTTCTTGTTCTTGCTAGTTAATCATCATTGGGAATTAGTTCGATATTTTTGTTGTTGTTGCTTAGCCAATTTTTTTATTTTTTTACTTATATGTATTTTCAATCTTCGCCGTTTAATGTAGTAATACGTACTCTATATATTTATTTTTCTATTAAAAATGTATATGTCTGCACATAGAATGCCGAATTAATACTCCCCACTTACTGTGGGGATGTTTGCTTAGCCGTTGTCAAAATAAAACAACGACAACTGTCCGCTACGTTCAGCATTACAATGAAATTATGACGTCATAACTCATATTACTCACCCCCACAACACAGCCATAGTAAAGCATATTCTAAATTAAGCTCATCCAACTGCTGCTTCTCTTGCTCTCATCTACCAACCTCATATTCAATGCACTCGCATAAAAAGTGATCTCTTTGAACATGCCCAATGCCACGCACATCTAACTGTTCTTCTACTCTCACCTTTTGAATGCTCTCATAGCAAGCAATTGCATTCATACAATTATATGATGCTTAAAGGTAAAGCAACAACAATTTTCTGGTTCATATTTAACTCTTTTGTATTTTTATTTACTAAATGTACGAATTTCGCAAAATCCTTTCTTATCTCGCGTCTAGGACCCAAGACCTAGGACCAAGACCTAACCCCTAAAACACTTCATAATTCTAGGCATAGTCGTTTGGGCTGGGCACTTATGTGTCAGTTAATCACGCGACTCTTCTATACATAGAAATTGGCTGTTATATAAACCGATCTCCCGGTATAGAGTATTTAGCCCATAACAGGCACATTTACTATTCGATTTTGTTCAAACTAAGAGCAGTGAGTTTAAGAAGACCTCATCTGTCACCACTTTCGAAGACCTTCAAAATCTGTATAGCCTAATTTATACATATACGGTAGGCATATGGTGTTATGCAGTCGACACCCCTCGAATTCGCCTTACCTTTATTATGTACAATTTGCAGAGTGTAATAAACATCAAATTTCACCTCATTTTCCCACAACGAATGAACTTTTTGTTGCATATCTAAACACTGTGCCCCCACGTGCCGAATCCCATTACCTACTATAACCTTTAAACACACAACAAGGCCGATCCTATTATAATGGTTAAATTAATATAATATAACACAAAATATACTCTAAAGTGCCAGGAATTCCAATGGGAGGGTGTAAACAAAAATCTAAGATTTATTACAGACAGATTTGAAATTACTCCAAGAGAATGTACGCAGGCAGCAATGTGGCAGTGCCGCAGTCAGTGCATAAGATTATGTACTCTAAGAGGATTTTATTCGATTTTTGGCCATCCATTGTGTGCGGCTCCTTGAAGGATGTAAGAACATATTGTAATACTTTTGGCAATTAAGAAGCCAGGAAAGAGAAAAAAACGAAGCTTGATCCAATTTTATCTACTTTGGCTATCTTGGCAATGAAGTGATCCTTGAAATGTGCCAACACGTAGTACAAGGCTAACAAGGCGGGAAGGCGGCTGAAAAAAAATTAAATGAAATAAAGCAAAAAATAGGTATAGGTATACAGATGGCAAAATTTGCAAATTTGCCCATGAACATTCCATTACAGCAATAGGGGCAATACAGGGATATGCAGATGGCATGTGCGTTTGAGTTGTAATGTTTCATTATTTGTGCAAAATAATAATAAAACATGGGTTATTTTTCACGCTTAATTTAATATTCTACTTTTGAGAATGCCATGAGGGTTGGAGCAAATTCACGCCTCATTAGAGGTGCCTATAAATACTTTAAGGTAATTAGTGGAGGATTTGCGGGAAAATGAATGATAATAGCATTTACATGTGCTTTTAATGCAATGTATTGTATTTTCCAATAAGTGACGTCAGCAAAATCAGGTGGATTTTCGCAAAAATTTATCAAATGAGTAATGGTGTAGGGTATAAATATTTCAAACCCTGAAGTGGTTATGTGGCTATTAAAAGCTTCAAAACGATTCAAACAAGGCGCATTTATTGTGCAATGTCGCCAAAATTTAGGATAGTGAGTTATGTAAGGCCCCTTTACATCTTTCTGGAATATGGTACAGATTCGTCCAGATTTGGGTATAGCTGTCATATAGACCGATTTCTCAATTTAAGGTTTTGGACCCATAAAGGGTGCATTTATTGTCAGATTTCGCCGAAATTCGGGACAAGGAATTATGTTAAGCCCTTTGATAGACCTCTTCAATTTGGCCCAGATCGGTCCAGATTTGGATGAAGCTGCCATATAGACCGATCTCTCGTTATAAAGTTTTGGGCCCATAAAAGGCGCATTTATTGTCCGATTTTCCAAAATTTGTTATAGTGAGTTGCGTTGACTCTTCAACATTCTTCTTTAATTTTGTTTAGATCGGTTCAGACAGATTTGGATATAGCTGTCATATAGACCGATCTCACGATTTAAGGTTTCGGACCCATAAAAGGCGAATTTATTGTCCGATTTCGCCGTAATTGGGGACAGGGAGTTGTGTTGGGTCCTTTGATAGCCCTCTTCAATTTTGCCCAGATCGGTCCAGATTTGGATATAGCTGCCATATAAACCGATCTCTCGATTTAAAGTCTTGGCCCCATAAAAAGCACGTTTATAATCCGATTTCGCTGAAATTTGACACAGTGACTTATGTTAGGCTTCTCGACATGTTAGGCTTCTCGACATTGTATATGGTGCAGATCGGTCTAAATTGGATCGAAAAACCATGTCAGGCGATCTTAGCAAATATATAGAGATGAAGTACATGTAGAAGATCCCCTAGGTTAAGGTAGATTAGGTTTGAGGGCAGTCTGCAATCACACTCCATTAGACCTTGCTTGGACTGTGATACCACAGTCGAACCATTTCAGACAAGGTCTCAAAGAAATAAGAACCTTAAGTAGAACCTCAGGTTACTAGTGCGGGACACACACACACATAATATGTTATATAGTCTCCTCCACCACGACGTATTCGCCGCCTATGCAGAAGTCATTACTTGCAACATTGAGTCTATCAACTTGTTTTCCGATCAGACAGTGACCTTTGAATTAAACGTGACTTCTGACTGAAACGTGACCTCTGACTGAAACGTCACCTCTGACGGACATAAAAGCTAAAACTTCTGGTCTATCCAATGATGGAATCATATATTTTTGAGAATTCGCAACCCGCACTTTATGACCATCCAGAAGACTTAGCTCATATGTCCCTAAAGTAATACACACAAATTTCAGTTCCCCTGGGGTGTGTAATGTAGTTCCTAATATGAGATATTTCTGTGGCCTGGCACCCACAACAGGTGAATTTTCAACTGTTCAGCCATTATAAAAGCAGTCCAAGTTCTTTAGAGTCCACCCCAAAGCCTACCTTGTCATTTAGTCTGAAACCATCCGTATAGAAGACTATATTCCTTGTTCTTAGAGCGTAAAGGCATGTTCATGACGCTGGAGGCATACACACGAATCCCAATTCCACTGCAATTTAATGCAATTCCTATTCTTGCCAGCAGGCCTGCTCTGAAATTCCAAGGGGTATCTCTATAGTAATACACCTAGAAAATATGATTTTTTAAATGTTCAGCCAAAAATTGCGATTGTCGGGACCCATTTTACTGTAACTGTTATTTTATTTACAGTCAGTCATTTTTCTGGAGTCCTTATCCCATCATCATTGTATCCCTAAACTAATGACCATTATTTGTTTTTATATGCATGTGTATATATGTCATCTTTAGTTTTCATCATATTAGCATTGCCTATTCCCTCTTACCTCAATTCCACTTTTCAAGGATATTGAACCCATGGTTGGTTTATATAACAAGAGACAATCCCTTGCCAAAAACTATTTTACCATTTTCAAAAATTTTTTTGGCAGTTTAATGAAACAAAACCTAATTTCATCATTTTAATTATTAACGATCCTTGACTGTTAAGGACTATTCAACTCATACTCCCCATCATTTACTAAACCCAACTCTATACATAAGAGGTTATTGTTTGTGCAACATTTGGCATAAATACGTTCATTAAAAGAACATTGACATGACTTTAATCATTCGGTAAGTTTAATGTTGTGCCGAATTTGATTGTTTTTTGTTTTTTCTAAGTTTTCACTTAACACATTCATATGAACATAAAACAAATGTACAAATCATAGGGTTACGATATTGAAACAAAAAAAATCCATCAAAAATCGCATTTTCACTACAAATACTTTCAATTGGCTTTATTTCCTAAGCAATGCGTCCTAGAGGAAATGGGGCCTAATTCGCGAATCCAACAAAAAATTCAAAAATCCATCGAAAATCCATCCAAAGTCGAAATTTTACTAGGGAAACTTAAAATGGCCATCTCCTAAACTATGCGTCCTAGAGGGAATTGGGTCTTAATTCGTGCCTTTATCAAAAAATTCAAAAATCAATTTAAAAATCAATTAAAAATCGAAATTTCACTTGGAGAACTTAAAATGGCTGTATCTCCTAAACTATTCGTCCTAGAGGGAAATGGGCCTTAATTTGTGACTCCATCAAAAAATTCAAAAATCCGTCGAAAATCCATTAAAAATCGAAATTTCACTTGGAAAATTTAAAATGGTTGTATCTCCTAAACTATGCGTCCTAGACGGGAATGGGCCTCCTAAACTACGCGTCCTAGAGGGAAATAGGCCTCAATTCATGACTCCATCAAAAAATTAAAAAATCCATCGAAAATCCATTAAAAATCGAAATTTCACTTGGAAAACTTAAAATGGCTGTATCTCCTAAACTATGCGTCCTAGAGAGAAATGGGCCTTAATTCGTGACTCCATCAAAAAATTCAAAAATCCGTCGCAAATCCATAAAAAATCGAAATTTCACTTGGAAAATTTAAAATGGCTGTATCTCCTAAACTATGCGTCCTAGAAGGAAATTTGCCTTAATTCGTGACTCCATCAAAAAATTCCAATAAAAATCGAAATTTCACTTGAGAAACTTAAACCGGCTGTATCTCCTAAACTATCCGTCCTAGAGGGAAATGTGACTTAATTCATGACTCCATCAAAAAATTAAAAAATCCATCGAAAACCCGTTTAAATTCGAAATTTCACTTGGAAAACTTAAAATGGCTGTATCTCCTAAACTATGCGTCCTAGAGGGAAATGGGCCTTAATTCGTGACTCCATCAAAAAATTCAAAAATCCATCGAAAATCCATTAAAAATCGAAATTTCACTTGGAAAACTTAAAATGGCTGTATCTCCTAAACTATGCGTCCTAGAGAGAAATGGGCCTTAATTCGTGACTCCATCAAAAAATTCAAAAATCCGTCGCAAATCCATAAAAAATCGAAATTTCACTTGGAAAATTTAAAATGGCTGTATCTCTTAAACTATGCGTCCTAGAAGGAAATTTGCCTTAATTCGTGACTCCATCAAAAAATTCCAATAAAAATCGAAATTTCACTTGAGAAACTTAAAATGGCTGTATCTCCTAAACTATCCGTCCTAGAGGGAAATGTGACTTAATTCATGACTCCATCAAAAAATTAAAAAATCCATCGAAAACCCGTTTAAATTCGAAATTTCACTTGGAAAACTTAAAATGGCTGTATCTCCTAAACTATGCGTCCTAGAGGGAAATGGGCCTTAATTCGTGACTCCATCAAAAAATTCAAAAATCCATCGAAAATCCATTAAAAATCGAAATTTCACTTGGAAAATTTAAAATGGCTGTATCTCCTAAACTATGCGTCCTAGAGGGAAATGGGCCTAAAATCGTGACTCCATCAAAAAATTCAAAAATCCATCGAAATTCCAATTAAAAATCGAAATTTCACTTGAGAAACTTAAAACGGCTGTATCTCTTAAACTATGCGTCCTAGAGGGAAATGGGCCTTAATTCGTGACTCTACCAAAAAATTCTAAAATCCATCGAAAATCCATTAAAAATTGAAATTTCACTTGGGAAACTTAAAATGGCTGTATCTCCTAAACTATGCGTCCTAGAGGGAAATGGGCCTTAATTCATGACTCCATCAAAAAATTCAAAAATCCATTAAAAATCGAAATTTCACTTGGAAAATTTAAAATGGCTGTATCTCCTAAACTATGCGTCCTAGAGGGAAATGGGTCTTAATTCGTGACTCCATCAAAATATGTAATTAAAAATCGAAATTTCACTTGAGAAACTTAAAATGGCTGTATCTCCTAAACTATGCGTCCTAGAGGGAAATGGGCCTTAATTCATGACTCCATCAAAAAATTCAAAAATCCATTAAAAATCGAAATTTCACTTGGAAAATTTAAAATGGCTGTATCTCCTAGACTATGCGTCCTAAAGGGAAATGGGCCTTAATTCGTGACTCCATCAAAAAATTCAAAAATCCGTCGCAAATCCATAAAAAATCGAAATTTCACTTGGAAAATTTAAAATGGCTGTATCTCCTAAACTATGCGTCCTAGAAGGAAATTTGCCTTAATTCGTGACTCCATCAAAAAATTCCAATAAAAATCGAAATTTCACTTGAGAAACTTAAAATGGCTGTATCTCCTAAACTATCCGTCCTAGAGGGAAATGTGACTTAATTCATGACTCCATCAAAAAATTAAAAAATCCATCGAAAACCCGTTTAAATTCGAAATTTCACTTGGAAAACTTAAAATGGCTGTATCTCCTAAACTATGCGTCCTAGAGGGAAATGGGCCTTAATTCGTGACTCCATCAAAAAATTCAAAAATCCATCGAAAATCCATTAAAAATTGAAATTTCACTTGGGAAACTTAAAATGGCTGTATCTCCTAAACTATGCGTCCTAGAGGGAAATGGGCCTTAATTCATGACTCCATCAAAAAATTCAAAAATCCATTAAAAATCGAAATTTCACTTGGAAAATTTAAAATGGCTGTATCTCCTAAACTATGCGTCCTAGAGGGGAATAGGCCTTAATTCGTGACTCCATCAAAAAATTCCAATAAAAATCGAAATTTCACTTGCAAAACTTAAAATGGCTGTATCTCCTAAACTGCGTCCTAGAGGGAAATGTGACTTAATTCGTGACTCCATCAAAAAATTCAAAAATCTATCGAAAATCCATTAAAAATCGAAATTTCACTTGGAAAATTTAAAATGGCTGTATCTCCTAAACTATGCGTCCTAGAGGGAAACGGGCCTTAATTCATCACTCCATCAAAAAATTCAAAAATCCATTAAAAATCGAAATTTCACTTGGAAAATTTAAAATGGCTGTATCTCCTAGACTATGCGTCCTAAAGGGAAATGGGCCTTAATTCGTGACTCCATCAAAAAATTCAAAAATCCGTCGCAAATCCATAAAAAATCGAAATTTCACTTGGAAAATTTAAAATGGCTGTATCTCCTGAACTATGCGTCCTAGAAGGAAATTTGCCTTAATTCGTGACTCCATCAAAAAATTCCAATAAAAATCGAAATTTCACTTGAGAAACTTAAAATGGCTGTATCTCCTAAACTATCCGTCCTAGAGCGAAATGTGACTTAATTCATGACTCCATCAAAAAATTAAAAAATCCATCGAAAACCCGTTTAAATTCGAAATTTCACTTGGAAAACTTAAAATGGCTGTATCTCCTAAACTATGCGTCCTAGAGAGAAATGGGCCTTAACTCGTGACTCCATCAAAATATGTAATTAAAAATCGAAATTTCACTTGAGAAACTTAAAATGGCTGTATCTCCTAAACTATGCGTCCTAGAGGGAATTGGGTCTTAATTCGTGCCTTTATCAAAAAATTCAAAAATCAATTTAAAAATCAATTAAAAATCGAAATTTCACTTGGAGAACTTAAAATGGCTGTATCTCCTAAACTATTCGTCCTAGAGGGAAATGGGCCTTAATTTGTGACTCCATCAAAAAATTCAAAAATCCGTCGAAAATCCATTAAAAATCGAAATTTCACTTGGAAAATTTAAAATGGTTGTATCTCCTAAACTATGCATCCTAGACGAGAATGGGCCTCCTAAACTACGCGTCCTAGAGGGAAATAGGCCTCAATTCATGATTCCATCAAAAAATTCAAAAATCCATCGAAAATCCATTAAAAATCGAAATTTCACTTGGAAAACTTAAAATGGCTGTATCTCCTAAACTATGCGTCCTAGAGAAAAATGGGCTTTAATTCGTGACTCCATCAAAAAATTCAAAAATCCGTCGCAAATCCATAAAAAATCGAAATTTCACTTGGAAAATTTAAAATGGCTGTATCTCCTAAACTATGCGTCCTAGAAGGAAATTTGCCTTAATTCGTGACTCCATCAAAAAATTCCAATAAAAATCGAAATTTCACTTGAGAAACTTAAAATGGCTGTATCTCCTAAACTATCCGTCCTAGAGGGAAATGTGACTTAATTCATGACTCCATCAAAAAATTAAAAAATCCATCGAAAACCCGTTTAAATTCGAAATTTCACTTGGAAAACTTAAAAAGGCTGTATCTCCTAAACTATGCGTCCTAGAGGGAAATGGGCCTTAATTCGTGACTCCATCAAAAAATTCAAAAATCCATCGAAAATCCATTAAAAATCGAAATTTCACTTGGAAAATTTAAAAGGGCTGTATCTCCTAAGCTATGCGTCCTAGAGGGAAATGGGCCTAAAACCGTGACTCCATCAAAAAATTCAAAAAAAATCGAAATTTCACTTGAGAAACTTAAAATGGCTGTATCTCCTAAACTATGCGTCCTAGAGGGAAATGGGCCTTAATTCATGACTCCATCAAAAAATTCAAAAATCCATTAAAAATCGAAATTTCACTTGGAAAATTTAAAATGGCTGTATCTCCTAGACTATGCGTCCTAAAGGGAAATGGGCCTTAATTCGTGACTCCATCAAAAAATTCAAAAATCCTTCGAAAATCCATTATAAATCGAAATTTCACTTGGAAAATTTAAATTGGCTGTATCTCCTAAGCTATGCGTCCTAGAGGGAATGGGCCTTAATTCGTGACTCCATCAAAAAATTCCAATAAAAATCTAAACTTCACTTGGAAAACTTAAAATGGCTGTATATCCTAAACTATGCGTCCTAGAGAGAAATGAGCCTTAATTCGTGACTCCATCAAAAAATTCAAAAATCAATCCAAAAATTCCATTAAAAATCAAAATTTCACTTGAGAAACTAAAAACGGCTGTATCTCTTAAACTATGCGTCCTAGAGGGAAATGGGCCTTAATTCGTGACTCTATCAAAAAATTCTCAAATCCATCAAAAATCCATTAAAAATTGAAATTTCACTTGGGAAACTAAAAATGGCTGTATCTCCTAAACTATGCGTCCAAGAGAGAAATGACCCTTAATTCGTGACTCCATCAAAAAATTCAAAAATCCGTCGAAATTCCATTAAAAATCGAAATTTCACTTGGAAAACTTAAAATGGCTGTATCTCCTAAACTATGCGTCCTAGAGAGAAATGAGCCTTAATTCGTGACTCCATCAAAAAATTCAAAAATCCATCGAAATTCCATTAAAAATCGAAATTTCACTTGAGAAACTTAAAACGGCTGTATCTCTTAAACTATGCGTCCTAGAGGGAAATGGGCCTTAATTCGTGACTCTATCAAAAAATTCTCAAATCCATCGAAAATCCATTAAAAATTGAAATTTCTCTTGGGAAACTAAAAATGGCTGTATCTCCTAAACTATGCGTCCAAGAGATAATGACCCTTAATTCGTGACTCCATCAAAAAATTCAAAAATCCGTCGAAAATCCATTAAAAATCGAAATTTCACTTGGAAAACTTAAAATCGCTGTATCTCCTAAACTATGCGCCCTAGAGGGAAATGGGCCTTAATTCGTGACTCCATCAAAAAATTCAAATAAAAATCGAAATTTCACTTGAAAAACTTAAAATGGCTGTATCTCCTAAACTATGCGTCATAGAGGGATATGGGCCTTAATTCGTGACTCCATCAAAAAATTCAAAAATCCATCGAAATTCCATAAAAAATCGAAATTTCACTTGAGAAACTTAAAATGGCTGTATCTCCTAAACTATGCGTCCTAGAGGGAAATGGGCCTTAATTCATGACTCCATCACAAAATTCAAAAATCCATCGAAATTCCATTAAAAATCGAAATTTCACTTGAGAAACTTAAAATGGCTGTATCTCCTAAACTATGCGTCCTAGAGGAAAATGAGCCTTAATTCGTGACTCCATCAAAAAATTCAAAAATCCATCGAAAATCCATTAAAAATCGAAATTTCACTTGGAAAATTTAAAATGGCTGTATCTCCTAAACTATGCGTCTTAGAGGGAAATGGACCTTAATTCGTAACTCCATCGAAATTCCATTAAAAATCGAAATTTCACTTGGAAAATTTAAAATGGCTGTATCTCCTAAACTATGCGTCCTAGAGGGAAATGGGCCTTAATTCGTGACTCCATCTAAAATTTCGAAAATCCATCGAAAACACATAAAAAATCGAAATTTCACTTGGAAAATTTAAAATGTTTGTATCTCCTAAACTATGCGTCCTAGGGGGCAATGGGCCTTAATTCGTGACTCCATCAAAAAATTCAAAAATCCATCGAAAATCCATTAAAAATCGAAATTTCACTTGGAAAATTTAAAATGGCTGTATCTCCTAAACTATGCGTCCTAGAAGGAAATTTGCCTTAATTCGTGACTCCATCAAAAAATTCCAATAAAAATCGAAATTTCACTTGAGAAACTTAAAATGGCTGTATCTCCTAAACTATCCGTCCTAGAGCGAAATGTGACTTAATTCATGACTCCATCAAAAAATTAAAAAATCCATCGAAAACCCGTTTAAATTCGAAATTTCACTTGGAAAACTTAAAATGGCTGTATCTCCTAAACTATGCGTCCTAGAGAGAAATGGGCCTTAACTCGTGACTCCATCAAAATATGTAATTAAAAATCGAAATTTCACTTGGAAAATTTAAAATGGCTGTATCTCCTAAACTATGCGTCCTAGAGGGAAATGGGCCTTAATTCGTGACTCCATCTAAAATTTCGAAAATCCATCGAAAACACATAAAAAATCGAAATTTCACTTGGAAAATTTAAAATGTTTGTATCTCCTAAACTATGCGTCCTAGGGGGCAATGGGCCTTAATTCGTGACTCCATCAAAAAATTCAAAAATCCATCGAAAATCCATTAAAAATCGAAATTTCACTTGGAAAATTTAAAATGGCTGTATCTCCTAAACTATGCGTCCTAGAGGGGAATAGGCCTTAATTCGTGACTCCATCAAAAAATTCCAATAAAAATCGAAATTTCACTTGCAAAACTTAAAATGGCTGTATCTCCTAAACTATGCGTCCTAGAGGGAAATGTGACTTAATTCGTGACTCCATCAAAAAATTCAAAAATCTATCGAAAATCCATTAAAAATCGAAATTTCACTTGGAAAATTTAAAATGGCTGTATCTCCTAAACTATGCGTCCTAGAGGGAAACGGGCCTTAATTCATGACTCCATCAAAAAATTCAAAAATCCATTAAAAATCGAAATTTCACTTGGAAAATTTAAAATGGCTGTATCTCCTAGACTATGCGTCCTAAAGGGAAATGGGCCTTAATTCGTGACTCCATCAAAAAATTCAAAAATCCGTCGCAAATCCATAAAAAATCGAAATTTCACTTGGAAAATTTAAAATGGCTGTATCTCCTGAACTATGCGTCCTAGAAGGAAATTTGCCTTAATTCGTGACTCCATCAAAAAATTCCAATAAAAATCGAAATTTCACTTGAGAAACTTAAAATGGCTGTATCTCCTAAACTATCCGTCCTAGAGCGAAATGTGACTTAATTCATGACTCCATCAAAAAATTAAAAAATCCATCGAAAACCCGTTTAAATTCGAAATTTCACTTGGAAAACTTAAAATGGCTGTATCTCCTAAACTATGCGTCCTAGAGAGAAATGGGCCTTAACTCGTGACTCCATCAAAATATGTAATTAAAAATCGAAATTTCACTTGAGAAACTTAAAATGGCTGTATCTCCTAAACTATGCGTCCTAGAGGGAATTGGGTCTTTATTCGTGCCTTTATCAAAAAATTCAAAAATCAATTTAAAAATCAATTAAAAATCGAAATTTCACTTGGAGAACTTAAAATGGCTGTATCTCCTAAACTATTCGTCCTAGAGGGAAATGGGCCTTAATTTGTGACTCCATCAAAAAATTCAAAAATCCGTCGAAAATCCATTAAAAATCGAAATTTCACTTGGAAAATTTAAAATGGTTGTATCTCCTAAACTATGCATCCTAGACGAGAATGGGCCTCCTAAACTACGCGTCCTAGAGGGAAATAGGCCTCAATTCATGATTCCATCAAAAAATTCAAAAATCCATCGAAAATCCATTAAAAATCGAAATTTCACTTGGAAAACTTAAAATGGCTGTATCTCCTAAACTATGCGTCCTAGAGAAAAATGGGCCTTAATTCGTGACTCCATCAAAAAATTCAAAAATCCGTCGCAAATCCATAAAAAATCGAAATTTCACTTGGAAAATTTAAAATGGCTGTATCTCCTAAGCTATGCGTCCTAGAAGGAAATTTGCCTTAATTCGTGACTCCATCAAAAAATTCCAATAAAAATCGAAATTTCACTTGAGAAACTTAAAATGGCTGTATCTCCTAAACTATCCGTCCTAGAGGGAAATGTGACTTAATTCATGACTCCATCAAAAAATTAAAAAATCCATCGAAAACCCGTTTAAATTCGAAATTTCACTTGGAAAACTTAAAAAGGCTGTATCTCCTAAACTATGCGTCCTAGAGGGAAATGGGCCTTAATTCGTGACTCCATCAAAAAATTCAAAAATCCATCGAAAATCCATTAAAAATCGAAATTTCACTTGGAAAATTTAAAATGGCTGTATCTCCTAAGCTATGCGTCCTAGAGGGAAATGGGCCTAAAACCGTGACTCCATCAAAAAATTCAAAAAAAATCGAAATTTCACTTGAGAAACTTAAAATGGCTGTATCTCCTAAACTATGCGTCCTAGAGGGAAATGGGCCTTAATTCATGACTCCATCAAAAAATTCAAAAATCCATTAAAAATCGAAATTTCACTTGGAAAATTTAAAATGGCTGTATCTCCTAGACTATGCGTCCTAAAGGAAAATGGGCCTTAATTCGTGACTCCATCAAAAAATTCAAAAATCCTTCGAAAATCCATTATAAATCGAAATTTCACTTGGAAAATTTAAAATGGCTGTATCTCCTAAGCTATGCGTCCTAGAGGGAATGGGCCTTAATTCGTGACTCCATCAAAAAATTCCAATAAAAATCTAAACTTCACTTGGAAAACTTAAAATGGCTGTATATCCTAAACTATGCGTCCTAGAGAGAAATGAGCCTTAATTCGTGACTCCATCAAAAAATTCAAAAATCAATCCAAAAATTCCATTAAAAATCAAAATTTCACTTGAGAAACTAAAAACGGCTGTATCTCTTAAACTATGCGTCCTAGAGGGAAATGGGCCTTAATTCGTGACTCTATCAAAAAATTCTCAAATCCATCAAAAATCCATTAAAAATTGAAATTTCACTTGGGAAACTAAAAATGGCTGTATCTCCTAAACTATGCGTCCAAGAGAGAAATGACCCTTAATTCGTGACTCCATCAAAAAATTCAAAAATCCGTCGAAATTCCATTAAAAATCGAAATTTCACTTGGAAAACTTAAAATGGCTGTATCTCCTAAACTATGCGTCCTAGAGAGAAATGAGCCTTAATTCGTGACTCCATCAAAAAATTCAAAAATCCATCGAAATTCCATTAAAAATCGAAATTTCACTTGAGAAACTTAAAACGGCTGTATCTCTTAAACTATGCGTCCTAGAGGGAAATGGGCCTTAATTCGTGACTCTATCAAAAAATTCTCAAATCCATCGAAAATCCATTAAAAATTGAAATTTCTCTTGGGAAACTAAAAATGGCTGTATCTCCTAAACTATGCGTCCAAGAGATAATGACCCTTAATTCGTGACTCCATCAAAAAATTCAAAAATCCGTCGAAAATCCATTAAAAATCGAAATTTCACTTGGAAAACTTAAAATCGCTGTATCTCCTAAACTATGCGCCCTAGAGGGAAATGGGCCTTAATTCGTGACTCCATCAAAAAATTCAAATAAAAATCGAAATTTCACTTGAAAAACTTAAAATGGCTGTATCTCCTAAACTATGCGTCATAGAGGGATATGGGCCTTAATTCGTGACTCCATCAAAAAATTCAAAAATCCATCGAAATTCCATAAAAAATCGAAATTTCACTTGAGAAACTTAAAATGGCTGTATCTCCTAAACTATGCGTCCTAGAGGGAAATGGGCCTTAATTCATGACTCCATCACAAAATTCAAAAATCCATCGAAATTCCATTAAAAATCGAAATTTCACTTGAGAAACTTAAAATGGCTGTATCTCCTAAACTATGCGTCCTAGAGGAAAATGAGCCTTAATTCGTGACTCCATCAAAAAATTCAAAAATCCATCGAAAATCCATTAAAAATCGAAATTTCACTTGGAAAATTTAAAATGGCTGTATCTCCTAAACTATGCGTCTTAGAGGGAAATGGACCTTAATTCGTAACTCCATCGAAATTCCATTAAAAATCGAAATTTCACTTGGAAAATTTAAAATGGCTGTATCTCCTAAACTATGCGTCCTAGAGGGAAATGGGCCTTAATTCGTGACTCCATCTAAAATTTCGAAAATCCATCGAAAACACATAAAAAATCGAAATTTCACTTGGAAAATTTAAAATGTTTGTATCTCCTAAACTATGCGTCCTAGGGGGCAATGGGCCTTAATTCGTGACTCCATCAAAAAATTCAAAAATCCATCGAAAATCCATTAAAAATCGAAATTTCACTTGGAAAATTTAAAATGGCTGTATCTCCTAAACTATGCGTCCTAGAAGGAAATTTGCCTTAATTCGTGACTCCATCAAAAAATTCCAATAAAAATCGAAATTTCACTTGAGAAACTTAAAATGGCTGTATCTCCTAAACTATCCGTCCTAGAGCGAAATGTGACTTAATTCATGACTCCATCAAAAAATTAAAAAATCCATCGAAAACCCGTTTAAATTCGAAATTTCACTTGGAAAACTTAAAATGGCTGTATCTCCTAAACTATGCGTCCTAGAGAGAAATGGGCCTTAACTCGTGACTCCATCAAAATATGTAATTAAAAATCGAAATTTCACTTGGAAAATTTAAAATGGCTGTATCTCCTAAACTATGCGTCCTAGAGGGAAATGGGCCTTAATTCGTGACTCCATCTAAAATTTCGAAAATCCATCGAAAACACATAAAAAATCGAAATTTCACTTGGAAAATTTAAAATGTTTGTATCTCCTAAACTATGCGTCCTAGGGGGCAATGGGCCTTAATTCGTGACTCCATCAAAAAATTCAAAAATCCATCGAAAATCCATTAAAAATCGAAATTTCACTTGGAAAATTTAAAATGGCTGTATCTCCTAAACTATGCGTCCTAGAGGGGAATAGGCCTTAATTCGTGACTCCATCAAAAAATTCCAATAAAAATCGAAATTTCACTTGCAAAACTTAAAATGGCTGTATCTCCTAAACTATGCGTCCTAGAGGGAAATGTGACTTAATTCGTGACTCCATCAAAAAATTCAAAAATCTATCGAAAATCCATTAAAAATCGAAATTTCACTTGGAAAATTTAAAATGGCTGTATCTCCTAAACTATGCGTCCTAGAGGGAAACGGGCCTTAATTCATGACTCCATCAAAAAATTCAAAAATCCATTAAAAATCGAAATTTCACTTGGAAAATTTAAAATGGCTGTATCTCCTAGACTATGCGTCCTAAAGGGAAATGGGCCTTAATTCGTGACTCCATCAAAAAATTCAAAAATCCGTCGCAAATCCATAAAAAATCGAAATTTCACTTGGAAAATTTAAAATGGCTGTATCTCCTGAACTATGCGTCCTAGAAGGAAATTTGCCTTAATTCGTGACTCCATCAAAAAATTCCAATAAAAATCGAAATTTCACTTGAGAAACTTAAAATGGCTGTATCTCCTAAACTATCCGTCCTAGAGCGAAATGTGACTTAATTCATGACTCCATCAAAAAATTAAAAAATCCATCGAAAACCCGTTTAAATTCGAAATTTCACTTGGAAAACTTAAAATGGCTGTATCTCCTAAACTATGCGTCCTAGAGAGAAATGGGCCTTAACTCGTGACTCCATCAAAATATGTAATTAAAAATCGAAATTTCACTTGAGAAACTTAAAATGGCTGTATCTCCTAAACTATGCGTCCTAGAGGGAATTGGGTCTTTATTCGTGCCTTTATCAAAAAATTCAAAAATCAATTTAAAAATCAATTAAAAATCGAAATTTCACTTGGAGAACTTAAAATGGCTGTATCTCCTAAACTATTCGTCCTAGAGGGAAATGGGCCTTAATTTGTGACTCCATCAAAAAATTCAAAAATCCGTCGAAAATCCATTAAAAATCGAAATTTCACTTGGAAAATTTAAAATGGTTGTATCTCCTAAACTATGCATCCTAGACGAGAATGGGCCTCCTAAACTACGCGTCCTAGAGGGAAATAGGCCTCAATTCATGATTACATCAAAAAATTCAAAAATCCATCGAAAATCCATTAAAAATCGAAATTTCACTTGGAAAACTTAAAATGGCTGTATCTCCTAAACTATGCGTCCTAGAGAAAAATGGGCCTTAATTCGTGACTCCATCAAAAAATTCAAAAATCCGTCGCAAATCCATAAAAAATCGAAATTTCACTTGGAAAATTTAAAATGGCTGTATCTCCTAAGCTATGCGTCCTAGAAGGAAATTTGCCTTAATTCGTGACTCCATCAAAAAATTCCAATAAAAATCGAAATTTCACTTGAGAAACTTAAAATGGCTGTATCTCCTAAACTATCCGTCCTAGAGGGAAATGTGACTTAATTCATGACTCCATCAAAAAATTAAAAAATCCATCGAAAACCCGTTTAAATTCGAAATTTCACTTGGAAAACTTAAAAAGGCTGTATCTCCTAAACTATGCGTCCTAGAGGGAAATGGGCCTTAATTCGTGACTCCATCAAAAAATTCAAAAATCCATCGAAAATCCATTAAAAATCGAAATTTCACTTGGAAAATTTAAAATGGCTGTATCTCCTAAGCTATGCGTCCTAGAGGGAAATGGGCCTAAAACCGTGACTCCATCAAAAAATTCAAAAAAAATCGAAATTTCACTTGAGAAACTTAAAATGGCTGTATCTCCTAAACTATGCGTCCTAGAGGGAAATGGGCCTTAATTCATGACTCCATCAAAAAATTCAAAAATCCATTAAAAATCGAAATTTCACTTGGAAAATTTAAAATGGCTGTATCTCCTAGACTATGCGTCCTAAAGGAAAATGGGCCTTAATTCGTGACTCCATCAAAAAATTCAAAAATCCTTCGAAAATCCATTATAAATCGAAATTTCACTTGGAAAATTTAAAATGGCTGTATCTCCTAAGCTATGCGTCCTAGAGGGAATGGGCCTTAATTCGTGACTCCATCAAAAAATTCCAATAAAAATCTAAACTTCACTTGGAAAACTTAAAATGGCTGTATATCCTAAACTATGCGTCCTAGAGAGAAATGAGCCTTAATTCGTGACTCCATCAAAAAATTCAAAAATCAATCCAAAAATTCCATTAAAAATCAAAATTTCACTTGAGAAACTAAAAACGGCTGTATCTCTTAAACTATGCGTCCTAGAGGGAAATGGGCCTTAATTCGTGACTCTATCAAAAAATTCTCAAATCCATCAAAAATCCATTAAAAATTGAAATTTCACTTGGGAAACTAAAAATGGCTGTATCTCCTAAACTATGCGTCCAAGAGAGAAATGACCCTTAATTCGTGACTCCATCAAAAAATTCAAAAATCCGTCGAAATTCCATTAAAAATCGAAATTTCACTTGGAAAACTTAAAATGGCTGTATCTCCTAAACTATGCGTCCTAGAGAGAAATGAGCCTTAATTCGTGACTCCATCAAAAAATTCAAAAATCCATCGAAATTCCATTAAAAATCGAAATTTCACTTGAGAAACTTAAAACGGCTGTATCTCTTAAACTATGCGTCCTAGAGGGAAATGGGCCTTAATTCGTGACTCTATCAAAAAATTCTCAAATCCATCGAAAATCCATTAAAAATTGAAATTTCTCTTGGGAAACTAAAAATGGCTGTATCTCCTAAACTATGCGTCCAAGAGATAATGACCCTTAATTCGTGACTCCATCAAAAAATTCAAAAATCCGTCGAAAATCCATTAAAAATCGAAATTTCACTTGGAAAACTTAAAATCGCTGTATCTCCTAAACTATGCGCCCTAGAGGGAAATGGGCCTTAATTCGTGACTCCATCAAAAAATTCAAATAAAAATCGAAATTTCACTTGAAAAACTTAAAATGGCTGTATCTCCTAAACTATGCGTCATAGAGGGATATGGGCCTTAATTCGTGACTCCATCAAAAAATTCAAAAATCCATCGAAATTCCATAAAAAATCGAAATTTCACTTGAGAAACTTAAAATGGCTGTATCTCCTAAACTATGCGTCCTAGAGGGAAATGGGCCTTAATTCATGACTCCATCACAAAATTCAAAAATCCATCGAAATTCCATTAAAAATCGAAATTTCACTTGAGAAACTTAAAATGGCTGTATCTCCTAAACTATGCGTCCTAGAGGAAAATGAGCCTTAATTCGTGACTCCATCAAAAAATTCAAAAATCCATCGAAAATCCATTAAAAATCGAAATTTCACTTGGAAAATTTAAAATGGCTGTATCTCCTAAACTATGCGTCTTAGAGGGAAATGGACCTTAATTCGTAACTCCATCGAAATTCCATTAAAAATCGAAATTTCACTTGGAAAATTTAAAATGGCTGTATCTCCTAAACTATGCGTCCTAGAGGGAAATGGGCCTTAATTCGTGACTCCATCTAAAATTTCGAAAATCCATCGAAAACACATAAAAAATCGAAATTTCACTTGGAAAATTTAAAATGTTTGTATCTCCTAAACTATGCGTCCTAGGGGGCAATGGGCCTTAATTCGTGACTCCATCAAAAAATTCAAAAATCCATCGAAAATCCATTAAAAATCGAAATTTCACTTGGAAAATTTAAAATGGCTGTATCTCCTAAACTATGCGTCCTAGAGGGGAATAGGCCTTAATTCGTGACTCCATCAAAAAATTCCAGTAAAAATCGAAATTTCACTTGCAAAACTTAAAATGGCTGTATCTCCTAAACTATGCGTCCTAGAGGGAAATGTGACTTAATTCGTGACTCCATCAAAAAATTCAAAAATCTATCGAAAATCCATTAAAAATCGAAATTTCACTTGGAAAATTTAAAATGGCTGTATCTCCTAAACTATGCGTCCTAGAGGGAAACGGGCCTTAATTCGTGACTCCATCAAAATTTTCAAAAATCCATTAATAATCGAAATTTCATTGGAAAACTTAAAATGGCTGTATCTCCTAAACTATGCGTCCTAGAGGGAAATGGGCCTTAATTCGTGACTCCATCAAAAAATTCAAAAATCTATCGAAAATCCATTAAAAATCGAAATTTTACTTGGAAAACTTAAAATGGCTGTATCTCCTAAACTATGCGTCCTAGAGGGAAATGGGCCTTAATCCGTAACTCCATCAAAAAATTCAAAAATCCATCGAAAATCCATTAAAAATCGAAATTTTATTTGGGAAACTTAAAATGGCTTATCTCCTAAACTATGCGTCCTAGAGGGAAATGGGCCTGAATTCGTGATTCCATCAACAAATTCAAAAATCCATCGAAAATCCATTAAAAATCGAAATTTCACTTGGAAAACTTAAAATGGCTGTATCTTCTAAACTATGCGTCCTAGAAGGAAATGGGCCTTAATTCGTGACTCCATCAAAAAATTCAAAAATCCATCGAAAATCCATTAAAAATCGAAATTTCCCTTGGAAAATTTAAAATGGCTGTATCTCCTAAACTATGCATCCTAGAGGGGAATAGGCCTTAATTCGTGACTCCATCAACAAATTCAAATATCCATCGAAATTCCATTAAAAATCGAAATTTCACTTGAGAAACTTAAAATGGCTGTATCTCCTAAACTATGCGTCCTAGAGGGAAATGTGACTTAATTCGTGACTCCATCAAAAAATTCAAAAATCCTTCGAAAATCCATTAAAATTCGAAATTTTTCTTGGAAAATTTAAAATGGCTGTATCTCCTAAACTATGCGTCCTAGAAGGAAATGGGCCTTAATTCGTGACTCCATCAAAAAATTCAAAAATCCATCGAAAATCCATTAAAAATCGAAATTTCACTTGAGAAACTTAAAATGGCTGTATCTCCTAAACTATGCGTCCTAGAGGGAAATGTGACTTAATTCGTGACTCCATCAAAAAATTCAAAAATCCTTCGAAAATCCATTAAAATTCGAAATTTTTCTTGGAAAATTTAAAATGGCTGTATCTCCTAAACTATGCGTCCTAGAAGGAAATGGGCCTTAATTCGTGACTCCATCAAAAAATTCAAAAATCCATCGAAAATCCATTAAAAATCGAAATTTCACTTGGAAAATTTAAAATGGCTGTATCTCCTAAGCTATGCGTCCTAGAGGGAAATGGGCCTAAAACCGTGACTCCATCAAAAAATTCAAAAAAAATCGAAATTTCACTTGAGAAACTTAAAATGGCTGTATCTCCTAAACTATGCGTCCTAGAAGGAAATGGGCCTTAATTCGTGACTCCATCAAAAAATTCAAAAATCCATTAATAATCGAAATTTCACTTGGAAAACTTAAAATGGCTGTATCTCCTAAACTATGCGTCCTAGAGGGAAATGGGCCTTAATTCGTGACTCCATCAAAAACTTCAAAAATCCATTAATAATCGAAATTTCATTGGAAAACTTAAAATGGCTGTATCTCCTAAACTATGCGTCCTAGAGGGAAATGGGCCTTAATTCGTGACTCCATCAAAAAATTCAAAAATCTATCGAAAATCCATTAAAAATCGAAATTTTACTTGGAAAACTTAAAATGGCTGTATCTCCTAAACTATGCGTCCTAGAGGGAAATGGGCCTGAATTCGTGATTCCATCAACAAATTCAAAAATCCATCGAAAATCCATTAAAAATCGAAATTTTATTTGGGAAACTTAAAATGGCTGTATCTCCTAAACTATGCGTCCTAGAGGGAAATGGGCCTGAATTCGTGATTCCATCAACAAATTCAAAAATCCATCGAAAATCCATTAAAAATCGAAATTTCACTTGGAAAACTTAAAATGGCTGTATCTCCTAAACTATGCGTCCTAGAGGGAAATGGGCCTTAATTCGTGACTCCATCAAAAAATTCAAAAATCTATCGAAAATCCATTAAAATTCGAAATTTTACTTGGAAAACTTAAAATGGCTGTATCTCCTAAACTATGCGTCCTAGAGGGAAATGGGCCTTAATCCGTAACTCCATCAAAAAATTCAAAAATCCATCGAAAATCCATTAAAAATCGAAATTTTATTTGGGAAACTTAAAATGGCTGTATCTCCTAAACTATGCGTCCTAGAGGGAAATGGGCCTGAATTCGTGATTCCATCAACAAATTCAAAAATCCATCGAAAATCCATTAAAAATCGAAATTTCACTTGGAAAACTTAAAATGGCTGTATCTTCTAAACTATGCGTCCTAGAAGGAAATGGGCCTTAATTCGTGACTCCATCAAAAAATTCAAAAATCCATCGAAAATCCATTAAAAATCGAAATTTCCCTTGGAAAATTTAAAATGGCTGTATCTCCTAAACTATGCATCCTAGAGGGGAATAGGCCTTAATTCGTGACTCCAACAACAAATTCAAATATCCATTAAAAATCCATTAAAAATCGAAATTTCACTTGGAAAACTTAAAATGGCTGTATCTCCTAAACTATGCGTCCTAGAAGGAAATGGGCCTTAATTCGTGACTCCATCAAAAAATTTCAATAAAAATCGAAATTTTTCTTGGAAAGTTTAAAATGGCTTTATCTCCTAAACTATGTGTCCTAGAGGGAAATGGGCCTGAATTCGTGACTCCATCAAAAAATTCAAGATCCATCAAAAATCCGTTAAAAATCCAAATTCCACTTGGAAAACTTAAAATGGCTGTATCTCCTAAACTATGCGTCCTAGAGGGAAATGGGCCTTAATTCGTGACTCCATCAAAAAATTCAAAAATCCATCGAAAATCCATTAAAAATCGAAATTTCACTTGGAAAATTTAAAATGGCTGTATCTCCTAAACTATGCGTCCTAGAGGGAAATGGGCCTAAAACCGTGACTCCATCAAAAAATTCAAAAAAAATCGAAATTTCACTTGAGAAACTTAAAATGGCTGTATCTCCTAAACTATGCGTCCTAGAGGGAAATGGGCCTTAATTCATGACTCCATCAAAAAATTCAAAAATCCATTAAAAATCGAAATTTCACTTGGAAAATTTAAAATGGCTGTATCTCCTAGACTATGCGTCCTAAAGGGAAATGGGCCTTAATTCGTGACTCCATCAAAAAATTCAAAAATCCTTCGAAAATCCATTATAAATCGAAATTTCACTTGGAAAATTTAAAATGGCTGTATCTCCTAAGCTATGCGTCCTAGAGGGAATGGGCCTTAATTCGTGACTCCATCAAAAAATTCCAATAAAAATCTAAACTTCACTTGGAAAACTTAAAATGGCTGTATCTCCTAAACTATGCGTCCTAGAGAGAAATGAGCCTTAATTCGTGACTCCATCAAAAAATTCAAAAATCAATCCAAAAATTCCATTAAAAATCAAAATTTCACTTGAGAAACTAAAAACGGCTGTATCTCTTAAACTATGCGTCCTAGAGGGAAATGGGCCTTAATTCGTGACTCTATCAAAAAATTCTCAAATCCATCAAAAATCCATTAAAAATTGAAATTTCACTTGGGAAACTAAAAATGGCTGTATCTCCTAAACTATGCGTCCAAGAGAGAAATGACCCTTAATTCGTGACTCCATCAAAAAATTCAAAAATCCGTCGAAATTCCATTAAAAATCGAAATTTCACTTGGAAAACTTAAAATGGCTGTATCTCCTAAACTATGCGTCCTAGAGAGAAATGAGCCTTAATTCGTGACTCCATCAAAAAATTCAAAAATCCATCGAAATTCCATTAAAAATCGAAATTTCACTTGAGAAACTTAAAACGGCTGTATCTCTTAAACTATGCGTCCTAGAGGGAAATGGGCCTTAATTCGTGACTCTATCAAAAAATTCTCAAATCCATCGAAAATCCATTAAAAATTGAAATTTCTCTTGGGAAACTAAAAATGGCTGTATCTCCTAAACTATGCGTCCAAGAGATAATGACCCTTAATTCGTGACTCCATCAAAAAATTCAAAAATCCGTCGAAAATCCATTAAAAATCGAAATTTCACTTGGAAAACTTAAAATGGCTGTATCTCCTAAACTATGCGCCCTAGAGGGAAATGGGCCTTAATTCGTGACTCCATCAAAAAATTCAAATAAAAATCGAAATTTCACTTGAAAAACTTAAAATGGCTGTATCTCCTAAACTATGCGTCATAGAGGGATATGGGCCTTAATTCGTGACTCCATCAAAAAATTCAAAAATCCATCGAAATTCCATAAAAAATCGAAATTTCACTTGAGAAACTTAAAATGGCTGTATCTCCTAAACTATGCGTCCTAGAGGGAAATGGGCCTTAATTCATGACTCCATCACAAAATTCAAAAATCCATCGAAATTCCATTAAAAATCGAAATTTCACTTGAGAAACTTAAAATGGCTGTATCTCCTAAACTATGCGTCCTAGAGGAAAATGAGCCTTAATTCGTGACTCCATCAAAAAATTCAAAAATCCATCGAAAATCCATTAAAAATCGAAATTTCACTTGGAAAATTTAAAATGGCTGTATCTCCTAAACTATGCGTCTTAGAGGGAAATGGACCTTAATTCGTAACTCCATCGAAATTCCATTAAAAATCGAAATTTCACTTGGAAAATTTAAAATGGCTGTATCTCCTAAACTATGCGTCCTAGAGGGAAATGGGCCTTAATTCGTGACTCCATCTAAAATTTCGAAAATCCATCGAAAACACATAAAAAATCGAAATTTCACTTGGAAAATTTAAAATGTTTGTATCTCCTAAACTATGCGTCCTAGGGGGCAATGGGCCTTAATTCGTGACTCCATCAAAAAATTCAAAAATCCATCGAAAATCCATTAAAAATCGAAATTTTACTTGGAAAACTTAAAATGGCTGTATCTCCTAAACTATGCGTCCTAGAGGGGAATAGGCCTTAATTCGTGACTCCATCAAAAAATTCCAATAAAAATCGAAATTTCACTTGCAAAACTTAAAATGGCTGTATCTCCTAAACTATGCGTCCTAGAGGGAAATGTGACTTAATTCGTGACTCCATCAAAAAATTCAAAAATCTATCGAAAATCCATTAAAAATCGAAATTTCACTTGGAAAATTTAAAATGGCTGTATCTCCTAAACTATGCGTCCTAGAGGGAAACGGGCCTTAATTCGTGACTCCATCAAAATTTTCAAAAATCCATTAAATTTCATTGGAAAACTTAAAATGGCTGTATCTCCTAAACTATGCGTCCTAGAGGGAAATGGGCCTTAATTCGTGACTCCATCAAAAAATTCAAAAATCTATCGAAAATCCATTAAAAATCGAAATTTTACTTGGAAAACTTAAAATGGCTGTATCTCCTAAACTATGCGTCCTAGAGCGAAACGGGCCTTAATTCGTGACTCCATCAAAATTTTCAAAAATCCTTCGAAAATCCATTAAAATTCGAAATTTTTCTTGGAAAATTTAAAATGGCTGTATCTCCTAAACTATGCGTCCTAGAAGGAAATGGGCCTTAATTCGTGACTCCATCAAAAAATTCAAAAATCCATCGAAATTCCATTAAAAATCGAAATTTCACTTGGAAAATTTAAAATGGCTGTATCTCCTAAACTATGCGTCTTAGAGGGAAATGGACCTTAATTCGTAACTCCATCGAAATTCCATTAAAAATCGAAATTTCACTTGGAAAATTTAAAATGGCTGTATCTCCTAAACTATGCGTCCTAGAGGGAAATGGGCCTTAATTCGTGACTCCATCTAAAATTTCGAAAATCCATCGAAAACACATAAAAAATCGAAATTTCACTTGGAAAATTTAAAATGTTTGTATCTCCTAAACTATGCGTCCTAGGGGGCAATGGGCCTTAATTCGTGACTCCATCAAAAAATTCAAAAATCCATCGAAAATCCATTAAAAATCGAAATTTTACTTGGAAAACTTAAAATGGCTGTATCTCCTAAACTATGCGTCCTAGAGGGGAATAGGCCTTAATTCGTGACTCCATCAAAAAATTCCAATAAAAATCGAAATTTCACTTGCAAAACTTAAAATGGCTGTATCTCCTAAACTATGCGTCCTAGAGGGAAATGGGCCTTAATTCGTGACTCCATCAAAAAATTCAAAAATCTATCGAAAATCCATTAAAAATCGAAATTTCACTTGGAAAATTTAAAATGGCTGTATCTCCTAAACTATGCGTCCTAGAGGGAAACGGGCCTTAATTCGTGACTCCATCAAAATTTTCAAAAATCCATTAATAATCGAAATTTCACTTGGAAAACTTAAAATGGCTGTATCTTCTAAACTATGCTTCCTAGAAGGAAATGGGCCTTAATTCGTGACTCCATCAAAAATTTCAAAAATCCATCGAAAATCCATTAAAAATCGAAATTTCCCTTGGAAAATTTAAAATGGCTGTATCTCCTCAACTATGCATCCTAGAGGGAAACGGGCCTTAATTCGTGACTCCATCAAAATTTTCAAAAATCCATCGAAAATCCATTAAAATTCGAAATTTTTCTTGGAAAATTTAAAATGGCTGTATCTCCTAAACTATGCGTCCTAGAAGGAAATGGGCCTTAATTCGTGACTCCATCAAAAAATTCAAAAATCCATTAATAATCGAAATTTCACTTGGAAAACTTAAAATGGCTGTATCTCCTAAACTATGCGTCCTAGAGGGAAATGGGCCTTAATTCGTGACTCCATCAAAAACTTCAAAAATCTGTCGAAAATCCATTAAAAATCGAAATTTTACTTGGAAAACTTAAAATGGCTGTATCTCCTAAACTATGCGTCCTAGAGGGAAATGGGCCTTAATTCGTGACTCCATCAAAAAGTTAAAAAATCCATCGAAAATCCATTAAAATTCGAAATTTTACTTGGAAAACTTAAAATGGCTGTTTCTCCTAAACTATGCGTCCTAGAAGGAAATGGGCCTTAATTCGTGACTCCCTTAAAAAAATTCAAAAATCCATCGATATCCATTAAAAATCGAAATTTTATTTGGGAAACTTAAAATGGCTGTATCTCCTAAACTATGCGTCCTAGAGGGGAATAGGCCTTAATTCGTGACTCCATCAAAAAATTCAAAAATCTATCGAAAATCCATTAAAATTCGAAATTTTACTTGGAAAACTTAAAATGGCTGTATCTCCTAAACTATGCGTCCTAGAGGGAAATGGGCCTTAATCCGTAACTCCATCAAAAAATTCAAAAATCCATCGAAAATCCATTAAAAATCGAAATTTTATTTGGGAAACTTAAAATGGCTTATCTCCTAAACTATGCGTCCTAGAGGGAAATGGGCCTGAATTCGTGATTCCATCAAAAAATTCAAAAATCCATCGAAAATCCATTAAAAATCGAAATTTCACTTGGAAAACTTAAAATGGCTGTATCTTCTAAACTATGCGTCCTAGAAGGAAATGGGCCTTAATTCGTGACTCCATCAAAAAATTCAAAAATCCATCGAAAATCCATTAAAAATCGAAATTTCCCTTGGAAAATTTAAAATGGCTGTATCTCCTAAACTATGCATCCTAGAGGGGAATAGGCCTTAATTCGTGACTCCATCAACAAATTCAAATATCCATTAAAAATCCATTAAAAATCGAAATTTCACTTGGAAAACTTAAAATGGCTGTATCTCCTAAACTATGCGTCCTAGAAGGAAATGGGCCTTAATTCGTGACTCCATCAAAAAATTTCAATAAAAATCTAAATTTTTCTTGGAAAGTTTAAAATGGCTTTATCTCCTAAACTATGTGTCCTAGAGGGAAATGGGCCTGAATTCGTGACTCCATCAAAAAATTCAAGATCCATCAAAAATCCGTTAAAAATCCAAATTCCACTTGGAAAACTTAAAATGGCTGTATCTCCTAAACTATGCGTTCTAGAGGGAAATGGGCCTTAATTCATGACTCCATCAAAAAATTCAAAAATCCATCGAAAATCCATTAAAAATCTAATTTTCCCTTGGAAAATTTAAAATGGCTGTATCTCCTAAACTATGCGTCCTAGAGGGAAATGGGCCTGAATTCGTGACTCCATCAAAAAATTTCAACAAAAATCGAAATTTTACTTGGAAAACTTAAAATGGCTGTATCTCCTAAACTATGCGTCCTAGAAGGAAATGGGCCTTAATTCGTGACTCCATCGAAATATTCAAAATGCCATCGAAAATCCAATAAAAATCGAAATTTCACTTGGAACACTTAAAATGGCTGTATCTCCTAAACTATGCGTTCTAGAGGGAAATGGGCCTTAATTCGTGACTCCATCAAAAAATTTCAATAAAAATCGAAATTTTACTTGGAAAACTTAAAATGGCTGTATCTCCTAAACTATGCGTCCTAGAAGGAAATGGGCCTTAATACGTGACTCCATCAAAAAATTCAAAAATCCATCGAAAATCCATTAAAAATCGAAATTTCATTTGGGAAAACTTAAAATGGCTGTATCTCCTAAACTATGCATACTAGAGGGAAATGGGCCTTAATTCGTGACTCCGTCAAATAAACTTAAATGGCTGTATCTCCTAAACTATGCGTCCTAGAGAGAAATGGGCCTTTATTCGTGACTCCATCAAAAAATTTCAATAAAAATCGAAGTTTTACTTGGAAAACTTAAAATGGCTGTATCTCCTAAACTATGCGTCCTAGAGCGAAATGGACCTTAATTCGTGACTCCATCAAAAAATTCAAAAATCCATTAAAAATCGAAATTTTCCTTGGAAACTTTAAAATGGCTGTATCTCCTAAACTATGCATCCTAGAGTGGAGTAGGCCTTAATTCGTGACTCCATCAAAAAATTCAAAAAAATCCATTAAAAATCGAAATTTCACTTGGAAAACTTAAAATGGCTGTATCTCCTAAACTATGCGTCTTAGAGGGAAATGGGCCTTAATTTGGGACTCCATCAAAAAATTCAAAAATCCACTAAAAATCTAAATTGGACTATGATACAATAATTTTTTTGTGTTCTTTCTCTTAACCTTTTAGCAAAGAAGTTGTTCTCTTTAAGTACAACCTAGTCGCAGAGTATGTAAACAAAAGCAAAATAGAAAAAGAGCCTCGGTGAAAGTGCCAACTTAAATGGGGTACTTAGACGTTGTTATAGTTATGTTAATACATACACATACATACAGACATTCATTCGCACATGTGTGCGTCTACAAATGTATAAATGTGGTTTTTACCAAGTAATTTTTATGTACATTTATTACAATAAATATGTCTAGAGTTACAACAAAACAAACATTCAAGCATAAACTTATAGTCACACACCTAATCATTTGCATAGGGCAACATATATTCATAATATTCAGGACTTTCTATGGCTAAGCATATGAGAGTGCGAGTAAACGTGAGGTGAGTGTGAATGGGTGAGAGTGGGTATTTGCGACAATATTTGAAATGTTGTGTATTCGTGTTTTTGTGTAATAAACCATTTTTGTTTTGTTTTTGTTAATCATTTATATATGTGATGTAGTTGTTGTGTTTATGTTATTTACACAAAAGGATTTTCGGTACAAGTTTCATACGCAATAACTTCAAAAAGGTCGTTAATGTGTGAAAAAGAAGTAACTAATACTCATACATATTAGGGTGGGCTAATTTTTGGCGGTTGTCGAAATCTTAGTCTACCACAAAATCTAACGAAAAATCTGAATTTTTATTAATATGTGACCAAAACTCGAAATTTTTCGTTAAAACCCGGACAATCAATTTTCATCTTAGACCCAAGGTTTCTTGAGCAGAACTTCTTAGAACTTGTGGTAGATTATGTGTTTTCTCGCCCTCACAAATTGATGAACCCTAATGTAGAAACATACTTGTATATTTGTTTATACCGACATATACATGTATATACCAGAAGCGTTAGCGTGTTTCAGTTGTTTAACACACAAATTTCGCTTAGACACTCATATTTACATTCACGGTCATTTACCCATTCATGTGTGTATATGAAATTAGATTGTGTGCACACACACACATAAACAAACACCATTGTACATGTAATAATATTAAAACTAGTAAAACCAGCTGTCGTTCGTTTATTATATTTACTAGAAAATGCGATTTCAGAGGATATTGAAACACACCCATTTAAGTTGATACCCTATATTTGGGTAGTCAAATCCGATCATGGGTCTATATGGCTGATCAAAGTCAATGTTTGGGCCACAAGTGACAATTGTAAAGCAAGGAGAAATCTGACGCACTATCTTAAATTCTAGGTATGGGTGTTAAGCGGTTTTAAATTCCAGGGATGGTTGTTAAGAGGTTAAAACAATTGACTATCAGTTATTGAACGACTCAAATAATCGAGGAATAAAACCGATTTTCAATACAGCGATACAAACCACCTAAGACCCCCAAACCCTACCCCAAAGACTACTCA
Source organism: Stomoxys calcitrans (assembly GCF_963082655.1). Classification (NCBI taxonomy): domain Eukaryota; kingdom Metazoa; phylum Arthropoda; class Insecta; order Diptera; family Muscidae; genus Stomoxys; species Stomoxys calcitrans. Next base: position 109,525,253 of record NC_081555.1, on the reverse strand, counting down.
TCTAGACACGGAAACTGCACCTCTGTCAGCCAAAAGGCTGCAGCCACCTGGAGAACATCTCATGCCTAAAAGATCTAGGGTAAGATGGGTCAAAGAACCTTTGCTTTTGTCGCTAGGGACAGTTTGGTGATGGCAGTTGTCGACAAGGGAGAAGAACCGGGCTGCATACGTAGGAATAATTTGAGTGGGATAGTCAATGGACTCCGATATAGATTTAGTGGTAAAGCGGATCACGAAGGCCTTGAATGACTCGCTTGTGTCAGCATGTCCCAGAGAAGCCAAGAGGCAAACAGCGACCGCCATGGTGGACCCCAGAGCTGGTTGGTCTAAGGAAGGACACACGATTGAGAAATCTATAAGGCTGATTTAAGAATATATAAGGGCGAGCTGAGAAATGCTCAGAAAAAATCCAGGGTGGAATTCTGCAACTCGGTGGAGGATACATCTGAGGCCTCTAGGCTAAGGAAGATTCTATCCTAGAGACCTATAACGGTGGGGTATTTTCAGAAGTCATATAATATATGGGGAGGCCACCATAGCGCAGAGGTTAGCATGTCCGCCTATGACGCTGAACGCCTGGCTTCGAATCCTGGCGAGACCATTAGAAAAAATTGTCAGCGGTGGTTTTCCCCTCCTAATGCTGGCAACATTTGTGAGATACTATGCCATATAAAACTTCTCTCCAAAAGAGTTGTCGCACTTCGGCACGCCGTTTGGACTTGGCTATAAGGAGGCCCCTTATCATTGAGCATAAAACTTGAATCGGACTGCACTCATTGATAAAGTGAGAAGTTTGCCTCAGTTCCCAAAATTTGCAATTTGCAACCAGCGTTTAGAATAAATACCAGTCAGAGCAAAATTTCAACTCAATATCTAAATTTGTAGACTATAGCGTGATTACAACAGACGGACACATAAACGGATAGGGGGACGATATATGGACATCGTTAAATAGTGGTGGGTATAAAAACATATACACTTATATATACACCCTATCCTTTGGTGGTGGGTATGAAAATCTTTAAAAAAACAAGTAAAAAGTCCAAGTTCAGCCGTGCCAAATCTTGAGAACTGAACTAAGTTGATAGGGAAATGTGTACTCTACGAACAAAATTTCTGCCAAAACAGGCAAACATTTAAGCTTCGTGGGGCCGTAGAAGGCTCATCGTTAACTATATCAGGTTATATACCGACTTGGATCGTACCTGGTACGGTTGTGGAAGTCGTAATAGAACACTAGGTCCTAATTTTAGAGGCCCAAATGAGAAGATCGGTTCATGTGGAAGCTATATCCGGTTAAAGATGGGAGCTATCCCTTGCCAGAAAGATGGGAGCTATATCCAAATCTATATATAGGCAGATATAGGCATCACTTAAACTATTTGTGGAAAGTTTTTAGGGTGATATTTTTATGCACTCCACCGCTATGGTGATTTCCATTGACGATCGGAAGGACTGACGGTAGTTTGAAAGGACGGACGTGACTAGATCGATTTAGAATGTCAAGACTATCAAAAATATGTATTCGTTATGGAGTCGCTGGTTAAAAGTTCGAGGTGTTACAAACAGAATGTCTAGATTAGTATACCCCTCATCCAATTATGGTGGGTACAAATATTTGACAACAAATTTATAGAAATTAGGTTAGGTTATAAATCAAATCTTCCCTCCTAACATAATACTCATGGTCATTGAGCTCGACTGCTTTTGAAAAAAAGGATATACTATCTTGAAAATTTTTTAAAAAATAATGATTTTTTAATCTCCTCAAATCTATGCTGCCATCCTCCAACATGTAGCTCATCGTAGTCCAATAAACACCGAATGGCTGGTATGTAGTTGAGTTAATCATTAGTTTTTTAAGTAGAATTTTGTGTAGTTCTATTACCATCCATTGTTGGCTGTAGTTTAACGTTTGTTCGCAGTTGTACTACGTAAAAACACTAATATGCTTATTTTATTAATTGTAATTACATCGATGTCAAACTGGCTGGGTGTGGAGCACGTATTCAGAAAGTAAGGATCTTTGTGTCGTCTTTAATTAGATGTGCGAACATATGGCTTAAGTAATCAAATCTTTAGCACATTATTGTAATATTCAACAGCATGAAAAATGCAAAGCATTAACAAGAGAATCAAATTCATTTCATAATTAATTTCACAGAGTTATTGAAAAATCTTAGGTATTAAGGAAAATAAGAAAGAGCGCAAAAAAATTGCAAAACAAAAGTGTAAAATTTAATTTAACTTAAATGTATTCAAATATTCTTTTGAAGAAATTAAATCCTCGATAAGTGAGGTCGGCCTTATTAGATCATCAATCTAAATACTTGTGGACCTAAATGTGCAATAATTGGAGAACCTTGATGCACTATACCAACCAATTTTCAGTCAAACCTGATAAAAATTTAAATAAATATGGAAATTAAATCTAAACATGAACTAATGTGACAATGCAAGAACAACTCCAATTGATCATCATGAAGTATTTGAGAAAATATTTCATGTTTATATGTTTGACACTAAGTCTGCTTTGGACAGACTGAAAAATGCTGAATTTTGCTAGATCGATGTCAAATTTCTTTCATAAAGACAACATAGTATGTTCTGGGTCGATCTACATGTTCTCTTGGAGGGTTTTTAGGATAACTGAACTGTTTATATATTTGATTACATATTTGAAACCCAGATTGGTTCTCTAATCTGAAATACCTTTTGCACATCGCGTTCCTTGAGGGTTTTATGGTGTTTATATGTAGAGTGATGTGATTAGCTGGTTGATTAGGGATTTGTCTTCCATCTAGGGTATGTTTTCTTGTAGACAGATTTTTTTAACAAACTATTTCATATGCTTTTCTAGCTTGTCACACCCGATCTTCAATAGCTTAGCTTATAAACTATCGTTTTTTGCTTGCTATTAGTATTAAAGAGGCTCTTACCCTTTTCTGAAATGAGTTATAATGTAGTATAACCTGTGACCTACCCCATGTTTTTGGAAATTATAGTTTGGTATTAATTTTACAATCCTCAGTTCATCCGATATTCCTTTTCATAGGTAAATTAGCTCTTCTCTCACGCATTTCAGAGAAAAACATAGCTATTCTTATTTAGTTCATCCACCAAAAATCATTCGTATGTGGGAATAATAAATTTAAGTGGGATTTTCTATTACACCCAACACAATAGGATAAGGTAGACTGTTCCTGTAACGTAACGTAGACTGATCCTGTGATTGAAGGCGTAAGCCTATCAAAGGCGCATTTGCATGATTTCTGTGAAATTTGATAATTAAGTTTTGTACACCCCTCGACATCGGTGCCGAGTTTGAACACTGATAGAAAAATGACGGTACTTTGTTAATACCACCCGGTATTATATTGTTCGAGTCATTGGCAAAGATTTTTAATACCATTCGGTATCAATTCAATACCAGACAAAGGAGGCTTTTAAGAATTGACGGCATTGCAAATGTGTTGTTGTCATCGCGCCAGAAGTGTTGTTGAGCTTCGTTAGGAGGTGGAATAATCAATAACGATTTGGTACTAAAACAAGTAAAAAGGCGTTAAGTTCAGCTGGGCCGAACTTTGATTACCCACCACCTCGGGTAAATATGCAAACCACCTTTCGTCAAAATCCGGCGAAGAATGCATACCTTATGCCCCATAGCAGCTATATCGAAATACGTTACGATTTGGATCAAATATTAATAAGCACAAGTCATTGCTCAATTGTGTACAACAAAATATTGATCCTTTTAGTAGCCATATCTAAAAATAAACCAATCTGTACGACACGGATGTCGAAAAGCCTAACATAAGTCACTATGTCAAATTTCGCTGAAATCGGATTATAAATGCACCTTTTATGAGGCCAAGACTTTAAATCGAGATATCGATCTATATGGCAGCTATATCCAAATCTGAACCGATTTGGGCCAAATTTCAGAAAAATATCGCAGAGCCTAACACAACTCTCTCGGCGAAATTGGGCAATAAATGCGCCTTTTATGGCCCCAAAACCTTAAATTGAGAGATCGGGCTATATGGCAGCTATATCAAAATCTGGACCGATCTGAGCCAAATTGAAGAAGTATGTCGAGGGGCTTAACATAACTCACTGTACGTAATTTCGGCGAATGCGCATGTAGTGTTCTGTTGTGATTTTCAACAACCGTGCCAAGTACGGTCCATATCGGGCACTAACCTGATATAGCTCCCACATAAACCGATCTCCCGATTCGACTCCTTGAGTCTTTAAAAGCCGCAATTTTTGTCCGATTTCGCTGAAATTTTGCGTGTAGTGTTCGGTTATGACTTCCATCAACTGTGCCAAGTACAGTCCAAATCAGTCCATAACCTCATATATCTCCCATATAAACCGATCTCCCGATTTGATATCTTGAGTCCTTATAAGTCATTTAGCAGAATCCATAGTGGTGGGTTTCCAAGATTCGGCCCGGTCGAACTTGGCATGCTTTTGGTTGGTTTGGATTAAGTAAACCTTGAAAGTGGGTCTTACCCACCTGAGCTAATTTGATTGCTTATTTCTAAATGTTGCCCTCTTACTTCGCGTCTGCGCCAGGCGGATCAGTCATTGATCTTGCCTACGTGTCATTTGTCGAGCTACTGAACACAGTAGATGTAATGGGCAGGGCGGCGTCGGTGGCGAGGTGGGACACGGTGGATGGTTGCCGGACTGCAAAGGTGCTATGGCCAGTCATCGACCAGAGAAGGACGAGGGAGTTGATGGCGTTCGATAAGAGGTCGATTAGTACCTTGATGGGGTCATAACCGGACACTGTGCCATAGGCTGAAGGCGTCGCGCATGGTGATACCGCACAATGACTTATGTAGGAGTTGTCTCGATGAGGATGAGGAGGAGACCATTCAGCACTTGCTGTGTTCCTGTCCGAGTCTGCGGAGACGTATTATCTCCTTTCTGGAGAGCTGTTTCTTCTGTGATCTGGGTGAAATTGCGAATGTACCTCTTGTATGTCTCCTGAGGTTTGTGGAGGAAACACGCTGATTCCGACGGGCGGTGTCACAGGCTACGGCGTAGGTAGATCCGTGTTTGCGTAGCGATGGGCGGTTCTTCACCCCCCGCTCGGGTTCTCCACTCCTCCAGTCTTTTCTTTTGTTCGTGTATAACCTATAGTTCAAGGTCTCACCCTTTCTTTCTCTTCTCTAGGGAACCACAATGGGCCAAACTGGCCTCCAAGTGAACTCACCTTTGGTGGGTAACCCATTCAACCTAACCTAACTTCGCGGGCTAGTTTCCACCAGATTTTACTATCATTTATGCATTTCCACCAGCTTTTTCTATCATTTATGCAGTTCACATTTTCTATTAACCTATTTGGTTGTCCAAAAAGTAATTGCGGATTTTTTAAAAGAAAGTAAATGCGTTTTTAATAAAACTTAGAATGAACTTTAATCAAATATACTTTTTTTACACTTTTTTCCTAAAGCAAGCTAAAACAACTGATAACTGACAGAAGAAAAAAAGCAAGCTAAAAGTACCAGCTGATAACTGACAGAAGAAAGAATGCAATTACAGAGTCACAAGCTGTGAAAAAATTTGTCAACGCCGACTATATGAAAAATCCGCAATTACTTTTTGGGCAACCCAATATATGTGAGCTATATCCAAATCTGTGATTTCTTTCAATTCTGATTATGATACCCTGTACAACTTTAGTGGAACAGTGTGTAGACTTTATGTTAAGTTAATCTCTCTAGAAAACTTAATTTTTGGTTATTTGGTGAACACATTTTCTAAAGAAACCAATTTTCTATCGTAATCATCCAAAAGTTACATCAACCTACACTTTCAATTGATATTTAGTCCCATAACATTTCATTTAAATGTTTACATTTAACAAGTTTTTAAAGATTTTTTCGCAATATTACTTCCTTTACAACCTACACTTTCAATTGAATTTTAATCCCATTTTATTTCATTTGAGTAATTACCCTTAACAAGTTTTTAAAAATTTTATTTCGCAGTATTTCTTCCTTAACGGTTGCCGATATAACTTCCTTGCAAAAAGTTGACACTGTTTAAAGCATCCTGGGGGGCGTTTCATATGTCTTTAAGCGAGTTTTCAATTTTAATCCAATTTGGTCTTCGACGTAATTAACTATCATAACGCTCAGCGATTTCATAACTTCATTTAAAACTGTAACTGTGTGTAGTAATTAATATTCAATTTTATCAATCAATTTTCTTAATTGCAAGAAATACAAATTTCATTAAATTTGCATCGCTCGATTGGATATGAATATTGCTGTACATTCTCCATATGCATGTATATTAGAGTGTCCCAAAACACAAAAAGTATGCCCTAAATTTTTTTCCAACTTCATGATAGGACCCAAAACACTCTACAGTATTCCATAGAAGGCACTACATCCAATTTTGGACATCATGGCGGCACGGGTTATCTTTAACCGATTGCCATAATATTTCGTATTATGCTTATTACGATCAAAAGGAAAAAATGGAGGGTATGCGTTTCTCTGGGACAGTCTTATGCATATATGTGTATGTTTGTGTGTGTGTTGTGTGTCTCTTTATACAATTAATACATAAGGAGAAGCCAACGGACTTCTGCCAGTTTATAACCATATGAAGTTTACATTTGCCAATACAGCAACGAAAAATGCACAAACGTTAAGCAAACAAACAAACGGACAAGCGCCGAGATGAACAGGCGAATGGGCAGAGACAAATATCGCAACGTTTCAATTTAAATGAGCAAAATCTGACAAAAGAAAACAAATTTAATTACAATTACAATGACAACTTGTTGTTGTTGCTGATGTTATTTGTGTCGCTCTTTCTGTACTGATGATGGTGCTGATATTTTTGCACCATGAGGCAAGGACAACGAATTTATAATCAACAGAACTTCACAATGTTTATTTCGCATTTACAACTGGATGATAAATGTGGGGTACGATTCCTATGAACTCACTTGCGTAATTAATAGGTGGATAGATGAATAAGTTTTGGATCAATATAAGCAGGGTTGCCAAATGTACAAAAAAGCACAGGAAAATAATTTTCTAGTACCTTCACCAATGGCCATTAGTTGGCATGCCAGTCTAGGACTCAAAATAACTAAATTCTAAAGCTTTTCGCAACATAAAATATTTTACCTCCCTAGTGTCCATCCCTTTTGTTTCCGCCCTCATATCCTGCATTGTGTTTAACAAATATGTCAGGCAGTACGTTAAAGACGCAACATCAGATATATTAAATAAAACATTTTATCCTGTTCAAATAGGCATCTACAATATATGAATGCAAGTGTGTGAGTGAGTGTAATTGTGCCAGTGTAAGTTAAATCAATGTTGCATGTTTCAGAACTTTTGTGCAGCCTCCAACAAAAATAAGGCAACACAAGGCATCTGCTGCAGCAACAGAAATCAGAACTCTGAACAATCACAGCTGCCTTCTTGTCAAATGTTCCATACAAATGGCAACGCAAACGACAGAAAACAAAGGAGCGAAAAATAATAATAAAAAAAAACAATCACAGAATTCGTAATTCTTCGTAATTGATTTTTAATTTATTTGTTGCGTATGAGTTCATATACGATATACTCTGCACAAACACTCAAACATTAACACATACGCACTTTAATATGGGGCATTTAATGATTAAACGGGGACTTTTATGATGGCATTAGAAAGTATGTTGTACTGTATCTGTTGTCAATTAGAGACAATTTTGACATAAAACATTTAAAGAAAGACAGAAGTCATACGGAGCCGACTCTAATAGCAACCCAAGCCACCTATAAATGGATGCTATATATTGAAGCTTTGTCCGAATCCATCAGATTTTGAGATTTCGAATAGAATATCTTCCAAAATTTTGTAGAGATCTTCCAAAATTTTGTAGAGATCAGACCGAAATTGGGATATGTACAGCCATAAAAGCGCACATCGTATGAAAGACATATATATGAAAAATGTATCTAAATCTGCACCGATTTTTGAAATTTTTCATATATATGAGGTTAGGTTGAAAAGCGGATGCGGATATTAATCCGTCCCATGCCAATATGGACATGCACCTAAGCCAGCAATCGGCTTGTTGTGCGTTCTAAAAAATAACAAGTGAAACAAGTAAAAGCGTACTAAGTTCGGCCGGGCCGAGTCTTATATACCCTCCACCATGGCTCGCATTTGTCCAGCTCTTGCCACTGCATCTTATTTTAGGCAAACAAAGGATGAAAGAAAATAATTGCTATGCTATTGAAATAATTTCATGTTATGGTTCATTTCGGACCATAATTGAACTGAATATTGGAGACCACAGTGGAAGTCATTGTGTAAAATTTCAGCCAAATCTAGAAGGAATTGCGCACTTTAGGGGTCGAAGAAGTAAAATAGGGAGATCGGTTTATAGGGGAGCTGCATTAGGCTATAAACCGATTCATGCCATATTCGACACATATGTTAAAGGTCATGAGAGAAGCCGTTGTACAAAATTTCAGCTAAATCGGGTAATACTTGCGCCCATTAGAGGCTCAAGAAGTCAAGATCCCATATTGGTTTATATGGCAGCTATGTCAGGTTATGAACCGATTTGAACTATTCTTAGCACATTTGTTGAAAGTTATAACAAAACACCTCATGCAAAATATCAGCCAAATCGGATAATAACTGCGTCCTTTAGTGGCTCAAGAAGTCAAGACCACATATCGGATTATAAGGCAGCTATAGCACGTTATAGACCGATTTGATTTATTCTTAATACAGTTGTTGGAAGTCATAACAAAACACGTCATGCAATATTTTAGCCAAATCGGATAATAACTGCGTCCTCTAGAGGCTCAAGAAGTCAAGACCCCAGATCGGTTTATATGGCAGCTATATCAGGTTATGGACCGACTTGAACTATTCTTAATACAGTTTTTGGAAGTCATAACAAAACACGTCGTGCAATATTTCAGCCAAATCGGATAGGAATTGCTCCCTGTAGAGGCCCAAGAAGTCAAGACCCCAGATCAGTTTATATGGCAGCTATATCAGGTTATGGACCGATTTGAACTATTCTTAGCACAGTTGTTGAAAGTCATAATAAAAAACCTCATGCAAAATATTAGACAAATCGAAAAATAACTGCGTCCTCTAGTGGCTCAAGAAGTCAAAACCCCAGATCGGTTTATATGGCAGCTATATTAGGTTATGGATTTAAACCATACTCAGCACAGTTGGAAGTCATGATAATGAAACACCTCATGCAAAATTTAAGCCAAATCGAGTAAGAATTGTGCCCTCTAGCGGCCCAAGAAGTCAAGATTCCAGATCGGTTTATATGGCAGCTATATCAAAACGTGGACCGATCTAGGCCATTTACAATCCCAACCAATCTACACTAATAAGAAGTATCTGTGCAAAATTTTAAGCGGCTAGCTTTACTCCTTCGAAAGTTAGCGTGCCTTCGACAGACAGACGGACAGACGGACGGACATGGCTAGTTCGACTTAAAATGTCATGACGAAGTCGTGACCCTCCACCCATCCTATGGTGGAGGGTATAAAAAGTCACAGTTTGGTGCGGTTTATGGACCGGTGGCATCATTGGGCCGTACTTCTTCGAAGATGATGCGAATCGTAACTTAACTGTAAATGTTGATGGCTATCGTGAAATGATATCTAACTGTTTTTTGTCTTGACTTGCATGACATGTGGTTTCAACAGAACGGTGTCGCATGCCACACAGCACGCATAACAATGGACTCATTGAAAGCCGAGTTCGGTGAACATTTTATTTCACGTTTGGGATCGATCGCCTAGATCTTGTGAGGCTATGTAATAGCTCATGTCTATACAGACAAGCCCGCTTCAATTGACTTATTGGAATTTTAAATATTGAAGCATTTATTCGCGAGATACCGGCCGAAATGTTCTTAAATGTAGCTTTACGAGTTCGACGGCTATCGTGATTTTCACGTATGATTTCACATATGTGTGTCCGTTTGTCGTAATCATTATACAGTCAATCCAAATTGAAATCGTGAGTTTAAATTCGGCACAGACCCTAATTTTTCTTTACGCAGGTAAAGTTCTTCAATTGTTCAAATCAGACTATATTTGGATATAGCTGCCGTATACTCGTAGTCCGAACTACCAATTAAAAATCTTAAGCCCATAAAAGCCGCATTTGTTAACTAATTTTGCTGAAATTTTTAACAGCGAATTTTCCTAAGGCTCTCGATATCCGAACAGAACATGGTTCATATCGGGCAATATTTACGTATAGCTGTCATATAGACCGAGTTGCCAATTCAGGGTATTAAGCTCATAAAAATTGCATATATTACCTAATTTAGCTGAAATTTGGAACAATGAGTTCTATTAGGCCCGCTGACATCAAAACCGCAAATGGTCCAGATCGGATTATATTTTAGGGTGAAATCTGAATAAGTAGTATTTTTATACCCTACACCAGCACTGTGGTACAGGGTTTTATAACTTTGTGCATTTGTTTGCAACGCTAAGAAGGAGAAGACCCAGGCCCATTGATAAGTATACCCATCAGCTTAGAATCACTTCCTTGTTCGATTTAGCCATGTCCGTCCGTCTGTCTGTATGTCCATGTGTTCTCGTAATCAAGGTACAGGTTTATTCGAAATACTCTTTTAAAGCTTTTGGTCCGATCTTTACAAAATTTTGCATGAGGTGTTTGTTTCCAGCCTGTGTGGCGCTCACAGTTACCTAGTGCTTATAGTAAAAACATCTTGCGATCTTCCTATCTATGGGTTGGGTCCATGAAAGGAACATTTATTTTCCAATTTCGCTGAAACTTGACACAGTACACTGTGCTATCGATACATGCTATTGCAGGTTTAGCTTTTAACTTAACGATCTCAGATTCTGTCTCTCTCGCTTCATAATTTAGAAAGTTTTTCTTAAGGAATACCCCATACTTTGACATTTCAACCGCAGTGATAAATGGACCACAGTATATGCGAGCAAGAATTTGCGACGATATAAAAATTCTGTGAGAGAATATATTTGCGATTTCATTTTGTTAAGGTAAAATGAATACTTGGTTTTTATTTATTGAACAATAATTCAGGAATCGATCGATATGTATTATAAACGATACATATTGAAGTTGGCCAATAATGGCTCATACAACATTAACAGGTGTAAGCTTGTGTGTGCGTCTGTGTGAGTTGAAGGATATACATTTCTGTAAATACTTGTGAATGAAGAAAGCAATATGTACCATTTATTTTCACTGAATACCGTATCGTGTAAATGATGCGGTTGCCCATGTTAACGGATCCTTCATTGAAGATTCGTTTTAAATATTTTCATTAATCATTACGCATAAATGAGAAAAGGACATTTCTTAAAAGTGAATTCAATTATGGGTAATTCTTTAGGAGAGGGAGAGAGTCATAGTGGAAAGGGAATCATTCAACTAAAGATGAATTTTACAGATGCTTTGTTTTGTCCCTGTTGCAATTCATAAAGTAAAATTTTTGAACTGAAGTAATAAATAAAAAACAATTAAAGTTTCATCGGAAATAAATTTTCTTGGAAATGTTCCTTAAAGTTTTTTAAAGAAAACATTCGGCCGGGCCGTATCTTGAGAACTCATTACCATGGATTCTGCTAATAGTTTCTATCAAATCAGGCACTTGTCACGATTGTTAGAAGTCGTAACGAAGCACTCATGCAAATTGTCAGCTCAATTGGACAACAATTGTGGCTTTTATGGGCTCAAGAATTCAAATCGGGAGATGGGATTATACAGCAGTTATATCAGATAATAGACCGATTCGGACCATATTTGGCGCGATTGTTGGGAGTCGCAACAGAATACTCAGTGCAAAATAACAATTGCGGCTAACAAGGGCTCAAGAAGTCAAATCGGGAGATTGATTTATATCCAAATCTGAACCGATGTGGCCCATTTGCAGTCCCCAATGACCATAAGCAAAATGTTGTCTCTGTTCAAGTGGGTAACTTAACGCGTTCGACAGCTCATTTCTGTGTTACCCAACATTAAACTTTTTAATAACTTCTTCGGCTTTACATTGTCTATCCCTATTTAGGTGCTATCATAAATGTCAATAGGTTAGGTAAGGTTAGGTTAGGTTTAAGTGGCAGTCTGCCATCAGACTCACTTTGACGTTTTCGTCCATTTTGATACCACAGGAACAGAAAAAGGAAGACGCCTTCTAGTTCCTACCGTTGAACCATCCAAATCGCTTAAAAAAAACCAACAACTTGCGAATGTTCACGTCCGTTAAATCAGACAGGCTCTCAAAGAAATGAGAACCTTAAGTGGAACTTCTTCTGACTGCCAGTGCGGGAGACACACGGAAGGTGTTCTATAGTCTCTTCTACTTCTTCGATGTCCTCATATCTTCTGCAAAATTCGTTACTGACAACCTTCAGTCTGTCATCATGTTTTCCGATTAGACAGTAGCCTGTCATGACGGACGCAAGTACTGAGTTTTCTCTTCTAGGCAAACAGCAATGTGGTAGAACTCTTTAAGTCTAGAATAGGCCACATAGTTTTGGAATGCTCACACCCCCTTCTTCGTGACCATCTATCATTCGTTGCCCTTCGGGCCTGATCGTTAAACCTTAGCTTACATGTTGGTAGAAGCATAACCACAGATTCCAGTTTCCCTGGGATGTGTAAAGTAGTTCCTAGTCTCGCAAGCTCGTCCGCTTTACTATACCCTGGGATATCTCTGTGGCCTGCCATCCAGAACAGGTTAATTTTGAAATGTTCAGCCATCTTGTTTAGAGATCTGCGACACTCAAGGGCGGTTTTTGTGTTTAAAAATACATTCTCCAGGGATTTAATGGCTGCCTGGCTGTGTGAGAAGATATTTATGTCAATTATCATGACATTATATCTTAGCCATTCCACCACTTCCTTAATTGCACGGATCTCCGCTTGACACGCACTGCAGTGGTCGGGTAACCTTTTCGATATAACCAGTTCTAGATCTTTAGTACACCCCAAAGCTCAATCAGGAATTGTGGTACAGTACCTTTTTTTGAAAAGCGGTTAAAGCAAGGTGTAATCCACACTGCCTGTCACAGCGGACATTGTATCAAAGATAACACAGTGTCCAAAGCCGCCACATTACCAAAGAGAAAGGTCCCTTAGCCTCACGGTAATGGGCGCAGCAATTTGTCTAGCCACAATGTCCAAGGCCATTATATGTGGCATTAAATTTAGTTTAGTGCATCAGGTTGTATCGTCTCAGTGTGGCTGTGATGAACAAACAAGCAATCATTTGGATCCGTTTGAGTAGGAGGAATTTTGAAGCGCCGTCCACCAGATCGCAAAACCATATAGTATTATAGGTCTGACAACTGTATATACCCAGTACATGACACGCGGTTTAAAACCCAAAAATTGCCAATGGCTCTCTTGCAGGTGTATAGGGTAAGAGTTGCCTTACTTGCCCTTTCCCAAATGTTGGATTTCAAGTTCAATTTCCTGTCTAGCAAAACACCCAGGTATTTTGCGCTTTCAGTAAATGAAACATTCTATCCTCCCAAGGAGACAGGTGCCTCTGTAGGTAACTTGTACCTCCTGCTGAAAGGAACTACTTCTGTCTTGTATATTCCTTGACAGCGAGAGTACCCTTTATGGAGCCGACTATGTCGGGAAGGACTGTTTCAGCGGACTTGCCTTTACCATATGCATGTTGCTGCCCAGACAGGTGATCTCCAGTGATCTTTGCCCTAAGATGTGTTTCTATCAACCTCTCAAGAGTTTTCAGCAAAAAGGATGACAGACTAGTAGGACCAAAATCTTATAGCCCAAAGGATTTTCGACTCAGACACAATTTCCTCAATAACCTCCGACGAATTCATATCAGTGACAACCTCTTCTAGAGCGATTTTGTTAGCTGGAGAGTTTACCGGGAAATATGTATCAACGAGTAAATCTAGTGTATTTTTACCAGACATTGTCTATACATTCTCTGACTTGTGAATATATCCCACCGTAATAGGTTTCGAGGATAGGATCTTCCTTAGCCTAGAAGATTTATCCTCCACGGAGCTGCATAATTCCACATAGCATTTATTCTGAGCCTTTCTCAGCTCGCCCTTATATTTTCTTAGCTCAGCCTTATAGAAGTCCCAATCGTGTGGTGCACTTGTGGCATTCGCCCCCTTGAAGAGTTTTCTGCAGTCATTATTTACACCAACCAGTCCTGGGGTCCACCATGGCGGTCGCTGTTTCCCCTATGACTTGGACATGCTGACACAAGCGAGTCATTCAAGGCCTTCGTGATCCGCTTGACCATTATGTCTTTACCCTCCGTAGTTTCTACTTCCTTTTCTGTTCTAGAAGGGATAGACGTGCAGAGTTTGTGAAGAAACTTATCCAAATCCGCCTTTCTTCTGTTTAGCCGAGGGACCACTTGTGCTGCATTTTCTCCAAAGCCGAAACAAATAAAACTATAATCAGAGAATCTGTGGTTATCGCACACTTTTCAGTCACATATTCTTGCGCTCGTATCTTTTAATACAAAGGTATTATCTAGTACCTCCAGGTTGCAACTTATTATATATGCGATAACCAGCTCACCCCTTTCAATGACATCTAAACTTCTCCATATCTGGTGATGTGCATTAGCATCACTTCCTACAATGTGGCTCTTTTTTCCTGCAGAAGCGGCTTCAACCAGTCAATCTCGCTAATCGTGGTGGAGATTTATCTGCAGAAACCGGATCATAGTCAGGATTCAGAAGTTTCACCACTGTTGCGTAAGCCTCGTCTTGCGTAAGCTTCCGGCAGGAGTACATCCCCACAAGATTCGTTAGATCTTGATATGATGAGCTTCCGTATGCATCCATGGGCAGGTGAGAAAGCAGTGGAATCACTCTTTCTTAGGACACTGGACACTTGCGGTGCGCACGATTCCTCCTTGGATGCTTCACTAGCTGGCGAAGTATTGTCGAAGTACTTTTTGAGTTCCGTCTCTCCTTGCAAATCTTTTTTAGGGCGCAACAAGGAGACCCAGGAAATTCCGCAAGAACATCGGAGTATGCTGATGACAGTCCATTGACCATCCCGCTCCAATTTTTCCTAGGTATGCAGCTGTTTTTTCCCCTTCTCTCCTTGTCTTCAACTGCCAACACCAGACTGTCCCTAGTGACATTAGCAAAGATCCTTGGACCCATCTTACTATTGTTCACCTTAGTTCTTTAAGGCATGGGATGCCCTCCAGGTGGTCGCAGTCTTTTGGCTGACTACGGTGCAGTTTCCGAATCTAGACGTGTGGTCTTTGAGGTAACCTGTGAAGCGAATCTCCGAGTCCAATTCTGGGATTCTCTCTCCCTAACAGTGAGAGTCTTAGGATCATTCGCATCAGGCCTCTCAATGAACGTGAAAGCGAAGCGCCTTCTTTTATTTCAACCTCTTAAAGAGCGTGTAGGTTTGCCTGGAAAGGTCGATGGCCTGGGCAAATTATAGGCATGCGAAGGTAGAATAGGTTTGGCCTTGTCCTAAAGACTGAAACCGGGTGTCTTCGTCAAATCCTCTGCTAGCCAGTCATCAGTCGGCTACTGGAGCCTGGCGCAACCGATCCACCAGTCGAAGTTTCAGTAGCAGACAACATGCTACGGTCTGATACCACCACCGCAGTTGTTGGGTCTTTGGAGTCGATTCTAAGCATACTCCCGGGCTCTAGATCTGCCGCCCCACTAGAAACAGACGCAGATCATCAACCGCCTAATGGATAACACTTCAGAGGCTATTCTTGAATGTCTTACATTTTTTTTCCAATAATAATGACCAATTACGAGTTACAAAAAAAATTCTTGCGGAGCGAAATAATAAAACGTCCGTTTCACTCATCGTTTCAAACAAGAATCCTCACTATAATAGAATTAAAATAACAATTTACATAAAAGCCAATAGTTGCCCATTCCTTCAATTTTTCTCCCAGCGGTTGGTTTTTAACGAACTTTTTTTGCCCACCATTTTTTTATGCATTGACAATAATTCTCGTAAAATTATTTATATTCATACATTCATGTGTCGTCTGTCTGTACGCTGGGAATGGCCATAAACGACGTCATGGTCCGATAAAAATCCATGCGTAAAAAAATCTTTAACCAATTTGCCTTGTCAGCAATAAATCTTTATTTGCCGAGAAAAAAGGACGACAACAAATTATGAAGCGTGTGTAAGTGTTGAAAGAGAGTGAGCCAGATAGGAGGGAGAATGTGTGACAAAATTTATTTTATTCGCTCGAATTACGCATACATGCATACATAAAACACATCTGCTCTTATCGTTTAATTGATCTAAAGTTAATAATATGCATCATTACGATGGATGTCCATTTAGATGGAGACAACTCTTAATGGGAGGATGTGGTATGTTGGAGAAAACAAATCAATGAGTTGTCTCATTTGCAACGATTAATAGGGCCTTAATGGACCTTGTGTAGAGTTTGTAGCATTTATTCATAGGTATGAAGTTCAAGGATTATAGTCCTTACTTTATAATTGCCGAGTGCAAAGTAAATCCTTGAGTAGGTTTGCTTGAAACCTAGGAGTGAAGGCCGCCTTTAAACTCGATTGTAATGAGAAGTTTTTATACCATCCACCATAGGATGGGGGTATACTAACATCGTAATTCCGTTTGTAACACATCGAAATAATGACCTGAGACCCAACAATATATACATTTCCCTAATCTTCTTGACATTCTATGTGACATTCATCCATATCCGTCCGTGCGTCTGTCTGCCTGTCGAAATCACGCTTACGTTCGAAGGAGTAAAGTTATGTGCTTGTGTTATCTTTGATACAATATCCGAAGTTCCAGGCAATGTGGATTACACCCTACCTGAGCCGCTTTTTGATAAAAAGTACAATACCACTATTCCTGATAGAATCGATTGGAACTACGATATCCCTGGAAACAGAAGTTATGGATGGTTTCAAACTAAACAACCAGATGGGACTCTAAAGATCTGGAACTGGTCACATCGAAAAGGTTACCCGATCACTGCAGTGTATATAAAGAGAAAATCCTTGCAATTAAGGAAGTGGTGGATTAGCTAAAATATAATGCCATTACGACGATTGGCATAAATATGGGTTGCCCAAAAAGTAATTGCGGATTTTTCATATAGTCGGCGTTGACAAATATTTTCACAGCTTGTGACTCTGTAATTGCATTCTTTCTTCTGTCAGTTATCAGCTGTGACTTTTAGCTTGCTTTAGAAAAAAAGTGTAAAGCATATTTGATTAAAGTTCATTCTAAGTTTTATTAAAAATGCATTTACTTTCTTTTAAAAAATCCGCATTTACTTTTTGGGCATCCCAATACCATCTCAGACAGCCAGGCAGCCATTTAATCCTTGGACAACGTATTTCTGAACACAAAAACCGCCCTTGACTGTCGTATATCTCTCAACGAGATGGCTGATCTGTTCAAAATTCACCTGTTCTGGGTGCCGGGCCACAGAGATATTCCAGGGAACTGTAAAGCGGACGAGCTTGCGAGACTAGGAACCTCTAGGGACATTAAAGCTAAGTTTTCAGGACCAGGCCCGAAGGACAACGAATGATAGATGGTCACTGGTGTTGTTGTTGTTGTAGCAGGTTATTGTGTTATATCTTTCGTCTGCTTGATTCTTTTGCGTGTCAAGACCCAGGAACTCTGCGACTACGATGGGGTGCGTGCACAGGGATCTGGGTCTGAGTCGAGTGGGTATGGCCGGGCAGTAAAATAGGTGGCGTGAGTCGTATGATTCCTGGCTACAATCGGGACATATATAGTGCACGTTGGCATCAATCCTAGCTCTGTAGGAATTGAGGCGGCTGCATCTGCCGGAACGTAATTGAGGCAGAACTACTCTGATTTGCCTGGGGAGGTCAATTTCTTCCGATACAATGCGATGCGGTCATTCTCCAAGGAACACATTTATCTGGTAGCTATTCACCGTATCTGCTAACGTGTCTGCATGAATGTTGTTTAGACCCGCTTGATATGCCGCTTGATCTAGAGGTCCTCTCTTGTAGCGCTGAACATCACGCTCTAGATCATGTAGATCTACCTTAAGGCTTCTGGCCGGTGGATATCTATCCACAAGATGATGATTTGGATGGTTTCTGCGATAACAGCCCAAAAGGTATTGCTTAGACAGCATGTAGTTATGTCTTCGCACTGGTAGGATCTCTGTCTCCTGATGGAGGTGGTCCACATGAGAACTGAGGAGACAGCCCGTCGCAGTTCGGGGGGCGGCATTCTGACAGATCTGAATATTATTCCAATGCGTGTCACAAAGTTGACGAGACCACACTGGCGCTGCATAACTGAATAACCACAGACTCTGCCAATTGCTTTGTACGTGGTCAACAAGGTTTCTTTGTCTGCACCCCAAGTGCTGCCAGCAAGTGACTTGAGGACCTTGTTTCTACTTTTGACTTTATCGCAGATTGCTGTGGCATGTGGGGAGAATGTGTAAGAGCTGTCAAATGTGACGCCAAGTATTTTGGGACACCTGATGGTCGGAATCATTTCTCCATCGACCATCACAGTCAGCTCAGTATTCACCTCACGCGTATTTGTAGTGAACAATGAGGCTGAAGATTTGGTGGCGGATATTTTCAGATTTCTTGCAGCGAAATATGAGGCAAGTTCGTTGAGGTAGACGTTCAACCTATCGCCGATGTCATCAATGGATGGGGGGCCTGATGCCATGATCGTAAAATCGTCCGCATATGATACGATCTCTATGCCGTCTGGAGGGGGTGGAATGGAGGATAAGTAGAGGTTTAACAGTGCCGGAGATATCACACCATCTTGGGGAACTCCCTGCTTCACTCTACGGTGTTTCGACTTCTTATCCCTAAATTCCACAAATGACTGGCGACCACACAGATAATTCGCGACCCATTGTTTCAGGCCTGGCTGGAGGGACGAGTTGGCGATGTCCTCAAATAATTTGGCATGGCTGACCGTGTCGAATGCCTTCTATAGGTCCAGTGCCACGAGGACCGTCCTATCACATGGCCTGGGTTGATTGAAGCCACGGCAAATGTGTGTGGTGATGGCATGCAAAGCTGTTGTTGTGATGTGCAGTCTCCGAAATCCATGTTGATGCTCGGCGAATGGAAATTCTCCTACGAGGCTCGGGAGGAGTAATGCTTCAAGCGTCTTAGCCACTGGTGAGAGAAGGGAGATCGGTCTGAACAACACTCCCAAACTCGGGTCTTTTCCAGGCTTCAGTAGCGGGATCACTCTGCCCATTTTCCAGACATCGGTAACTATAAGAGTGTTCAATGACAGGTTAAGGACAGTGGTAAGGTACTCAACTCCAGGTAAATCCAGATTCTTCAGCATCAATGTAGAGATTCCGTCGGGGCTCAACGCCTTAGATGATTTGGCGGCACGGATGACATTCGTAACTTCGCCCACGGTAAATTATGATGGCTGTTCATCGGCTCGGAGACCTCGAATACAGCGAATGGCTCTCCTCCTTGCCCTGTCTCTCTCGGGATGCACAATAAATTGACGGTTAAACAACCTGGCGCATCTCTTCGGATCAGTCATGGTTATTTCGCCATATGTGACTGAGGTCCTGTCATCCCGTCTACCGGGGTTCGAGAGTGACTTAACACAGTTTGCCTACACCGGTGCCTAAGTTACATTGCTCCGAGTGGCTGGAACACAAATTTCGCCTATGTTCGTTGACTACCCTGTTTATTTCCAGATTCAGCTCGCTGATTCTGGGCTTAGCGGGGTCCATGGCACGAATCCCATCACGCTCGTCTGCGAGTACCACTGCTTGCGCCGGGAAATTGGGCCGCTCTTGGGGTATTCGACCGGTTGGTATGAAGCGAGCGGCTGCTACGTTAATGATGTCTCGGAATTTCCTCTCGGCCACAAGCACATCAGTTCACTGAAGCGGCGATTGCTATACTCTCTGAAGCCAGTCCAATCGGCTTTCTTAGATTGATAAACGTCCGGCGGTCCTCAGTGGTTATGAAGTCGGGTGGTCGGTCGATTGTGAGAATTATGGGGAGGTGGTCTGACCCCAAAGATATGACGGCTTGCCAGAATACGTCACTCAGGAGATCAGGGGATGCAATGGAGATGTCTGGCGAGCTGCTGCACCTCCTCGTAATCCTAGTGGGGGCATCCTCATTCACCGTGCAAAACGTGGAGCTTTCAGTCTACTCTGCCAAAGCTATGCCATGCTGGTCGTTACCTAGGGGAGAATACCATGACATGTGATGCGCATTAAAGTCCTCTAGAATCAGACGATTATGGCCAGATAGCAATCCACTTATGTCGGGGTTGTAAGCCTGGCCATTAATCGGGACACAGCTACCAACCGGCGGTATGTACACGTTGTATATCTCTATCTCGGCAGTACCAGACCTGACTGCTACCCCCATACATTCCATGTATGGGTCACTAGCGTCAAGCGCAGGCGAGATAGGTCTATACTGCACGGAATGGTGTATAACGAAGGCAAACCCCCCACCTCCATTCCTTGAACGATCCTTATGTAGCTCGCTGCGATCGCTGCGACCAATATGCTCTTCCGACTCATAAAGTTCACAATCTTATCGATCTTGCCATGAAGTCCGTTGCAGTTTAACTGCAAGAACAATACACTTCCCGGCACTGGCCTGGCAATATTTGGGCTGGGATGCTGCCGTTGCGTAAATTTCCATACGGGAGAGGTCGGGGGGAGGGGGTCATATAGTCCGACGACGAGGAAGCAGAAGGCGACGACGCTTGTGACCCACTGTTGACTATGTTCGCACAGCACCTTACGACATAGCCAGTATGACTATACTCCCGTAGTGAAGTGAGGCCAGAGCAAGATCGGAAATGTATCCACTCCATGCACCGATTACACCTGACCGGCACCGACCGATGATGAAGGCGGTTCTGGCAAACCGAACAGAACCAGAGTCCGGGGTTCTTTTCAATCCCGGCACGGACCAGAAGCGTGCGGAGAAGGCACTCCGGGCATCCCTGGTTCTGTTCGGTTTGCCAGAACCGCCTTCATCATCGGTCGGTGCCGGTCAGGTGTAATCGGTGCATGGAGTGGATACATTTCCGATCTTGCTCTGGCCTCACTTCACTACGGGAGTATAGTCATACTGGCTATGTCGTAAGGTGCTATGCAAACATAGTCAACAGTGGGAAAAAGACGAACATAGTCCCATAACGGAAAAAGACGAGAACGTACACTGAGGCGGCAGCCCTTGCCTGTGAGGATTCCATCGGGTCAATCCGGAGAAGGCACTCCGGCATTTGCCTCTCCCATGACGGAAAAAGACGAACACGTACACTGAGGCGGCAGCCCTTGCCTGTGAGGATTCCATCGGGTCAATTCGGTGCGTATAACCGGCTGCCATGGGATGGATAAATGGTCACTAAGGGGGGGCTGTGAGCATTCCAAAACTATGTGCTCTAATCTAGACTTAAAGAGGTCTACTGCTTTCATTGTGACCGTCATGATAGGTCACTGTGTAATCGGAAAACATGCTGACAGACTGAAGGTTGCCAGCATCGACTTTTGCAGAAGCTGTGAGGACATCGAAGAAGAAGAGACTATAGAACACCTTCTGCGTGTGTGTCCCGCATTAGCAGTCAGAAGGAGTTCCACTTTAGGCTCTCATTTCTTTAAAAAGCTGTCTGATTTAGCGGATGAGAACATTCACAAGTTGTTGGGCTTTTTAAAGCGATCTAGATGATTCAACGGTAGGAACTATTGGGTTGCCCAAAGAGTAATTGCGGATTTTTTAAAAGAAAGTAAATGCATTTTTAATAAAACTTAGAATGAACTTTAATCAAATATGCTTTTTTTACACTTTTTTTCTAAAGCAAGCTAAAAGTAACAGCTGATAACTGACAGAAGAAGGAATGCAATTACAGAGTAACAAGCTGTGAAAAAATTTGTCAACGCCAACTATATGAAAAATCCGCAATTACTTTTTGGGCAACCCAATAGAAGGCATCTTCCTTCTACTGTTCCTGTGGTATCACAATGGACGAAAAAGTCTAAGTGAAACTGATGGTAGTCTGCCACTTTAACCTAACTCAACCTATAGCTCCAATAGCATAACAATTCTTATCCATTATCCTTTGTTTGTCTGTAAAGAGATACCACACAAGGAATACTATCCATGGTTGAGGGTATATGAGATTCGGCCTGACCGAACCTAGCGCGCTTTTACTTGTTAGTTCTGAATACAAAAAAAACATTTGTAGAGACCGTCATGGCCTAGAAGTATGACAGTGCGCCCCAAACCTTTGCGCCCAAATTGAAAAAGAAAAAAGACCCCAAATATTGGGTTTTTTTCGTAGTGCAAAATTGCCCCAAAACAAATGCACCACAACTTGCGCCCAATATTAAATTGGAGCCAAATTTTGATTTAATATATGGAGTGTAAAATCAATTGGATCTAGCCACTTTAAAGCTATCCCGAGCTAATAACACTCGAATTGAGGCAGCTTAATTTTTAATAATATTAAATTTTACAAATATTATGCACAATTCTTTTTATGCATTGTGTTATGCAATGCATACGGCTGTATTGCTTAATCACTTTAGCATATACATAGGAATCGGATTTAATAAGAATTTATTACAACCTTTTTGATAAATTGTTTAAGTTGTATTATCTGATAATCATTACCTACATACTGGCACATAACATAATTGTTAAAATAAATATAAATACTCGCATTCCCATATACAATACATGGCAAATGTGTACATATTAAAATATCAACATTTATGATACGTTCAATGTGATGTTGGTGAAGTCACAAAAGGGTAAACTAAAAGTTGATGTTTTGTTAAAGGATTTCAACAAAGATAGCGTTTCGGAGAGAAAAATGTTGTAGAGAAATAAAAAATTCACTAACCACGGCGGAAGTTTATTGGGATTACCAAGATTACCAGAGCGGCAAAACGTAACTCCTGACACCGCCACGATAAAAAGTTTCTTTCAGAATCCCACGTCCAAACTGGAACCTTAGTAGAAGACATGCAAGTGAGAGCAGATTCAACGGAGGACATGTCGAGGCTTTTGATGAAAAGCCATTTTCCACAAGATACGAAGGGTCTCATGGAGATACCGGAATCTTGGACTAATGACGTTGATCGAAGATTTATAATAACGGAATTTATGGTGAAGGAATCCTTGAGGAGCTTCAGACCATTCAAGTCAGCCGGACCTGATGGAATATTTCCGGCGTTTTTACAGAAAGATTCAGACTATTTGGCGCCTCGTCTGGCCAAAATCTTCACAGCGTGCATAGGACTTTCATATACTCCGAAAGCCTGGCAGGAGGCAAAGGTGGTATTTACACCCAAGCCCAGCAAGACGAGTTATGCGACACCAAAGGCCTACAGACCCATAAGCCTTACATCCTTTCTACTCAAAACCATGAAACGTATTGTGGACACCATGATAGAGGGTAGGACATCCAGCGAACTGCTCAAATACAAACAGCTTGCATATGTCAAGGGAAGGTCGTGGAGACTGCCCTGCACGAGGTTGTGCATAAAATAGAAGAATTCTTCGATGCCAAAACGTACATACTGGGGGTATACATTGACATCAAGGGGGCTTTTAACAATGTGCGGACCGACACACTGATCCAATTCTTAGACCAGTACCAGGTGGACCCGGTCCTTAGAGACTGGATAAAACATATGCTAAGGAACAGGTGGATAAATTGCGTGTCCCATGGCATAAATATAAGGGAGAAAGTGGCACAGGGCACGCCACAGGGGGACATTTTATAGCCACTCCTGTGTGTTACCACCACAAATGACCTATTACGTATGCTGACTGAGGAGGGATTTGAAATCGCTACGCAGACGATGTTATAATACTTCTAAGGTTTAAGGATCCGAATGAAGGGAAGGGCCGAAAGGGTCTTGCATATAACATGTGACTGGGCTAGACCCAGAGGTCTCAATGTTAACCCAGAGAAGACTGAAATATGCCTGTTCAAGAGGAAGACTAAGGTGGGCCAATTTAAGGCACCACGTTTTCTCAATAAGACGATTTCGATGTCTGACAAATACTTAGGAATGATCTTGGACAGGAAACTGAAATTGAAGTGTCAAATTCAGGAGCTACGCAGACGATGTTATAATACTTCTAAGGAGTAAGGATCAGAATGAGCTATGCAGAAGAACCGAAAGAGTATTGCATATAACATATGACTGGGCTAGACCCAGAGGTCTCAATGTTAACCCAGAGAAGAAAGAAATATGCCTGTTCACGAGGAAGACGAAAGTGGGCCAATTTAACGCACCGCGTTTTCCAAATAAGACGATTTCGATATCTGACAAGGTCAAATACTTAGGTGTGATCTTAGACAGGAAACTGAAGTGGTAGTGTCAAATTCAGGAGCGTATTGAGAAGGCTCACATATGTTGGGTACTATGTAGACGGGTTGTAGGCTCGAAGTGGGGTCTGAATCCTAGGATAATCCACTGGCTCTACAGGAACGTGATTAGACCAATACTTACTTACGCCTCAGTAGTTTGGTGGACTGCTACGGAGAAAAAGTACAACATAGGGACCATACAACAGGTTCAGAGAATATGTTGTCTTGTCTCCGTATAGGCGGAGTGATGAGGACCACGTCCACTAAGGCATTGTAAACTATCCAACCCTTTGACATACAGATTAAGTGTGACACAGCCACTGCGACTATGAGACTTAAGGCGATGGGAGAATGGATTGAGGATGGGAGCAGTTCACACCATCGCGTTATAATCGAGGCGACGATAGGAAACCTGGAAGGAATGGAAGAAGTTTCCGATCGGATACCTGAGATGAACCTTGAAGTCGGGTGCGTGGCACTGCTGCCATCGGCACAGTCTTGGATTCACTGGACCCTAGTATTACCATCTGGAAGATCATGTTATACAGATGGATCAAAGCAAGAGGACAGATTGGGCCTGGGGCTCTACATTAAGAACCCAGGGACTGAGATTTGTTTTAGACTGCCTGACCATAATACGATCCTGCAGTAGGAGATCCGGGCTATCACGGAATGCGTGAGATGGTGTGGTGCTAACGAGAGGACGTCGGGTGTGAACATCTTTACGGACAGTAAATTGGCCATAAGGGCAATAACACCCAGGAGGGTAAGGTCACATACCGTTTTGCATTGCAAGAAGGAGTTTAATGCCTTCTCTGAGTATGGCAAAATTTGAATCGAGCTGGGCCATAACGAAGTAAGGGGGTATAAAAGGGTAGGGTGATTTGGCAATGAAGGCCAGAGGACTGCCGTCAATAAACTTGGTTAACCCGAAGTCTTTCGGGTCGACGCTGTCCGATTTAAGGGCGTGGGCGACGAATGCGCATGCAACATTGTGGAACAGCGAAAAGGTCGGTAGGACGGCGAATATCCCTAGGGGGGATCTAGATCGTGTGAACATGAGGCTATTACTGAACGGAAGTAAGAAGGAGGTCAGTATAGCTTTTGGTACCATGACGGGACTCATAGGACTACGAGCTCACTTATGAAAGATCGTTGCGGCTAGTAATAGCATGTGTAGGGCATCCGGGGAAGTTGATGAGACGGTGGAGCATTACCTTGTCATTACCCGGATTTCGCGTCTTACAGATACCGGCACTTAGGTGGGGACACTATACCAGACATGAACCAAATTAAGAGAGTGGCATGGAAAACAATTAAGGATTTTGTAATTAGCACGGAATTCCTAACTTAGATTTTCTTTGTCGAGGTTACTTATTTTTGTATTTAGAGCGGACATCGAGCTGCAAATTTTGCCCATGAACATTCCACTGAGGAACAGGGGCAAACTTCTCACATATCAATGAGGGCAGTCCGATTCAAGTTAAAGCTTAATGACAAGGGGCCTCCTTTTTATAGCCGAGTCCGACACCTCTTTGGAGAGAAGTTTTGCATGGTATAGTACCTCACAAATGTTGCCAGCATTAGGAGGGGTAAACAACCGCTGAAAATTTTTCTGATGGTCTCGCCAGGATTCGAACCCAGGCGTTCAGCGTTATAGGTGGACATGCTAACCTCTGCGCTACGGTGGCCTCCACACTAATAACAACTATTAGTGCAAAATATCAAGCAGTTAGCATGCTTTCGACAGACAGCAGTTAGCATGCTTTCGACGAAAGTTAGCATGCTTTCGACAGACAGACGGATGGACGGACAGACGGATGGCTAGATCAACTTAAAATGTTATGACGATCAAGAATATTTATACTCTATGGAGTCTCAGAAGAATATTTCGAGGAGTTACAAACAGAATGACGAAATTACTATACTTCCATCCTATGGTGGAGGGTACAGAAACAAGTTCACCTCCCCTTGAAGGAGTTGTTTTTTTGATACTTCAATTTACATACATACGTATGATATATTACTATATTACAAAAGTTGACTTCAATAAATTTCATCAATCATTTCGGTTACCACTTTACAGATAAACCTTATCCACTGAATATGTATCTCTGATAATATTTATTTTACGATTTATATCTGTTTATGGTTTGACGTTTAAGTTATTAAATAAAACAACACAAGAGTACGTTCAATTGAAATTAAATCACATGTTTTGGTCGTTGCACTTCCCCAATGATAAATTCAATCAAATAGAGAAAAAATCCACAACGCATTCCCATAAACATGAATTCGTGTGCAATACTCAGTTGAAGTATTTATGGTAAAATTATGATAATTTTTATTTGGTTAAGTAAATAATTTAAATTGATTCGTCGAAAATGTCCTCGTTGTGTCGATAGCAAGCAAACGATTATTGTGGTTCATGATGATGGTACAATGATGCAGCTAAGTTACACACAAACAAGTATGTGGAACTAACTATCATTGAACAGATCGACTACAGAGACGTAGCTAAGTTTTTAAATTTGCGAATTGTTATTTATATATTTTAATTTCAATGACTCGTAGAGAAATTTCTTTCACACCAATCTTTTAGAATGAAGCATTGTAGGATAATTATAGCTCTATTGAATTTAACATGCATGGGTGTCATTGAGTAAACTGTTCTTAACGAGTCCTCTCATCCGGCTATGGCTATTTGATGTAATAAAGTCATACAGAGAAGAACTTGGTGAACTACTATGAAATACAAAAATTTTCATGAACATTCCATTGAAGAACAGGGCGTACTTCTCTCATATCAATGGGTGCAGTCCGATTAGAGTTCATCTCAATGATAAAGGGCCTCCTTCTCCTCCTCCGAACGACATGCCGCATAGAGAGATCGCTTGGTAGAGAAGTTTTAACAGAGCATTAGTAAGGGAACAACCACTGCGGCAATCACTGTTGGTGAACTAGTTCCTTAATAAAAGGTTTGGGAGATTCAATTCAATCAAGTTTAACACGAAAACATTTTTTACCTTTCATCTTCATATTGTGAGCAAAGATTATAGGGTGTCTTCGTCATACAAATATTCTAAGTCATCATTTGATTAACCTTGGATAACGTTGGATCAGTAGCATTTCGTGCTCATTTCTCGACATGTTGCAATCATAAGTTCATTTCGTTTGTTACCACGTCCGTGATTGAAAATTTTTTTAATATTTTAATTTCAATGACTCGTAGAAAAATTTCTTTGACACCAATCTCTTAGAATGAAGCATTGTAGGATAATTATGGCTCTATTGAATTTAACATGCATGGATGTCATTGAGTAAACTGTTCTTAACGAGTCTTCTCATCCGGCCATGGCTATTTGATGTTATAAAGTCATACAGAGAAGAACTTGGTGAACTACTATGAAATTCAAAATTTTCTATGAACATTCCATTAAGGAACAGGGCATACTTCTCTCATATCAATGAGTTCAGTCCAATTAGAGTTCAGCTCATTGATAATGGGCCTCCTTCTTTATACCGAGTCCGAACGGCGTTCCTGTTGCATTGAGGAACAGGGCATACTTCTCTCATATCAATAAGTGTAGTCCGATTAAAGTTAAGCTCAATGATATGGGGCCTCCATCTTTATGCCGAGGCCAAACGGAGTGCCATCGCTTGTTAGCAAAGTTTTAACACAGCATTAGTAAGGGGACAACCAACCACTGCTGCAACCACTGTTTATGAACAAGATCCTTAATAAAAGGTATGAGCGATTCAATTCAATCAAATTTAACACGAAAACATTTTTTACCTTTCGATTTCATATTGTGAGGAATGATTTCAAGGTGTCTTCCTCTTACAAATATTCTAAGTCATCATCTGATTTCCTTTCCTTTCCTAGCCGAACGTAGGATAGCGTTCCAAACGCCTCGATTTTCTGCGCTCATTCTAAAATCTCTGACACCAAGTTTCGACTGACCTTCAAACGACTTCTTTGCTGGAGCTTCTTCAACCATTCTGACAACATGACCTAGCCAACGCAGCCGTTGTATTTTGTTGCGTGTAACTATGCTATCATCGTCATACAGCTCATACTGCTCGCGGTTCGTACGTCGCCTATATTCTCCGTTAACACAAACTGGTCCATATATTTTACGAAGAATCTTTCTCTCAAATACTCCAAGCACTGCCTCATCTGCTTTCACAAGTACCCATGCTTCAGAACCATATAACAGCAGGGGTAGTATCACTGTCTTGTATAGTGTAATCTTCGTCTGCCGAGAGGTGGCCTTATTTCTAAACTGCTTACTTAGTCCAAAGTAGCATTTGTTTGCCAGCATTATTCTTCGCTCTATCTCAAAACTGGTGTCATTCGTTTCGGTTACGCCGGTGCCGAGGTACATAAAGTTACTGACTGCCTCAAAGTTGTGGTTCCCAACTTTCTCCATTTTCTTTATCTGTTCGGCTTTTTGGGAGTTGGAACCATCCATTTCGTCTTATATCCATTTACTACCAGACCCATTTTCACTGACTCTCTTTCGATTCTGATGATGAATGATTTACTTTGGATATATTCAGTGGCATTTCATGCTCACATCTCGACATGTAGCAATCATAAGTTCATTTTGATTGTTACCACGTCCGTGATTACAAAATTATTCGTCACACATACATACAAAACAACAAACCACATTGAAAATTGATGTCTTTATTAAGAGTCATTCATTTTCATTTAATGTATTTGCCCACATGAACATAAATTGTAGCTATACTATAGGTTTTAATTTATTTCTGATATGTGTACTCATATATACTACACATATACATAACATAATGGCAAAGGCAAGCAATATGATATTTCTGAAAACTACTTTTAATTGGCAATGGTGTATGCCTTACATTCGCCATATAATAACCAACAACATTTGATGTATCTTATTTGATCAAAAATCAAAGTTGGTAGGCCACCAATAAATGTTTTTTACCGCGATAAAAAAAGCATAATAAATTGGCTTTATCAAAAAAAGGGCGATATTTGGTTGTTGGTAAGACAGTATTTTGCAAATTTTTCCATGAACATTCTACTAAGTAACAGGGGCAAACTTCTCACATATCAATGAATGCAGTTCGATTCAAGTTTTAAGCTCAATGATAAGGGGCCTCCTTTTTATAGCCGAGACCGAACGGCGTGCCGCAGTGCGACACCTCTTTGGAGAGAAGTTTTACATGTCATAGTACCATACAAATGTTGCCAGTATTAGGAGGGGAAAACCACCGCTGAGAATTTTTTTCGGATGGTCTCCCCAGGATTCGAACCCAGGCGTTCAGCATCATAGGCGGACATGCTATGGTGGCGGCCGGTAACACAGTATTTTGTAAGTTTCATATAAATCAGTAGGTTAGGTAAGAGTGGCAGTCCTTTACAGACTCACTTAGACAATTTTAAGTCCATTGTGATACCACAGTAGCGACAGACCAAGGCGAACCCACGACCCCTGCACTGTTAATCCAAGCACGCAACCAACTCGAACACCGGGGTGCCCAGAAAGGAAACCAGTAAGGAAAGGCAAAAGACCGGCGGTGCCGACTTTATAATACCCTACACCAACACTATAGGTACAAAGTGGGAGCTATATCTAATTTTGAACTAATTTTGATGGACCTCGGCGGATGTTTTCATAGGGGTTACTAAACAATCCTTATAAAATTTGGAGCAAATATGATCAAACTGTATTAAATACACGGTTGACAACTGACAACGTTATTGGAAATCTGACGAACATATATGGAAGCTATGTTTAAATCTGAACCAATTTCTAGCAAACAATTGTGGTAGTCGTCGGGGAAAGCACATTTTGGCAAGATTGGTACATAAATGCGATTGCTGTGACCATAGAAGTGAAAATCGGACGATAGATATATATGGCAGCTATATCTAACTCTGAACCGATTTCTATGAAGTTCACCAGTAATGTCGAAAGTCATTAGAAAATCTTTCCTACTGAATTTCTAGACAATAGGTTTACAAATGAGAGCTTTATTGCAATATTTCACAAAATCGGACGAACATGTATATACGAGCTATACCTAAATCTGAATCGATTTCGAGCAAATTTCTCAAATATTGTGGTAGTCTTCCAGGAAAGCGTTGTGCAAAATGTTGGTATGATGCGTGCGTAATTGCGCTTGATGTGATTCCTGAAGTAATAATTGGGCGATATATATATATATATATGTATATATGCCAGTTATATCTAAATCTGAACCGATTTCTATGAAATTCACAAGTAATTTCAAGAGTTATTAGAAAATCCTTCCTGCAAAAGTTCGAGATAATCGCTTTACAAATGACAATTTTATTGCATTATTACTGCAAATCGGACGAACATATATATGGGAGCTATAGCTTAATCTGAACCGATTTGGAGCAAACTTTATAGATATTGTTAAAGTCGTCACGGAAAGCGTTCTACAAAGTTTTGGGAAGATTGGCCAGGTCTCGAAGATGGGTGGTGCGTTTTAAACGAAATTTTGTGTGCTCTCATATAGTTCCCTAAAAATAAAAATTTGGTATCCGAATTTCGGATAGGGTACCTAGGGGGGCCGCCCCACCCTAAAACCTACCAAACATATGTTTAGGATAAGAAAACGTATCTGATATCCAATTGTCGGACCAAGTGTTAGGGGGACAACCCCAACCCCCAAAACACCCCTAAATCGGACAACTCCCAAAACACCCCTAACCGACCACGGCAATATGGGACTCAAATGAAAGGTATTTACGAGTAGAATACGAATCTTATATCCAAATGTGAGACCACGTTTCTGGGCATCCACCCCTTCTCAAAAACACCCCCCAAACAGGACTTATATACCGACCATGGCAATATGGGGCTAAAATAAAAGGTATTTAAGTATAGAATTCGAATCTGATATCCAAATAAGAGACCAAGTGGTTGGGGGGCCGCCTCTCTCCACAAACATCCCCCAAAGGCGACAAATTTACGACCATATCAATATGGGGTTCAAATGAAAGGTCTTTGGGAGTAAAGCACGAATCTGATATCAATATTCGGGAAAAGTGTTTATGGGGCCCACCCCACCCCCACAACACTACCCAAATAGGAAGTATTTGCTAACTATTGCAGTATGAGACTCAAATAAGAGGGTTTTCAGAGTAGAACACAAATCCCATATATATTTTCAAGGCTAACTCACTGAGCAGCCGCCCATCCCCCAAAACACCCTCCAAGCCGGTCATTTTTGCCGACTATGGATACATGGGTCTCAAATTAAAGGTATTTGGTAGTAGACCACATATCTGATATCAACATTAGGGACCAACTGTCTAGGGGACGTCCCACCACCATAACAACCCCCAAATAGGACGTATTTGCTCAGACAAAATTTGGCAAAATCGGACAATAAATGGTAATTTATAGGCCCAAAACCTTAAATCGAGAGATCAATCTATATGGCAGCTATATCCAAATCTGATATTGTGCGATATAGCCCATCTTCAAACTTAACCTGGTTGTGGACAAAAAAAGAATCTGTGCAAAGTTTTTGCTCATCTCTCTATCTCTATTTTTAAAGACTGTAGTGTGATTTCAACAATTTGCGAGAGAGGGAATATGGAAATGCGAACGCATACATGGTATACATGTACCTCCAAAAGGGTAAAATATGAACTGATTAGCGCATTTGAGAAACGAAATTTTGCTTAACAAGAAAAATTTACATATACTTTAGAATTTTTATGCCCACCACCTTAGGATTGGGGTATACTAATCCAGGCATTCCGTTTGTAACAGCTTAAAATATTGATCTAAGACTCCATAAAGTATATATATTCTTGATCATCTCGTCATTTTGATTCGATCTAGCAAAGTCCGTCTGTCGAAATCGCGATAGCGGTCGAACGCGTAAAGCTAGCCGCTTGAAATTTTGCACAGACGATTACAATTGATGTAGGTCGACCCATATTGATTGCAAATGGACAATATATTGCTAACGGACCATATCGATTCAGATTTTGATATAGCTCCCAAATACACCTATCTCCCGATTTGAAAATTTCAGTCCCTGGAAGCCGCAATTTTTGCACGATTTAGTTAAAATTTTACACATAGTCTTCTGTTATGACTTCCAACAACTCCGCAAAGTACGGACGGTCTAGAACATGGCATAGCTCCCATAAAAACCTATATCCCGATTTGACATCTTTAGACCCTGGCTAAAATTTTGCACATAGTGTTCCGTTATGACTTCCAACAATTGTGCCAAGTACGGTCCAAATCGGTCAATAACCTGATATATTGGGTTGCCAAAAAAGTAATTGCGGATTTTCATATAGTCGGCGTTGACAAATTTTTTTACTGCTTGTGACTCTGTAATTGCATTCTTTCTTCTTTCAGTTATCAGCTGTTACTTTTACCTTGCTTTAGAAAAAAAATGTAAAAAAATATATTTGATTAAAGTTCATTCTAAGTTTTATTAAAAATGCATTTACTTTCTTTTAAAAAATCCGCAATTACTTGTTGGGCAACCCAATAGCTCCCATATAAACCGATCTCCCGATTTGACATCTTCAGCCGCAATTTTTGTCCAATTAAGCTACAATTTTGCACATAGTGTTCTGTTATGACTTCCAACAACTGTGCTAAGTAAAGTACAAATCAGTCTATAACCTGATAGAGCTCCTATAAAAACGGGTCTGTATAAAATTTTAGCAGAATCCATGGCGGTGGATTCCCAAGATTCGACTAAACCGATGCAATTATTTGTAGTCTCCAAAGCAAATTTAATAAAAACTGACGATTTTTAAACCATTTTTGCCCGAAATGGGTATTGTGGGTATTCGTGTGAAAATTTTCGAGCAGCTTAAGGGCCCTGCCAAGAGGCCTACGTATGACCTAGTTCCTTGAAGTTTTGCACATGATCTCGATGGCACCTCACCTATGTCCATTTTAAACTTCGAAAGGTTATCTCTTTCCGTTCTTAAATGGTATATTTTTTTCTAGTTTTTTTTGGTGCTTTTGGACTCAAATGTTATAATTATTCTTAAAATTCAAGAATAACTGTCGGTAATTGCAGGCCCAATCTTTCTATTATGACTCCATTACCAGCGAATTACTGTTTTACATTATTAGCAACTACTACATAATGAAAACCAAAAATAAGGATTTGGCAGCCCGAACTATTTTTCGAAATACCGAGGTGACCAACTTTAGGAGCCTATCAAAAGGCGACTGGACTACCTAGGGCCTTGAAATTGTGCACACAATCTCGTTAACACCTTAGCTCTAATTATTTCAAATACGGCCAAAACTTCTGGTCGGTATCGAACCCACGACCTCTGCTCTGATAACACGAACTTGCTACCAACACAGCTGCCGGAGGGCCAAAGGTGAAAAACGCTAAATTTAATAAAATAAAAAGCAGTATATAGTTCAGATTTGCACTTTTTCCTTTTTTTCTCCCTTGTCAGTATCTAATGGCACCTTAAAAGTTCTATACAAATGATTCAAGGTCAACATTTAAACTGGATTAAACTGGATAGGGATAACAACATGGAATAACTTTAAAAATGCTTTTTCCCCTTTCATATAACACTAATTTTCCATTTATATCAATGAAAAACGCTTCAATTGGTCTCAGGGAAAAATTATTGCTGCCTCGGAATGTGATGCCGCCTTTTTGAAGGAAATCATTGGCGAAAATGTGTATGATATTATTTCTAGAGATAGTTACAATAACGATACTGTTACCTATAAACCAGCCTCTCAATAGCAACTCGAATCGTGCCATTTACTATCATACAATGTCTCTAACCTTCAAAAAGCACTTAATTTTGGAAATTTTTTAACATATTTAAATAAATTTGAGATATTTTTTCTTTTCGAAACCCATGTGGAAGCAAGTAAAATATCATATTTTTCAACTTTTTTTAAAGATTATTATATACACTGGGTCGAAGCAACAAGAATACATAGATCTGGCCGTGCAAGTGGTGGTTGCTTGTATGGTTTTAAAAAAGATATTAAAAGAAAGTTTAAACTCGAATTCGCTACGATTCACAATGTTACCGTTTTATGTACCAACCTTAATGGGAGCGTTTTCTATTTGATTCCATCATATTTAAATTGCACAAAATGGAAAACAGAGGCAGAAAGCTTTGAAACGTTTTTAAAAGAAATCAATCCGGAAAATTTCTGCATTTTGGGTGATCTAAACGCAAGAATAGGTGAAGAACAGTTAATGGAAAACAGATTTTTTGAAGACTTTGCATATATAAGTGGTCGTCGTAGATCAAAGGATAACACTATAAACACAAATGGCAGAAAGTTGTTGCAAATTATTGAGGATATAGGGGGTATTGTTTTGAATGGTAGAACAACTGGTGATACAGAAGGAAATTTTAGCTTTTGTGGAATAATGGGTAGCTCTGTAATAGACTACAATATATGCTCCCACAGCTTTTTGAGATACGTTGAAGATTTTAGTATAGATATGAAAATTTTTTCGGACCATATGCCCTTACACTTAGAGATCAAGGTACCAAATCAATGTCGGACGAGTGATAATGAAAGGGTGTCTATATGCAAACTACATTGGAAGGACAAGTTTAAGATTCAGTATAGGCAAAACCTCACAACACTGTGTAATGGTTCCCATTTTTCTGCCGACTTACTAGCAATAGACATGATTGACACGGTTATATCTAAAATAAAACAATCGAACGTAGTAAAGGAGAGAAAATCTGTTTTTGAGCCGAGGCAGAAATGGTTCGATTGGGGGTGTTTTCGTTTGCGGGCAAGCATGATGAAGAATTTGAGAATGTACAGACGTTCACATACACTGATAAATCGAAGGCGTTATTTTTTATCAAGGGCTAAGTTTCGGTCTCTATGCAGTAAGAGAAAACAGGCGTATTATAATAATAATCTGAGAAAATTAGACTATATAAACTGTAGTAAGGACTGGTGGGCTCTGTCCAAATCGTTAAAAACCCCTTCTGCCTCCCACAGAGGTAATCTTAATGCAGACCAGTTCAGATGCCACTTTGAACAGATTTTGCAGTATACGGATGAGGAGCAAGCAGTGAGCTGGTGTATACCCTTTTTATGGGACCCCTTTCTAGATTCCCCTATAGAATTCGTCGAATTACTCAATGTCATTAAAAAGCTGAAAACAAACAAGTCTCCAGGGCAGGACGGCATACCCTACGAGTTTTATAAATATGCTCCCCATAATTTTTTGAAGAATGTTCTCCTTATTTTTAATAGGATTTTTTTACATGTGGATATACCAATATCTTTCACACAATCTATATTGATTCCCCTTTTTAAAAAAGGCGATCCTAACATTGCTTCAAATTATAGAGGATTATCGCTCATGGATACAATTTCGAAAATTTTCAATACCATCCTATTAAATCGTATTACAGGTTGGCTGGAACGTGAAAATATCCTTAACGAATTTCAAGCAGGTTTTAGAAAGGAATATTCAACGGTGGATAACATTTTTAACCTTGTGAATACTGTATATCTCAATATGAATGATAATAAGCCCACTTATAGTTTTTTCGTCGATTTTTCGACAGCATTCGATTTGATACCTAGAAACAGCCTTTTTTACAAATTATCAGGTATGGGTGTATCTACGAAGGTAATAAAAATATTACAAGGTCTGTATAATAATACAACTACAAAGATTTGGGACGGTTGCAGTTTTTCGAAGGCATTTAGCGTAAATTCGGGTGTGAAACAGGGATGTATTCTAAGTCCGACACTGTTTTCATTATACATCAACGATCTACCAGACGAATTACCGGGTGGAGTCAGTGTCGCAGGTTGTAATATTAAAGTATTACTTTACGCAGATGACATAGTAATTCTATCTGATTCCCCCAATGGTTTACAAACGATGATAAACTCTTTGCAAGGGTATTGCACTAAATGGCGTTTGAAAGTCAACTTATTGAAATCGAAGATACTTGTTTTTCGTAGAGGTAGTCGAATAAAGTCAGGTCTGAAATGGTATTATGATAATCAAGAGATTGAGATTGTAAACCGATACACCTATCTTGGAGTTGAACTTGCATACAATTTATCATTCAATACTCACTTACAGACTAAACTTTTGTCTTCCAAGATGGCTATAAATTCTACATGGTCGAAATATTTAGCCCAACCTAGAATATCGAAAAGTAATAAATTGAAGATTTTCACAGCATGCTCTA
Source organism: Stomoxys calcitrans (assembly GCF_963082655.1). Classification (NCBI taxonomy): domain Eukaryota; kingdom Metazoa; phylum Arthropoda; class Insecta; order Diptera; family Muscidae; genus Stomoxys; species Stomoxys calcitrans. The sequence continues at coordinate 109,488,625 of NC_081555.1, read as the reverse complement.
GATCAATAATGTTTTATGCTTCACAAATATGGGGTTTCCAGAAATATGAATGTGTGGAGAAACTGCTAAGATTTTTCATTAAAAAAATGTTGTACCTTCCAAATAATACGCCAAACTATATCATACACTTAGAAACTGGTCTACCCACTTTATATATGTCTACGTTAAAGAATCATTTTTGTTATGTCAGCAGAGTTCTGCGTTTAGGATCACACAGATTGCCACGAGTACTTGCAGAAAAAGTTTTGGAGTTGAAAATATATTGGGCGAAAGAATGGTCAAATATATGCGAAAAGATACAATACTTTCCTCCCAATCATAACGTCCCCGTTTGTTATTATTGGAAGGAGATTATTGACAATTTGAGTACTCACGAACGTAATGATTTTTGTAGCAGTGCAAATAACTCGCAATTCCATGATCTTTATTCTTGCTTACAATACAGTCAAATCCCTTCTTGTACTGCAGATCTATCTGCATATGCAACAGGTTTGATTATAAAAGCTAGAGGTGGCCTGCTTGACTTGAATGCCAAACATTTCACTGGAAGAAATAACTCAAATGTATTTTGTTCAATTTGTAATTTAAACCAGCCCGAAGACACATTACATTTTATTGGAGCTTGCCCTATTTTAGCAGAATACAGAACAATATTTTTTGGCAAGCGTGTTCTTGAAGAGAGTGAAGTTATTCAGATACTAAATGGCACGAATTTTCTTTCACTGTACAAATATATTATTGCAAGTTGTAAATATAGAAAATTAATTCTAAATGAATACAATATCTAATCACATTTGAATTCTTTTTATTGTATAACTTAATATGAGAAAATGGCAAACAGCAAATCGCTAAGCCAAACATAGATGTAGAATACGAATCATTTATATATAATTTATCGAGGAAGTAACATAAGCAATTTGTAAGCTCATCTATTAATTAAATTAAAAATTAAAAAAAAAATATAACACTAAATATCTTTAAACATATGTCCATTAATTTTCTAATCTAGTCTTAGGCTCTTCTATTGTATTTCCACACACACATACACACACATTTAGAATGTCTAATTTAATTTAATCGCTTTCCTATTTTTGGAAAATTGAAAATGGTTAAACGTTTTTCCAAGAACCATAGGGAAAGGACACAACAATGGCCCAATGGATACTAATAAATATTTTATTGGGGACCAATTCGAAAGCAAGAAAAGTCCATAAAACTTTTCTGTACAATAATACAATTTTAAGCAGGTCATTTGTGGAATGAAATCACGTTCGGGTAAATTTTCGGCATGAGTACACAACCACAAAACACCTGCAAACTCATGAAACTAGGAAACAAAGCGTTGGATATAGCAGTAAACATTGGGGCATAATGAGACAACAAATAGACATTGAAATAATCAAATTTAAATTAATTTGCTATCATAAAAAATTTTTAATTGGTATGCTTTTGGCAAATGTTTGAATTTTTTATGGGCGGAAATGAAGATTCCTTAAGCTAGATGGTAGAGTTGTATTTGTTGAGGTTTGAAAGAGAAAAGCTTTAATGCTAAGCCAAAAAACAAGTAAAAGCTTGATAATTTCCGCCGGTTCGAATTTTGGAAGCCAACCACCATGGATTTTGTTACGAATTTTCACATATGATCTTAGTAAGAGATCAGCGCAGAGGTAAGCATGTCCGAACGCCTAGGTTCAAATCCTGGCGAGAACATCCGAAAATATTTTCAGCGGTCTTTATCGCCTTCTAATGCTGGCAACATTTGTGAGGAACTATGCCGTTTGAAACAAGTAAAAGCGTGCTACATACCAAACTTTTGACAAACCAGCAAAAATTAAAGCTTCTAAGAACCGAACAAGGATGATCGAGAGACCGGTATACATGAAAGCTATATCAGGTTATAGACTGATTTGGACCGACTTTGGTACAGTTGTTGGAAGTCATAACAGAACACTACATGCTCAATTTCAGCCAAATTGGACAAAGATTGCGTCTTGTAAGGGCTGAAGAAGAAAAATCGGGGGATCGGTTTATATGGAAGCTATTTCAGGCTGTAGACCGATTTAAACTGTACTTGGCTCATTTGTTAAAATTTATAACGGAACGCTAAATGCAAAATTGCAGCCAAATTGAACAAAAATTGTGGCTTCCAGGGGCTCCAGAAGTCAAATTGGGTAGATCGGTTTTTATCTATATCTGAATCTGAAACGATATAGCCCATTTACAATCCCCAACGACCTAGCTCTACGCGCTTGATCGTGATTTCGACAGACGGACGCAGCTAGATCGACTCAGAACGTCGAGACGGCCAAGAATATATATATATTTTATGGGGTCATTCGAAGTGTTACTAATGGAATGACTAGATTAGTTTACCTCCATCCTATGGTGGTGGGCATAAAAATGGTGTACGGAAGCCATGTAAAAAATTTCTCCCAAAAGAGGTGCCGCACTGCAGCACACCGTTCGGAAGCCCCTTATCAATGAGCTTAAAACTAGAATCGGACAGCACTCTTTTATATGTGTGAAGTTTGCCCCTGTTCCTCTAGTGAAATGTTCATGGAAAAAATTGCAAAATTTTTAGTATAAGGACATATGGGTACTTTTGGCATTAAATTTCTGTCAAATCAGGCAGCAATGAATGCTTCTAGGGGTCGTTGATAACTAATCGAAATTGGTTTATATGGGAGTTATATTAAGTTGTACACCTATGTGGACCATACTTACCATGGATGTTGGAAGTCATAATAAATCACTACCTGGAAACTTTCAGCCTAATCGGAAAACAATTACAGCTTCCAGGGGCTTAAGATATTAAATAGCGAGATTGGTTTATATAGGAGCTATATCAGGTTAGACATCGATATTCAATACGAATATTGAAAGACATAACAGTACACTCCCTGCAAAATATCAGCCAAACTGGATAACAATTACCCAAGATATTGAACCGAAGGGCGACTTTAATGGGAGCTATATCCAAATCGACGTTCATTAATAAAAAATACTTGGCGGAGGCCGGCCGGGATTCGACCCTGGGCACACGGAGCAATAGCGAGTGCCGTTGCCATTGTCTACCATTCGATGCCATCAATACAACTTCCAACAGATGCACAGAATCATGTGTACTACGGTTGAAGTGTAATTGCCACACAAAAACATGCACAAAACCGGTATGGAAAGGCAAAAGTCGGGCAGTGCCGACTATATAATACCCTACACCACCGAGTGCTTGTAGTAATTTTTATATGTAGAACTTATCTCGAAATCGAGTCAGACTTTAACTTGGTTACCATTTGAAATAGCAATTTAGAACCTTGTAAGATTTTTCTACTATAGGACAAAGGATTTGGATATCCACATCTTTAAAAGGCCATATCGGATAAAAGATTATATGGGAGTTATATTGAAACCTGTGCCAATACTGGGACATGAAATAGAACATCTCACGCCCTATATTGTAGAGATGTGACCAAAATTGTGGATTTTACTGCCTTAAAACTCCATATCGGATACATATTGGAGCTATATTTAAATTAGGATTGGTGTTAATGAAATTATGCGCACGTATTGGAACGTCAACTTAAACGTCTCATGCAAAATCGGACGAAAATTGTGGATTCTACAGCCTTAAAAGGCCAAATAAGGCACCTCATGCAAACTTTTGTAAAGAACGGACCAAAATTATGGCTTCTACAGATTTAAAAGGCCAAATCGGATGAAAGATATATAAGGGAGCCATATCTAAATCTGAACCGATTTTTATGAAATTTTGCACATCCATTGAGACTTTACAAGAATGAATCCACGCCAAATTTGGTGAAGATCGTGGCTTCTACAGCTTTAGTATTGGGTTGCCCAAAAAGTAATTGCGGATTTTTCATATAGTCGGCGTTGACAAATTTTTTCGCAGCTTGTGACTCTGTAATTGCATTCTTTCTTCTGTCAGTTATCAGCTGTTACTTTTAGCTTGCTTTAGAAAAAAAGTGTAAAAAAAGTATATTTGATTAAAATTCATTCTAAGTTTTATTAAAAATGCATTTACTTTCTTTTAAAAAATCCGCAATTACTTTTTGGGCGACCCAGTAGTTCAAATCGGATGAAAGATATATATAGGAGCTATATCGAAATCTGGACCGATTATTATGAAATTTTGCACACATATGGAGACGCCAAAAAAACACCCCATGCCAAATTTTGTAAAGAATTGGACTAAAATTGTGGGTTCTACAGCCTTAAACGGCCATATCGGATGAAAGATATATATGGGAGCTATACCTAAATCTGGACCGATTTTCATGAAATTTTTCACACATATTAAGATGCCAAATAAAACACCTCGCGCAAAATATTTTAAAGATCGGACTAAAATTGTGGCTTCTACAGCCTTAAACGGCCATATCGGATGAAAGATATATATGGGAGCTAAATCTAAATCTGAACCGATTTTTATTTAAATTTTGCACACATATGTAAAACTTAAATAAAATATCTAATGCTAAATTTTGTAAAGATCGGACCAAAATTGTGGTTTCTATAGTCTTAAAAAGCCATATCGGATAAAAGATATATATGGGAGCTATATCTATATCTGAACCGATTTTTACGAAATTTTGCACACATATGTAAACCTCAAATAAAATATCTAATGCTAAATTTTGTAAAGATCGGACCAAAATTGTGGTTTCTATAGCCTTAAAAAAATCATATCGGATGAAAGATATATATGGGAGCTATATCTAAATATGAACCGATTTTTTTTTCAAAATCAATAGCGTTTGTCCTTGGGCCAAAAAAGCGATATGTGCAAAATTTCCGTGACAATTGGACAACAAATACGACCTTTGATTACAAGAATACATGGACTGACAGACGGACAGACGTACATGGCTAAATCGATTCAGAAAGTGATTCTGAGTCGATCGGTATACTTATCAATGGGTCGAGCTCTTCTCCTTCTTAGCGTTGCAAACAAATGCACAAATCTATAATACCCTGTACCACAGTGGTGGTGTAGGGTATAAATACATGCTTTGGGAAAAGTACAGCTAATAGACAGGGTGTCGAGCGTGGTTAATGTGGCAATTAATACGATTCAAATACAACATAGCCATTACACCTAACATGGTTGAAAAGTCTTCTAACCAAAGACGAAACGCGCCTCATAGTGGATGATGTGTGTTGCAATCTCTAGCTTTCCTTTTCCATTTGCAAAGAAAATCTCCGATCATTGAGCTCGTCTCGAAAGAGAAACAACAAAAAGCACATATTTTACTTTAATTGGCAATGACAGAAAAATTTTCCCTACTACCTGAAATTAGAATAGATTTCCACGCGCCTCGATCTTTACCGCTCCTCCAATTTCTGACACCGATTTTTAAAATGTATTTCACCACTTGATTTTTTCAATGGAGTTTTGGTTGTCCCGGTTGGAGTGTATCACAGTGCTAGCCTTAAAAAGACTTCTTTGCTGTAGCTTCTTCACCCATTCTGACAACATGACCTAGCCAATGCAATCGTTGTATTTTGACATGTTTTACAATGATGACGTCGTCAAACAGCTCATTCAGTTTGTGGTTCATACAACGCCGATACTCTCCATCATAAATTTGACGAAGAATCTTTCTCTCAAACACCCCAAGCACTGCTCCATCTGTTTTCACAAGTACTCATTCCTTGGAACCATATAACAACACGGATAGTATCAGTGTCTTGTATAGTATAATCTTCGTCTGTCGAGAGGTGTCCTTGTTTCTAAACTGCTTGATTAGTCCCAATTAGCATCTGTTTGCCAATATTTTGCTTCGCTTTATCTCAAAACTGGTATTGTTCGTTACGGTGCCGAGGTAGATCAAGTTGTTGACTATCTCACAGTTGAGGTTCCCAACATTCTCCATTTTCTTTGTCTGCTTGGGTTTACAAGACATTAAGGAAGTTGATACCATTCATTTTGCTCTATCTCCATTTACTGCCAGACCCATTTTAAATGATTCACTTTCGATTATTACAGATACTGCAGTTACGGCTTCCGGTGACCAACCCTACATATCGATGTCTTCCGCAAAGGCGAATACCATGTGTTTTCTGTAAGTAGAGTATCATATCTATTAACATTTGCATCTCGTATAATCTTCTCCAGCAGGATATTAAAAAGATCACACAATTAGCTATCTCCTTGTCTAAAACCTCTTTTAGTATTGAATTATTGGGAGATTCTACTGAGTAACCTATTCCTATTTTTACTGAGAAACGTCTATCAGCAAGCGTCATGCTGCAGAGTCTTATGAATGCAGATATACTAAACTCAGACCTGCTTGAAACCCTTTGAACGTATAGGACTGTCGAAAGCGGCTTTGTGGTCAACAGAGAGATGTTAAGAGTTGACCCGTGCTTCTCGGGGTTTTCCAGGCTTCATCGCAGTGTGTATATTTGGTCTATGGTGGATTTACCATGTCTAAGGCCACATTAATGGAAACCAGCTATCTCATTGACCTTAGGTTTTATTAATTCACACTGTTTGCTCGAGAGTATCTTGAATGCCATGGGGAGCAGACTAATTCCTCTGTAGTTATTACATTCCATGTTGTTTCCCTTCTTGTGTGCGGGATATAGTATGCTTAGATTTCAATAATCGGCTACGAGTTCTTCTAGCCAGATCGCGTAGACGAGCTGATGCGTAGGCCTTATCAGCATGTCACTTCCGTTTTTAAATAGTTCAGTGGGTAACTCATCGGCTCCTGCTGCTTTGTTGTTCTTTAGTCGGAACACTGCTGCTTGCACCTCATTCTGACTAGGAGGTAAACATTCTATACCATGAACAGGGATTTATTCTGCGGTTTCCTCTTCGCCGCCATTGTCGGCCACTAACAGTTGGGAAAAAACGTTCTTTTCATATTCCAAACATACTACACAGAAAAAAATAACTCTTGTTATGGAAAAGTAAAGCCAGAAGATACCACAACACAAACCATAGTATGACGCCTTTCTATTCTTGGTGGAAAATCTCATTGGATACCTTTAATTGTGATGGCTTCAAGGGCCGTACGTTCGTATGTTGTACTTATATCCAATACATTGCGATAATGATATAAGAACCACACTATCATGATCGACACCCTGTCTGCTAGCTGTTTTTTTTCCCCAATGCATGTGTTTTTTTTTAAGTGGTTTCTACACTTTTTATACCCTCCACCATAGGATGAGGGTATACTAGTTTCGTCATCCTGTTTGTAACACCTCGAAATATGCGTCTAAGACCCCATAAAGTATATATAATCTTGATCGTCGTGACAATTTAAGTCGAACTAGCCACGTCCGTGCGTCTGTTCGTCTGTTCGTCCGTCTGTCCGTCCGTCCGTTTGTCCGTCCGTCCGTTTGTCCGTCCGTCTGTCTGTCGAAAGAACGCTAACTTTTGAAGGAGTAGAACTAGCCGCTTGAAATTTTGCACAAATACTTCTTATTTGTGTGTGTCGGTTGGGGTTGTAAATGGGCAAAATCGGTTCATGTTTTGATATAGCTGCCATATAAACCGATCTTGGGTCTTGACTTCTTGAGCATCTAGAGGGCGCAATTTTCACAGTGTTTTAATATCACTTCTAACAACTATTGTTCAAATCGGTCAATAACCTGGTACAGCAGGCATATAAACCGATCCTGGGTCTAGACTTCTTGAGCTTCTAGAAGGCGGAATTCTTATCCGATTTGAATGAAATTTTGCACATAGTGTTTTGATATAACTTCCAACAACTGTGCGAAGTATGTTTCAAATCGGTACATAATGTGATATAGCTGCTATATAAACCGATCTTGGGTCTTGATTTCTTGAGCGTTTAGAAGGCGCACCTCCTATCCGATTTGGCTGTAATTTTGCACGTGGTGTTTTGGTATCACTTCCAACATTTATGAGAAGTATGGTCTGATATAGCTGCCATTTAAACCGATCTGGGATCTTAAGTTCTTGAGCCTCTAGAGAGCGCAATTCTCATCTGATTTGGCACAGATTTTGTACAACGGCTTCTCCCATGGCCTTTAAAATACGTGCGCAATATGGTCTGAATCGATTTAAAGCTTGACACAGATCCCATATAAACCGTTCTCCCGATTTTGCTTCTTGAGCCCCGAATCGGACTATAACTTCCTCCTCCTCCGACCATATTCATTATTCTTTGTTTGCCTAAATAGAGATACTGCGCAGAGAACTCGAGCGATGCGATCCATGGCTGAGGGTATATAAGATTCGGCCCGGCCGAACTTAGCACGCTCTTACTTGTTTAAATATAATTTAATTGAGAAACGTATTGGAACGCATTTATAATTAAAACTGCCAAATATGAAATTATGAGATCAAATATCCGCGGCGGCAAAATTAAGAAAATTGTTTTTAGGGCAAAAGTAGAGAGAGTGACCATCGCACTTCCTGTAAGGCGGTAATGTCTGCTTTGTACTTTTCCAATACATCCACCAGTGCGTATACTGACCTGCTCTGTAAAGATTCCGGACTTTTCAGATGCAGATCCACAAACCATTATCCTTTTTTTCGCCTGTGTGGGTTGTTAAGGTTAAAGGAGTCCAATTTTTGTTATTCTTTTGAAATTCAGAGTAATCCCCAACACCTCTCTACAGCCTTCAGCATGATGTATGACAGAATAAAAAGAGGAAAATATTTCGCCTACGTTTGGTAAGGTTTTCTTGTATTTGAAATCAAAATAACCTTTTGCGTCCGCCCATCCCACTGGTATATACGACGAGCTTATACCAGCAAAGTATAGCTTCCTAGGCCAAGAAGGCACAGCTTGTAATTCAACAGGTGAGGCACCACCGTGGTCTGGCGATTTCAGAGTCAAAACTTTTATCATCATACTACCAACACCCTCCGACGACAACATATCAGGCTCCACGTTAGATAATTTCCCGTGAAATGGGTATCAATGAGAAGTTACACGATTTCCGTTAAATAATTTCCCGGGAATGGGTATCAACGAGAAGTTCTCGTGTTTCCTCATTAGACCTTGTCCATATATTCACTGACTTCTGAATGTATTCTACCGCATATGTGTCTATGAGAGGATCTTTCATAGCCTAGAGGCTTGAGATGTACCCTCCACAGAGCTGCAGAATGCTAACCAGGATTTGTTCTGAATCTTTCTTAATCTTTATTTTCTTAGCTCAACCTTATAGACGTCCCAATCGTGTGGTACTCTTGTGGCTTTCTCCCTGTTGACGAGCTTTCTGCAACTCTTCCTTAGACCAGTACCTTCAGCCTGTTTCTGGTAAAAAATGTCAGTTTATGTTATTTATAACAAATCGCCAGACTATAAATTATAATCTGTTCGATAAGTAGCTCACCCCCTTTCGTTCATGTCCGAATTTTCCCATATCTTGTTGTAGCAGTGTGTTGTACACAAAGGCGGTAGCCCTTGCCGATGAAAGACTCCATCGGGCCAATACGGTACCTACAACCGGCTGTCATGGAATTGCCTTCACATATCTTGTTATGTGCATTAGCATCACTTACCACAATGAGGCTTTGCGCCTGCGGAAGCAGCTTCAACCAGCAACTCAAGGCTTGGTGGCGGCTTCTGTGAATCATGTGCCATATATAGGAAAGCCAACTAACAATAAGACTTATTCGAAAGCTGGATATTACTGGCTTTCGTTGCAAGAGTAATCTCTGCCTCTATGCCTGTCATGCCCCATACCCTCGAGTAGTTGAAATACAGGAATTCTCAGACCACGAACCATTTCTCTACACAACGTATCAAAGTCAGGATTCAGAATTTCCACCACTGTTGCAGAGAAGCTTCTTTTTTGAGTCCAAGAGTTCATCCTCACAAGATTCGTTCAATCTTTTCAAGATGTGGTTTATTACGCATTCAGGGGAACTGAAAAAAGAAGCGGAATCAATCTTTCCCAGAACACAAGGCACATGCTGAGTGGACGTTTCCTCTTTGGATGCTTCACAAGCTGCTGTGGTCGAAGTACCTTTTGAGTTCCGTCCTTCCCCGCTGGCTTGAGAACGATACAACCACATGACCCAGGGCTTGTTGGATCCCGACTCTATGCCTTCCCCTTCTCTTCCGATCGGGAAGGGGGTTTGTACGTTTCCTGAAATTCGTCAAACTGAAGAGATGTGGTCGATAGTTCCTCAGGCATTAAAACTGCTCAGTCTCCTCGTGATTCCCCAACCCCACCGCTTCTATAGATCTTCAACTTGTTGAATCCCTAGCATACAACTCCTTCGGACATGTTGAGTTCTGCGATACAAGCGGAGTTTATTACGAATGCTGCTGTTGCCATCGGCCTCATCGAATCTACCAATCTTCCGGTCGGTGGTTGAAAGACTGTCTTTTGAATGCGATTACCAAGAGCACGAAGGAAAGATCAGGTGGTGAGAGACATCTCGAAACTTGGTGTTAGAGATTATAGAAGAAGCGTAGAAGATCGAGGCGCAGGAATACATTACGGCTAAAATAATACATTTTCTCTAACGGCCAATTAATGTAAAGTAGAGGTTGAAAAACTGGGATTACATTCCGTTAGTCTCGCAAATATGAATTCAGTATCTGAGCGAATCGTTGGTATACATGCGTGTGCCATTAATCAGGAAGGAATATTTTTATATAGCCACCACCATAGAATAGGGGGTATTTTCATTTAGTCATTCCGTTTGCAACGCATCGAAATACCAAATTTCGACCCTTTAAAGTATATATATAAATCGGATCGTCGTAAAATTCTCAGACGACTTAACGATGTCCATGTGTCTGTCTGTCCGTCTGTTGTAATCACTCTACAGCCTTCGAAAAATGAGATATTGAGCTGAAATTTGGCACAGGTACGTCTTTTTTATGTACGCTGGTTAAGTTCTTGAACGGGCCAAATCGGATCATATATAGACCGATCTGCCGATAAAAGGTCTAATGCCCATAAAAGCTTTATTTTTTATCCGATTTCGCTGAAATTAAAAACAGTGAGTAGTTTTAGGCTTCCCGACATCTGACCAAAATATGGTTCAGATCGGACTATATTTAGATATAGCTGCCATATAGACCGATCTGCTGATAGAGGGTCTAAAGCCCATAAAACCTATATTTATTACCCATATATTTATTACCCAAAGCCCATATATGGGTCAGATCAGACTATATATATATATATATAGCTGTCATATAGGCCGATCTTCCAATTTAGGGTCTTAATCCCATAAAAAGCAGATTTATTGTCTGAAAATGTTACTTGTATAGTAGTACTCGGGACCTGAATAAAATATGATCAAGACCAGCCCCAATTAAGATATAGCTACGGTGGAGTTATAATAAAATAGGATGATTATTATATCCTTGTTAAATTTGGTCCAGATAGGTCCAGATTTGGTTATCGGTGCTGTATATAGGGTTGCCCAAAAAGTAATTGCGGATTTTTTAAAAGAAAGTAAATGCATTTTTAATAAAACTTAGAATGAACTTTAATCAAATATACTTTTTTTACACTTTTTTTTCTAAAGCAAGCTAAAAGTAACAGCTGATAACTGACAGAAGAAAGAATGCAATTACAGAGTCACAAGTTGTGAAAAAATTTGTCAGCGCCGACTATATGAAAAATCCGCAATTACTTTTTGGGCAACCCAATAGAACGATCTCTCGATTTAAAGTCTTGACCCTATATAAAAAGCGCAGTTATTATCTGATTTCGTTGAAATTTGACGCAGTGACTTATGTAAGGCTTTTCGACATCCATGTCCTATATGGTTCAGATCAGTTTGTATTTGGATATAGCTGCCCAAAAGACCAATATTTTGGTCTACAAAATTAAACATTGACTTATATTTATTAGACGACTCAATGTCCGCGACGAATTTGGGTGCATAAGTATTCCAATTTTTATATATTGGGTTGGCCAAAAAGTAATTGCTGATTTTTTAAAAGAAAGTAAATGCATTTTTAATAAAACTTAGAATGAACTTTAATCAAATATACTTTTTTTACACTTTTTTTCTAAAGCTAGCTAAAAGTCACAGCTGAAAACTGACAGAAGAAAGAATGCAATTACAGAGTCACAAGCTGTGAAAAAATTTGTCAACGCTGACTATATGAAAAATCCGCAATTACTTTTTGGGCAACCCATATATACCAGGGGTGGTGGGTATCCAAAGTTCGGCCCGACCGAACTAAATTCCTTTTTACTTGTTCTTCTTGGCCTTGCATCGTCACATACTGGAGAAGGCCCAGCCAATTTAGCAAGGATGTTGTGATATACATGGGCACTCCCGCTCCAATTCTTCCTAGGTATGCAGGCCTGCTCTTCTCCCTTATCGACAACTATCATCACCCATCTGTCCTTAGCGACATTAGCAAGGGTTCTTGGAACCATTTTACTATGGTTAACCTTTGTTCTTTTGGGCATGGGATACCCTCCTGATAACCGCAGCCATTTGGCTGACTCAATGTCCGCACCGAATTTGGGTGCATAAGTATTCCAATTTTTACAGGATTGTGACGAAAGGGGGTTTACATATATATCCGGGGTGATAGGTATCCAAAGTTCGGCCCGACCGAACTTAATGCCTTTTTACTTGTTCTTCTTGACCTTGCATCGTCACATACAAGAGAAGGTCCAGGCTATTTAGCAAGGATGTTGAAGTATACATTGACAATCCCACTCCAATTCTTCCTAGGTATGCAGCCCTGCTCTTCTCCCTTCTCGACAACTATCATCACCCAACTGTCCTTACCCACATTTGCAAAGATTCTTGTAACCATATTACTATTGTTCGCCTTAGTTCTGTTGGGCGAGGCATGCCCTCCAGGTTACCGCTGCTTTTTGGCTGACTGCGGAGCCGTTACCGAATCTACACGTGTAGCCTATGAGGTAGCCTGTGCAGCGAATCTTGGAGCCAATTTAAGGTTGCCTCTCTCCTTATCGGTGAGAGTTTAGGGATCATTTGCACAAAGGCTTTTAATAAACCTGAGAGCGATGCACCTTTTATTATTAAAAGTCCACAAAGAGCGTATTGGTTTGTCAGAGAAGACCGTTGCCTAGGCAAATTATTGGCATATGGAAAAGGTTCGGCTTTATTCTCATGATTCGAGCCAGATGTTTTCGCCAAAAACTCCTGCAAACCAGTTGCTTGTTGGCTAATGGAGCTTGGCGCACCATATGCCGCAGTCGAGGTCTCAGTAGCAGACAACATGAAACGGCCTATACCACCAACACAGCCGTTGGGTTTTTGGAGTTCATTTTAAGCCTACTCCCAGGCGCTAGATCTGGCGCACCACTGGAAACACACGCAAGTCATCAACCGCCTAGTGGATAACACTATCATAGCCAACCTTGTTATTTCGAATATAACTACATATTGCAGGTTGCTTTGTATTCTTGCGAAGCGAAATAACAAATTGTCCGCTCCACGCAACGGTTCCAACAAGAATCCAAATATCCCCAATAAGCATTCTATCCATGCGGAGTTAACGTGTTGCTTTGAGATATAATTTTTTTTTATAAATAACATTTTAATTTGTTTTTTCTCTTTTTGTGTTTAATCCCCTTTAATGAAGAATTCTGGTGTAAAACCCAACAAATATCATGAGCTTGAAACACTTCATAGCACAAAGGCACCAAGTGTACAACTAAATAAACAGTTTATGGCTACAATCGCAAACAATTACAGTTCATGTGCTCAAAGAAACACATATTTACACACACACACACACACATACTCACACACAATCAGACTTATAGAGGAAAGCAAAACATTCAACACTGGAGTTTCAAGGATTCACACTCTTAGCAACGTACATGGATATACCGCACTTAAAATACACATAGCTACACGCACACTGTGACATACACTAATAGCGGCCAAATCCTTTTTATTGCCTTGACAAGATTAACAAAATTTATACGGACGGCTGAAAGGTCTGCTATAATTAGCGCAAAACAAGAGCACATAAATTAAGAGCGCGCATACACACACACACGCACGCACAACAAGCCAGACCAGATACTGCTGTTCAAATGGCCAAAAACCTCCAAAACACGCAAACAAATAAACAAACTAGCAGCAAACGGTAACAGACACTGGCATAGCAAAGCGTACATAAAAAGGCCAAACTCGTCGCAGACACAGAAGGACAAAGCATGTCAAGTGTTTGAAGGCGTCAAAAGCTCCGTGGCTAACGACACAAAACCTCATCTAATTTTTTTCTCTCTCTTTGCCAGCCCGAACACTGTGGCCAGGACCAGCATCAACACCATTTCAACTGGTAAGCGAGCGAATGACAAGAAAAGGATTGCCATTTCGGAGATTTTCTATAAAATAGAGGGATGTTATAGAGATTACATTTAAGGACAATCGTACAAAGTCTTAATGATAAACAAATTTAAAATTTGTCTGAAAACTACATTTCGTCTAGGCAATCAAATCAAAACAACAAAATGGACTAAGTTCGGCCGGGCCGGTGGTTGCCAAATCGGTCAAAAATTTAAGTTCTAGGAGAAGTAGAAGACTAATCAGGATTTATATGGGAACTATATCAGGATATAAACCTACTGGCATCGTACTTGGTATGGATAATAACTTTCAAAATTTCAGACAAATCTGAAAAAAATTGCGGCTCCCAAGGTCTCAAGAAGTAGAATCAAGATATCAATTTATATAGGAGGTACAACAGCTTAAAGACAGATTTGGACTATACTTATCACAGATGGCGACGAAATCGCGAAGAAAGTCATGATGGAAGTCTTAAACCACAAAACCAAGATTTGGCCGTGGAGAAATGGCATGTTTTCTATAGGCAGAAGAAGGAGGAAGGAACTCTCCTTGTGGTTGGCATTGATCAAGTCTCCGTAACAAATTTGGCTAAGACTAAAGGCATGGCGTATTACGGGGCCATGGCCGTCTTTTTCAAAATTGGGAGGACAAGGATAGGCAAATATCCTCATATTGAGCCATAGGGCGGTGCAGTGAAGAGACTCTCAATATCGCCTAAAGGACAGGAGGCATACTACGATAATTCACCGTATCTCTCAATATTGGATAGACTAGGATAAGCGAAGATCCTAATACTAAAACATCAGTCGTGCTAGGACGATAGACCCTACACAGCCTAACGAACAGGGACCTGACAACGTAACAATCAACTACTTTCTCGAGATTAGGAAGACTAGGATGGATAAAGATGCTAATGCTGAAAGATCAGGCAGTGCAGTGACAGAGAACTCCATGCCGTACAGGGAGCCGACGACGAGACGACAACCTACTCCCAAGAAGCCCATTTACTCAAGATTTGGAAGACTAGTATAGCCAAAGATCCTAATAGTCGAACATCAGGCAGTGCAGGGAAGGTAACTCAATACAGCCTAACGAACATGAACCCGATAATTGTGGTCTAAATCGGTAAATAACCTGATATAGCTCCCATTCAAACCGATCTTGACTTATTCAGCCACTAGAGGGCGCAATTTGGTTGAAATTTAGCACCAAGTCAACTGTTCTATGTATGGTCTAAATCGGTTTATAACCCGATATAGCTTCCATATAAACCGATTTCGGATCTTGAATTCTTAAGCCGCTAGAAGGCGCAATTACTACCTGATTTGGATGAAATTGTGCATACAGTGATTTTATATGAATCCAACAACTGTGCCAAATATGGTCTAAATCGGATCGTAACCTGATACAGATCCTATATAAACGGATCTCCCGATTATACTTCTTGAGGCTCCGGAGGGAGCAATTACTATTCGATTTGGTTGAAATTTTGCACCATGACTTTCGCTTTGGTCTCCAACAGCCAATCAAATCTTATCCATTATCTTTTGTTTGTCTATAAAGAGATATCGGGTAAAGATCTCGACAAATGTGATCCATGGTGGAGGGTTTGTAAGTTTTGGCCCGGCCCAACTTAGCACTCTTTTATTTGTTTATCTTTACATGCAATCGGCTAAGTGTTGTCTGTATCTCGTAATAGGTAGTTATTTTCGGAGAAATGTTTTAAATCACTAAGTATAGATACGATAGTATTATCCATTAGGCGGTTGAGGATCTGCGTCTGTTTCCAGTGGAGCGGTAGATCTAGCGCTTCGGAGAAGGCTTAGAATGGACCCCAACGACCCAGCAGATAAGGTGGTGATAACAGACCGTAGCATGTTGTCTGCTAGTGAGACCTGGTGAAGCAGTTGTGTCAGGTTCGCTAGCCGACAGATGATTGGTCGGCAAGGGCTTTCAACGAAGACATCCGGTTCCTGTATTAAGGATAAGGCCGAACCTTTTTATCTTCACGTGCCTATAATTTGCCTTGGCCATCGGCCTTCTCTGACAATCGAACACGCTTTTTAAGAGGTTGGAATAATAAAAGGGGCATTGCTGCTAATGATCCTAAGACCCTTACCGATAAGAAGAGTGACTTCCTTAATAGGGCTCGGAGATTCGATGAATGGCCTACACCAAACGGCACCGCAGTCAGCCAAAAGACTGCAGTCACCTGGGAGGCATCCCATTCCCCAAAAGAACTAAGGCGAACAGTAGTTATATGGGTCCAAGGACCTTTGCTAATGTCACTAAGGACAGATTTTAAAAGTTTAGAGATATACTTCAGGAAGCTATACTTGCCACAGCAAAGTGGCCTACCGAAACTGGTCTCGGCGTTAATCCGTGCAAGAATTCAGTAATTCTTTTCAGCAGTAGATACAAGTTGCCTACAGTGGCACCTGTCTCTTTGGGAGAATGGAATTTTCTATTTACTGAAAGCGCAAAATTTCTGGGAATTTTGCAGGACAGGACATTGAACTTCAAAGCCAACATTTTGGAGAGGGCAAGAAAGGCAACTATTGCCCTATTCACAAAAAATTGACAATAATTGGGGCTTAAGACCGCGCTACATACACTGGGTATATAATGTAATTGTCAGACCTTTAATTGTTTGTAGTGTTGTAGTCAGGTGGACATGGCTTCAAAAGTCTGCCTACTTCAATACTCAACTTGATTCAAAGGATTGCATCACAGCCGCACTGAAGATGACACCATCTGATGCACTGAATTGAATGCTACATCTCATGCCTCTGGATATCGTGGCGAGGCAAATTGCTGCGACCAAAGCTGTGAGGCAAAGGGAGCTTTCTCCTTGGTCTTGTGGCGGCTACGGACACTGTGTTATTCTTGATACAATGTCCGATGGTCCAGGCAGTGTGGATTACACCCTGCCTGAGCCGCTTTTTGGTAAAACGTACTATACCAATATTCCTGATAAAACAGATGGAAACTACGATATCCCAGTTAATAGAACTTACATAGACTTCTACACGGATGGTTCCAAACTATACGACTAGAACTGGTCATATCGATAAGCTTACCCGACCACTGCAGTATGTATCAAGCGGAGTTTCTTGCAATCAAGGAAGTGGTGGAATGACTAAGATATAATGTCATAACGTACAACTGGCATAAATATCCTCTAAGACTGTCGTAGATCTCTCAACGTGATAGCTGAACAGTTCAATATTCACCTGTTCTGGTTGCCGGGCTACAGAGATATCCCATGGATTTGTAAAGCGGATGAGACTAGGAACTACCTCACAAATTTTAGGAGAACTGGAATCTGAGGGTATGCCTCTAGCAACATGTAAGCTTAGTTTTCAGGATCAGTCCCGAAGTTCCGAATGATAGACGGTCACAAAACGGTAGCTGTGACCATTCCAACATTATGTGGCCTAATCTAAATTTGAAGAGGTCTACCGTTTTGCTTAGTCATTGTGCCCGTCATGACAGGTCACAGTTCTGATCGAAAAACATGCTGACAGACTGAAAATTGCCAGTACCGACTTTTGCGAACGCTGTGAGGACATCGAGGAAGAAGGGACTATAAAGCATCCGCTGTGTGTGTGTCCCACTTTGGCAGTTAGAAAGAGTTCCATTTAAAGTTCTCATTTCTTTGAGAACTTGTCTGATTTAGCGGATGTGAACATTCGCAAGTTTTTGGGCTTTTTAAAGCGTTGTGGATGGTTCAACGGTAGGAACTAGAAAGTATCTTCTTCTCCTGTTCCTGTGGTATCACAATGAACGAACACGTCTAAGTAAGTCTGATGTCAGACTGCCACTTTAACCTAACCTAATCTAACCTTCCCCTTCTAGTGCTGACTCCCTTAAATAATCAGCCGTGTAAACTTTACTACTAAATGTTGACGTTCTTCGGCAAGTCCTTCTCCGGCAATTCGTTTTGAAAGTCCCTTTTCATTGACCTTAAACTTGCATCGGAAACCACTCATTAAATTGAGAAAAGTATCTCCGCTGTTCCTTAGAGGAACGTTTATGGGTAAATATGCAATTTTGCACTCGAATAATTTTGAAATCTGAATGCAAAACTGAAAATTAGTTTTTCGGTCAAAAAGGCAACTTTTTATTACCATTTCAAAATGTGTATTTCCATCCCTGCCGTGGATTCTGCTAAAAGTTTACACAAACGACTTAGACCGATTAGAACAGTGCCGGCATAGCTGTGAGCACCTCACAAGCTGGAACATTGAGGTTCGATCTATGTGGTGTTCATTGCTGACACGAGAAGTTTAGCTGCGAGCTACCGGGTCCACAGATTGCGGATAGTGGAATGCTCCATCCGGAGTAGCTGTAACTGTAGTCGCGGACAATCAGCGGTATCGAGTGGAGAGTCTCAGTGAAAGAACGGGTGGCACCGGCTCTTGCACTAATACTGAGTGCCAAAGATGCTCGTTATGACAAGGTGGTGGTATTGGTGCCTTTAAATAACCAAGGGCCACCCTGTTCCCGCGGCGACCTTTGGACCGAAACGAGTTTGCTCACCTACAGGAGCTTGACGAGGATCGCCACCTCCACATGAAAGTATGGTTACAACAACATACAACAACAAAGTCCTTCCTTCGGCAATTCCTTCTCTGGCAATTCGTTTTGAAGGTCCTTTTCATTGAGCCGTGCCGGGATATCTGTGAGCACCTCACAAGCTGGAACATTAAGGTTCGATCGGATTGATGCTCATTGCTGATACGAGAAGCTTAGCTGAGAGCTACCGGGCGCGTCCACAGGTTGCGGATAGTGGAATGCTTCATCCGGAGTAGCTGTAACTGTAGTCGCGGTCAATCAGCGGTATCGAGTGGAGAGTCTCAGCGAAAAAACGGGTGGCACCTGCTCTTGCACTAATACTGAGTGCCAAAGATGCTCGTTATGACAAGTTGAGTTATTGGTGCCTTTAAATAACCAAGGGCCACCCTGTTCCCGCGGCGACCTTTGGACCGAAACGAGTTTGTTCACCTACAGGAGCTTGACGAGGATCGCTACCTCCACATGAAAATGTGGTTACATCGACAACAACCGATTGGAAGTGGAAGTCGTAACAAAACACTACGTACAAACTTTCAGTCTAATCGGCTAATAATGGAGGCCTCCAGGGGCTTAAGATGACAATTCGGGAGATCGGTTTATATGAGAGTTATGTCAAATTATACACCGATTTAGACCATACTTGTCACGATTATAGACAATCATGATAGAAAACTAAAGTTAAAATTTGCCGCTTTTGGGGGCTCAGGATGTCAAATCTGGAGATCGGTTTATATAGGAGCTAAAAAAGGTTACAGATCAATTTGAACCATACCTGGCGCGATCATGTCGGGAAGTCGTGACATTATACTAAGTGTCCAATGGGATCATAATTGCAACTTCTACGGGTTCAAAAAGTTAAGTTGAAGGGCCACTTAATATGGCAACTATATCCAAATCTGAACTGATATAACCCATTTGCAAACCCCAATGACCTACATTAATAAGAAGTATCTGTGCAAAATTTCGAGCTGTAGATTACCGCAGGCGGACACTATTAACGGACAGATAAACGGACAGGCATAGCTTTTGGGTTGCCCAAAAAGTAATTGCGGATTTTTTAAAAGAAAGTAAATGCATTTTTAATAAAACTTTAATCAAATATACCTTTTTTACACTTTTTTTCCAAAGCAAGCTAAAAGTAACAGCTGATAACTGACAGAAGAAAGAATGCAATTACAGAGTCACAAGCTGTGAAAAAATTTGTCAAAGCCGACTATATGAAAAATCCGCAATTACCAATAGATCAACTCAGAATGCCAAGACCATAAAGAGTATATAAACTTTTTATGGTCTTGGCATTCTGAGTTGATCTAGCCATGCCCGTCCGTCTATCTGTCCGTTAATAGTGTCCGTCTGCGGTAATCTACGGTGTTACAAACGAAATGACTAGATTAGTGCGACCCCATCCTATGGAGTTGGTATAAAAAAGGCACCCATCCAGCCCCAGAGAGCTTGTATCCCGCTCGAGCAAATATGGGTTTTCAATAAAAAGGATTTGGGAGTAGAGTACTAGTCTGATACCCAAATTATGGTATGTTTCTGGACTCTTCGTTAAGACTTACTTATTTTCTCCCTGGCAACTCTGTTTATGAACACATGGCGCTCGGACCGCAAAGGCCGCAGGGTTAAGCGTTGTCAACCATTTGAATTGCTTGTATCAAGGCACAGCAATCAGCACCTTTACGTTAACATTTGGGTTTGTTTATTTGCTCGTTTTCGTTTTTTTCTCTGTTTTACTGGCGACCCGTTCTTTGGTCATCACTTTTAATGCTTTTAGCCTCCCTCCACTCTCATTAAACGCCATGCTGCTCACCTGCCGCCCTCATTGGTTGTATGGCGTTAATTTGATGTTAGCAACAGCCAACAACAACTGCAACAATACAAAGATGGAACCATAATTGTGGCATAACAACTTCAAGGCCATATTTTTATAATTTTACGAGGCAGCTTTAGCACCGACCTACCAACCCACCCATAGTCCTTCCACCCTCCTACGTTCCTTCTAAGAGCATTCAATGTGCCACCTCACTGGGCTTAAGAGTCTCCGAAAAATAGGACGTCCAACCAACCCAGCCATTCAACATTTGGCAAGTTGCGAGTTGCAGACGTCTTTGCAGTTTGGTCATTAAAAAGAGCTTTAAGTGGCGCTTTCCTTAATTTATCGCCTACAAATATGCTTAAACGTTTTATGGCTAAAACACGAATTAACGAAAAGAATGGCAAAATAAAAGAAGAATCTCATCGACTTGATGCGGCGAAAAAGCTAAAAAATATACAGTCGTCCAATTACTATGACAAAATAGTGGGCAGCATAGGCGATTGGGATAAGCGCTATCATATTACTGAAATAGTATGATAATGAAGGTCACCGTGGCGCAGAGGTTAGCATGTCCGCCTATGACGCTGAACGCCTTGGTGGCTTTCCCCTCCTAATTCTGGCAACATTTGTGAGGTAATATGCCATGTAAAACTTCTCTCCAAAGAGGTGCCGCACTGCGGCACGCCGTTCGGACTCGGCTATAAAAAGGAGGCCCCTTATCATTGAGCTTCAACTTGAATCGGACTGCACTCATTTATTGGTGAGAAGTTTTCCCCTGTTCGTTAGCGGAATGTTCATGGGCAAAATTTGCATTTGCAATATGATAAAATAAGTAAAAGCGTGCTAAGATCGGTCGGGCCGAATTTTACAGCATTTGTCAAGTTGTTTGCCCGGTATCTCAACTGTGTACTCAACCATTGATCCTCTTTAGGCTGCATTGAGTTTCCCTTTACTGCACTGCCTGATGTTTCAATATTAGGATCTTTGCCTATCCTAGTCTTCCAAATCTTCAGAAAGTCGGTGATGGTTCCAACATCGGGTCCCTGTTCGTTAGGCAGTATTGAGTCTATCTTCCCTGGATTGGCTGATGATTTTACTTATCCTAGTCTTCCCAATATTGAGAGAGTCGGTGATGGTCTCGTCTTTGACCCCCCTGTTCGTTAAGAGGTATTGAATAATCTGCCACATCTTTTGGAGGCCACCGTAGCGCAGAGGTTGTCCGCCTATGACGCTGAAAGCCTGGGTTCGAATCCTGGCAACATATGAGAGGACTATGTATTTTTCTCTAAAACTTAAATGTTGACAAAATTTGCAGGAGGCCACCGTAGCGCAGAGGTTAGCATGTCCGCCTCTGACGCTGACCGCCTGGGTTCGAATCTTGGCAAGACTATCATAAAAATTTTTCACCGTTGGCTTTCCCCTCCTATGCTGGCAACATTTGTGAGCAACTTTGCCATGTAAAACTTCTCTCCAAAGAGGTGTCGCACTGCGGTACTCCATTCTGACTCGGCTATAAAAAGGAGGCCCCTTATCATTGAGCTTCAAACTTGAATCGGACTGTGCTCATTGATATGTGAGAAGTTTGCCCCTGTTCCTTAGTGGAATGTTCATGGGCAAAATTCGCATGTTTGAATATTAGCATCCTTGCCTACCCTAGTCTTCCCAAACTTGAAAAAGACAGCCTTGCCCCAAACATTACCTAAAATTTTGTATTTTATCCACACCATGAGGTATTACGAGGTTGGTTCACTATTAATACCATATGGTAACGAAATAAGTACCTTGGTATCAATATTTCCATCAGTGCTGACCTTTGCTATGGCATAGCTTGCCTTGCTGGGCTTGGGTTGATTCACAATAAACGACCCTAGCCATGCATTCGGAGAATATTCAAATCCAAGGCACGCTGTGAAGTAAAAGATAGGAAGTCAATTTCATTGAAATTTTTCTCTAGAAAATAAATATTTCCTTGAAATTTCGCTCTTTAAATTTTGTCTTTGGCTTTAAGGACAATTTCGTTTAAATTTTGTTGTAAGGAAAATTTTCTTTTCTAAAATTTTGTCCTAAGCGAAAATGGCATTTATTTTTTCAGCCCGATGTGGGACTACGTAATGCCCAACCTAACAAAAAATTTAACTATGAGCTGCCCTTCTTATAGGGCACCTGACTTAAAAAGTGAAAAATTTTCACCATCCATGAACGAATTCAAGCAAAAGCGAATGAAGACAAATTAAATGGAAATCGCCGGAGAAGAGATGTGAAAAGGAAAAACATCCCCTTATGCAACAATACAAAAGGCACAATTGTGCCTACTCAGAATTGTTGTAAACTTAAATAAATTATTGTTGTCGCTCTTACACTTATTATCGCTCTTAAAAATTCCACCAACAAGGAAAAAGCACAGTAGCAACGACAACAACAACAACAGTAGCAACAAGGTAAAGCAAACCATTAACGATAAGTTCCTGGCGATTATTTAAACTTTGGCTGCAATGCCGAATGGCTAACTTGGTGGGCGACTGGCTGGCTCAAGCGTTGGAAAATAGCGAGGCTACACGAATTATGGGCAACATCAGGAAAAGGTCGCATAATCCTTAGAATTGGGGGAAGCGTTGGCGTATTTTGCAACCGGAATAATTTCGGCAAAAGGTTATTTAAATTAATAAGTAAACAATGTTAAGGCCATAACGAGCGATTATGGTTCTTTACAGTAGTGATGATGATTATTATTATAACGACAATAACTGAGTGGACGTTGTTATCAGCGCTAAATGTTTATTGCGATTATTTGCAGCATCCGGATTTAAGATAAAAATTCAAATAAAATTTTCTGCGTAATAAGAACAAAAATGTTATTGAGATGTTAAGTTGCTTCCATTTTTTTTTTTAGAGATATTGGTGGGGGAATTTGGTAGAAAGACAATCAGTAGGAATGTATGAGATGAGAAAATTTTAACTCAAATCAAATGAACATTGGTAATTTTTTGTCCATATTTTTTCGACCCCCTACAGGGAGGTGGCCCACTGTGCTTTGACGAAATACAGCCCACTGTGCTTTGACGAAACACAGCCCACTGTGTTTTGATGAAACACAGTCCTCATTTTAATAGCACTGATATTTTGACCCAGGAGAAAAACTACAGAAAGAGTCTGCCTTATTTATTTCAAGGCAGGGTACTACTGAATCCTCAGTGCGACGGCAGAAGAAAAACATTTAGACTACTCTTTCCAAGAATAAAGGCTCCGTGCCTTCCATTTCCCATACCATTGAGTAGTTTAGGTCCAGCAATACTTTGTCCACGAACCATTCTTCCACACACCCATAGTTCATGGATAAGATCGATGTCAAATCCTCCTGCCATCAGAAGAACCTTAAGTGCCGCTGAAGCGGCCTTACAATGGTGGAGATTAATCTGCAGAAACCGAACGAGAGTCAGGATTCAAAATTTCTTCCATTGCTGCTTTTGCCTCGTCTTATGAATCCCCCGGAAGAAGAAAAGCATTTAGACTACTAATTGCAAAAATACAGCCTCTGTGCTTCCCATTCCCCGTACCCTTGAGTAGTTTAAATCCAGCAATACTTTGTCCCCGAACCATTCCCCAACACTCACATGGTTCCTGGATAAGAACCACGTCAAATCCTATTGCCATCAGAAGGACGTTTAGTGACGCCGAAGTGACCTTACAATGGTGGAGAATAACCTGCAGAAACCGAACCATAGTCAGGATTCAAAATTTCTTCCATTGCTGCTTTTGCCTCGTCTTATGATTCCACCAGGAGTTCATCCTCACAAGATTCGTTCGATCTTATCATGGCGAGGTTCCTTACGCATCCAGCGGCAATTGATAAAGCATTGGTTCCTCTCTTCCTCCGGACACTGGACATTTGCGGTGTAGACGATTCTTCCATAGATGCTTCATAAGCTGCTGCTGTCGAAGCACCTTTTGAGTTCCGTCCTTCTCGCTGTCGCACACCTTGAGTCAAATGCAACTGGATGACCCACCCACACAGGGCTTGTGGGGTCCCGTTTCGACGCCTTCCTCGCCTGTTTTGGTCGTGGTATGTCTCCGATGGAGACCACCGTAGCGCAGAGGTTAGCATGTCTGCCTATGACGCTGACCGCCTGGGTTCGAATCCTGGCGAGACCATCTGAAAAAATTTTCAGCGGTGGTTTTCCCCTCCTAATGCTGGCAACATTTTTGAGGTACTATGCCATGTAAAACTTCTCTCCAAAGAGGTGTCGCACTGTGCCACGCCGTTCAGACTCGGCTATACAAAGGAGGCCCCTTATCATTGAGACTAAAACTTGAATCGGACTGCACTCATTGATATGTGAGAAGTTTGCCCCTGTTCCTAGATTGGAGACATGCAAATTTGCAAATTTGCATGTCTTCATTGTTATTCCAACCTCCTAAAGAAAGTGTTGGTTTGCCCGAGAAGGCCGATGGCCTAGGCAAATTAAAGGGAACGCGATGATAAGAAGGGTTTGGTCTTGTCCTTAAGACTCGAATCGGGTGTCTTCATCAAAAGCCCCTGCTGATCAGTTATCTGTCGGCAAGTGGAGTCTGGCGCAATCCCTCCACCAGTCGAGGTCTCATTCTAAGCCTACTCCCGGGCTTTAGATCTCCAGACAGCTACCTATTATGATTTTCTTGCCGAGCGAAATAACAAAACGTACGCTCCACTCAACGGCTCAAAAGAATCTCCGACGAAATGTAAGGCCAGATGCTAAGCATATATGACCATCAACACACTTCGAAAATGACATCATATGCTGCAACCTTTCCTGTCCTGAAAGGTGGAAATTTTGGCCTAGTACTTTTCTACTACATTCTCCAGTGCATATTTTGTTAGAGTTACAATATTCGAGAAGAATATTTACAAATCCTAGTATTTACATCATTTCCTGGGCTGTTTACCTGTGAAAGGTACCTTTCCGTTTCTTAAAAGCATTTAGTTTTTTTGCGTTTATTTAAAGTTCTTGAGAGCAATCGGGTATTCTTTCAGCTCACTATCCTAACAACAGTTAATGATAGCTGTCGCAAAGTAACACCAGAAATAGTTTTGTCTTCACATTTGGGTAGAAGACTTATATTACATTACTCGGTGCATTGATACAACAAAGCCATTTGTTTGATACCCAACAAACGCTACATCATCCTTTTGATATGTAGCTTTGGTTAAAAACCCTATGCAAAGTTGGAACTAAAAAAATACCATACCATATAGAAACAATACTTCAAATAAAATTAAAACAAGTTAAAAGGCATTAGGTTCGGCCGGGCCGAACTTTGGATACCCACCACCTCGGGTATATATGAAAACCCCCGTTCGTTACAATCCGGTGAAAATTGGATAATTTATGCAGCCAAATTCGACACGGACTGGAGTGGTCTAATAAGTATAAGTCACTGTTCAAATTTTCAAATTCACTGTTCAAATAAAGCTTTTATGGGCTTTATACCCTTTATCTGGGGACAAGTCTATTATATGGCAGCTATACCTAAATAATCGGGTAATAAATAAAGCTTTTATGGGCTTCAGACCCTTTTTCGACAGATCGGTATATACAGCAGCTATATATAAATATAGTCCGATATGGACAATATTTGGGTCAGATGCCGGGAGGCAATTACTCACTGTTTCAAATTTCAGCGAAATCGTATGAAAAATAAAGCATTTATGGGCATTAGACCCTTTACCGGAAAATCGGTCTATATAGCAGCTATATCCAAATATGGTCCGATTTGACCCGTTCAAGAACTCAACCAGCGTGCATCAAAAAGACGTAGATGTGCCAAATTTAAGCTCAATATCTCAATTTTTGAAGGCGGAAGAGTGATTACAACAGTCGGACGGACAGGCGAATAGACGGACAGACACACGGACATCGTTAATCGTCCTAGAATTTTACGACGATCCGAAATATATATACAATACTTTGAAGGGTCTGAAATTGATATTTTGATGTGTTGCAAACTGAATGACTAAATGAATATACCCCCTATCCTATGGTGGTGGGTAGAAAAGAAACCAAGAAAAATAATGGTAAGGTTTTCCTTATCAAATGGACTTCACTTTACAAATGTCTTGTTTAAAAAAAAAATGTGTACTTCCCTCAGTGTCACATATTTTTATTTCCACTTTGACCACACAGAACTCTCGTACATTTTTCAATCCACAAGGGAGTTGCATTGTCAAGATTGCTCTGGAAACTGTTTTCTCTTTTCTACCCAGAAGCAGAAAACCACACATGAAAATATTAGTAGTTTCTTCATTTTTGCATCATTTTTGTTTTTACTGCCAAATTGATGAAATAAATAAATGCTGCCCCCCAGCCACAAAAAGAGTTGATCCGCAACCCAAGCCCCAACTACCGTATGCATAAATGGGGTTAAAAACAAATGTATGCAGGGACTACAATGTCCTGTCAAACCAATCGATGGATTGACTGATTGCCTGCCGGTGGTATCGTCCAGTATTTTCGCAACAAAAGTAGCGACAGTAAAATGTAATTTTCAGCAACAATTGCCAAAAGTGGTATTTTGATTAATCGTCGATTTACATGAGAATTGCATGCATTTTTGTGCAACGTTGGCAAAAATATTCTTTTATAAAAATTCACACATAAATATGTTTGGGTGGGCGTATGTGTATGTGCGTCCGCATGTCTATGTGATTCATTTGCTATGCAACTCCATATTCTCATAGTGTTTCTGTAACGACTCTGCCATGTTTCCTTTTAAAACATTGTGTATGGTTAACTTACCAAGAAAGACAGGTATGTTGAGTTTGTTGTATGCTTTCTAACAATTAGTGTGTTTGGTAGTTTAAATGGCAGCATATTAGTTATGTTGACTAAATATTGTTGTTGTAGCCGCATTGCATGTGGAGATAGCGATACTCGTCAAATTCCTAAAGATGAGTAAGATCGTTCCATCCCGTAGGAACAATCGCTGCGGGAAAGTGATGGCCATTACTTAAAGACGCCACAAAAAATAGCCTTGTCATTTCGAGCATCGGTCAGTCTTTAATCAAGAGCCGGTGCCGCCCGGCCTCTCATTGACACTCTCCACTCGATACAGCTGATTATCCGCGACTGCAGTTGCAGCTACTCCGTATACGAAGCATCCGATTATACGTAACCTGTGGACGCGCCCGGTTTTAGCAGTTATTTTGTCTGCAGTTATTTAAAACGCTTTACATATAAAACTTAAATGGTCTGGCTCTTTGTCTTAGGGAGATATACTCCGCTTGTAGCAGCATGACGTATATGTTAAAGGGAGGGACACAAGAAGGAAAAACTTACCTTGCGAAGCTGAAAGATTTTCTTCCAATTAGTCCGTCATCCTTTGTGCTGAAGACTCTAGAGTGGTTAATAGGAACATATCTTAGGAAAGAAAGTCCCTGGAGGTCGCTTGTCTGGGCAGCAGCATGCATATAGTAAGGGAAAGTCCACTGAAATAGCCCTTCAAGTTCCCAAGCAGAGACTCCTTATAGTATACAGTCAGTTAGTCAGTCAGTCAGCTAGTCAGTTAGTCAGTCAGTCTGTCTATAAATCTGTCTGTCCGTCCATCTGTCTGACCTTTCGTTCAACTATCTGTCCATTCAACTGTCTCTCCTCCAGTCTGTCCGTTTGTCTGTTTGTTGATCCGATTCAATGTTGTTGAACTGAGATTTAGAACATTAATTTGTGTTAGACCCTTCGACATAATTGCTGAGTATTGTCTAGTTGCCATAAAGGCGAATCCTTCGATTTATAGTAGCGAGCTCATAAATAACTTTTTTCCCTCATCATCTGTGTCCAATATGCCCTTGAATCCTTCGATTTATAGTATTGAGCGCATAAATACAATAACTATTTTGGATCCCTTATCATCTCTGCCCAATATGGTCTAAATCGGTACATAAGCTGACATACAGGCTAACCTCCCTGTATAGGATATTGGACCCATAATAAGCGCCTTTATTATCTTCCTTCGCGAAATTGCAACGAACAGTGATTTGTATTGGACCCCTCAACATAAGCGCCTAGCATGGTTCAGGTTTGACTACATTTGGATATATCCGCCATATATACCGATTTCCTGATTTACCGTCTCAAATCTATTAATGTTTTATTTTGTTTCATTCGATTTCGCTACATTTGTTGGGACGTTGGGTTGCATTAAACTTCTCAACATGGCGCCGAATATGATCCAAATCGGACCACATTTGGATACAGCTGCCGTATGGACCGATCTGCAGATTAAGGGTGTATATCTTACCCAATATCAACAAAATATTGACACTGATAGGCTTTGAATCAAGACCAATATGCCCGTGGTGGTGGGTATCCTAAGTTCGACCCTGCCTAATTTAATTCGTTAATCTAGTCGTAGTTAATCTAGTCATACCGTTTTTAACACCTCGAAATATTGATCAAGGACACCATAAAGTATTGGGTTGCCCAAAAAGTAATTGCGGATTTTTTAAAAGAAAGTTACAGAGTCACAAGCTGTGAAAAAATTTTTCAACGCCGACTAAATGAAAAATCCGCAATAACTTTTTGGCAACCCAATATATTCTTGATCGTCTCGAGATTTTGAGTCGAAATAGCCATGTCCGTCCGTCCATCCGTCTGTCCATCCATTCATCCATCCGTCTGTCCATCCGTCCATCCATCCGTCCATCCATCCGTCCATCCATCCATCCGTCCTTCCATCCGTCCATCCATCCGTCCATCCATCCGTCCATATATCCGTCCATCCATCCGTCAGTCCGCTCATCCGTCCGTCAGTCCGCTCATCCGTCCGTCCATCCATCCGTCCGTCCATCCGTCCGTCCACCCGTCTGAAAATCCATCCGTTTGTCCATCCGTCCGTCCGTCCGTTCATCCGTCCGTTTATCCGTCCGTCCGTCCATCCATCCGTCTGTCTATCCATCCATCTGTCCATCCGTTCGTCTGTCAAAATCACGACAGCGGTCGAACGCGTAAAGCTAGCCGCTTGAAATTTTGCAAAGATACTTAAAATTGATGTAGGTCGTTAGGGATTGCAAATGGGCCATATCGGTTTAGATTTGGATATAGGTCCCGTATAAACCGATATCCCGATTTGATTTCATGAGATACTCGAAGCTTAATTTTTCATCCGATTTATACTCACCACCATAGGATGGGGGTATACTAATCTAGTCATTCTGTTTGTAGCACCTCGAAATATTGATCTAGGACCCAATACATATATATATTCTGGATCGTCTCGACATTCTGAATCGAACTAGCCACGTCCGTCCGTCCATCCATCCGTCTCTCCCTCCGATCGTCCATCCGTCTGTCGAAATCACGATAGCGCTCGAACGTGTAAATCTAGTCGCTTGAAATTTTGCACATATACTTAAAATTGTTGTAAGTCGTTGCGGATTGCAAATGAGCCATATCAGTTCAGATTTGGATAAAGCTCTCATATAAACCGATATCACAATTTGATTTCTTGAGCCCGATTTAGCTGAAATTTGCATATAGTGTTCTGTTATCACTTACAACAACTGTGCCAAGTACGGTTCAAATCGGTCTAAAATCTGATATAGCTCCCATATAAACCGATATCCCGATTCGACTTCTTGAAATCCTGGAAGCGTCAATTTTCATCTAATTTGGCTGAAATTTTGCACGTAGTGTTCTGCTGTGACTTTCAACAACTGTTTCAAGTACGGTTCTTATCGGTCAAGAACCTGGTATAGCTCCCATATAAACCGATCTCCCGATTTGACTTCTTGAGCATATGGAAGCCACATTTTTTCCGATTTGGCTGAAATTTTGCACATAGTGTTCTGTTATGGCACAACTGTGCCAAGTTCGGTCCAAATCGGTCAAGAACCTGACATAGCTCTCATATAAACCGACCCCCGATTTGATTTCGTGAACCCCTGGAAGCCTCAATTTTCATCCGATTTGGCTGAAATCTTACACGTAGTGTTCTGTTATGAATTTTAACAACGGTGTCAAGTATGGTCCAAAGCACCTACAAGTCGCGATTTCTATCCGATTTGGCTGAAATTTTGCATATATTGTTCTGTTATGACTATCAACAACTGCGCTAAGTACGGTCCAAATTGGTCTATAACCAGATATAGCTCCCATATTTTAGCAGAATCCACGGTAGTGGGTTCCCAAGATTCGGCCCTCCGAACTTAGCACGCTTTTAATTGTCTTATTTTCCTTTCCATACACAAAGCAACAGCGAGAGCCGTTTCCGTTGTCGTTGTCTAGCGTTCGAAGCCATCAATACAACATCCAACTGATTCACAGAATCATGTGCACCATGGAAGTGGTGTAATTGTGGCAGACAAAAAATCTTTCATTACACGAAAACAAATTCATTGGGAAAAGTTTCAGCTAAAAGTCAGGGTTGTCGAGCGTGATTAATGTGGCATTTGTATCAGAGAGGCAGTTTTGCAATAAATACGACAAAATACAACACACTAACGCACGGCCCTTAAAGCCATCACACCTAATATGGTTGAAAAGTCTTCTAACCAAACGCGTCCTATAGAGGTTGGTGTGTGTTGCGATCTCTGGCTTTCCTTTTCTACTTGCAAAGGAAATTTCCGATCATTGAGCTCGTCTCGAAAGAGAAACAAACAAAAATTGTGAAATTTAATGATCTTCGGCCTAACTGGCAAAAAACTTGAGAAGGAAAAAATTCGCCAGAACCCGGCTGGGATTCGAATCTACGCACACAGCGAGAGCCGTTACCGTTATCTAGCGTTCGAAGCCATCAAAACAACTTCCAACTGATGCACAGAATCATGTGCACCATGGAAGTAGTGTAATTGTCGCAGATAAAAAATCTGTTATTACACGAAAACACATGCATTGCGAAAAGTACAGCTAATAGACAGGGTTGTCGGGCGTGATTAATGTGGCATTTGTATCAGAGAGGTTTGCAATAAATACGATCAAATACAACACACCAACGCACGGCCCTTGAAGCCATCACACCTCATATGGTTGAAAAATCTTCTAACAAAAGACGAAACGCGTCCCATAGTGGTTGGTGTGTGTTGCGATCTCTCGCTTTCCTTTTCCATTTGCAAAGAAAATCTACGATCATTGAGCTCGTCTCGAATGAGAAACAAACAAAAATTGTTAAATTTAAGTTTTAAAAATTCACATTTTTCATTTTATTTCTTTCAATTTATGATTTTTAATTAAAAATAAAATTTTAACAATAGATGGGTATTTACATTCTCTTTACCAACTCTTGTGTAACATATTACCGCTGTCCATTTGACCGAAACGAAACCACCGTGAGACTTGCCTTCGTCGAAGTCCTTTATTTATATTTATTTG
This sequence comes from Stomoxys calcitrans, assembly GCF_963082655.1. NCBI lineage: Eukaryota > Metazoa > Arthropoda > Insecta > Diptera > Muscidae > Stomoxys > Stomoxys calcitrans. Next base: position 109,456,626 of record NC_081555.1, on the reverse strand, counting down.
TATTCAATTTTACATTTCAGTATTTTTTAACGAATAGTTTCCGTTTACAATATTTTTCAATTTCCCGCAAGGGTGAATGGGTTTGTGCCTGCGTGTGTGTGTGTGTGTGTGGTAGTAAATGTGTGCCATTCACGTTTTCCTGCTTATTCAGGAATACAATTTCACAATAAATAATTTGTTGCACACCAAAAGAAAAATTCACAAAGTTACAGAGAAACAAACGTGCTAAGTTCGGCCGATCCGAATCTTGGAAGCCCAACACCATGGATTCTGCCTAAAATTAGCCAAGTCGGGCAAAAGTTAAAGCTGCAAGGTCCTTAGAAGACCTGTCGTGTTTTAATGGGAGCTATGTCAGGTTATACACCGATTTGGACGAAATCGGGAAGGATGCTATATCAGGTTATACACCGATTTGGACGAAATTGGGAGGTAGGTTTATATGGAAACTTCATCGGGTTGTAGACTGATTTAAACCGTACTTCGCATGATTGTAGGAGATCATAATATAATAATGCGGGCAAAATTTTCGCTAAATCGGACAACAATTAAGGCTTCCAGGGGTTAAAAACATTAAATCGGGATGGAGTTTTATATGGGAGCCATATCAGGTTATAGGCTCATTTGGACCATACTTGGCACGGTAGTTGGAGTTCACAACAGAACACTTTGTACAAAATTTCAGCCAAGAGGAAAACAATTGCAGATTTCAAGGGCTCAAGATATCAAATCGAATGACCACCTTGTATGAGAGCTGTATTCAAATCTGAGCCGATATTGCCCATTTGCAAAGAACTACACCAATGAGAAGTCTCTGTGCAAAATCACCAAAAGATATCTTTATTCGTTCGACCCCTATCGTGATTTCCACAGACGGACGGATGAATGATTAAGGCTAGATCGACTTAGAATATCAAAAATATATAAACATTACTAGGTCTCACATCAGTATTTCGAGGTGTTACAAACGGAATGACAAGATTAGTATAACCTCTATCCTATGGCGGTGGATATAATAAACGTTTATTGATTGACTGATTGTGAATGACCTCAAATGCAGCACCAATGCGGCATTCGATACCGCATGGCCAACTGAGACATTTGATTCTTCATTCACCAACTCGCTCTTCTTTAGCCCTCAGCCCCAAACAGTGGTAAATGGGTCTCTGGTATGGTTAAGTGGTCGTGTAATTGAACGCTGGTAGTGCCACCATTTCACAAAGGGGAATCACAAGTATGCAGCCATTCAAGCGGGATTTATGCAACAAGCCACGACTGTACTCACAGCCACAATGTGAATAAACAAGAGGCAATTTTTTTCAAGCATATGTTAAGGCAGGCTTAAAAAAAATGGAAGGGGGTGCATATGACGATGAAAGGTTGTGAAGTTGGATAACGGCGTAGCCATATGTAAATTGCTTTGTGGAGAGTTCCAACAGAATTGAAAAGTAAACAATAAACCAATAAAGGTATTGTTTTGTGTGTTTATAACAGTTTCCATATTTATTTAAATAAAATTTAATTTAAATTATTATTGGTACTTTGGCTAAATATTTAAAAAAAACCCTTTTCCCGAGAAATTCAAAGTTACCACAAAATTCCAAAACAAAAAAATATTTCAAAATTACGATTTGGAAAATGCTTATATGCTTATGAACATTCCATTAAGTGGAACGGTGATAAACTTCTTACGTATTAAGCTCAATGATAAAGACTTCCTCTTCAAAGACGATGTCGAACGGCGTGTATCAGATCTATACCACTTTTGGAGAAGTTTTTATGCATGGCATTGGACCTCACATATGTCGCTAGCAATCGAATGTTGCCAGGATTCGAACCCATGCGTTAAGCCTACCGATAAGGGGCCTCCTTTTTTATGCCGAGTACGAACGGCGTGCCTTATAGTGACACCACTTGGTTCAGAATTTATAACATGGCAGGATATCGCACAAATTTGCCCAACATTAGCAAGGTGAAAACCATCGCTGAAAAATTTTCTGATGTTCACGCCGGGATTTGAAGCCAGGTGTTCGGCGTCATAAGCGGACATGCTAATCTCGGCGTTATGGTTTGGATAATAGTTGGTCTGATTCGGATAATTGAATCTCGACAACCAGCCTAGTCCGAACGGCATGCCGCAGTGCGACACCTCTTTGGAGAGAATGGGGTAGTATCTCACAAATGTTTCCAGCATTAGGAGGGGAAAAACACCACTGAAATTTTTTTCTGATGGTCTTGCCAGGATTCGAACCCAGGCGTTCAGCGTCATAGGCGGACATGCTAACCTCTGCGCTACAGTGAAGTTTATTTACAATTGGAGTTTATTAAATATATTACAATAAAATATGGCCAATAGTAAACTGTTCAGTGTGAACATAGGGCATCAACAAGCTCTCTCCATCGAGTTATATTGTTGGCCTTGATTTTGCGATATATGGGTTGATTCCAACTCACTTTTCGTACAGCGGATCCATGTGTTTTTCGGGCGTCCCCTTCCTCGCTGTCCTTGCTGGCTCCATTCTAGAATATTTCTCGCTATATCATCACGCGGTCGGCGTAGGATATGACCGAATCAAGTCCATTTTCTCTTCCGGATTTCTGCATCAACAGGGGAAGTGGTTGTTCTTATTTGCAATTCTTCATTTGAAATACGGTTTGGCCAGAAAATTGAAGTATTTTTCGAAGGCAGCGATTTATGAAAACTTGAACTTTACGGGTAGTCGCTTGTGTCAATCCCCAAGTTGTACATCCATATAATTAAAATAGATTCCACGCTACTGTTAAATATCCTGACTGTTGTATTGTGCGAGATGTCACTGCATCTCCAAATGTTGTTGATTTTAAGTTTATGTCTGCCTCTGGTCTTCTGTCCTTTGTTATTTTGCTGTCAATATAGGAGAAGTTGTCAACATCATCAATGATATGGTCGTTTATAGTGAGCGGTTTCAGGTTTCATGTTCCTATCCTCATCAATTTGGCCAATGCTATGTTTATCCTCAGGCCTATTTTGACAGCATTTTCGTTCAGTCGTTCTATTGTAGTTTCGCCTTTATGTGCTCGAACCGATGCGCAATGAGGCATATATTATCCGCGTAGGTGATGTCTCTGAGGAAGTCTTCTGCGCTCATTCTAAAATCTCTGACACCAAGTTTCGAGGTGTCTCCCACAACTTGATATTTCTATCGGGCTTTTGGTCTTCCCGGTTTGCGTGTACCACTGTGTTTGCCTTCAAAAGATTTCTTTGCTGGAGCTTCATTCATTCTGACAACATGACTTGAGCCAACGCAGCCGTTGTATTTTGATATGTGTATTGGAGGTCACCGTAGCGCAGAGGTTAGCATATCCGCCTATGACGCTGAACGCCTGGGTTTGAATCCTGGCGAGACCATCAGAAAAGATTTTCAGCGGTGGTTTTCGCCCCCTAATGCTGGCAACATTTGTGAGGTACTATGTCATGTAAAACTTCTCTCCAAAGAGGTGTCCCACTGCGGCACGCCGTTCAGACTCGGGTGTAAAAGGGAGACCCCTTATCATTGAGCTTAAACTTGAATCTGACTGCACTCATTGTTATGTGAAAAGTTTGCCCCTGTTCCTTAGTGGAAGGTTCATGGGCAAAATTTGCAATTATGCTATCGACGTCATACAGCTCATACATATCGTGGTTCATACGTCGCCTATATTCTCCACAAACACAAACTGGTTCATATATTTTACGAAGAATCTTTCTCTCAAATACTCCAAGCACTGCCTCATCTGCTTTCACAAGTACCCATGCTTCAGAACCATATAACAGCACGGGTAGTATCAGTGTCTTGTATAGTGTAATCTTCGTCTGTCGAGAGGTGGCCTTGTTTCTAAACTGCTTACTTAGTCCAAAGTAGCATCTGTTTGCCAGTATTATTCTTCGCTTAATCTCAAAACTGGTGTCATTCGTTTCGGTTACAGCGGTGCCGAGGTAGATAAAGTTACTGACTGTCTCAAAGTTGTGGTTCCCAACTTTCAACATTTTCTTTATCTGCTCGGTTGTGGAAAGGCTTATTAAGAGATGAAACCATCCATTTCGTCTTATCTCCATTTACAGCCCGACCCATTTTCAGTGACTCTCTTTCGATTCTTTCAAAGGCTGCAGTTACTACTTCCGGTGACCGACCTATGATGTCGATGTCGTTGGCATAGGCGAGTAGCATGTGTTCTCTTGTGATTAGTGTGCCATATCTATTCACATCTGCATCTCGTATAATCTTCTCCAGCAGGATATTAAAGAGATCACTCGAGAGGCTGTCTCCTTGCCTGAAACCTCGGTTGGTATTAAATGGTTCGGAGAAATTCTTTCCTATTCTTACTGAGGAACGCGTATCAGAAAGTGTAATCCTGCAGAGTCTTATTAATTTTGCAGGGATACCAAACTCAGACATGACTTGAAATATCCTTGAACGTAAAGGAGTATCGAAGGTGGCTTTGTAGTCAACAAAGAGATGGTAGGTGTAGATTTGTCCTTCTCGGGTCTTTTCCAGGATTTGGCGCAGTGTGAAAATCCGTTCCATGGTGGATTTACCAGGTCTAAAACCGCATTGATAGAGCCCAATTATCTCATTGCCTTTAGGTTTTAATCTTTCACACAGTACGCTCGAGAGTATCTTGTATGCGATGGGGAGGAGACTTATTCGTCTGTAGTTGGCACATTCCGTCTTGTCTCCTTTCTTGTGTACAGGACATAGTGTGTTGAGGTTCCAATCAACTTCTAGCCAGATTGCGCAGATAAGCCGATGCATACGCCTTATCAGCGTGTAGCCTCCGATCTTAAATAGTTCAGCGGGAAACCCATCGGCTCCTGCTGCCTTGTTGTTCTTTAGTCGGGTCACTGCTAATTGGACCTCATTCTGACTAGGAGGTAAACATTCTATACCATCATCAGGAATTGGTTCTGCGGTATCCTCTTCGCCGCCAACGTCGGAGACTAGCAGTTGGGTAAAATGTTCTTTCCATATCCTCAGCATGTTATCTGTGGCAGTTACCAGATTTCCTTCTTTGTTTCTGCAGGAGGATGTGCCTGCACCAAAGCCATCGGTTTGATGTTTAATTCTTTGGTAGAATTTCCGGACTTTATTCTGACTACTGCACATCTCAATTCGCTCACACTCACGTCTTTCCATTTACTTTTTCTTTCTGCGGAATAGACGTTTCTCCTCTCTCTTTTTCTCCCGATACCTCTCCTTCATCCGGCGCGTTGCAACTGATTACAGGGTTGCCCTATATGCCGCATTCTTGGCTTCAGTAGCATCTCGACATGCTTGGTCGTACCATGGGTTTCTTGGAGGAGGTTTCCAGTACCCAAGTACGGATTTCGCGGCATATTCCATGAAGTGGGAAATAGGCCACATGGAGGCCACCGTAGCGCAGAGGTTAGCATGTCCGCCAATGACGCTAAACGCCTGGGTTCGAATCCAGGCGAGACCATCAGAAAAAATTTTCAACGGTGGTTTTCCCTTCCTAATGCTGGCAACATTTGTGAGGTACTATGCCATAAAAAACTTCTCTGGAGTCCGAACGGCTATAAAAAGGAGGCCCCTTATCATTGAGCTTAAAACTTGAATCGGACTGCACTCATTGATATGTGAGAAGTTTGCCCCTGTTCCTTAGTGGAATGTTCATGGGCAAAATATGCAAATTTTTGGGCAATAGTTTGCCCCTACGCCATTATATCATCGGAACAAGCAGTGCTTTCATCAAGCAGTTGGGTCAGTCGTGTGGAGTATGCAGCTGCCATTTGTTGTGTTTGCAGCTTTTCAATGTCCAGCTTCTGTGCAGTGTCAGATCGTACTTTCCTCGCCATGTTCAAACGGGTACGAAACTTTCCTGCAATAAGGTAATGATCCGAGTCTATATTCGCTCCATGGATCGATAGTACATCTAACACACTGGATGAATGCCTTCCATCTATCACAACGTGATCAATTTGGTTTCTCGTGTTTTGATCGGGTGACAGCCATGTGGCTCTGTGAATATTTTTATGTTGAAATCTGGTGCTACTTACTACCATGTTTTTTGCCGCAGGGAAATCTATCAGCCTCAACCCATTACTGGACGTTATATCGTGTAGGCTAAATTTTCCGACTGTTGGACCAAAAATGTCTTCCTACCCTATCTTCGCATTATCAGATCTCCCAGAACGATTTTAATATCATAAGCGGGGCAGCGGTCATATTCTCTCTCTAGGCGCTCGTAGAAAATATCCTTGGTCTGCTCGTCTTTGTCTTCCGTCGGGGCATGGGCACAAATAAGGATGATGTTGAAGAATTTGGCTTTTATGCGGATTGTGGCTAGCCTCTCGTCCACCGGAGTAAAGCTGGTGACAAGGTGTTTCAGTCTCCGACTAACCACAAATCCACAGCCAAATTCATGCCTCGTGTTATGGCAGCTATGGCATAGTTTGTCACCGTTTGGTGTTGTAGTGACGCCATTCCCAGTCCATCGCACTTCCCGTAAGGCGGTAATATCTGCCTTGTACTTCTCTAATACATCCGCCAGGGCGTATTGCTGGTCCTTCGAAGCATAAGAAACAGCGCGATCGTTCTAATTGCTGGTCGGGTGCTTCCAATACATCCTCATCTTTTATTATTGCCTTTGGCCTTATATTGTTGCCGCTTATTTGTTTTACTGACTCGTAGATACTGCGCATGTTCCACTCTGTTTATAAGACCTCGAAATATTTGTCTAAGATCCCATGAAGTATATATATTTTTGATCATCATGTCATTTTAAGTTGATCTAGCCATGTCCGTCCGTCTTGTACGTTAGCTTTCGAATTAGTAAAGCTAGGAGCTTGGAATTTTTCACAAATACTCCATGACAAGTACGGTCCATATCGGTAAGTAACTTGATATAGCTCCTTTATATTTGAAAAAATCATTTAAAGAACTTGACAAATGCGACCCATGGTGGAGAGGATGTAAAATTCGGTCCGGCCGAACTTATTTTCTATAGATACAAATTCAGTTTTGACAAAAAAGTTTAAACAACATTTTCTTTAGAAAAGATACAATTCTTTGAAATTTTGTTGGGAAGTATAATTACGTTCAGTTTAGTACACTTTAAATAAAGCCCCAAATAATTCGCACAACGAAGAGAATACGGCTTTTAGCCTAACCCAACATACTCCCTTCTGTTCTTTGATGTCTACCTTCTTTTGGTATGATGTTATGCTTTTGCTTAAAAAAAACTTTTCGCGAAATGTATTCAAAGTTATTTGCATACCGACATTTGCCACTTAATTGAGTCAATCGTAAAAGGCTTTGAGCAGCCATAAATCAATCCAAGATCATTAAAGGAATGAACTCTATCCGCAACGAATTTAAACAAATCGCGGCAATTAAAAGGCCATTGATTACAATTCGGCTCGCCATATCGATGTCACTATGATGTAATATTACATAACTGATGCAAATTTAATGCGTCACTCCATTGATAAGCATGAATCTATTCATACCGCTAGTGATTAATTCCATGAATTTTAATGATAATTTCACACAATAACAAAACTCACAATGTTGTATGAAAATCCAAATGTGGAAAAAAAAACAACAAAAAGGCAGCACAGAGGTCATTAGAGAATTTAACAATAAAGAAATTAGTAAAACCACAATTTGCTTCAAAAGTCAATATGACCCTTTGATAAAAAAAATACTCTCATTAAAATGCATACGTCATAACAAACATGAAAATAGGCAGACAGTGTTTAAAAACCAAATAAAAGAAGAAACAAGTAAAAAGGCGTAAAGTTCGGCCGGGCCGAACTTTGGATACCCACCACCTCGGGTATATATGTAAACAACCTTTCGTCAAAATCCGGTGAAAAATGCATACCTTATGCAGCTATATCGAAATATGATCCGATTTGGACCAATTACTAAAAAGTACAAGTCATTGTTCAAAAGTATATAACAAAATACTGGTTTTTTTAGAAGCTATATCTAAAAGTAAACCGATCTGAACGATATACGATACGGAAGTCGAAAAGCTTAACATAAGTCACAATGTTAAATTTCAGTGAAATCGGATTCTAAATGCTCCTTTTATGGGGTTAAGACTTTTAATCGAGATATCGATCTATATGACAGCTATAGCCAAATCTGGACCAATCTGGGCCAAGTTGCAGAAATATCAAAGGGCCTAACATAGCTAACTGCCCCAAATTTCGGCGATATCGGAAATTAAGTGCGCCTTTTATGGGCCCAAAACCTTAAATCGAGAAATCGGTCTATATGTGAGCTATATCCAAATCTGAACCGTTCTGAGCCAAATTGAAGAAGAATCTCGAAGGGCCTAACACAACTCTCTATCCCAAATTTCGGCGAAATCAGACAATATATGCGCCTTTTATGGGCTCAAGACCTTAAATCGAGAGATCGGCCTATATGGCAGCTATACCCAAATCTGGACCGATTTGGGCCAAATTGAAGAAACACGCCGAAGAGCCTAACACAACTCACTGTCTCAAATTTCGGCGAAATTGGACAATATATGTGCCTTTTATGGGCTCAAGACCTTAAATCGAGAGATCGGCCTATATGGCAGCTATACCCAAATCTGGACCGATCTGGGCCAAATTGAAGAAACACGCCGAAGAGCCTAACACAACTCACTGTCTCAAATTTTGGCGACATCGGACAATAAATGTGCCTTTTATGGGCTCAAGACCTTAAATCGAGAGATCGGCCTATATGGCAGCTATACCCAAATCTGGACCGATCTGGGCCAAATTGAAGAAACACGCCGAAGAGCCTAACACAACTCACTGTCTCAAATTTCGGCGACATCGGACAATAAATGTGCCTATTAATGTCTCAAAACCTTAAATCGAGAGATCGGTCTATATGCCAGCTATATCCCATTCTGGACCGATCTAGGCCAAAATGAAGAAGAATATCGAAGGGCCTAACACAACTCACTGTCCCAAATTTTGGCAAAATCGGACAATACATGCGCCTATTATGGGCTCAAGACCTTAAATCGAGAAATAGGTCTATATGGCAGCTATACCCAAATCTTGACCGATCAGGGCCAAATGAAAGGGGGATGTCAAAGGGCTAATAAATGTGGCTTTTATGGGCCTAAGACCATAATCGGCGGATCGGTCTATATAGGGGCTATATCAAGATATAGTCCGATATAGCCCATCTTCGAACTTAACCTGCTTACGGACAAAAATAGTATCTGTGCAAAGTTTCAGCTTAAGAAGTCGAATCGGGAGATCGGTTTATATGACAGCTATATCAGGTTATGGACTGATTTCGACCATACTTGGCACAGCTGTCATACCAAAACGGTGTGTGCAAAATTTCAGCCCCATAGCATAAGAATTGCACTCTCTAGGAGCTCAAGATGTCAACCCGGGAGATCGGTCTATAAAGCAGATATATAAGATTATTAATCGATTTGGACCATACATAGCACAGTGATTGGAAGTCATGACAGTTTTGTGAAGAAGGCAGTAGATTTTCATAAAAAATTACTCTTTCTCTTTATTTTGTCCAAAACACACACTGTACATATAATTCCCCACATAAGCCACAAGCAAAGCACCTACCTCAATGTGCCCTGAAGTAGCCACAAACAGGTAGTCCACCTTTCTTCTGATTTATTTGTAGCGACCCATCGATTTGAACAAAACGAAAATGAATGAAAATTATCATCATTGTAAATTCTTTATGGTAGCCCCCCCCCCCAAGCATAAACAGAAGACTTAAAAGGCGTAGAAAACAATGGAGGTGTAGGAAAAAAAGCGGGGACCCTCTTGAAACGATTTCGATTGCTGTGGTAGTGTAGTGTGGTGAGGCGCGGTTGATTAACGCCAAATTGTGATGGCAGTTGGGGTACAATGAAAGTACCTGAATTGAACTGAAGTGACCAAAAAAACACCACAATCAGCACCAGCACCTTTCGGCACAGAAGAGCAACTTATTCGCTACCTGCTGCAGCTGCTGTTGGTGCTATATCGCTAAGCAATTTCTTCTTTCTTGGGCTGTTGGTTGGTATGCCATGGTGTATGGTGTATGCTGTCTGCCGCCACCATATGGAATTGATGAATGAATGAATGAATAAAAAAAGAAATTATAAATCTATAAACAGAAATTTCATAATCAACAGCAGATTGTTACATAAGATTTTCACTTTTTTTGCCTTCCGCCTCTTCTGAAGGTTTTTTCTTTAGGTTAATAAATAGAAGAAAAAAAATCAAAACAGCGATGCTATTGAATTTTAAAAGTCCCCTCTTTGTTGTAGTTGTACTTCGTATAATAGGGAGAAAAAAAGTGGTAAATTAAAAATACATTTTAATGTTATGTTATGCCCGAAAGGTGTTTTTAATACGGCTGTCTCCTACCATGATCCAAAAAAATTAAAAAAAATACAGGAACTCTTGTAGTTCAACTGTTTATAATTTTTGGTGGGATTGCCGATTAATGTCTTTGTTACATATATTAGGGAAAGTAAAATTATGTTTTAAGGGCAACTTTAAAGATTATGTTATGTGATTCATGATGATTTATGAATTATTGGACATCACTTGACATATTAAGTGTATCAAAATGAAAGTGAAAGAAATTTGGATATTGTCGGGCATTGGCCGCATTTAGGTTGAATAAGATTGTATGTAACCTGCAATTCATATGAGAAGTAATTATCAGAATAAAATCGTGTAGATGGTATAACAACGGAATAACAAAAATGGTTTCCCTCTGGTTCGCTGTTGCCATGAAAAATATATCTGCACTTACACTAATATGAAGACATGCAGCAATAAGGCAATGAAGAATCCCGTCGCGTCGAAGCTATTTCGTTTTGTGACCCATGCCCTGCGTACATGGACAAGACTAAACAAGTAAAAAGGCATTAAGTTCGGCCGGGCCGAAATTTGGATACCCACCACCTCGGGTTTATACGTAAACCACATTTCGTCACAATCCGATGAAAACTGTATAACTTATGCACCCAAATTCGCCACGGACATTGAGTGGTCACTGTTGAATTTTGTCATTTCAACAAAATCGGGTAATAAATAAAGCTTTAATGAGCTTCAGACACTTAACCGGCATATCGGTCTACATGACCGCTATATCTAAATTCAGTCCTATTTTTACCATATTTGGGTCGGATAGCGGGTGGCCTAAAACTACTCACTGTTTCAAATTTCAGTGAAATTGGATAAAAAATAAAGCTTTAATGGGCTTCGGACCCTTTATCGGGATATCGGTCTATATGGTAGCTATATTTAAATATAGTCCGATCTGAACCATATTTTGGTCAGTTGTTGGTAGGCCTAAAGCTACTCACTGTTTTAAATTGCAGCGAAATCGGATAAAAAATAAAGCTTTTAAGGGCTTTAGATCCTTTATCGGCAGATGGGTCTATTTGGAAGCTATATCTAAATATAATCCGATCTGAACCATATTTGGGTCGGATAGCGGGTGTCCTAAAACTACTCACTGTTTCAAATTTCAGGGAAATCGGATAAAAAATAAAGCTTTTATTTTATCGGCACATCGGTCTATATGTCAGCTATATCTAAATATAGTCCGATCTGAACCATATTTGAGTCCAATGTTAGGAGGCCTAAAACTACGCACTGTTTCAAATTTCAGCGAAATAGGGCAATAAATAAACCTTTTATGGGCTTCAGACCCTTTATCGGCAGATCTGTCTGTATGGCAGCTTTATCTAAATACAGTCCTATTTTGACCATATTTGGGTCGGATGGCGGGTGGCCTAAAGCTACTCACTGTTTTAAATTTCAGCGAAATCGGATAAAAATAAAGCTTTTATGGGCTTTAGACTCTTTATCGGCAGATAGGTCTACATGGTGGCTATATATAGATATAGTCTGATCAGAACCATACATAGGTCATATGTCGCGAGGCTTAAAATAACCCAATGTTTCCAATTTCAGCGAAATAAGTCAAAAAATAAAGCTTTTATGGTTTCCAGACCCTTTTTTCGTCAGATCGGTCTATATGACAGCTATATAAATACAGTCCTATTTTTCCCACATTTTGGTCGGACGACGGGTGGCCTAAAGCTACTCACTGTTTAAAATTTCTGCTAAATCGGATAAAAAATAAAACTTTTATTGTCTTCAGACCCTTTATCGGGAGATCGGTCTATACGACAGCTGTATCTAAATATAGTCCGATCTGAATCATATTTGGGTCCTGTGTCAGGAGTCCTAAAACTACTCACTGTTTCAAATTTCAGCGAAATCGGATAAAAAATAAAGCTTTTATGATCCTCAGACCCTTTTTCGGCAGATCGGTCTATATGGCAGCTATATCTAAATATAGTCCGATCTAAACCATATTTAGGTCAGATGTCGCGAGGCTTAAAATAACCCACTGTTGCAAATTTCATCGAAATTGGACAATTAATAAAGCTTTTATAGGCTTCAGACCCTTTATCGGGAGATCGGTCTATATGACAGCTATATCTAAATATAGTCTGATCTGAACCATATTTGGGTCAGTTGTCTGGAAGCCTCAAACTACTAACTGCTTAAAACTTCAGCAAAATCAGATGAAAAATGAAGTTTTATGGGCATTAGACCATTTATCGGAAAATCGGTCTATATAGCAGCTATATCCAAATATAGTCCGATTTGATCCGTTCAAGAACTTAACCAGCATGCATCAAAAAGACGCCATAGACCTATGGGGTCGCGAGGTACTAGACTGAAGTCATAACTTTTGTCTAGAGCTTCGTGACCTCAAATCAAAAGCAAGCAATTTGTCAGACATTCTATGATCAAAGTAGACCGGAAAGTTTGGCATTCGTCATCCATGTATAGTTTCTCACCTCACCAACGCCTACGGACTTGGCTTTACCCCTGCAAACCCGGACAAGAACAAAGCAAGTACCCCAACATATCCTCCTTGTCCCCATCAAGGCAGCTTCTCCAGTTGTCATTATGAACCGTCAAAGGGCTAATCCAACTTCTTTCATAGTGCTTCATGACTTCTTAACGAAAGCAAACAATTCGTCCGTCCTCTCCGGCAGACGGAGAACGTACTGACAATTCGGCATCAATGGAGGCATCCTACTATAGCATTGCTCATTCCTTCCTCTAGGCTTCGTAGCTCGACAAACGGTACATCTGCAAACACACTCAGAGAAATTGGTTAATAAAAACATGTTAACTCTAACAACAGACAATGGGACACCAATAATTTTTTCGATTGTCATGCACAAAGCTTTCTTGGTATATTCGAACGGCTTCTCATACACGCAATGTTAATGTGCCCTGGATCCCAAGTGGGTACTAGGGGCCTGGTCTATTCAGAGGTTTTTATCATTTCGCCACGCACATTGGACAAACCGTCCTCGAATTGAAAGCTTCAAGTGCAGGTATACTGTCCATATACATTCTGCGATAAGAGGGTTTCTTTTCTCACTCTGCCTGAAGGACCCTCATTCGGCAGTCTCACCGACTTACCAAAATTAAATGCATCAAAATTGGAACCCAATCCCATCTCCATCTAGGTGCTATTAGTGAACATCGAAGTCTCATTCTTGTTGTGTATTGCATCCGCCTCCTAATTGTCTCAATCGGAAGATCCTAGCTCGATTTCGTCTGCTTGCCATGTTGCCTAAAATCTTGCTTAACCCCAGCATCTAAAGTTTTTGGAATGAAACTGTGACCGCACCTGTTCTTCATCATGCCAAGCACCCTCAGTCTGCGCACTACCTTGGCGACAGTTCTCCGAATATTGACCTATATAGACATAGCTGTCAAATTTGCCTACGGCTTGGATCACAAAGCTGTTGGTGATTGCTGTGTAGGACAGACTTTGGACCTTCTCGAATTCTTCAGTACGTGAACTACTATCCACAACCACTGGACTCACAATGTTCACATACATCCAATATTTTTCTTACCAACATTCCATCAAACAATTTAATCTTACAGTTCTCGTATCCATGGTCTGCACACCGCTTTACTTTCCACATTAATTCTGAGTTTCGCTGACGGTTAAAACTTTCGGAGGATTTTTTAAAGCTATCCTTATGGTACAGAAATTTGACTCAAAGACCGTATACTCACCATAGTTGACCCCAATCCAGTTTCCGCTTCAATATTGGGGCTATCAGTGAAGATCGGGGTCCTATCGTCCTCATATATGGCATTTTCCTCCCAATGTCTCGCCTTTAATTTGCCTCGGCGCCAGTTGGTGCATTTCCTCAGCATCTGCAGTATACGATACAGTGGAACAATGGTCGCACCCATCCTTCTATAGCAGGCGCTCTTAGAGAGCAATTTGCACCACCAAGATTTTTCACAGAATTTCGTCAAGTGATTGATGGTCCATGGTCGATCGACAAAAGAAATAGCACGGGCTACCACGGGCACGCTTGCAGAAGTCCAGACGCTGAACCGAATTTTCGACGATTTTCAACAATAAATTGGCCGATACTGCTGCAATTTCGCTTTCGATATTAGTACGAAGTTCATCAATCTTCCCTGGCTTGTTGGCATAGACCATAGACTTGCCGTAGTCCCACAGGAAATAGTCTAATGACGTCAAATCGGACGACCGACGCGGCCAATCAATTGACCATTTCGTGAGATAACACGTTCTCCAAACTTGGTTTCCAATAAATTGATTGTGACATTCGCTGTGTGGCTTGTGGCGCAATCCTGTCGGAACCACATGTCATCCAAATCCGTATCATCAAATGGGGGGAAAAAATATTCTGTTGTCATTGAATGGTAGCGATTCTTATTTACAGTATCGTGGTGGTCTTTATCATCACGGAAGAAGTACGGCTCAATAAAGCCGCCGGCCTATAAACCGCACCAAACCATAATATTTTCGGGATGCAATGATGACTCATGCAGCATGTGTGGATTACTTTCTGCGGTAGTAAATATTATGGCGTCGTTTCCTGCCCCTATCGGTCAACTTTTGTAGCGTCCCTGTCGAAAACTCCGTCGTTTCTGTATACTGATATAGGCCCCTTAAATACCGATTCCCTGATATGACGAGTTGAGCTTTTAGCAGTCGCAATAAATTCCCAATAGTAAAATAATTCAAATACAAACTGAGTTCATAAAGCCAAATTTTTAGTGGAATGCATGTTGGCGGGTCTGCTCAGATACGCTCATTATCAGTATGTCTCTGAGACTGCCGGACGAGTGTACAGTCTTTCAGGCAGAGGTCTGTGCCATTGCAGTAGCCGCACTGTTTGAAATCCCTGGAAAAGCTTCGGGCCCACGATGTGACGCTGACATGGGTTCCTGGGCATGAGGGGATTCCAGGAAATAAGAGGGCGGAAGAGCGCGCCGGGCGGACCAGTCACCTGTCTTGGCCAGGGCGGTAAATGGTTGCCGGACTGCGAAGGCGCTATGGCTGGTCATCGACCGGAGGAGAACGAGGGAGTTCGAGCGTTCGATAAGAAGTCGATGAGTACCTTGACAGGGGTCATAACCGGATACTGTGCCATAGGCCACATGGCGGTCTGACATTTTCCGTTTTCCTCCCTTTCACTCTCTAGGGTACCACAATGGCCTAAACTGGCCTCCGAGTGAACTCACCTATGGTGGGCGCCCCATTTAACCTAACCTCACCATGGTGGTGGGTATCCGAGATTCTGCGCGGCCGAACTTAGCACGTTTTTACCTGCTTTTTTCCCTAACTTATATATTATATAATAGTATTCTGCTATGTTACTCACATTATTCCCAAATTTCAATGATTTTCGAACGGAAGCACGAAACAATAAAAGCCATTTAAGTCAAGAAATCCTGCCAATAAAAAAATTCATTTCTAAATCGCTTTGGTTGCCTGCTTACCTTACCATTCCACATCACCTGCAAAACGTGAAAAATGATCCACTCGCAAATGGAACCAATTAAATAAAGTTAAACAAGACAGAGACATTGGTGGAAACGCAGGAAATACAGGAAAATTGAAAAATGCTATAAAGTTTAGGAAAAGCATTAAAAAGACAAAAGTTTTGCAAATAAAAGACCCCAAATGTTAAGCCACATTGACTTTAAAGTTATTAATGTTTAAAAAGTCACGAAATCGTTCATTCTTGTTTTGCAAATAACAATAAAAGCGCCCATGACTACGGGCCAGATATTTAACATTTTTTTTTGTCTACGGGAGGAAATAAAAAACAATTTATTTCAAAAGTTTAACAATCAAAATGCTCTTTGCTTTGTTCAACCAAATCCAAAGGAGCCGAAAAGCAACAATGAAATATTTATTAATATAAAATTCAATTTATTAAACTTGTTAATAAGACAAGAAAAAAAGTTTTTCAGGCGTAATTTTTATTTAAAAAAATAAGAACAAAAGCAACTGCCATAACGAATATTTGCTGCAGATATAATATTTGAATATCTAAATTAATTTAAATATGCCCTGGGCAACATATAGGACTATTGCAAAAATTCAAGTTCTTAAGCAAATGCCTAAGCAGGAATTTAAAAGTCGACTTTCTTCTTCTTTATCTTCAGCAGGTGACTGTAAACAAATCATTTGTGTTATTTGCTGCCTTAAATTTAATATTTATACCCTATGATATGTCCTTCTGTCTGTTTGTCTGTCTGTCCGTCTGTCCATGTTAATTTGTGTACAAACTACAGGTCGCAATTTTCATCCAATCGTCCTCAAATTTGGTATGGGCATGTTTTTCGGCCTAGAGACGAAGCCAATTGAAATTGGAACAAATCGGTTCAGATTTGAATAAAGCTTCCATATATATGTTTGTCCGATTTGCAGTAATAATGCAATAAAATAGTCATTTGTTAACCGATTCTCTCGAAATTTGGCAGAAAGGATTTTCTTATGACTCTCAATATTACTGGTGAATTTTATAGAAATTGGTTCAGATTTGGATATAGCTCCCATATATATGTTTGTCCGATTTGCAGTAATAATGCAATAATATAGTCATTTGTTAACCGATTCTCTCGAAATTTGGCAGAAAGGATTTTCTTATGACTCTCAATATTACTGGTGAATTTTATAGAAATCGGTTCAGATTTGGATATAGCTCCCATATATATGTTCGTCCGATTTGCAGTAATACAGCAATAAAATGGTCATTTGTTTACCGATTCTCTTGAAATTTGGTAGGAAGGTATTTCCTATGTCTCTCGATGTTAAAAGTGAATATAATAGAAATCGGTGCAGATATGGATATAGCTCCCATACATATGTTCGTCCGATTTGCAGTAATACAGCAATAAAATGGTCATTTGTTGACCGATTCTCCCGAAATTTGGCAGGAAGGATTCTCTTATGTCTCTCGATGTTAAAAGTGAATATAATAGAAATCGGTGCAGATATTGATATAGCTCCCATACATATGTTCGTCCGATTTGCAGTAATACAGCAAAAAAATGGTCATTAGTTAACCGATTCTCTCGAAATTTTGCAAGAAAGATTTTCTTATGACTCTCGATATTACAGGTGAATTTCATTGAAATCTTCTCAGATTTAGGTATAGCTCATATATATATATTTCGCCCGATTTTCACTCCGAGACCCACTGCAAGCGCATTCATTGGCCAATCTTCCCAAATTTTTGTACAACGCTTTCCTCAACCAATTCCACAATATCCATAAAATTTGATCGAAATCGGTTCAGATTTAGATATAGCTCCCATCTCCTGTAATTTGTCAACCGTTGTTATTACATTTTGAACATATCTGAATACATCCGCCGAGGTTCATCAAAATTGGTTCAGAATTAGATATAGTCCCACTTGTGTATTTAAAGGGTAGGAGTAGGGTATTATAAAGTCGGCACCGCCCGACTTTTGCCTTTCCTTTCAGGTTTTGTATGAACCAGTTAGTAGAGAATCCTAAATAGTTCATATGTTTAAATGATGATAATTTAAAATTTTATATAAACTAGTGTTTAACACAACATTTAAGATATTCTGAAAAATCAAAACTAAATATACCCGCCGGCAAATTAAATGACATATTATTATTTGATTTTTTTGAATAAATAACTTGAAATTGTAGAAAATGGAATGCTTTCATGTGCAATGAATTGAACAAAGCCCAAAAATTAACTAACCAAATTGCCCAGAAAATCACAGAAATTGTATTCGTCTTAGCCACAATTTCTGTAATTAAATGCAAATTTAATCACTTAATTGATTCCTTGATTATTCCAACAACAACAATAAATGGAACTAATTTTAAAACCTATCCCCCTTTTCGACGAACCAAAAAAAAAAAGTTCTTTGTTTTAACAATTAAGGAAATAAATGAATTTTAATTGTTTCTTAATTGCACAAATAAGCCAAAGAGAAAAAAGCAGAAGACCATTAATGGGACAAAGGTACGAGGGACTAACAGTTAGTCGTGGATGATTTAGAAAAGTTTGAAAATTATTGTTATTTTTATAGAAAACTAGCCGAAACGGGCCCGCTCTTCTGCGCCTTCCTTAACTCTCTAATATCTTTTTAGGGTGCAGACACTTCGCCCTGAATGCGGATATCGAATTCGTGGCATTGTAGCCTATAACGCTGAATGCGTTCGAAGCCTGGCGAGAACATCGAACAAAGCGGTGTTTATCCCCTCTTAATGTTGGCGACATTTGCGAGGTACAATGTCGTGCATAGTCATTTAAAAAATTTTCCCCGTTCCCGTTCGAACTCGGCTATCAAAAAGGTCCCTTATCATTGAGTTTAAACTTGAATCGGAAAGCACTCATTGATGTGTGAGAATTTGCCCCTTATCGTTTCCTTGTGGTAATGTTCTTCCTTAGGGTAATGTTCTCATTTGAGAAGGGATGCAACCCCAGACATTTCGACTCAAATATGGATATAAAATTCGTTCTGCACTTCCAAATCCCTTTAATTTGAGTCCCATATTGCCATGGTCGGTAAATATGAAACGTTTAGATTGTGTTTTGGGGCTGGGGCGGCCACCGGCACTTTGCCCTGAAAATAGATACAAAATTCGTTCTTTATTCCCAATGGAAGATGAAGTTAAGTTTAGGGGGTGCTTGAGGGCGTACCCCAAAACACTACCCTCCAAAATTGGATATCAAATTCGCTTTCTACTCTCAAATATTGGGTTGCCCAAAAAGTAATTGCGGATTTTTTAAAAGAAAGTATATGCATTTTTAATAAAACTTAGAATGAACTTTAATCAAATATACTTTTTTACACTTTTTTTCTAAAGCTAACTAAAATTAACAGCTGATAACTGATAGAAGAAAGAATGCAATTACAGAGTCACAAGCTGTGAAAAAATTTGTCAACGCCGACTATATGAAAAATCCTCAATTACTTTTTGTACAACCCAATACCTTACATTTGAATCCCATATTGTCATAATGGGTCAAATAACCCATTTGACGTATCTTTAGGCCGCTGGGTACTTGAACCCAAATCGTAACACCATATTCGTGTTCTGCTCTCCAATACCTTTCATTTGATACCATTATTGTGCCCATCGGACCACTTTCGGATATGGGTGGCATTTTTTGGGTAAGGGGGAGGGTTCGCCTCCACCCGATATCTAAAAATTATATAGCCTATGTTTCCTTCCAGACAAACGTACACAAACTATGAAAACTTTAAGAAAATCAGTTTAGTAAAGTATCATATAGTCATAACGGGTCTAATGGCGTTTTGGAGGGGTGGCATGACCCCCTATACTTCGATCTGATTTTGTATGCCAGATTCGAAATCTACTCCCAAATACCATTCATTTGAGCCCCATATTGAAATGATCGTGCAATATGTCTGTTTGAAGCGGTTATGGGGTTGGGGCTACCCAAAGGGTACTTTGACTCAAATTTTAATACCATGTTCGTATTCTACTCTCCAATACCTTTTATTTGATACCTATATTGTCCCGATCGGTCCACTTTTGATTTTGGTTGTGTTTTTAGCATAAAGGGGAGGGTCCGCCCCCCTTACAAAATCGAAAAATTGTATAGCCTATGTTTCCTACACCTACACAATATTCGAAAATTTCGAAAAAAATCGGTTCTGCCGTTTTTCAGTCTATACGGAACAAACAATCCGAGTCCCATATATCGGTGATTGGCTATAGTGCCCATTTTGGGCGTTTTTGTGGGGGTGGGGTAACCCCCCATACTTCGACATGAATTTGCATGCCAAATTCGTTATCTACTCCCGCATACTTTTCATTTGATACCCATATTTCCTTATCGGCTCACTTTTGATTTTGGGTGGTGTTTTTGGGGTAACGGTGGAGGGTCCGCCCACTTCCGTTATCAATAAATTATAAAGCCTATTCCTATTTCCTGATCAAATACCTTTCATTTGAGACCCATAAAACATCGAATATATCTGTTTAGAGAAGTTTTGGGGTTGGGTGGCTCGCTTGGAATTTGGACCCAAAGTTGAATACGATATACGTTTTCTGGTCTCCTCATTTGATACCCATATTGTGCCTATCAGTTTACTTTTGGTTTTCGGTGGCGTTTTTGGGGTAAGGAGGAGGGTCCACCACCATCCGATTTCTAACAAGTAAAATGGTGCTAAGTGCGGCCGTGCCGAATCGTGGGAACCCACCACCATGGATTCTGCTAAAATATGGGACCTGTATCCGGTTATTGACCGATTTGGACCATACTTGGCACAGTTGCTGAGAGTCATAACAGAACACTATATGCAAAATTTTAGCCAAATCTGGTAAAAATCGCTGCTTGTAAGGGCTCAAGAAGTCTAATCGGGAGAGTGGTTTATATGGGAGCTATATCATCTTCTTGACCCCTTTGGACCGTACTTTTTACAGTACAGTTGTTGAGAGTCATAACAGAACACCACATGAATTGTGGCTTCCAGGGGCTCAAGAAGTCAAATCGGGAGATCGGTTTATATAGGAGCTATATAATTTTCTTGACCGATTTGGACCGTATTTGCCAAAGTTGGTGGAAGTCATAATAGAAAACTATGTGCAAAATTTCTGCAAAATCGGACAAAAATTGAGGCCTCTAGGGGCTCAAGAAGTCAATTCGGGACATCGGTTTATATGGGAGCTTTTTAATGTTCTTGACCGTTTTGGACCGTACTTGCCGCAGTTTGTGCAAAATCGGACAAAAATTGTGGCTTCCAGGGGTCACATCGGGAGATCGGTTTATATGGGAGCTATATCCAAATCTAAGTCGATATGTCCTATTTGCAATCCCCAACGACCTAAATCAAGCGGTTAGCTCTACGCGTTCGCAGTCGCGTTCAAAAGAAAGATCTTTGGGAGTTGACTATGACTCTGGTACATATATTTCGCATATAGTCTGGGACCGGCCCACCCACTAAATGCCCTTCAATATGACGTGTAGTTCGAGAGGGATAATATGTAAATCGAAAGAAAAGCCTAAGTAGAGTTCGAATCTAATGTTGATATATGGATTCAAGAATCTGAATCAAGTTCAGCCGTCCTACCATTGAGCAGTATACGTATATCGCGACAATAAAGGACTGAAATAATTTCTCGCTTGGGTCTTAGCGTCGGAGGGAGCGAGCCACTCCTCCCAATAAAAACAACACCTAACTCAAATGAAAGGATGTGTCAGAGTGCAATCCCCCTCCCCCTACCGAACCCAAAAAAAAGGTATTTAAAATAATATATGAAGACCGATCAGGATAGCATAGGACAGCAATAAAAGGTCTTTGGTAGTAGAGTACACTTTTTACCCTCAAATTGGGAAAGACCCAAGAGGACCTGCGGACCTTTAAAAATGTGATATCCCAAGTGGTAGCTTTGATATATGATTTTGAATGTAGATAATCAAAACCAAAAAATAATCCGCCCCCTAAATTCCCCTCAAACCGGCCTTGTTTGCCTTCTATAGTAAAAAACGTATTCGATATCCAATTTTGAGGCCAAGTGTTTGGGGGTTATGTCAACCCATAAACTCCCCCTAATCCAATGGCTATTGGGGCTCAAATAAAAGAAATTTGAGAGTAGTGCACGATGCTGATATTTTTCCGCGCTAAGTGTGTGGGTGAGTGGCCCCACCTTAGATACCCCTTAAAGTGGACGTATTTGTGGATTATGACAATAAGGGGGCTCAAATCTGACAATCTGTTTAATGGCCAAGTGTTTCAGGGAGGCCTTACTTATACTCCCCCTAACCAAACATTTATACCCACTTTTGCAATATGTAGCTCAAATGTGATTTTTGGGAATAGAGTATAATTCTGATATCTACTTTCGGGGTAAAAGAGTTTGGCTACTCCAATCCACCACCAAAACCAAGAGAATGAAGTAGATCTTACATCCAAACTATAATGGGCGGTCTTCCCCGTTACCTTATTTTCAAAAACTCTAAATCTCGGAGATGGAGTATGTTTATAATAACTCAAAAACAGAAATTTGGTATCCCTAATTAGGGTGGGATACCTAGGGGGGCGGCGGCACCTCCAAAGCCCGCTTAATTGAAATATAAACCAATAATGACAATATGGGGCTCAAATTAAAGGTATTTGAGATTAGAGAACGAATCTGATACACGGTCCACCTCCCCCCTCCCTAATATTCAAATATATTGGGTTGCCCAAAAAGTAATTGCGGATTTTTTAAAAGAAAGCAAATGCATTTTTAATAAAACTTAGAATGAACTTTAATCAAATATACTTTTTTTACACTTTTTTTCTAAAGCAAGCTAAAAGTAACAGCTGATAACTGACAATACCTACCATTGCAATATAAGGCTCAAATTAAAAGTATTTCAGGGTAGAACACCAATATGGTATCCGCATTGGGGCGAAATCTGTGAAAGGCCGTACCAGTACCCCCAAACAGGACTTTCCTGACCGTGCCAGGGCTCGGATAAAATAAGAGAATGAGAGAAGGCGCAGCGAAGCGGGCCCTGTCCAGCTAGTTTTGCATAAAGAAGAATCCTTGGTGGTGGGTTCCCAAGATTCGGCCCGGCCGAACTTAGCATGCTTTTACTTGTTTTTTGAGTAATTACAACTGACGGACCGACGGACGGACGGACGGTCAAAGACAATCATAGGAGAGACACACATTTCTAGGGCTGGAAATGGATTTTTCGATGTGTACCGACCTTATCCTATAGTCGGTGGGTATACAAAATGTGTCATGTTGACTTTTCGTAATGACCTTCCACGCTAAACGCTTCGCACTTAAAACGTTTTCACATAATCATTCCCAAAATCCCTCCCTATTGTAAATTATATTAATGCCCATAAGCCGCATTAGTTGCTAATACCAGAAAATCTTTTTTGAGCGTTTTATTAATGAAATGTGTAATGAAATTATTTGTTGCCATATACCTTTTGTAGAGTTTGGGTCGGTGTGGCAGGGTTTAATCTTTCTTGACACAATTACTTTTTTCCCATGGGAATAAAAAGTGAAGCGCTTTATCTCTAAGCCCAATACTTGATTTTATGTAATGACAATTAAAGACCAATTTGAAATTTTCGTGCCATCTGAATTGAGTTTTCAATTTCTATCTCAAGACCATGGATAATTTCGCACATTTTCGTGACAATAAAAAGATGTGGAATTTAGTATCTTGTTTTCTTTTTTTTCGCCAGTTTCCGATGCGCACTCACGTTTTAACGCTATTCGACGAGGCGTTTAAGCTTAACATTTTTTGTTGTTAGCTTTTTTTGTGTATAGCCGTAGCGCGATTAATAAACTCTCGTCAAATCAAACATCAATTAGTTTCGTTTGTGGAGTTACATTACAATGCTGGCCATAAATAACAAGCTTAGCGAGCCAGACGCAGCACAGTCGTAGATTTTTCTGGGTGTTCCCCCCCCCCCCCCCCACTACGGGTGACCGGTATTGTATCATCTGCTTTGACATATACAAAACTGCTCGTGGTGTGGCTTTCTCCGCCAGTAATCAAGACAGTCGGCTAAACAAAACAAACAACATCACTGAGAAAACATAGCAATTATGAAATGGCAAAATACCCCCTTCTCTGGCTTCTCCAAAACCAACACCACCAAAACCACCAGCACCTCCTACTACTCCCACCGAAGTAGTCTTTGCATTATTGAAAGTTGTGGTGGCATTTTTCTTAAGTAATTTCGATTTCAATTTCAATTTGATTTGATTACGATTGCTCATTGTTAGCCAAAAGGCCTTTTAGAAGTGATTACAAGTGTTCCATTATGCAATTGGCTTTGCTTGGACCATATCCGAGTCGTTGTTGTGACATAATGACTATCTGAGGCAGACACAAATCTGAGTGGGTTATGATTGGTTAGGGAGGTTTTTGAGGAGGGTAAAAATTAATTATATTTTCCTTTTTTGGTCATTGCCACAATTGAGAAATAGATTATTAAACCAACTGTAATTATATCTGTCAGTGAGTTGGTATGATTTTCCATTTTTTTCGACTGTTATATGTAACAGTTGTTTCATTTAGCTCTGTTTTTTATTCTTAATACTTTAAGCTAGCTGAGTTTATTTACGTACCTAGAGGCATGTAGAACTTCAACAATTACTTTAATGTTCTTGAACGGTAATCGAAGTTTTTTTTTCAACAGCTAGCAATTATTCATTGTCATACGCACAATGAACGCTACTCGATTACGAAAAATAAAAATCACAAAGAAGTAAAAATTAATTTAAAAACATACTTTAACTAATTACTAGCTGGGCCGATGTATTGGGTTGCCCAAAAAGTAATTGCGGATTTTTCATATAGTCGGCGTTGACAAATTTTTTCACAGCTTGTGACTCTGTAATTGCATTCTTTCTTCTGTCAGTTATCAGCTGTTACTTTAAGCTTGCTTTAGAAAAAAAGTGTAAAAAAGTATATTTGATTAAAGTTCATTCTAAGTTTTATTAAAAATGCATATACTTTCTTTTAAAAAATCCGCAATTACTTTTTGGGCAACCCCATATTTCGCGACACCCTAAATTGTCTCCTCACGGTCTTCATCAATGGATAGGGCAGTAAATTTGCAATGGACCGCATGTAAAACGGACAATATGTTGACACTGGGTCTCTACCCTACTAATACTACAAACCCTACTCATTTCTCTTCAACTGTTAATACCCTTTTAGATTTATTCTTTGTAAATAATGCCTCCAATATTTTACTTAATGAACAAATATCTGCTCCTTGTTTCTCGAAACACGATTTGATTTATCTAGCTTACAATTTCACCTTGTCGGAGAAAGTGGAGAAGTTTTCGTACCGCGATTTCAGGAACTTGAACTATTCTGCTTTAGATGAGAGGATTCAGGAAGTCGATTGGCATGAAATATATGGACTTATATCTGTTGATGATAAATTGAGCTTTCTTCAAGAAAACATTCTTCGTATCTATGATACAACAGTCCCTATTAAAACGAAAATGAAAAGATCAAACACTAAGCCTTGGTTTAATTCCACTATTAGAAATTTCATTAGAAATAGGGACCTAGCCTACTCTAGGTGGAAACGTTTTAAGACTCCTGAACTTCAGGAAGAATTTCGCACGGCCAGGAATAAGGTTAATAAAGTTATTAATGATGCAAAGTTACGATATTTTTCATCCAAATATTATTCGGCGTTAGACACGAGAAGCAAGTGGAAGGTTATAAATGATATCGGAGTTGGTAAATCCAAGGCGATTTCTACCTACCATGGAGATATCAACGAATTGAATAGATCTTTTGTTAATATTCCGACCTTGGATATAGACACCACTTTCTATCAAGTCACTAATAGGGTAGTGGACAACACACATGTTGACTGCAGTTTTGAGTTTAGATGTGTATCGCACGATGAAGTTATACATAGTCTTATGTCAGTGAAGTCTAATGCCATTGGTCTTGATGGTATTGACCCAAGATTTATTAAAATACTGATTCCTTACCTACTACCTTATTTTACTCATCTCTTTAACTCAATTCTAATCTCCAGTAGATATCCGAGTATCTGGAAACGATCAAAGATAATTCCTATCCCTAAATCCAATGGCGATTTTCGTCCGATTTCGATATTATGCTACCTCTCGAAAGTTTTCGAAAAGATTTTACATAGACAAATGTCTGAATATCTCCAAAGGGAATCGCTGTTATCTGATAGACAAACCGGGTTTCGAGCTCATTATAGTTGCGTTAGTGCATTAGTTGAAGTTTCGGAATCGATAAGGAGTAAAATTGATGATGGTAATGTTAGTTTTCTCGTCCTTCTTGACCATTCAAAGGCTTTCGACTCGGTTGATCATCGTAATCTATATATGAAGCTCAGAAGATTCTTCAAGTTCAGTGATACTTCTATAAAGCTTTTTCAATCGTATCTCAGTAATCGGCAGCAGTCAGTGTACGTAGGAGATGCCATATCAGAGTCAATAATAGTGCCCAAGGGGGTTCCCCAAGGCTCTATAATAGGTCCGCTTCTTTTTTCACTTTACGCAAACGATCTTCCAAGCCAGCTAGTCCACAGTCAGATCATCATGTATGCTGATGACGTTCAGTTGTTTCTTAGCGGTTCTGTTGATGATATTGGTGAATGCGTTACAAAACTCAACCAGGACCTTTCACGTGTTTATAACTGGGCCACAGCAAATGGTTTATTTCTGAATCCTCATAAATCGAAAATTATTGTTTTTCACAAGAGTAAAAGATTTACTCTACGAGACTTGGATGTCACTATAAATCGTCAGAAGATTGATATTGTGTCTAGTGCGAAGAATTTAGGTGTAATTTTTAATAGCTCATTGACTTGGTCTAATCATGTGAATGCTATAGCAGGGCAGACATATGCAAAGCTGCGTACACTGTGGATCACACACTCTTATACACCTATTGAGGTTCGGACTCTATTAGCGAAGATGTTTCTAATTCCTGGTTTGATCTATGGCTGTGAACTGTTTGCGAACTGCGATTCACTAAGCCAACGGAAATTGAATGTAGTTTTTAACAGCATTATTCGGTATGTCTATGGTGTAAGAAGAAATCAACATATTTCCACCATGGCGAATTCCCTTTATGGCTGTAGTTTTGACAATTTACTCAGAATCAGATCTCTACAATTCCTGCATAAGATCATTGTGACACAAACACCCAATTTCCTCTACGACAAATTAGTATTCGCCCGATCTAGAAGGGGTAGAAAACTTGTACCTTTTCGAAGAAGGAGTCTAGTATCTAAATGGCAATTTTATACGAGTACCATACGTCTTTGGAATACCATTCCCCACGAAATCCAAAACATCAGCAACGCGTCAGACTTTAAGAAAAGACTTTTTATTCTTCTTAGTAACTAATTATTCAAAAATTGTTTTTCTCTCCTTTTAAACATTGTTAACTTCTTCCTTAAAGTGAAAACTATTTTAATTTATTATTTTTCTCAATAATTTGTATTTCCATCATTAATATTCAAAAAATTTTTTTTACATTTCTTTTATATTTCCTTAAAATTTTTATATTATTTTTATTATTATTTTTTTTCCAAAGGATATATGACTGTTCTTATAAGCCTGCACTATAATTATAAGATTTTTTATCTTGTTGTGTAGGTATTCATCAAATAAATAAATTCATCAAATTCATCACCGCATGTTGGGATTCTTGGGCAAACAAGGTATGGTCGCAGGGAAGTGGAAGGTCTTCCTCAGGGAGGAGAAGAAGGGAGGAACTCTCCTTGTGGTTGGCATTGATCAAGTCTTTGTGACAAGTTTGGCTTAGACTACGGGAGCAAGACTGTCTTTTTCAAGATCGGGAAGACTAGGATAGGCAAAAATCATATAGAGACATCAGGCCGAGCAGAAGCAGGTGACTCAATACGTATTTGAAATACGAACCAAATCACGTTCAAAATTGCACAAAAAAAATTAAAGTCGAATACCTACGAAACCAGTGGAGATATTGTAAACCTTAAACTAACTTTTTTGTAGGAATTTTTAAAAAAATATTTTGAAAATCAGACCTTAAATGACGGTTTGGCGGCGTAAAATTTTTGAAACAACGAGGTGATCACACACCGAGGGCCTTACTTTATCAAGATTGGAAACACTAGGATAGGCAAAGGACCTATAACTGAAACTTCATGGAGTGAGGTAACAGGAAAGTCTATACAACCTTAAGAAGAGGAAGGGAAGGCATCACCTACTCCCAAGAAGCCGATTTATTCAAGATTTGGTAGACTAGGATAGGCAAAGACCCTAATATTGGAACATCAGGCTGAGTAGGGACTGGATGATCTATGCAGCATTACGAACAGGGGAGCGACGATGAAACCGACATTATCAAGATTCGGACAACTAATAGGATATGCAAAGGACCTAACACTGAAACATCAAGGAGTGCAGTAAAAGGAAAGTCAATGCAACCTAAAGAGCAGGAAGCGGACGATGACACTATTATCCACATCCGCGAAGCCCATTTAATGGATGACCAATGATTGAGGTCATCCAAATAAACCTCCAATGGAGCGAGACAGCTACACTCGCTCTGATGGAGCAAATCAGCAAGTGCAAGATTCATATTGCCTTAATTCGGGAGTCATGGACTATCCGAAACACAGTTTCTGGACTGTACCCACCACCATAGGAGGTATGCTAATCTAGTCATTCCGTTTGTAACACCTCGAAATATTGATCTAGGACACCATAAAGTATATATATATTCTTGATCATCTCGACATTCTGAGTCGAACTAGCCATGTCCGCCGTCCGTCTGTCGAAATCACGATAGCGGTCGTGATATAAACTCATCTCCCGATTTGACTTATTGAGCCCCTGGAAGCCGCAATTTTTATCCGATTTGGCTGAAATTTAATGTTATGAGTCTCAACAACTGTGCCAAGTACGGCCCAAATCGGTCTATAAACAGATATATTGGGTTGCCCAACAAGTAATTGCGGATTTTTTAGAAGAAAGTAAATGCATTTTTAATAAAACTTAGAATGAACTTTAATCAAATATACTTTTTTACACTTTTTTTCTAAAGCAAGCTAAAAGTAACAGCTGATAACTGACAGAAGAAAGAATGGAATTACAGAGTCACAAGCTGTGAAAAAATTTGTCAACGCCGACTATATGAAACATCCGCAATTACTTTTTGGGCAACCCAATAGCTCCCATATGTCAGCACAATTCATGGTGGTGGTTTCCCAAGATTCGGCCCTGCCGAACTTAGCATGCTTTTACTTGTTCGATGACCTAATAACACATAATATTAGTAACATCGCAACATATGTTAATAGGACTAGGGTGAAGGTTTTAGATGTGACAATATGTTCGGAAAATCTAATCGATGAGGTTCAGGATTGAAGCGTCTCTATGGAGCACTCCGTCTCTGACCATCGCTAGATTAGGTTTAGAATAGCACGGCCAGCGCCGAATTCGATAAGCTTCCTGAATAAGATGAAAACCAACTGGACAAAATTCGGAAGATTGCTTAGAAGAAGACTTGGGCAGGATAATTTGGATTGTCCAAGCATAGAAGACATTGACGACAATGTCAGCGGAATTAAGACTGCACTGGCGGGGTCGTTCGAAGATAGTTGTCCTCTTCGAGAAAGGAAATCAGCCCAATAAAATCCTTACGTCCTTTCTACTCAAAACCATGGAACGTATTGTGGACACCATGATAAAAAGTAGAACATTTAGCGAGCTGCTCAAATATTGGGTTGCCCAAAAAGTAATTGCGGTTTTTTTATATAGTCGGCGTTGACACATTTTTTCACAGCTCTGTAATTGCATTCTTTCTTCTGTCAGTTATCAGCTGTTACTTTTAGCTCACTTTAGAAAAAAAGTGTAAAAAAGTATATTTGATTAAAGTTTATTCTAAGTTTTATTAAAAATGCATTTACTTTCTTTTAAAAAATCCGCAATTACTTTTTGGGCAACCCAATACAAACAGCATGCCTATGTGAAGCGAAGGTCGGTGGAGACTGGCCTGCCCAAGTTTTTGCATAAAAAAGAAAATCGATTTTGTTATCTGACATGGTCAAATACTTAGGTCCGATCTTGGACAGGAAACTAGTGGTAGGCAGCTATTTCAGCTATGAGACTTAAGGCGATGGGAGAATGGATTGAGGATAGGAGTAGCTCATACCATCACGGTACAATCGAGGCAACGATAGGAAACCTGTAAGGAATGGAAGAGGTTTCCGATCGGAAACTTGAGACGACACTGGAGGTCGAGTGAGAGGTACAGCTGTCAGCGGCACAGTCTTGGATTGACGGAACCCTAATATTGCCATCTGGAAGATAATGTTACACGGATGGATCAAATCTAGAAGACGGAGTGGGCCTGGGATCTACATTGGGAAACCAGGGACTAAAATCTGTTTTAGACTGCCCGACCATAAGAGGGTTCTGCAGGCGTAGATACGGTCGATCACGGAATGCGTGGAGTGGTGTGGTGTTAATGCGAGGACGTCGATTGCGAACAAGGAAGTAAGAAGGAGGAGTACAGTTTTCGGCATTTTTCTTCGTAAAGACTTTGAAGAGTATTCTGAATTTTCATGAAGGAGGTAAGCGGGAATTTTACTTTTAAACCTGAATCACCCAGCGACTGTTTGGTAAATTTCTATTTAAACGATTTCCATAATTTATTTTTCGGACATAAACGATTGGAAGATCCTTATCAATGACCTTCAACATGAATCGGACTGCACTCATTGATATGTGAGAAGTTTGCCCATGTTCCTTAGTGGAATGTTCATGGGCAAAATTTGCATTTGCAAAGGATTGATGACATATTACGATTTGTTTGAAAGAATGACTTCTCACAAATCAAAACATGCGGATTGACTTCTAAATGTCAAGCCGTTACAATTTTATGGTTAAAAGACCGGAAAAACTCATCCAAATTTTTGTCTTGCCATATCATAACACCAGGGCGATCCGGGTTAAAGTTCCAAAACACATATACCAAGGGAGTTCATTCACTATTGAACTTCATAGTGTCGTGCATTGCCTGCAGAGGTCTCTGCAGTTGAGGGAATTTGCGTTGGTGGTTTTTCTGGACATTGAGGAAGCATTCAATAATGTGCATTCATACGTTAGTGCATGGTTACCTTTTATCATATGACCATTCTAGAAATGGATGTTGAAAGTCATTACAGAACAATACAACATTATCAAACTATCGCTGTCAAAGAGCTGAACAAGTTTGGTCCATGTACAATCCCAACGGGTTTGAATCAATTAGACTCACTTTTGCAAAATTTCGAACGGGTAGCTCTAATGCCTTGAATGCTTTACTTCGTGCTTTCGAAACCTCAACCCCTTTCGAGGAATCGAAGTATTTTATTACGTACATAAATCGATTTCCAGAAATCACAAAGAAATAAAAATGTTCAGAACAATTAGTTTTGCTAATTTTTATACCCTCCACCATAGGATGGGGGTATAATAATTTCGTCATTTTGTTTGTAGATAATCGAAATATTCATCTGAGACCCCATAAAGTATATATATTCTTGATCGTCGTGAAATTTTATGTCGATCTAGCCATGTCCGTCCGTCTGTCTGTCGAAAGCACGCTAACTTCCGAAGGTGTGAAGCTAGCCGCTTGAAATTTTGCACAAATTCTTCTTATTAGTGTAGGTTGGTTGGTATTGTAAATGGGCCATATCGGTCCTTGTTTTGATATAGCTGATATATAAACCGATTTTGGGTCTTGAATTCTTGAGCCTCTAGAGCGCTCAATTCTTATCCGATTGGAATTAAATTTTGCACGACGTGTTTTGTTATGATATCCAACAACTGTGCCAAGTATGGTTCAAATCGGTCCATAACCTGATATAGCTGCCATATAAACCGATCTTGGGTCTTGACTTCTTGAGCCTCTAGAGGGCGCAATTCTTATCCAATTTGAAAGAATTTTGGAACGACGTGTTTTGTTATGATATCCAACAACTGTACCAAGTATGGTTCAAATCGGTCCATAACCTGATATAGCTGTCATATAAACCGATCTTGGGTCTTGACTTCTTGAGTCTCTAGAGTGCGCAATTCTTATCCGATTTGAATGAATTTTGCACGACAGATTCCCTCATGACCATCAACATACGTGTTTATTATGGTCTAAATCGGTCTATAGCCCGATACAGCTCCCATATAAATCGATCTCTCTATTTTACTTCTTGAGCCCCCAAAGAGCGCAATTCTTAATCGAATTGGCTGACATTTTACCCAGGTCTCCAACATATACTTTAATTGTGGTCAAAACCGGACCATATCTTGATATCGCTCTAATAGAAGAGCAAATATTTTCTTATATCCTGTTTTGCCTAAGAAGAGATGACGGGAAAAGAACTCGACAAATGCGATCCATGGTGGAGGGTATATAAGATTCGGCACGGCCGAACTTAGCACGCTTTTATTTGTTTTCCCCTAAATATGATCTTAATAAACTATGGAGGCCACTGTGGCTCTGAGGGTAGCATGTTCGCCTACGAGGCCGAACGTCTGGGTTCAAATCTCGGCGTGAACAGCAATAAAATTTTCAGCAGTGGTTATCCCCTTAATAATTCTGGCTATATTAATAAGGTATCCTGCCATGTTAAGACTTTTCTACCAAGTGATGTCGCTATGCGGCACGCCATTCGGACTCGGCATAAAAGGAGGTCCCGTATCCAAGAGCTTAAAACTTTAATCGGACTGCACTCATTGATATGAGAGAAGTATCTCCTGTTCCTTAATGGAAAGTTCATGGGAAATTTAGTTTAGTAAACTATGCCCATTTATGGATTATAAGTACTGGCATTATTTCACAACTGTCATGTAAAATTTTTAAAAAAGAGTTGAATTTTTATAAAATTTTCTAACCATTCGTTGGTAATGGGTAAGAAAATCTTCATTCCTTTGGTGAAATATGTACGAAACATGTTTTTAAGGAAGGATTTATTTTGCCATGTAATCATTTTTGAGATACCGGTGAAAACGGAGCCAACATTTCCTTTCAAAATTACCACCTATCTCAATGTACATGTAGCGCTTTCCCTTTCGAATGATTAACCTTATACCTTATATTTAACTATTCTAAAATCAAATCAATATTCCAACAACATCACTTAAGTTTTCACACGTTTCTTGAGTATAAGGCTTATGAACGCACTCATCAACCTTCTGCGCATATCATTTCAATGACTTTATTCATTAAGGGCATTTTGTATAAATTAATCTTAACCTAAGCGTATTATCGAAAGTGGAAATATGTATAATTACAAGTGTTCCCTCAATAAGGATTATTACAGCAGCAATTTTTAATTAACGAGTGTTCATAGCATGATTTTGCATACAACAGTGAGCATTCATAGTAGACGCATTGAGGAGGCTTTTGGTAAATGGAACCTGTAAAGAAAACAAACAAAGAGGTATGGAAGATAATCTATATGTGTAAATTTTATTTGTAAATCATTTTGAAAATGAACTCTGTCGAATCTATTTCAGTAAAATTAGGTTGAGACTAAATCAAAACTGGAAGTAATTCTGAAACGAGCCGTATAATTACAGTTAGATAACTTTCTGTTACTTTTTATACCCTTCACCACTACTGTGGTACAGGGTATTATAACTTAGTGCACTTGTTTGTAACACCCAGAAGAAAGAGAGATAGACCTATTGATAAGTATACCGATCGACTCTAAATCACTTTCTGATTCGATTAAGCTATGTCTGTCCGTCCGTCTCTCTGTCCATCTGTCTGTCTGTCCGTCTGTTCATGTTAATTTGGGTCTTGCATATGGCATATGACTGGGCTAGACCCAGAGGTCCAAAAGTTAACCCAGGGAAGACTGAAATAGGCCTGTTCACGAGGAAGACGAAGGTGGGCCAATTTAACGCACCACGTTTCCTCAATAAGACGATTTCGATATCTGACAACGTCAATTACTTAGGTGTGATCTTGGACAGGAAACTGAATTGGAAGTGTCATATTCTGGAGCGTAGTGAGAAGGCTCACAGATGTTGGGCACTATGTAGACGGCCCGTAGGCTCGAAATGGGGCCTGAATCCTAGGATAGTCCACTGGCTCTACAGGAGCGTGATAAGACCAATACTTACTTACACCTCAGTTATTTGGTGCACTGGTGTGGAGAAAAAGTGCAAATAAGGACTATACAACAGGTTAATCGCGGCGACGATGGTTCCGATCGGATGCCTTAGATGAATCTTGAGGTCGAGTGTGAGACTGTATAAACCATATGCTAAGGAGCAGGTGGATAAATTGTGTGTCCCACGGCATAAATATAAGGGAGAAAGTGTCACAACGCACGCCATGGGGGGTCATTTATGGGTGACCAACAAAAATGACCTATAACGGATGCTGCTGAACGATGTTATAATACATCTAAGAGGTAAGGATCCGAACCAGCTATGCAGAGAGGCCGAAAGGGTCTTGCATATGGCATATGACTGGGCTAGACCCAAAGTTCTCAATGTTAACCCAGAGAAGACGGGTTAACTTCAGAGAAAACGGTCACCCACTCCCATGGGTGACCACCATAAATGACCTATTACGGATAGGCGGAGCGATGAGGACCACGCCCCCTAGGGCACTGGAGACTATTCTAGATATCCGACCCATTGACATATAGATTAAGTGTGAGGCAGTCACAGCGGCTATGAGACTTAAGGCGATGGGAGAATGGATTGAGGATGAGAGCAGCTCATACCATCGCGGTATAATCAAGGCGACGATAGCAAACCTGGAAGGAAGGGGAGAGGTTTCCGATCGGATACCTGAGATGAAGCTTGAAGTCGAGTGCGACGCATTGCTGCCATCGGCATAGTCTTGAATTGAAGGAATCTGGAAGATCATGTTACACGCATGGATCAAAGCTAGAGGACAGAGTGGGCCTCGGGGTTTACATTGAAAACCCAGGGACTGACATCTATTTTAGACTGACTGACCATAATACGGTCCTGCAGGCGGAGATCCGGGCGATCACACAATGCGTGAAGTGGTGTGTGCTAACGCGAGGACGTCGATTCTAAACATTTTAACGACAGTAAAATTGCCATAAGGGCAATAACAACCAGGACGGTAGGTTCACGAACAGTCTTGCAGTGTCGGAAGGAGATTAACGCCTTCTCTGAGGATGGCAAATCCACATCGTTTTGGCGCCGGGCCATAACGGAGTAAGTTGAAATGTTGAAATGAAAGGCCAGACGATTTGGCGGTGAAGGACAGAGGACTCCCGTCAATAAACTTGGTTAACCAGAAGCCTTTCAGGACGACGCAGTTCGAGTTAAGGGAGTGGGCGACAAATGCGCATGCATTGTGGAACGCATTGTAGAACAGCGAAATGGTCGGTAGGACGGCGAAAATCCTATGGGGTGATCCAGATCGTGAGAAGACGTGGCTATTACAGAAAGGAAGCAAGAAGGAGGTCAGTATAGCTTTAGGAATCATAACGGGACATATAGGACTACGAGCTCACTTATGTAAAATCGGTGCGGCAAGTGATAGCATGTACAGGGCATGCGGGGAAGATGATGAGACGTTGGAGCATTTCCGTTGTCATTGCCCGGCTTTCACGTCTAACAGATACCGGTTCTTAGGTGGAGACACAATATCAGACAGGAACCAACTTAGGGGAGTGCCATTGAAAACAATTAAGGATTTTATAAGTAGCACGGAGTTCCTGACTTAAAATTTTTTTTTAAGAGGTTACTTTATAGTTTTTAGAGCGCACAACAAGCCGATTACTGGCTTAGGTGTATGTCCATAGTGGCATGGGGTGGATTCATATCTGCACCCTCTTTTCAACCTAACCTAACGAAATTTGTGTGCAAAGTACATCTCGAAGTTTTCATCCGATCGTCTTAAAATGTGGTACAGGCCTGTTTTTCGGCCTAGGGTCGAAGCCCATTGAAATTGGAAAAAATCGGTTCAGATTTAGATATAGCTTCCATATATATGATCGTCAGATTGGCAGTAATATTGCAATAAAATGGTCTTTTGTTAACCGATTATTTCGAAATCCCGCAAGAAGGATTTTCTTATAACTCTCTACATTAGAGGTGAATTTCATGGAAATCTGTTCAGATTTAAACATAGCTCTCATATATATATCGTCCGATTTTCACTCCTAGAGCCACTGCAAGCGCATTTATTGACCAATCTTCCCAAAACTTCGTACAACGATTTCCTCGATGACTGCCACAGTATCTGAGAAGTTTGCTCGAAATCGGTTTAGATTTATATATAGCTCCCATATATATGTTTGTCCTATTTGCAGTAATATTGCAATAAAATGGTCTTTTTTTAACCGATTCTCTCGAAATTTGGCAGGAAGAATTATCTCTTGACTCTTGACATTACTGGTGAATTTCATGGAAATCGGTTCAGATTTGGATATAGCTGTCATATATGTATAATGCCAGATTTTCGCCTCAAGAGCCACTGCAAGCGCATTGTTTGACAAATCTTGCCAAAATTTTGCTCAGCGCTCTCCTCGACGACTACGACATTATTTAAAAATTTTGCTCGAAATCGGTTCAGAATTAGGTATAGCTCCCATATGTATGTTCGTCAGATTTTGGGTAATTTGCAATAATTGTCATTTGTCAACCATAGTTATTACAGTTTGAACATATTTGATCGCAGAAGTCCATAAAATTTGGTTCAGAATTGGATATAGCTCCCACATTGTACTTATAGGGTAGGTGTAGGGAAGGGTAGGTATAGGGTAGGGTAGGTGTAGGGTAGGGTAGGTGTAGGGTAGGGTAGGTGTATACAGTCGGCACCGCCCGACTTTTGCCCTTTCTTACTGGTTTTTATTTTGAAAATAAACTCTGTCGAATCTATCTCAACAAAATTAGGCTGAAGCTAAATCAAAACTGGAAGAAAATCGTGGTCGAACAGTCAATCGAACAATACGGGTTTTTGTAAGTAGCTCAGAATTCTTTACTACGATTTTCTCTTACCCAGTTGGTCTTGAAAGCACAGAATAAGCCGATAACTGCCTTAGGTGTATTCTCATAGTGACATGGGGCTAATTAATATCCGTAACCTCTTTTAAACTTAACATTAACCTAACCTAATCTAATCTAGTCGAATCGAGTAATTAGAGGCAGATCAATCACTCTACATTTCTTAGTTTTGCAAACAAATGCCCAAGGTTTGGCACCCAGTACCCCAACTGCTGGTGTAGGATATGAATCCTCAAATAATTGAATGGTGATATGTATAAAGAATACCATTCTCATCTTCCGATTAACCTGTATTTATAAACACCATTTCCTTTTTCAAGTCAACTATAAAAATGGCCTTAATCGTATTACTCCCCCTAGCATCTTAAAACCATGTTTTGAGGCCACAATAAAATACCCAAAATACTCTTTAGGGAATATTATGACACATGCCAGTGGATAATACCGATAAATCACTCATTTTAGTGAAGTTACACCCAAAATGACACATATTGTCTTTGCCAATTTATTGCGCAACGCTTCAATAAGTCTCAGAATAAATATGTTGTAATGCGTTATTCAATTACTTACCTGGATAATCGCAGCAGCATGTGTCGTGAATCAGTTTATGCGAACAATAACTGTAGACGGACGAATCGCATAATGGACAGCCAGGCAATGTTGCTGGCAATTGCGATTGGGGCATGTACTGAGCGGCATTGGGGTGTTGACGTGTTTCCAGTTTGGCTGAAATTGGTTTTAGCGACATGGTCACGGGCTCTTTGGGTTCTGCAAAAGAAACGAAATGGCATGAAGAGGAAAATCAAGAGACGAATTAGACAGCAATTTGTAACAACTGCGTTATGATTTATGTATTAATCGGCTCAAAAGATAATCAAACATTGTGGTAGACCAACATCCCATAGCCATATATTCATTTGTTCATTCATTCATTCATCCATCCATCCACCCATTCATGCGTGGTGTGGCCACGGAAAGGGAAAGGAATGTCAGGCATTAGACAGTGTTTGATTATGTGGTCAAGTTAGTGTAGTGCAGAAATATGTCAATATAAGCAAGACACTATGGAACAATGTTTAAAAATCCACCATAAGAGTAGGAGTATATTCTTAAATTTTTTGAAAACATCTTAAAATATAAACCTTCGAGCTGCAAAGTAATTGAAGAACCATCTGAGTCCTGAGTGATTTTTATACTTTTCATCGAAGGGTGGGGATATAGGTTAGGATAGTTTAGGTTGAAAAGAGGGATATAGCTCCCATATATATGTTCGTCCGATTTGCAGTAATTTTGTAATAAAACGGTCTTTTTTTAACCAATTCTCTCGAAATTTGCAGGAATCCGCTTCATGCCACTGTGGACATACACCTAAGCCAGTAATCGGCTGGTTTTGAACTTTTAAAAACGAAAAAGAACATTTTAAGTTAGGAATTCTGTGCTACTTACAAAATCCTTAATTGTTTTCCATACCACTTCCCTAAGTTGATTCATGTCTGGTATCGCGTCCCCACCTAAGTACCGGTGTCTGTTAGCCGCTAAAGCCGGGCTATGACATAAAAAATGCTCCAACGTCTCATAATCTTCCACACAGGACCTATACATGCTATCACTTGCCGTATCGATGTTTATACCCACCACCATAGGATGGGGGTAAACTAATCGAGTCATTCCATTTGTAACACCTCGAAATATTGATGTGGGACCCCATAATGTGTATATATTCTGGATTGTCTCGACATTCTGATTCGATGTAGCCTTGTCCGTCCGTCCGCCCGTCCGTCTGTCGGAATCACGATAGCTGTCGAACGCGTAAAGCTAGCCGCTTGAAATTTTGCACAGATACTAAGTATTGAGGTAGGTCATATCGGTGGGTCATATGGGTGCAGATTTAGATATAGCTCCCATATAAACCTATTTCCCGATATGACTTCTTGAGCTCTGAAAGCCGCAATTTTCATCCGATTTGGAAGTTTTGCAAATAGTGTTCTATTATGACTACGAACTAATGTGCCAAGTACCGTTTAAATCGGTCTTTAACCTGATATAGCTCCCATATAAACCGATTTAACGGATTGACCTCTTGAGCCCCTGAAAGCCTCGATTTGGTTGAAATTTTGCACATAGTGTTCGTTTGAGGCCACCGTAGCGTATAGGTTAGCATGTCCGTCTATGACGCTGTACACCTGGGTTCGAATCCTGGCGAGACCATCAGAAAAAAAATTTTTCAGCGGTGGTTTTTCCCTCCTAATGCTGGCAACATTTGTGAGGTACTATGCCATGTAAAACTTCTCTCCAAAGAGGTGTCGCACTGCGGCACGCCGTTCGGACTCGGCTGTAAAAAGGAGGCCCCTTATCACTGAGCTTAAACTGGAATCGGCCTGATATATGACCTCTAAGTTCCTAAGTGGAATGTTCATGGGCAAACATTTATTTTTTTTGTTCATTTGTCACTTCCAACATCTGTGCGAAGTACCGTCGAAATCGGTCTATAACCTGATATAGCTCCCATATAAACCGATTTCCCGATTTGACTTTTTTAGCCCTTACAAGCCGCACTTTTTGTCTGATTTGGTTGAAATTTTGCACATAGTGTTCTGTTATGACTCTCAACAACTGCGCCAAGTACGGTCCAAATCGGGTTTTCACCAGATATAGCTTGCTCCCACATTTTAGCAGAATACATGGTGGTGGGTTCCCAAGATTCTCCCCGACCGAACTTAGCACGCTTTTACTTGTGCATAAGTGAGCTCGTAATCCTATTTGTCCCGCTATGATACCGAAAACTATACTGACCTCCTTCTTACTTCCTTTCAGTAATAGCCTCATCCTCTCACGATCCGGATCGCCCCATAGGATTTTCGTCGTCCTACCGACTTTTTCGCTGTTCCACAGAATTACATGCGTATTTTTTGCCCACGACCTTAAATCAGTCTGCGTAGATCCAAAAGGCTTCGGGTTAACCAAGTTTTTCCACGGCAGTTCTCTGGCCTTCACTGCCAAATCGTCTGCCCTTTCATTCACGGTACCCAAACGATGTGGATCATGCCATCCTTAGAGAAGGCGTTAATCTCCGTTTTCACTGCAAAACTGTTCGTGACCTTACCCTCCTGGTTGTTATTGCCATTATGACCATTTTACTCTCGGTAAGGAAGTTTTCACTTGACAACCTCGAGTTAGTACCACACCACCTCACTTATTTCGTGTTAGCCCGGATTCCCGCCTGCAGGACCGTATTATGGTCAGGCAGTCTAAAATAGATCTCAATCCCTGGGTTCCCTAGTCCCACTCTGTCCCCAAGCTTTCTTGCATCCGTGTAACATGATCTTCCAGACGGCAAACTGCAGTCCAAGACTGTGCCGCTGGCATAGTCAGGAAAGGTAAAAGTCGAGTTGTACCGT
Organism: Stomoxys calcitrans; assembly: GCF_963082655.1. NCBI lineage: Eukaryota > Metazoa > Arthropoda > Insecta > Diptera > Muscidae > Stomoxys > Stomoxys calcitrans. The sequence goes on along the minus strand of NC_081555.1, from coordinate 109,416,371 downwards.
CTGTATAATACCCTATTCCTACCCTTTAAGTGGAAATTGGATCTATATCTCATTCTGAACCGATTTTGATGGACTTCGACGGAGGTTTCATATCGGCTATAAAACAATCCGTATCAAATTGGGAGCAAATATCTTCAACATGGTAATATCCATTGGTCTTTAAGTGCAAGAAGGGCGACATAGGTATGTATATGGAAGCTAAATATTAATCTTAACGTATTTTTATAAAATTTAACAATTTATGAAAATCGGTTCGGTTCCCATATACAACTTTCTTCCGATAAGACCTTTTCTGACAGTAGTAGCCACAATTTTGGTCCTTTCATTACAACAATTTTATATGATGTGCTTCATTTGACGTCGCACTACCTGTATAAATCTCAATAGGCACACTAGTTCACAATCTGATAAAATTTAAAAATTTTATATGCCAAAAGTATTTGGTTGATGCTGTGGTGTAGGATATAATATAGTACGCTCTGCCCAACAATAGCCTTTGCTTAACACTAAATTTCCCATCAACATTCCCTTGCGGAACAGGGGATACTTCTCTCATATCAATGAGTGCAGTCCGATTAAAGTTGAAGATCAATAAAAAGGGCGACACCACTTGGAAGAGAAGTTTTCACAGGACAAAGTACCCCACAAATGTAGCCAGCATTAGTAAGGGAATAACCAAGGCTGAACATTTTTCCGATGTTCTCACCAGGATTTAAACCTAGGCGTTCGGCGTCATTGACGGACATGCTATCTCAGTACCACGATGTCCTCCAGCTTGTCCGTGGTTATTTTGTTTAATTTTTTTCAAAAAGGTAGCTAACATATAAACCGATGTTCCGAGCCCCTGGAGAGCGCATTTATTGTCTAATTTGGCTGAAATTTAGCTTCTTCTCCCATTGCTACCGTAGCGCAGAGGTTAACATGTCTACCTATGTCATATAAAAATTTCTCCCCAAAGAGGTGTCGCACTGAGGGACGCCCTTCGGACTCGGATTTTAAAAGTAGGACCCTTATCACTGAGATTAAACTTTAATCGGGCAGCAGTCATTGATATTTAAGAAGTTTTTCCCTGTTTCTGAATAAAATGTTCATGGACAAATCAGCAATTTTACTTTTCTAACGACTTTCAAAAAAAAAAAAACCTGGCAAATATAGTCTGAATCAATCTATAACCTTATAAAACTCCCATATAAGCCGATTTATTTCTTGAGTCCCTAATGGGTGTAATTCGTATTCGATTTGGCAGATACTTTGCACAATAGTCCAAATTAAGTACGGCATACCAATTTTTATCCATTATCTTATGTTTGCCTAAAAAAAGAGATAACGCGCTAAGAACTAGACAAATGCGATCCATGGTGGAGAGTATATAAGAACATATATACTTGATCGTCATGACATTTTAATTTGATCTAGCCATGTCCACTGTCTGCCTGTCGCACTCTAACTTTCGAAGAGATGAAGCTAGGCGACTGAAACTTCCATAATCTTTTATAGCTGAAACCAATCTGGAATCTAGACTTCTTGAGCTTCTAGATGGCTTAGTTATTATCGGATTTGGCTAAAATTTTGTAAAAAGTGTTTTGTTTTGTCTCGCAACAACTATGCCAATTATGGTCTGAATCGGTCTATAAGCTGATATAGCTCCCGTAAAAATCGATCTCTCGTATTACTTCTTGAGCCCCTAAAGGGCGCAACTCTTATCCAAATTGGCTGAAATTTTATACATGACTTCTACTATGGTCTCCAACATTCAAATCAATTAAAGTTCAAATCGGACCATAACTTGATATAGCTCCAATAGCATAGCAATTCTTATCCATTATCGAGATAAACACGCTTTTACTTGTTTTACGAGTACTTTTTACTTTTTATACCTACCAGCACAGGATGGGGGTTTACTAATTTGTATCACTCCCTTTAACACCTCGAAATATTCGTCTAAGACCCCATAAAGTATTTATATTCTTGATCGTCTCGACGTTCTGAGTCGATCCGTTCGATGTCCGTCCATCCGTCTGTCGAAATCACGATAGCGATGGAACGGAACGCGTAAAGCTAGCCGCTTGGAATTTCGCACAGATACTAAGTATTGATGTAGGTCGTTGGGGATTGCAAGTGGGTCATATCGGTTCAGATTTGGATATGGCTCCCATATTAACTGATCTCCCGATTTGACTTCTTGAACCCCTTACAAGCCGCAATTTTTGTCCGATTTGGCTGAATTTTGTTCTAGTCTTCTGTTATGACTTCCACCAACTGTGCTAAGTACGGTCTAAATCGGTCAAGAACCAGATATAGCTCCCATATAAACCGATCTTCCGATTTGACTTCTTGAGCCCCTGGAAGCCGCAGTTTTTGTCTGTTTTGGCTGAAATCTTGGATGTGGTGTTCCATGACATTCAACAAATTTGGATTGTACGGTTCAAATTGGTCAAGAACCATATAAAGCTCCCATATAAAACGATCTCCCGATTTGACTTCTTAAGCCCTCAATTTTCATCCAATGTGGCTGAAATTTTGTTCACAGTGTTCTGTTGTGTTAAGTACGGCCCCTGATATAGTTCCCATATAAACCGATCTCCCGATTTGACTTCTTGAGCCCCTGGATGCCAACATTTTTATTCGATTTGGCTGAATTGTTGGCCAATTTTTTTTATGACTTTCAACAACCATGTACGGTCTAAATCGGTCTTTAACGTGATATAGCTCCCATATAAACCGATCTCCCGATTTAAATTACCGAGTCCCTAGAAACCGTAATTTTAGTCCGATATGATATGATATGAAATTTTTCACATGATGTTCTGTTATGACGTCCAAAAACTGTGTCGAGTACGGTTCAAATCGGTCAAGAAACTGATATTGTTCCCATATAAATCGATTGCTTTTGGAGGTCGTAAAAGAAGTATACATGGGCCGATTTGGCCTATCAATAATCCTCAACGATTTACTATAAATATCTCAAGCGAATTACAATTTTCGGCTAGACGCGACGGACGGACAGACATGGCTGGATCGACACAAAAACAACAGTTGAACTGAACCTGTCCATCTAGACAAAACTTTTCTAATAAGATTCGCATGAAATTTGTAATACAAACTTTAGCAAGCCGAAATTGACGAGTTTTGATGCCGTTTTATTTCCTTTCTTTAATCTTGGAAAAACTGTTTCCCTAATATTTCTTTAAAGTTGTTATGATTGCTAAACACTGAATTTGTTGAAATAATTTATCTGGTACCTGTTTACTAAACACTGCTACACAGTGTGCTATGATAAAATGTTGGAAATGTTAATGGGGGAAGGGAGGGGTTGTGTCCTATTGGACATTGGTTGTGTATTTACCCAAACTATTCAAATCATTAGTTTCACTTTCTGCCATTGATGGCTGTATGTATGTTGCAGCAGCACTTAGCACCATCAACATTAGCAACAGCATCCGTAATGGTTTCATTAGAAATGGCGATGATGACGATGAGACTGTTCCACCTTCTCGTCCGCCTTCTTCACGTTCTTCTGCCACATGGTGAGGAGGATGGTGATGTTGTTGACGGCGGCTACGTGTCATCGACAACACGACATTGTTCAACATGTTGTGCGTATGATTGAAAGTATGGATGGACGGATAGATGGATAAATGGAGACGACAAAAGTGACTGTGACTGGCCGTTTACTGTGACTCGAATTGGGACCGGGGGACGGACTGACTGACTGCCTGCCTGCCTGGCTGAGTGCTTGGCTCTTGGTTTGTTGAATGGTTTGTGTATCTGGTTATCTGGTTATTACACAACTAAAACCCTGTCAGCTTTTTAAAATATCTCAACATCTTTTGCTCTTCTGCCGCTGCGAAGAAAGGGAGAAATGCATAAAATGTTTCATTCAGCTTATGGGTGAACGGTTGGATGCTGTTGCTGCTGCTGGCTTACTGAACGATTGGATTGCCATGAGATGCTTGCTCTGTGTATTATATTGTGTTGTGGCAAACATTATCGTTGTTGTTTTGTTTTCTTCTTGTTTACTGTTGTTGCTTTTTTTGTCAACTCATTTCTTTCTTTTTTTGTCTACTTCTCCAATGGAGGGCATATAGCTTCAAGTTTTTTTTTTCTATGTTGCGAGTGTACCTGTTTTTACATTTGTAAAATGGGCGTTACTTACAGTATCCAGAAAATTGATTATAGAGAAGCTAACTGGAAATTGTAAGAGATTTTTCCATACAAATCTTGCTTTTAATTTGTTTGCCATTTACACTAGGATGGAGGTATATTAACTCCATCATTCATCGAAATAATGTTTTAAGACCTGTCCGTCTGACCAAAATAAGTTCATTATACTCACCACCGAAGGATGGGAGTATATTCATTTTGTCATTCCGTTTGCAACACATCGAAATATCAATTTTCGACCCTATAAAGAATATATAATCTTGGTCGTCGTATAACTCTAAGACGATCTAGCCATGTCCGTCCGTATGTCTGTTTGTTTGTCTGTATTTTGAAATCACGTAACCGTCTTTACAAATAAGGATATTGAGCTGAAACTTTGCACAGATTCTATTTTGGCCATAGGCAGGTCAAGTTCGAATATGGGGTACATTTAACTATATCATGATATAGCCCCATGTAGACCAATCTCCCGATTTAAGTTCTTGGACCCATAAAACCCGCAATTTGCTAATCGATTTAATTCAAATTTGGCACAGTGAGATGTATTAGCCTCTAAGACAACAACTGATAAGTTCTAAGCAAAAACATAATTTATATAGTAGATTTATATCTGTGTCTTTAGGTGTTACAAAAAACAAGTAAAAAGGCATTAAGTTCGGCCGGGCCGAACTTTGAATACCCACCACCTCGGGTATATATGTAAACCCTCTTTCGTCACAATCCGGTGAAAATTGGACAACTTATGCACCAAATTCGGCACAGGTCGGATGGCGGGTGGCCTCAAACTACTCACTGATTTAAATTTCAGCGAAATTGGATGAAAAATAAAGCTTTTTTGGGCTTCAGACCATTTATCGGCAGATCGGTCTATGGTAAATATACTCCGATCTGAACCATATTTGGGTCAGATTTCGGGAGGCCTAAAACTACACACTGTTTCAAATTTCATCGAAATCAGTTCAAATATAAAGCTTTTATGGGCTTCAGACCCTTAATCGGGAAGATAGGTCTATATGGCAGCTATATCTTAATATAGTCCGAACTGAACCATATTTGGATCCTATGTTAGAAGGCCTAAAACTACTCACTGTTTCAAATTTCAGCGAAATCGGATAAAATATAAAGCTTTTATTATCCTCAAACCCTTTATCGGGGGATCGGTATGTATGGCAGCTATATCTAAACAGAGTCTGATCTGAACCATACTTAGGTCAGATGTCGCGAGGCTTAAAATAACCAACTGTTTCAAATTTCAGCGAAATCGGATTTCAAATAAAGCTGTTATTGGCTTCAGACCCTTTATCGGGAGATCGGTTTATATGGCAGCTATATCTAAATACAGTCCGATCTGAATCATATTTGGGTCCTGTGTCAGGAGTCCTAAAACTACTCACTGATTCAAAATTTCATCGAAATCAGTTCAAAAATAAAGCTTTAATGGTCTTCAGACCATTTATCGGCAGATCGGTCTATATGACAGCTATATCTAAATATACTCCGATCTGAACCATATTTGGGAGGCCCAAAACTACACACTGTTTCAAATTTCATCGAAATCAGTTCAAATATAAAGCTTTAATGGGCTTCAGACCCTTAATCGGGAAGATCGGTCTATATGACAGCTATATCTTAATATAGTCCGATCTGAACCATATTTTGGCCAGTTACCAGAAGGCTTGAAATAACCGACTGTTTCAAATTTCAGCGAAATCGGGTAATAAATAATGCATTTATGGGCTTCAGACCCTCTATTCGGAGATCGGTCTATATGGCAGCTATATCTTAATATAGTCCGATCCAAACCATATTTTGGTCGGATCTCGGGAGGCCTAAAACTACCCGCTGTTTAAAATTTTAGCGAAATCGAATATAAAATAAATCTTTTATGGGTATCAGATCCCTTAATCATGGAGATCGGTCTATATGGCAGTGATTACCAAAGACGGACGAACAGACGGATAGACGGACAGACACACGGACATCGTTAAATCGTCTTACGACGATCCGAAATATAAATTCTTTGTAGGGGCGGAAATTGATATTTCGATGTGTTGCAAATGGAATGACTAAATGAATATACCCCCCATCCTACGGTGGTGGGTATAAAAATAATGATAATGAATAAAAAAACATTTAACAAATGAAACTTGAAACACTGTTTCCACCTCCATAATAAATTAGTCAGACACTGTTTCAAAATTCCGCTATGCAACTAAGCATTTGTTAACATATTTGCTTTTTTGAAGTAGATCTCAACCATCTCCACATTTACATCATCGTCACCATTATCGTTTCTATCCTCAGCACTGGCTGCTACTCTTTTTTCCAATTTTACTGTAGTATTATTGCGTTTGTTGTTAGATGTTTTTTTTTTACCAACAACACCTTGCACCGTTTTAACGCATTTCTTTGTATTTTTCATTTTGTGTTTGCATTTCTTTACAATTTCCCCCCCCCATTGCATACCATCGATAGTTTTGGAACTTCCAACGCTAGAGAAGAGGATGAAAATGAAAGTAATTTCTTTATAGTATTCTCAATTCATTTCACCTGCCATTACTGGTTATTTATAGGTGCGTATGTATTATATGTCAGAGTATGTTCTATGAATTGTAGGCTCTTGTCTCCCTTTGCATCAGTTGACAAATGCGTATGGTCAGTGCTGTAGAGTGCGACTGTGTGCGTGCCTTCACATATCGTTTACGGTAATTTATGTATTTGTTACAGTTGTCAAGTGTTAATAGTTGTCGTCGCCGTCGACGTCGATGTCGTCGTTTGTAATAAAAATAGTAACAAAAAATCGAAACAAAAAGCTTTCCCAGTTCACTCGAACACAGCCAGCTGCTGTGTGGGCGTTTGATTACAAATTTTCCCATCATGGTAGTTATATGTGGTACCAAATTGAATGACACTTTCTTAATGGAACATTAGATGTATTTCGTTCGAATTGCTTAATAGAACGGAGGAATTGTTAAATAGACAGTAAGTTGATATCATTGTCTACAGTCAACCTTTTTCCACTTTAATGTCGAAATTAGGGGTTCTTATGAAAATCGAATGTGGTTTGGATTAAAAATTAATGTTTATGGCCCTTATAATGATGGAAACGAAAGTTAGGGTTGTTTTTTTAGGATGGGCACCTTGGGGTCAGCTTAGAATAAGATACAGGCCAGGGCTGCAGACGTACCTCTTTTTACGAAGTTTTGACAAATTTCGGCTTTATATTTTGTAGCTGGATTCTTTACAATTTAAATCCTGATTTCTTTAAAAATTTGAGAACGTTTTCATCATGTTTTGGATTTGAAATTCATCAAATGCCAAAGCCACGGACTTTGTATACCCTACACCACTACTGCGGTACAGGGTATTATAACTTAGTGCATTTGTTTGTAACACCCAGACGTTGATCAAAGGTTTATAATTACGGAATTTATGGTGAATGAATCCTTGAGGAGCTTCAAACCATTTAAATAAGTAACTTGGACCTGGTGGTATATTTCCGGTGTTACTACAGAAAGAGGCAGACGATCTGGGGTCTCGTCTGGCCAACATTTTCGCAGCGTGCCTTGGACTTGCATATACTCCAAAAACCTGGCAGGAGGCAAGTTATGTTACACCAAAGGCCTACAGACCCCTAAGCCTTACGTCCTTTCTACTCAAAACCATGGAACATATTGTGGACACCATGATAAAGGGTAGGACATCCAGCTAACTGCTTAAATACAAACAGCTTGCCTATGTCAAGGGAAGGAAGGGAGACTGCCCTGCACAAGGTTGTGCATAAAATAGAAGAATCCTTCGATGCCAAAATTTACACACTGCCGGCATGCATTGACATCGAGGGGGATTTTAATAATGTGCGGACCGACATATTGATCCAATCTTTAGACCAGTACCGGATGGACCCAGTCCTGAGAGACTGGATAAACCATATACTGAGGAAAAGGTGGATAAATTGTGTGTCCCATGGCATAAATATAAGGGAGAAAGTAGCACAGGACACGCCACAGGGGGGCATTTAATCTCCATTCCTGTGGGTGACCACCATAAATGATCTATTACGGATGCTGACTGAGGAGAGATTTGAGCCCACCTGCTACGCAGACGATGTCATAATACTTCTAAGGGGTAAGGGTCCAAAGGAGATATGCAGAAGGTCCGAAAGAGTCTTGCATATAGCATATGACTGGGATAAACCCAGAGGTCTCAATGTTAACCCAGAGAAGACTGAAATATTCCTGTTCACGAGGAAGACGAAGGTGAGCCAATTTAACGCACCACGTTTTCTCAATAAGACAATTTCGATATTTGACATGGTCAAATACTTGGGTATGATCTTGGACAGGAAACTGAATTGAAAGTGTCACATTCAGGAGCGTACTGAAAAGGCTCACAGATGTTGGGCACTATGTAGACGGCCCGCAGGCTCGATATGGGGTCTGAATCCAAAGATAGTCTACTGGCTCTACAGGAGCGTGATTAGACCAATACTTACTTACGCCTCAATAGTTTGGTGGACTGCTATGGAGAAAAAGTGCAACATAAGGACCATACAACAGGTTCAGAGAGCATGTTGTCTTGTCAGAGGCGGAACGATGAGGACCACGCCCACTAGGGTACTGGAGACTATTCTGGATATCCGACCCATTTACATACAGATTAAGTGTGAGGCAGCCACTACGGTTATGAGACTTAAGGCGATGGGAGAATTGATTGAGGATGGGAGCAACTCTTACAATCGCGGTATAATGGAGGCGACGATAGGAAACCTGGAAGGAAGAGGTTTCCGATCGGATACCTAAGATGAACCTTAAAGTCGAGTGTGAGGCACTGCTGCCATCGGCACAGTCTTGAATTGACGGAACCCTAATATTGCCATTTGGAAGATTTTGTTATACGGATGGATCAAAGCTAGAGGGCAGAGTGGGCCTGGGGTTTACATTGAGAACCCAGAAACTGAGATCTGTTTTAGGTTGGTGGTGGGTTCCCAAGATTTGGCCCGGTCGAACTTAGTACGCTGTTTCTTGTTTAATTTGGCCCTGATCCGTCCAGATTTGGTTATAGCTGTCATATAGACCAATTTCTCGATTTAATGTCTGAGCCCCATAAAAGACGCATTTATTATCCGATTTCACAGTGATTTATCATAGCATTTTCGACATCCATGTCCTATACGGCTATAAGGTGGCTTACATATGTACCCGAGGTGGGAATCCAAAATTCAGCCCGGCCGAACTTAATGCCTTTTTATACCCTCCACCATAAGATGGGGTATACTAATTTCGTCATCCTGTTTGTAACTCCTCGAAATATTCGACTAAGACCCATAGAGTATATATATTCTTGTTCGACATGACATTTTAAGTCCGTCCTTCCATCCGTCCGTTCGCCCGTCCATCTGTCTGTCGAAAGCACGCTAACTTTCGAAGGAGTAAAGCCAGCCGCTTGAAATTTTGCAAAAATACTTCTTATTGGTATTGGTCACTTGGGATTGTATATGGGCTATATCGGGCAATGTTTTGGTATAGCTGCCATATAAACCGATCTCGAGTCTTGACTTCTTGAGCTACTAGAGGGCACAATTTTCATCCGATTTGGCTGAAATTTAGCATGAGGTGTTTTGTTGTGACTTCTAACAACTTTGCTAAGTATGGTTGAAATCGGTCCATAACCTGATATAACTGCCATATAAACCGATCTCGGGTCTTGACTTTTTGAGTCACTAGAGGGCACAATTGTCATCCGATTTGGCTGAAATTTTGCACTGGGTGTTCTATTACGACTTCCAATAACTGTGTCAAATATGTTTCAAATCGGTCCATAACCTGATATAGCTGCCATATAAACCGATCGGGGATCTTGACTTCTTGAGCCTCAAGAGGGCGTAATTATTATCCGATTTGGCTGAAATTTTGTACAATGGCTCCTCCTACAACCTCCAACATAATTGTCAAATATGGTCTGAATCGGTCTTTGGCCTGATACAGCTCCCATATAAACCGATCTCCCTTGTTTTACTTGTTTAGCCCCTAAAAGGCAAAATTCTTATTCGATTTGGCTGGAAATTTACACATAGACGTCTGCTGTAGTCTCCAACATTCAATTCAGTTAGCACAATTCTTTTCTTTTATCCTTTGTTTGTCTAAAAAGAGATATCGGGAATGAACTCAACAAATGGGATCCATATTCGGCCCGGCCGAACTTAGCACGCTTTTACTTGTTTTATGTTGCTGCTAACTGTCATGTTTTTTGTCGCGGCGAAGTCTATAAGCCTCAACCTATTATTGGACGTTACCTCGTGGGGATAAATTTTCTGGCTGCTGTACCAATGACATTTTCTTTCCTATCTTCTAGGCACTCGTGGAAAATATCGTTGTTCTGCTCGTCTTTGTCGTCAGTCGGGGCATGGCCGCATGGGTCGAAGCATGGGCACAAATAAGACTCCCACTCTCTTTTATTCATTCTGTTAGTATCATTTTCACTTTTAACTGTGGCTTTTGCGCATTTGAACTTTTTGCAAAGCTTTCGTTTTCAAGGATTTTTCATGGGATATCTTACAAAAATTAAGAAAGTTGCACACAAAAGCAACTTATAAACGAAAGGGTATAAAACGACCACTCTCTCGTAACCGAAAGCACTCAACAGGAGATGGCGTAAGTAAGGGAAATACAATTTCACCAAAATTTTAGCGCAAATAATTTGTTTGAATGATTTAGGACAAAACCAATTGAATATTATTACGACTTATCATTACCATAACAGTCAAAATAATATTTCACAATTAGTCATGAGTTGCGTGGAGTAAAGTGAAGTGAAGTGTGAGGTTGTGAGAAAAAACTTGAAAAGACTCTGGGGGAATCGAATGAAATTACAATTTTAATTACTAAAACAAATGAAATGCAAAACGAAAAAACTAATTACACTCTCAAATGGCTTAATAACCATCGCATCAAAACGAAAGAAAAAGGCATCTTCCTATGGAATAGTTTAACAAACACTTGGGTAACAATCACTTGATTGGCCACATCTTTCTAGGGGTTCCTCCATTGCCCATCTCAATGACCATCATGACTTCAATTGCGTACAAAAGAAAAAGTTCACATAATGATGGATATAATTTTCGAGCACACTCACACACACACCATATTTCTTTTCAGTTCCTTACCAAGCCAATCAAAAGGTAATTATTTTTAATGCCAATTGATGAAACTGTGGTGAAGCTGTGAAACGGTTACGTCTGAAAGTCAAATAGAAAAGTGAGCACTTCCTATAGTGTTGAGTAAATATGGCGAGAGTGTTGGCAACTTGTTTTAAAACACATTTTGCAAATAACAGCAACAAAAAAAAACTAAATAAAAATAGATTTTGTTGACTAAAAGCAAAGACCACAATTGCTGCAATATGTATGAGGTATTACTCTAATGTTTTATTTGATAATTTGCTCATCCACAATAGGGCTAATATGGAATTTGTATTCGTTAAGCTATATTTTGCGATTAAGACATCAAGTTCCCCACAAAAGTATTGATGAGTTGATTTCTGAGGTGATTTTTGATGTCAAAATTATTTGCAATATTTTGTATGAGGTTTGGTTAATAGTTAGACGCATGAAAAAACTGCAACATTAAAAGAGGTGCATAAATAAATCAATTTTATTATGCTGGAGGGCAAAATAGTATAAATAACAATATAATAAACTAGTAGAAAAAGCATTATATTCGCCCTGACAAATGCCTGCACGCAAAAATTAAGCGTATGGGATGTGTTTACGACAAACAAAACCCTTTAAATATGTAGTTTCATTTTAATTCTAACGAAAAATTATTCTTTAGCCAGACCGATAAATATTCCATCATACTAGATAGTTTTTAAGCGTATAGACACAATGTCTGTCTGTCCGTCCGTCTGTCTGCCCGTCTGTCTGCCCGTATGTCTGCCCGTCTGTCTGCCCGTCTGTCTGTCCGTCCGTCTGTCTGTCCGCCTGTCTGTCCGTCTGTCTGTCCGTCTGTCTGTCCGTCTGTCTGTCCGTCTGTCTGTCCGTCTGTCTGTCCGTCTGTCTGTCTGTCCGTCCGTCTGTCTGTCTGTCTGTGTGTCCGTCTGCCTGTCCGTCTGTCTGTCCGTCTGTCTGTCTTAGAAAACGGAACCTGAATCAAATATAAGCCAGATTTAACTATGAATTTGATGGTGAAGTTATAATAAAATAGGATGACTAATATGTCCATGGTGGTGGGTAATCACGTGGGTATTAACACGTTTTGACTTGCTTTCCTTTTGTTTTGTTTTTTATACCCACCATCGTAGGATGGCGGTATAGCAATTTAGTTATTCCCTTGGTAACACCTCCTCTAAGCACCATAAGGTATATTTATTCTTGATCGTTCAAGTAGATCTGGTCATGTCCGTCGGTCCATCTGTCTGTCTGTTCGTCCGTCAGTCCGTCCGTCTGTACGTCCGTTCGGTCTATATGGCAGCAATATCCAAATCTGAACCGTTCTGAGCCAAATTGACGGAGGATGTTGGGGGGCCTAACAAAACTCACTGTCTCAAATTTCACCAAAATCGGATAATAAATGTGGCTTTAATTGGCCTAAGACCCTTAATCGGCGGATCGGTCGCATGCGCATTTATTGTCCGATTTCGCCGAAATTCGGGACAGTGGGTTGTGTTAGGCCCTCGACATCCTTTTTAATTTTGCTCATATCGGTCAAGATTTTGAAATAGCTGCCATATAGACCAATCTCGCGATTTAAGGTCTTGGGCCCATAAAAGGCGCTTTTATTGTCCGAATTCGCCGAAATTTGAGACACTGAGTTGTGTGAGGTCCTTCGACACTATTCTTCTATTTGGCCCAGATCGGTCTAGGTTTGGAAATAGCTCTCGATTTAAGATCTTGGGCCCATAAAAGGCACTTTTTTTGTCCGATTTCGTTGAAATTTAGGACAGTGGGTAGCGTTAGGCCCCTCGATATCATTCTTCAAGATGGCTCATATCGGTCTAGATTTGGATAAAGCTGTCATATAGACCGGTCGCTTAATTTAAGGTCTTGGCCCCATAGAAGGCGTATTTATTATCCGATTTTGCTGAAATTTGAAACAGTGATTTATGTTAGGCCTTTCGTCATCCGTGTCCTATATGGACTCATATTGAACCAAAAGTTAACAGTGACTTGTGTTTGTTAGACCACTCAATGTTCGTGACAAATTTGGCCCGAATCGGACCATATTTGGATATAGCTACTATGAGGGCACAAATAATGCATTTTTCACTGGATTATAACGAAAGGGAGTTTACAAAGATTACCCAGGTGGTGGGTATTAGAGTTGCCAAAAACCGTGGTATTTTGAAAATCGGTTTTCGGTTTAACCGAAAGTATTGATATATTGCAAAACCGGTTTTCGATTATTTACAATTTTAAAAACCGGTGTAACCGGTTAAATCGGGTTTTCACTAAACAATTTCTTTTACAATTACTTAGCGTTTTATGTGAAGCTGCATATTACTCTTTGGGGAAATATGTGAATAATGGTAAATTGAAAAAACCGGTTAACCGGCATTAAAAAACCGATTTTTTCGGTTTTCGGTTTCTGACCATTTTTTTTAAAAACCGATTTTGGCTAAGGCAATCGTAACAGGTTAATCGGTTTTCGGTTTTGGCTATTCTAGTGGGTATCCAAAGTTCGGCCCTACCGAACTTAATGGCAATGACAGGAGGCTTTAAACAAATCACTGTATCTTCAAAATTGGTAAATAAATGCGGCTTTTATAGGTTTAAAACACTGAATCGGCAGATCGGGCTATATAGCAGCTATATCCAAATATGGCCCGATATGACCCCATCAAGAACTTAACCAGCTTATTAAAGAAAAACGTATCTGCGTCAAATTTGAGCTCAATAATACAACAGACGGACGGACACACACCGACACCCTTAAATCGTCTTAGAAATTAACGATGACCAAAAAATTATATCCTTTTTAGGGTCTGCCATATGTATTTCGATGTGTTGCTAACAGAATGATTAAATGTGGTGGGTATAAAAAAGGAGGAGGAGAAGGGACAAAGCCTTGGTGTGCACCTGCTCAATCAATATATGCTTATTGAATGAAAACCCCTTTACAACTAACCGATATTAATCGAACGAAACCATAAACGCCACCAAAAGCGACAAGCTTTGATAGGAGTGTCCCGTGACAGACCCTATCAAATGCCTTGGAGATATACAGAGCTATGACCTTACTCTCTCCAGTCTGGAGGTTTGAACGACCCCTGAGAGTCGCACTTCCGACAGAAGTGCCATGAGATTGTCCGTGGAGCGATTTCTGCGAAAGGCCATTAGTCTCTAAATACCTTACAAGACGGTATTTAGAGAGGGCCTAGCATATTGCATGTGGCCGGTAATTCACAGAGTTGTTCGCCTCACCATTCTTGGGTGAGGCGAATCCTTCACCATGGATCCCGTTGTCAAGTTTTCTGGACGATTTCTTCCCCAAAGCGAGATTTAATCGCAGGTAATTACAGAAGTCCACTTGCGATATTTTGCCAAATTCGGTGAGGAATTGTGCTCTTTAAATGCTGAATAAGCCAAGTCAGAAGATTGCTTTATATGGGCGCTGCATTGTTTTATGGACTTATTGGACTATACCAAGCACAGATCTTGGAATTAAAAATGGAGCTTGATATCCAAAATGTCAAAAGTGCGACCTCCATTTGCCTAAGAAGTCAAACGGAAAGATAGGTTTTTAGGAAAAATTACGATATCACGTTATCGCACGGGCAAGGCCGCGGGCGTTGGAAATCATAGCCTAACACTTTGGAGAAAAATTTAGACTTATCATACACATTTTGCAGTCCAGGGACTCAAAAAGAAAATCAATTGGTATACCAACCGACTTATAATTCGATTATAACATGTCCGTCTCTCTGTCCGTAATAATTTGTATGCAAAGTACACATCGAACTTTTAATCGTACTAACTTGAAATTGGGCACAGTTGATACTATCGGCCTGGAAACGAATCATTTTGAAATTGGAAGAAATCGGTTCAGATACATTATATACAATTTAACCCAATTACAATTACAAATTATTATTTCAACAAAATTTTTGACTTTGTAACTTTGTTTTTTATACCATTTTGCATTTTAGTTGACATTTTTCTTATTTATATCGCTCATATTGAAATGTACACAGAAACAGTGAAAGTTAATTGAACAACACGCACTTCAGTCAGACAGACGGACAAGATTCCAAACAACTGACAGCAATGTTGACTGTACATTTGTCGCATTCATGCGTCTGCAATGGAATGTGTAAAGATAGATTTTTATTTCGCAATAAGAGAAATATATTCACTTTGCAGCTTCACAATGAATGGGTGGAGTAGCTCATAAATATAGTAAATATTGCCAATTTAAGAGACATTGATTGGTTTGAACCCTATAGCAATGAATTAATAGTTGCCATGATGCACAAAAATATGAACAAGTAAAAGCGTGCTAAGTTCAGCCGGGACGAATCTTAAATACACTCCACCATGGATCGCATTTGTCAAGTTGTTTGCCCGCTATCGCAAACAAAGGATAATGGATGAGATAAGATTTCTATGCTTTTATAGCTATATCAGGTTAGGAACCGATTCGGGCCACACTTGGCTTGGATTTGGGAGACCATAGTAGATGCAACTGTGCAAAATTTCAACCAAATCAGATAAGAATTACGTCCTAAGAGGCTCAAGAAGTAAAAATCGGTTTATATCAGGTTACGAACCGATTAAGACCATATTTAGCACGTAAGTTAAAGGTCATAGGAAAAGTAGTTGTGGAAAATTTCAACTAAATCAGACAAGAACTGCGCCCTCTTAAGGCTGAAGAATTATTATCGAAAAATCGGTTTATATGGGAGCCATAACAGGTTTTAAGCCGATGTAAGCCCTACTTATGTTAGAGCTCAAAGAAAAGGTCACTGTGTTTAGCCAATCGGTAAGAATTACGCCCTATATGGGCTTAAGTAGTATAATAGGGAGACAGATTTATATAGGATCTATATCAGGTTTTGAACTGATTCGAACCATACTTGACACATCTGTTGAATATCACAGAAAACGTCAAAGAACAAAATTTGAGCCACATCGGGTGCGAATAGCGTCCTCTAGAGGCTCAAGAAGATACATCAGCTTTAAAATCAATTTGGGTCGAACTTGGCACAGTTTTTGGAAGTCGTAACCGCACACCACGTGCAATATTTGAGCCTAGGTTAGGTTAGGAAAGAGTGGCAGTCCTCAACAGACTCACTTAGACAATTTTAAGGCCATTGTGATACCACAGTGGCAACAGACGAAGGCTTCTGGCGGGAATCGAACCCACGACCCGTGCACTGGTAATCCAGGCACGCTACAAACTCGGCTACCGGGGCGCCCTCGTTTTTCATACTGAGCCTAATCGGGTGAAATCGTTTTACATGGGATTTGTATCAGGTTATAGACCGATTGCAACTGTACTTGGAAAAGTTGTTGAAAGTCATAACAGGACCGTGGTTAAACGGTGCTGGAGGTATCACCCCACCTCCCGGTTTCACTCTACGGTCTTTTCACTTCATATCCAAAAATTCCACAAACGACTGGTGACCACACAGATAATTCGCTACCCAGCGTTTCTGGTCTGGCCGGAGGGACGTATTAGCGATATCCTCAAATAGTTAGGTCCAGTGCACGGGGACCGTCCTATCACATGGCCTGGACTAATTAAAGCCACGACAAATGTATGCCGTGAAGGAATGCGAAGCAATTATTGTACTACGTATGCAGTCTTCGAAATTCATGCTGATGCTCGGCGAATGGAAATTCTCCAACGAGGCTCGGGAGGAATAGTCCCTCAAGCATCTTAGCTACTAGTAAGAGATGGGAGATCGGTCTGTACGACTTCCCCATACTCGGGTTCTTTTAAAAATTCAGTAGCGTGATCACCCTGCCCATCTTCCAAACATCGGGTACTATAGGAGTGCTCAAAGACAGCTTGAGGACGGTTGTAATGTATTCGACTTTAGGTCGATCCAAATTCTCCAACATCAGTGTAGAGATTCCATCTGAGCTCAACGACTTGGTGCCACAGATGACATTCGTAACTTGGTCCACGGTAAAATGTGATGGCTGTCCTTCGGCTCTCCTCCTAATCCTGTCACTCTCGGGTACCAATAAATTGACGGTTAAACAATCTGGGCACCTCATCAGATCAGTCACAGTTACGTCACTAAAAGTCACTGAGGCCCTGTCGTCCCATCTACTAGGGTTCGAGAGTGACTTAACAGTAGACCACAGCTTGCCTACACCGGTAGCTTAGTTATTGGGTTGCCCAAAAAGTAATTGCGGATTTTTCATATAGTCGGCGTTGACAAATTTTTTCTTGTGACTCTGTAATTGCATTCTTTCTTCTCTCAGTTATCAGCTGTTACTTTTAGCTTGCTTTAGAAAAAAAGTGTAAGAAAAGTATATTTGATTAAAGTTCATTCTAAGTTTTATTAAAAATGCATTTACTTTCTTTTAAAAAATCCGTAATTACTTTTTGGGCAACCCAATACATTGCTCCATGTGTTCCAGCCACAAATTCCGCTTATGTTCATTGACTACCCTGTTAATTTTCGGAATCAGCTCGCTGATTCTGAGGTTAGTGGCGTCCGTGCAATGGATCCCATTGCGCTCGTCTGCGAGTATCATTACCTGCGCTGGGAAATTTGGCTGCACTTGGAGTATTCGGCCGGCTGGTATAAAGCGAGCAGCTGCTGCCTTAATGATGTCTCGGAATTTCCTCTCGGAAACTAGCACATTTAAGGGGGGTGTCAGTTTACTGAATCGACGATAGGTCTACTCTCTGAAGCCGACCCAATTGACCTTCTTCTGATTGATAAATGTTCGGGGGTCGGAGCTAATGAAGTCGGGTGGTCGGTCGATGGTGAGTATTATAGAGAGGTGGTCTGATCCCAAAGAAATAACGGCTTGGGAGGAGATCAGGGGATGAAATGGAATTGATTGGCGAAATGTTGCAGCTCATCGCAATTCTGGTGGGGGCATCCTCATTCAGCGTGCAGAACGTGGGACCTTCAATCTGTTCTGCCAAAGCAATGCCCCGGTGGTCTTTACCAAGGGGAAAATACCATAATATGTGATGCGCATTGAAGTGCCCTAGAACCAGACGATTACCGTCAGATAGTAACCCACTTATGTCGGATTTGTAAGCTTGGCCATAACTTGGTCACAACTAGCAACGGGCGGTATGTACACGTTGTGTAGCTCTATGTCGGCAGTTGCGGACCTGACTGCTGTCCCCATGCACTCCATGTTGGGCTTACTTGCGCCAGGCTCAGGCGAGATGGGTCTATATATGTTCTTCCTACTCACAAAAAAATTTGTTAGCGTTAGATCGCACACAATTTGTCAATCGCTCAAAAATAGCTCTTGTCGATTGGTCGAATGAAATGCTCCAAAAATACAAAACTACTGCAAAAATACGAAACAACTAAGTACTCAAAACATCGATTTGATGAGTCATCCGCCATATAGCTCGAGTTGGTACCGAATGACTTCTTTTTATTTCCGTACGTAAAACATGAAATGAGAGGTCAACGCTTTTCGACACTTGAAGAAGCGGTTAATGCGTTCAGAATGCATGTTTTGGAGATACTTCAATCAGAGTGGCAAAAGTGTTTTGATAATTGGTTCAAACGCATGCAAAAGTGTATCGAACTTAATGGAGAATATTTTGGAAAAATTTAGCGATGTTCGATGAGTAACATTTGTGATTGTGTTCTCTAATTCCGAAATATAAAAGGCAACCTACGTAAGATGTCCTGTCTCGTCGATTATACCTCTCAGACCATGGCAAATCAATTGCAAGAAAGCTACACTTCCCAGAACTGGCCCGGTATTATTGGGGCTGGGATGCTGATGCTGCATATATTGCCGCACTCGAACGGCCGGAGGGGGTCACATAGTCCGACGACGAGGACGCAGAAGACGACGACGATGATGCTTGTGACCCACTGCTGCCTATATTCGCACAGCACCTTGCACCTTGTATGGCTAGAGCAATATCGGAAATACGCCCATTCCATGCACCGGTTACACCTCACCCACACCAAACGATGATGGAGGCGATTCCGGAGTTCTTTTAAATCCCGCCATAAACCACAGGCGTGCGGAGAAGCCACTCCGGGATGTACCTCTCTCATAATGAAAATGGGACGAAAACGTACACTGAGGCGCCAGCCCTTGCGTATAACCTGCTGGCGAACGCGTAAAGCTAGCCGCTTGAAACTTTGCACAGATACTTCATATTCATGTAGGTCGTTGGGGATTGCATATGGATATAGCTCCGTAATAAAGTGGTCCCTCGCCTTGATTTCTTGAGCCCCTAGAAGCCGCAATTTTTTTCCGATTTTGCACATAATGTTCTGTTACGACTTCGAACCCTCGTGCATGGTATGGGCCAGCGACGCTAACTGTCGAAAAAAGGAAAAGGAAAAAGCGAGTCGTTTGAAATTTTGCACAAATACTTCTTATGGTATGGACCAGCGACGCTAACTTTCGAAGGAAAAAAGCGAGTCGTTTGAAATTTTGCACAATACTTCTTATTAGTGTAGGTTGTTATTGATGTTGTAGCCACATTTTCATGTGGAGGTGGCGATTCTCAATCTCCGGTGTGAGCGAGCTTGTTTTGGTCCGAAGGACCGATTGCTGCGTGAAGAAGGTGGCCATTGGTTATTTAAAGGCTCCAATAACTCGCCTTGTCATATCGATCATCATAGGTACTCAGTATTTGTGCAAGAGCCGGTGCCACCGGCCTTTTACTGAGACTGTCCGCTCAATACTTCTGATAGTCCCCGACTGCCGTTCCAGCTACTCCTTATGGAGCATTCCATTATCCGCAACCTGTGGACGAGCCCGGTAGCTCGCAGCTAAGCTTCTCGTGACAGCAATGAACACCACACAGATCGGACCTCAATGTTTCAGCCTATGTGGTGCCTAAAAAAGTCAGTCGGTTGGGATTGTAAATGGGCCATATCGGTCCATGTTTTGATATAGCCTATCTTGACGCTTGAGGTGTTTTGTTATGACTTCCAACAACTGTGTCAAATATGGTTTAAATCGATCCATAACTTGATATACCTGCCATATTACCCGATCTGGGGTCTTGACTTCTTGAGCCTCTAGAGGGCGCAACTATTATTCGATTAGGCTGAAATTTTGTGCAACTTCCATGGCTCCCGACCTTTAACATACTCGGCAAATATGGTAGTTCGAAGCTAAGCTTCTCGTGACAGCAATGAACACCACACAGATCGGACCTCAATGTTTCAGCCCATGTGGTGCCTAATAAAGTCGGTCGGTTGGGATTGTAAATGGGCCATATCGGTTCATGTTTTGATATAGCCTATCTTGACGCATGAGGTGTTTTGTTATGACTTCCAACAACTGTGTCAAATATGATTTAAATCGATCCATATACCTGCCATATTAACCGATCTGGTATATAGACTTCTTGAGCCTCTAGAAGGCGCAACTATTATCCGATTTGGCTGAAATTTTGTGCCACTTCCATGACCCCCCACCTTTACCATACGCGGCAAATATGGTCTGAATCGGTCTATAGCCTGATACAGCACTCATATAAACCGATCTCCCTATTAAGGACACAATTCTTATTCGTATTTTACACAATTACTTCCACTATGGTCTCCAATATTCAATTCGATTATGGTCCGTATGGGACCATAACTTGATATGACTCCAATAGCATATTTATTTTCTTTAAGCCTTTTTTTTGGCCTAAAAAGAGATACAGGGAAAAGAACTGGACAAATGCGATCCATGGTGGATGGTACATAGGATTCGGCCCGGCCGAACTTAGCACGGTCTTACTTGTTATACCCACCACCGAAGGATGGGGGTATATTCATTTTGTCATTCCGTTTGCAACACATCGAAATATCCATTTCCGACCCTATAAAGTATATATATTCTTGATCAGCGTAAAAATCTAAGACGATCTAGATATGTCCGTCCGTCTGTCCGTCTGTCTGTTGAAATCACGCTACAGTCTTTAAAAATTGAGATATTGAGCTGAAATTTTGCACAGATTCTTTTTTTGTCCATAAGCAGGTTAAGTTCGAAGATGGGCTATATCGGACTATATCTTGATATAGCCCCCATATAGACCGATCCGCCGATTTAGGGTCTTAGGCCCATATAAGCCACATTTATTATCAGATTTTGCTGAAATTTGGGACAGTGAGTTGCGTTGGGCCCTTCGACATCCTTCGTGAATTTGGTTCAGATCGGTCCAAATTTGGATATAGCTGCCATATAGACCGATCCTCAGATTTAGGGTCATAAGCCCATAAAAGCCACATTTTATATCCGATTTAGATGAAATTTGGTACCGTGAGGTGCGTTAGGCCCTTCAACATTCTTCTTCAATTTGGCCCAGATGGGTCCAGATTTGGATATAGCTGCCATATGGACCGATCCTCCGATTTATGGTCTTAGGCGCATAAAAGCCACATTTATTATCCGATTTTGCTGAAATTTGGTACAGTGAGGTGTGTTAGGCCTTTCAACATTCTTCGTCAATTTGGCCCATATCGGTCCAGATTTGGATATAGCTGCCATATAGGCCGATCCTCCGATTTATGGTCTTAGGCCCATAAAAGCCACATTTATTATCCGATTTTGCTGAAATTTGGGACAGTGATTTGCCTTAGGCTCTTCGACATCTTTCTTCTATTTGGCCCTGATCGGTTCAGATTTGGACATAGCTGCCATATAGACCGATCTCTCGATTTAAGGTTTTGGGTCCATAAAAAGCGCATTTATTGTCCGATGTCGCCGAAATTTGGGACAATGACTTGTGTTAGGCCCTTCGATATTTGTCTTCAATTTGGCTCAGATCGGTACAGATTTGGATATAGCTGCCATATAGACCGATCTCTCGGTTGAACAATGACTTGTACTTATAAGCATTTGGTCTAAATCGGATGATATCTATAGAGCTGCTATGGGGCATAAGGTATGCATTTTTCACTGGAATTTGACGAAATGTGGTTTGCATATATACCCGAGGTGGTGGGTATCCAAAGTTCGGCCCGGCCGAACTTAACGCCTTCTTACTTGTTTTTTTTTTTTGGAAATTCTTAGCAGAACTTCTTTAGATTAAGCTCAAGTCTACTTAGCACCTTTTTACTTGTTTCTCTTAAGGAGGCGAAAACATGAACCTGATATTATTTCATTCTTTTTTCAGGTAAAGTGCAATATGAGATAAGTAACAAAATTATTCAATAATAAATTATCATCGAAGTGAAAAGTTTTAATGCTCCAGGGAATCAAATACCAGGTAAGTGTGAGTTCCCCCTTACATCCTCTATATGATAAATTTCTTTAGAATATAAAACTATTAAACTAAACATAATTGATCTGTGGTTATTTAACTGTCATAACAATAATTTGAGAAAGTAAAAATTAAGATACTCTACTACAGACGACCGCCCACATGACATATTTTACCAAGTAACATTTTCATTCGACCATGCTGTTGATATACTCTATATCGCATGAAAACCTCTTTACACTCTGTCTAAAGATACTGACTACACTGCACAGTGTAGTACTGAGCAGGCGCACGTACTCAAGCACCAACTTTTAAGCGCACCCATGATATGGTGGACATGATGGACTTCACTGCGATTCATAAGAATTTCACACATCGCATCACACCCCACACATATTTTTGAGAGAGTAAAGTTGCCGCAGCAGTAGACGTTGTTGTTGTTTACAGCCATTGATGCTTTTGTTGTTGATGAACAGGCGCTATGGGTTTTTGTTAACATCGTTAACAAAAGGCATATACCAGAAATATTATGTTGTGGTTTTTTTTATTAAACAAGACTTCAATTACACGTTATTGTTGTGTGTATTACGTTACATTTCATTTTATTTTGTTTTTATTTTATTTTATTATGATTTTTATTTTGTTTTGGTAAAAACAAAATTCCTCTGATCTGGTCTGCTGGTAGTTTTTTTTATAAATTTCGTAATTTTATTATTTTGTTTGTTTTTTTTTTTTTGTGGATAACAAAATGTAGCACCCTTTTAACCTTCACTGTATGGTGTGTTTCTATTGCTGTCTGTCTGTAGGTAATCATTAAAGTCTTGAGATTTTTTCGCCCATAACATATTAACTCATCTTTTTTTTTTTGGTGGAGTTTTTTTCTCGTAAGGTGAAAGTTGCACATATTTCGGCATGCCAATATTATTTGTGAAAAAAACAGCAAAAAACAAAAAATCAAAACAACATCTCGTGTCAACCCCCACCATCGTCCATCTCCTATCCATATTTCTTAGTATTTATTTCCTATTTATCACAATGTTTGTGTTCATATTTTTTCGACGTTTTCGGTTCCTTCTTCGCTCCGAATTTCCAACTTTGGCAAATATTTGTTTTACATCTGCAAACTTTGTCAAATAATTAATTAATGATGGTATTTCAACATGCTTTGGGGTTAAATTATTTAAATCGCATTCGTTAATCGATGCTAATGTGCGATAACTGTCATCTGGGATAATCGACAGACATTATTTGTCCATTCGCAACATTTCATTATTGTGTAACGTAGAAATTTGGCTTCTGCGTTAGTGATTAATAATAAAAAAAAACAGTTTAATTAAATTATATCATAAGAAAGTGGTAGTGTTTGGTTTTGTGAAAGATAAAAATCTAAGTTAAATGGAAGCCTACTCGGTGAGCAGTATGGGTTTATAAAGGTTTCCGCGAAATTCAATATTTATGCATGTTTCATCACTGCCGCTTATTAATCTGGGTTATATATGTCTGACTGTATGTTGTTACCATACAATACTCTTTGGCAATTCAATCCAAAGGCAGCTGGTTATATGTACCAGATTGACCCGATGGGGTCCGTCTTTGGCAACGGCTGCCTCCTCAGTTTACGTGTTCGTCCTTTTTATACCCACCACCGAAGGATGGGGGTATATTCATTTTGTCATTCCGTTTGCAACACATCGAAATATCCGTTTCCGACCCTATAAAGTATATATATTCTTGATCAGCGTAAAAATCTAAGACGATCTAGACATGTCCGTCCGTCTGTCCGTCTGTCTGTTGAAATCACACTACAGCCTTTAAAAATTGAGATATTGAGCTGAAACTTTGCACAGAATCTTTTTTTGTCCATAAGCAGGTTAAGTTCGAAGATGGGCTATATCGGACTATATCTTCATATAGCCCCCATATAGACCGATCGGCCGATTTAGGGTCTTAGGCCCATAAAAGTCACATTTATTATCCGATTTTGCTGAAATTTGGGACAGTGAGTTGTGTTAGGGCCTTCGATATCCTCCGTCAATTTGGCTCAGATCGGTTCAGATTTGGATATAGCTGCCATATAGACCGATCCTCCGATTTGGGGTCTTAGGCCCATAAAAGCCACATTTATTATCCGATTTTGCTGAAATTTGGGACAGTGAGTTGTGTTAAGCCATTCGACATCCTCCGTCAATATGGCTCAGATCGGTTCAGATTTGGATATAGCTGCCATATAGACCCATCCTCAAATTTAGGGTCTTAGGCCCATAAAAGCCACATTTATTAGCCGATTTTGCTATGATTTGAGACAGTGAGTTGTGTTAGGCCCTACAACGTCCTTTATAAATTTGGCTCAGATCGGTTCACATTTGGATATAGCTGCCATATAGACCGATCCTCCGATTTAGGGTTATATGCCCATAAAAATTACATTTATTATCCGATTTTGCTGAAATTTGGGACAGTGCGTTGTCTTAGGCCCTCCGACGTCCTCTGTGAATTTGGCTCAGATTGGTCCAGATTTAGATATAGCTGCCATATAAACCGATCCTCCGATTTGGGATCTTAGGCCCATAAAACACGCATTTATTGTCCGATGTCGCCGAAATTTGGGACAGTGAGTTAAGTTAAGCCCCTTGACATACTTCAGCATTATCGCACTGATCGGTCCAGATTTGGATATAGCTGCCATATAGACCGATCTCTCGGTTTTAGGTTTGGGGGCATAAAAAGCGCATTTATTGTCCGATGTTACCGAAATTTGGGACAAAGGGTTAAGTTAAGCCCCTCCACATATTTCTGCTATAGGACATAAGTTATGAGTTTTGCACCGGATTTTGACGAAAGGTGGTTTACATATATAGCCGAGGTGGTCGGTATCCAAAGTTCGGCCCGGCCGAACTTAACGCCTTTTTACTTGTTATATCCTAAACCACTACTGTGGTACAGGGTATTATAACTTTGTGAACCCCAAAAGGAAGAGAGGTAGACCCATTGATAAGTATACCGATCGACTCAGAATCACTTTCTGATTCGATTTAGCCATGTCCGTCTGTCCGTCCATGCTAATTTTTGTACAAACTACAGGTCGCAATTTTCATCCGATCGTCTTCAAATTTGGTATGGTGCATGTTTTTCGACCTAGAGACGAAGCCTATTGAAATTGGAAAAAATCGGTTCAGATTTGGATATAGCCCCCATATATATGTTCGTCCCGTTTGCAGTAATAATGCAATAAAAAGGTAATTTGTTAACCGATTAGCTCCAAATTTGGCAGGAAGGATTTTCCTATGACTCTCGACATTATTGGCGAATTTCATAGAAATCGGTTCAGATTTACATATAGCTCTCATATATATATTTCACCTGATTTTCACTCCCAGAGCCATTGCAAGCGCATTTATTGACAACACCTTCCTCGACGACTATATATATGTTCCTATATATATGTTCGTCCGATTTTGAGCAATTTGCAATAATGTTGTCATTTGTCAACCGTAGTTATTACAGTTTGAACATATTTGCTCGCCGAGGTCCATCAAAATTGGTTCAGAATTGAATATATTCGGTTGCCCAAAAAGTAATTGCGGATTTTTCATATAGTCGGCGTTGACAATTTTTTTCACAGCTTGTGACTCTGTAATTGCATTCTTTCTTCTGTCAGTTATCAGCTGTTACTTTTAGCTTGCTTTAGAAAAAAAGTGTTAAAAAAGTATATTTGATTAAAGTTCATTCTAAATTTTATTAAAAATGCATTTACTTTCTTTTAAAAAATCCGCAATTACTTTTTGGGCAACCCAATAGCTCCCACATTGTACCTATAGGGTAGGTGTAGGGTATTATACAGTCGGCACCGCCCGACTTTTGCCCTTCCCGAAACCAGTACGTCATGGGAGTGGCACATCCCGGTGTGTCTTCTCCGCAAGTTTCAGGTCTATGCTGAGATTGAAAGAAATCCCGGTTCAGTTCCGTTTGCCAGAACCGCCTCCATCATCAGTCGGTGTCGGTGAGGTATAATCGGTGCAAGGAGTGGGGGCATTTCCGATATTGCTCTGGCCTTACGTCACTACGGGAGTATAGTCGCACTAAATAAGTTGCAAGGCACTGTGCAAACAGAGACAGGAGTATGTCATCTCTCGATCTCTCCCGTGCGGCAATAAAAGCAACAACTGCTCCCCAAGTCACCGTAGCGCAGAGGTTAGCATGTGCGCCTATGACGCTGAACGCCTGGGTTCGCATCCTGGCGAGACCATCACAAAAAATTTTCAGCGGTAGTTTTCCCCTCCTAATGGTGGAGGTGTCGCACTGCGGCACGCCGTTCGGACTCGGCTATAAAAAGGAGGCCCATTGAGCTTAAACTTGAATCGGACAGCACTCATTGATATGTGAGAAGGTAGCCCCTTCTCCTTAGTGGAATGTTCATGGGCAAAATTTGCATTTGCTCCCTAAGCCCCAAGTAACGGGAAGAGTATCTGGCATGCTATGGTCTACAAGGCAGATGGACGAGATAGTAGTTTTTATGAGTCGGAAGAATATATTGGTTGCAGCGATCCAGGAGACAAAGCTGTCTAATACCTGCAGTCTGCACAGTTATCCCAGATACAATGCTACGTGAAGATCGCTTAAGTAGTGGAGGTGGGGGATTGACATTCATGATACACCATTCCATGCTGTATAGACCCATCTCGCCTGCGGCTGGGGCTAGTTAACCCTACATGGAATATAAGGTGATAGCAATCAAGTTAAGTACTGCCGAGCTATTCAACAAACAGATACCGGTTGATGTGACCCAATTAATGGCCAAGCTTGCAAGCCCGACAGTAGTAGCCTACTGTCTGGCCATAATCGCCTGGTTCTAATAAACTTTAATGCGCATCACGCTTCATGGCATTTTCCACTAGCTTACTACCAGCGGGCCATAGATTTTACTAGGATTACGAGGAGGTGAAGCAGCTCGCCACATATTTCCATTGCTTCTCCTGAGATCAGACCATCTTCCCATAATACTCACCATCGATCGAGCAATAGGGCCGATTGGGTCGGCTTCAGAGAGTACACCAATCGCTGTTTCAGTGAGCTGAGACGCGAGGAAATTCCGAGAAATCATAAGCGCAGCAACCGCCCGCCTTAAAGCAGCCGGTCGAATACCCTAAGTGCGGCCAAATTTCCCGCAGCAAGCAGCGGCACTCGCAGACGAGTGTGATGGGGTTCGTTGCACGGACCGCGCTAACCCCAGAATTAGCGAGCTGAATCTGGAAATTAACAGGGTAGTCATCGAATATGAGCGGAATTTGTGGCCGGAACACTTGGTGGGATGTAACTTAGATACCGGTTTAGGCAAGCTGTGCTCTACTGTTAAGTCACTCACGAACCCCGGTAGACGGGACAACAGGACCTCCGTCACTTTTGATAAAGTTACTAATCCGAAGAGGTGATCCAAGTTATTCAACCGTAAATTTATTGTGCATTCTAAGATACACAAGGCTAGGAGGAGAGCCGTTCGTCGTGATCGTGGTCTACGAGCTGATGGACAGCCATCAAAAATTATCGTGGATAAAGTTACGAATGTCATATGTGACGCAAGTCATTCGTGGCATTGGGCCCCGAAGAAATCGCTACACTGATGCTGAAGAAGCTGGATCTAGCTGGAGTCGAGTTTCTTACAACTATTCTCAACCTGTCTTTGAAAATTCTGGTAGTATCCGATGTCTGGAAGATGGATAGTTAGACCACACTACTGAAGCCTGGGAAGGAACCCAGTAAGAAGAAGTCGTCAACCAATGTCCCTTCTCTCACATGTAGCCAAGACCTTTGAGGGACTACTCCTCCTGAGCGTCGTTGTAAAATTTCCATTCGCCGAGCATCAGCATGGATTTCGAAGACTGCATAGCGTGGTAACTGCTTTGCATGCCATCACCGCACACATTTGCCGTGGCTTCAATCAGCTCAGGGCATGTGATATAACGGCCCTCTTGGCACTTCATCTATTGAAGCCATTCGACACACTCAGCCATGTCAAATTATTTGATAACATCGCTAACACGTCCCTCCTGCTAAGCCTGAAACGCTTGGTCACGAATTATCTGTTTAGTCGCCAGTTATTTATGGAATTTAGGGATAAGAATTCGAAACACCTTAGAGCGGAACAGAGGTTCCTCAAGGCGGGTTGATATCTGCGACTCGGTATAACCTCTATCTATCCTCCACCTTTAGACGGCATAGAGATCGTATCAAAAGTGGACGATTGTACCATAATGGCTTCAGGCTTCCCATCCACAGACAACATCTGCGATAGGTTAAACGTCTACCTCAACAAACTTGCCGCTTACTTCGCAGCAAGAGATTTGAAGATATCTCTCAACAAATCTTCAGCCACATTTTGTTACAACAAATACGAGTGAGGTGAATAATGAGCTGAATGTGAAAGTCGATGGAGAAACGAATGTGGAATGCTCCATACGGAGTAGCTGCAACGGTAAACGCGGACAATCAGCGGTATTGAGCGGAGAGTCTCAGTGGGAGGCCGAGCGACACCGGCTCTTGCATAAATACTGAGTGCCTATGATGCTCGATATGACAAGGCGAGTTATTGGCGCCTTTAAATAATCAATGGCCTACCTGTTCCTGCAGTGATCGGTCTTTTGAACCGGAACGAGCTTGCTCACTTACAGGAGCTTAAAGAGGATCGCAACCTCCACATGAAAATGTGGCTACAACAACAACAGCAAAGAAAACTTGTTGACCACCTCCATAAGGAGATAAATATCCTTTCCGAAGACTTGACTACTTGCCGTCTATCTTCTGAGCTGTTATTTCAGGAACCATACAAGTCACCATCTTGTCGATAGGTATCCACCGCCCAGAAGCCTGAACCTGGATCTACATGATTTAGAGCAAGAGGTTCACCGCAAGAGTGAACCTCTGATCAAATGCATATCACCCGCTTGATATGCATTTGATCAGAGCTAGGGTTGCAGAGTAGATTAATTTTTTCTCGACTCCGTGAAGATTGCTTGACTCCGACTCAGACTCCGGAGTCGACTTCGAGCACTTTATTTTTATACCCTCCACCAAAGGATGGGGGGCCGTTCGTCCGTCTGTCTGTCCGTCTGTCCGTCCGTCCGTCCGTCTATCTGTCTGTCGAAAGCACGCTAACTTCCGAAGGAGTAAAGCTAGCCGCTTGAAATTTTGCACAAATACTTCTTATTAGTGTAGGTCGGTCGGTATTGTAAATGGGCCATATCGGTCCATGTTTTGATATAGCTGCCATATAAACGGATCTTAGGTCTTGACTTCTTGAGCCTCTAGAGTCCGCAATTCTTATCCGATTGGAATGAAATTTTGTACGTAGTATTTTGTTATGATATCCAACAACTGTGCGAAGTATGGTTCAAATCGGTTCATAGCCTGATATACCTGTCATATAAACAGATCTGGGGACTTGACTTCTTGAGCTTCTAGAGGGCGCAATTCCTATCCGATTTGGCTGAAATTTTGCAAGACGTATTTTATTTTTACTTTCAACAACTGTGTCAAATAAGGTTCATATCGGTCCATAACCGGATATAGCTGCCATATAAACCGATCTTGGGTCTTGACTTCTTGAGCCTCTAGAGTGCGCAATTCTTATCCGATTGGAATGAAATTTTGCACGACGTGTTTTGTTACGATATCCAACAACTATGCCAAGTATGGTTCAAATCGGTTCATAACCTGATATAGCTGCCATATAAACCGATCTTGGGTCTTGACTTCTTGAGCCTCTAGAGTGCGCAATTCTTATCCGATTGGAATGAAATTTTGTACGTAGTATTTTGTTATGATATCCAACAATTGTGCGAAGTATGGTTCAAATCGGTTCATAGCCTGATATAACTGTCATATAAACATATCTGGGGACTTGACTTCTTGAGCTTCTAGAGGGCGCGATTCCTATCCGATTTGGCTGAAATTTTGCTAGACGTATTTTATTCTTACTTTCAACAACTGTGTCAAATAAGGTTCAAATCGGTTCATAACCTGATATAGCTGCCATATAAACCGATCTGGGATCTTGACTTCTTGAGCCTCTAGAGTTCGCAATTATTATCCGGTTTGCCTAAAATTTTGTACGACGGTTCCTTTCATGACTATGAACATACGTGTTTATTATGGTCTATAGCCCGATATAGCTCCCATATAAATCGATCACTGTATTTTACTTCTTGAGCCCCCACAGGGCCCAATTCTTATTCGAATTGGCTGACATTTTACACAGGTCTCCAAATATCATTTAATTGTGGTCCAAACTGGACCATATCTTGATACCGCTCTAATAGCAGAGCTAATCTTTTCTTATATCCTTTTTTGCCTAAAAAGAGATGCCGGGAAAAGAACTCGACAAATGCGATCCATGATGGAGGGTATATAAGATTCGGCCCGGCCGAACTTAGCACGCTTTTACTTGTTTTCATGTTATTTTGTGTGCATAGTGCAGGCAGAAATTCTCATGCGATCATCTTCCAATTTGGCTCAGTCATTTTTGTTCAGTTTAGAGACTAAATCTATTGAAATTCAGATTTGGATACAGCTCTCATTTATATGTTCGTCCGATTTGAACTAATATTGCAAAAAAATCATGATTTCTTAATCGATTCTCACGAAATTGTGCAGAAGAGATTCTCTTATAAGGCTGGACATTGCTGTTTGATAGAAATTTTTTAAGATTTGAATAAAGCACCCATCTCTATTTTTGTTCGATTTTGACTAATACTGCAATAGCTTGGTCATTTGTTTACTGTTCCTCACACCATTTTGGCACGAGGGTTTCTTTTGTGACTCTTCTGAATTCCACAGTAATCTGTTCAGCTATAGATTAAGGTCGCATATATGTATCTCTCGATTTCAATTTTAGGGCCTTTGCTAACGAATTTATCAACCGATCTTCTTAACGTTTTGCACAATGATTTCCTCTATGACTCCTATAATATGAACGGACTTTTTAAGTAATTCTGCATTTGAAATTAAGAAAATTTTTTGATACCCTACACCCAATGCGGTTGGCTTTGTCCAACTTTAGCCTAACCTTACTTGTTTTGTGTTTGTAAATGTTGATGATTTCGTAAAGGATGACTGTACTTTTCATGTTTTCGATATAATCACGTTATTATTTCATTCTGAAATCTTTTCCAGGCATCCGACAATAACAGCACTGACCTATTACAAAATTTTTCGCTCTGACATAGATGCATTTGCCATTACTTATTTACCCAATTAAAACAAATAATTGTACATAATTTTGTATTCCCAAATCGTGCAACATATGACGGCATCTATGTCTAAGCTATGTGTTGGGTTAAAGCGGCCTCCTATTTATCGACCGCAAACTCTACGATTTCATTCAAATCGAATTGTGTATGCTAGGCATACAAAAATTCCCCAAAGAAAAAAATTAGTAGGCACTTATTACGTAACGATCGGACGCAAAGATGTATGAACGAGATGACATAAACGGCCGCTTATTCCCTCACTAATAGGCCAGATGAAAGATTACCTACGAGACGAGCCGAGAGAGATGCGTAAGCAGAAAAAATAATCATGCATTACACCTTGGTGGCAAAACCCTCCATAAGAAATGTTAATTTTGTAAGCCAGACCTGCCCAGCTTAGGCCAGCCCAGCCTAGCTTAACTGTGCGTAGCAATGAGCCAGCCCAGCATGAATGTTGGTTGCATTGCAATGAAAAAGGTTTTTTTTTCAGCTTTGGGGAATTTGAAAAGTGGCCAACAATGGCGCTTTTGTTAAGCTAAGCCAAGATTTGTTGAATGCTTGTAATTTAAATCATCTGAAAATGTGCCTATTATCCTATAGACCTACACGGAGAGAAATAATTTTTTTTATCCAGATGTATTAAAATATTTTTCCTTTACTTTAATTGGCCATTACGGAAAATTTATTCTTCTACTCGAACGTAGCATAGATGCCCCAGCGCCTCGATCTACGGCGCTTCTTCTCCAATTTCTGACACACAGTTTCAAGATGTCTCTCTCTCCACTTGGACACTCCATTGGATTTTTGGTCTTTCCCTTTTGCGTAATCTTTTATGGTCGCCTTAAAAAATCTTCTTTGCTAGAGCTTCTTCATCCATTCTGACAACATGACCTAGTCAAAGCAGTAGTTGTATTTTGATGCGTTTAACTATGCTATCGTTGTCGTACAGATCATACAGCTCATGGTTCATGCGACGCCTATATTCTTCTTTGACGAAAACTGCTTTATATATTTTAAGAAAGATTTTTCTCTCAAACACTCCAAGTACTGTCTCATACGCTTTTGCAAGTACCCATGCTTTGGAAAATTTTACCAGCACGGGTAGTATCAGTGTCTTGTGTATAGTGTAATTTATGACTGTCGGGAGGTGGCTTAACACCTCATCTGCTTTCTCAGTCGAAAATAGCATCTGTTAGCCAATATTATCCTACGTTTTACTTCAAAACTGGTGCCGTTTATTTGAGTTACTGCCGTGCCGAGGTAGATAAAGTTGCTAACTATCTCGAGTAGTAGTTCCCAACTTTCTTCATATTCTTTCGCTGATCGGGTTTACAGGACTCTGTGGGAGTAGATATCATCCACTTTTTCGATACTTTCAAAGGCTGCGATTGCTTCTTCCGGTGGCCGACCTATAATATCAATGTCGGCTGCATAGTTGAGAAGTGTGCCATGCCCCTTCACATCTGCATCTCGTATAATCTTCTCCAGCAGGGTTTTAAAGAAATCAAACGATAGGCTGCCTGCCTGTTTGAAACCTCGTTCGAACGGTTCGTACAGGTTCCTCCTTTTTTTAAACTGATGGCTTTGTAATCAACGAAAAGCAGGCAGGTCTAAAAGCCAGATCTTAAGCCTCACTGATAGGGCTTTTTATACCCTCCTACTCCAGCAGGATTTTTAAGAGATCACACGATAGGCTGTCTGCCTGTCCGAAACCTCGATTGAAAGATTCGTAGAGGTTCCTTTTTTTAAACTGACGGGTTTGTAGTCAACGAAAAGCTGGTAGATCTTAAGCCTCACTGATAGGGCTTTTTTACCCACCACCATAGGATGGAGACATACTAATCTAGTCATTCTGTTTGTAACACCTCGAAATATTGATCTAGGGCCCCATAAAATATACATTTTCTTGATCGTCTCGACATTCTGAGTCGAACTAGCCATGTCCGTCCGTCTGTCGAAATCACGATTCCAGTCAAACGCGTAAAGCTAGCCGCATGAAATTTTGCACAGATACTTAATATTGATGTAGGTCGTTGGGGAATGCAAATGGACCATAAAGATTCAGATTTGGCTATAGCACCCATATAAACCGATTTGCCGATATAAATTCATGAGCCCCTGGAAGCCGCAATTTTTGTCCGATTTCGCTGAAATTTTGCATGTGGTGTTCTATTATCCTTCCAACAACTGTGTCAAGAACGTCTCAAATCGATCTATAACCTGATATAGCTCCCATATAAACCGATCTCGCGAGTTTACTTCTTGAACCCTTTCAAGCCACAAGTTTTGTCCGATGTGGCTGAAAATTTGAGCAAAGCGTTCTGTTATGACTTACAAAAACTCTGAAATGTACGGTCTATAACCTGATATAGCTCCCATATAAACCGATCTCCTGATTTGACTTCCCTTTCAAGCCACAAGTTTTGTCTGGCTGAAATTTTGAGCAAAGCGTTCTGTTATAACTTCCAAAAACTGTGGCAAGTACGGTCTAAATCCGTATATAACCTGACATAGCTCCCATATGAACCGATATACCGATTTGACTTCTTGAGCCCCTGAAAGCCGTAATTTTTCCTGATTTGGCTGAGTCCTTGGAAGCCTCAATTTCCATCCGATTTGGCAGCACATAGTGTTCTGTAATGACTTTCAACACCTGTGCCAATCACGATCTAAATCGATCTATAGCCTGATATAGCTCCAATATAAACCGATCTCCCGATTTGACTTTTTGAGCCCCTGAAAGCTGCAATTTTTGTCCGATTTGAGCTAAATTTTGCACATATTGTTCTATTATAACTTTGAACAATTGTACTAAGTACGGTCCAAATCGGATAAAAACATGATATAGCTCCAATATAAACCGATCTCCCGATTTGATTTCTTCAGGCCTTACAAGCCGTCATTTATATCCGATTTGGCTGAAAATTTGCATATGGTGTACTGTTCTGACTCCCAACAACTGTGCCAAGTACGGTCCATGTCTGTCTATAACCAAATATAGCTTCCATATTTTAGCAGAATCCATGGTGGTGGTTCCCAAGATTCGGCCTGGCCGAACTAAGCACGCTTTCACTTGTTTATTTTAATCTTGGTCCTACAGGAGCGTGATTAGACCAATACTTACTTACGCCTC
Source organism: Stomoxys calcitrans (assembly GCF_963082655.1). Classification (NCBI taxonomy): domain Eukaryota; kingdom Metazoa; phylum Arthropoda; class Insecta; order Diptera; family Muscidae; genus Stomoxys; species Stomoxys calcitrans. Next base: position 109,381,458 of record NC_081555.1, on the reverse strand, counting down.
AGTAGTTTGGTGGACTGCTATGGAGAAAAAGTTCAACATAAGGATCAAACAACAGGTTCAGAGAACATATTGTCTTGGCATAGGCGGAGCGATGAGGACCACGCCCACTAGGGCACTGGAGACTATGCTAGATATCCGACCCATTGACATTCAGATTAAGTATGAAGCAGCGACTGCGGCTATGAGACTTAAGGCGATGGGAGCAGCTCATACCATCGATGTCAAATCGAGGTGACGGTAGGAAACCTGGAAGGAAGGGAAGAGGTTTCCGATTGGATACCTGAGATGAACCTTGAAGTCGAGTGCAAGGAATTGCTGCCATCGGCACAGTCTTGGGTTGACGGAACCCTAGTATTGCCATCTAGAAGATCATGTTACACGGATCAAAGCTAGAGGACAGAGTGGGCCTGGGCGCATACATTGAGAACCCAGGGATTGAGATCTGTTTTAGACTGCCTGACCATAATACGGTCCTGCAGGCGGAGATCCGGGTGATCACGGATTGCGTGAAGTGGTGTGGTGCTTACGCGAGGACGTCGAGTGAGAACATCTTTACCGACAGTAAAATGACCATAAGGCAACAACAACCAAGACGGTAAGGTCACGAACAGTCTTGCAGTATAACAAGGAGATTAACGCCTTCTCTGAGGATTGCAAAATCCGTATCGTTTGGGTGCCGGGCCATAACGGAGTAATGGGGAAATGAAAGGGCAGACGATTTGGCGGTGATGGCCAGAGGACTGCCTTCAATAAACTTGGTTAACCCGAAGCCTTTCGAGACGGCGTAGTCCCAGTTAAAGGCGTGGGCGACGATTCCGTATGCAACCCTGTGAAGCAGCGAAACTGTCGGTGGGACGGCGAAAATCCTATGGGGGGATCCAGATCCTAAGAAGACGAGGCTATTACTGAAAGAAAGCAAGAAGGAGGTCAGTATAGCTATTGGTATCATAACGGGACACATAGGACTACGAGGTCATTTATGTAAAATCAATGCGGCAAGTGATAGCATGTGTAGGGCATGCGGGGAAGATGATGAGGCGTTGAAGTATTTTCTTTGGCATTGCCCGGTTTTCGCGTCTAACAGATACCAGCACTTAGGTGGAGACACTATACCAGATATGAGCCAACTTAAGGGAGTGGTATTGAAACAATTAAGGATTTTTTAAGTAGCAGGGAATTCCTAACTTAAAATTTACTTTTTATACCCTCCACCACAAGATGGGGGGTATACAAATTTCGTCATTCTGATTGTAACTACTCGAAATATTCGTCTGAGACCCCATAAAGTATATATATTCTTGATCGTCGTGAAATTTTTTGTCGATCTAGCCATGTCCGTCCGTCCGTCTTTCTGTCGAAAGCACGCTAACTTCCGAAGGAGTAAAGCTAGCCGCTTGAAATTTTGCACAAATACTTCTTATTAGTGTAGGTCGGTTGGTATTGTAAATGAGCCATATCGGTCCATGTTTTGATATAGCTGCCATATAAACCGATCTTGGGTCTTGACTTCTTGAGCCTCTAGAGTGCGCAATTCTTATCCGATTGCGATGAAATTTTGCACGACGTGTTTTGTTATGATATCCAACAACTGCGCCAAGTATGGTTCAAATCGGTCCATAACCTTATATAGCTGTCATATAAACCGATCTTGGGTTTTGACTTCTTGAGCCTCTAGAGGGCGCAATTTCTATCCGATTTGGCTGAAATTTCGCAAGACGTTTTTTATTGTTACTTTTAACAACTATGTCAAATAAAGTACAAGTCGGTTCATAACCTGATATAGCTGCCGTATAAAACGATCTGGGATCTTGACTTCTTGAGCCTCTAGAGGTCGCAATTATTATCCGATTTGCCTGAAATTTTGTACGACGGATTCTCTCATGACCATTAACATATGTGTTTTTTATGGTCTGAATCGGTCTATAGGCCGATACAGCTCCCATATAAATCGATCTCTCTATTTTACTTCTTGAGCCCCCAAAGGTCTCCAACATATAATTTAATTGTGGTCCAAATCGGACCATATCTTGATATCGCTCTAATAGCAGAGCAAATCTTTTCTTACATCCTTGTTTTTGCCTAAGAAGAGATGCCGGGAAAAGAACTCGACAAATGCGATCCATGGTGGAGGGTATATAAGATTCGCCCCGGCCGAACTTAGCACGCTTTTACTTGTTAGAGGTTACTTTATAGTTTTTAGAGCGCACAACAAGCCGATTACTGGCTTAGGTGTATGTCCATAGTGGCATGGGGCGGATTAATATCTGCACCCTCTTTTCAACCTAACCTAACCTACTTTAATCTTTCACAAAGTACGCTTGAGAGTATCTTGTATGTGATGGGGAGGAGAGTTATTCCTCTGTAGTTGGAACATGTCATCCTGTCCCTTTTTTGCGATCGGGACATAGTATGCTGAACTTCTAATCATCGGGTATGCGTTCTTCTAGCCAAATTGGGCAGACAAGCTGATGCATGCGCCTTATTAGCGTGTCGCTTCCGGTCTTAAACAGTTCTGCCGGCAACCCATCGGCACCTGCTGCCTTATTGTTTTGCAGGCGGGTTAGTGTATTAAAATGGGAATATACAAATATTAATTTTCTACTCTAGCATATATGTTATACATTCTGATCGTTGCGAAATTCCAATACAAATTTTTTGCCTGTCTCTCCGTCATTGTTTGTTCAGAGATGTCCATACTATACAGCTATAATCTAATAACCCAATTTTAGTTTGAGGAATTTCTTTCAATTTCCAAGATTTTTTTTCAGCATGTAGATCGTTGGATTTGCCTTGATGATGTTGCATTTTGCGGAAACATCTAACCCAAACAATAATTTTTAGTAAACATAATTTTTATGCCTTTTCTCTGACATAAGATTTTTGGGGATCCAATGCCGCGGAATGGCATATGATGCACTTGTACGTGGGGTTTGGGCATGTGTAGTGAATCAATCATAATGTTGTTGTGATAGGCATGCCAAGCGAAATTGGGGTCCATTAAAATCAAACAACAACAACAACAAATATTTCGGTAAATTTTCCCGAAAAAAGGTCTTTTGAGTTCGTGCCCGAAGGCAGGAAAGCTTGTGCGTTAATATTTGGGTATTATGTTAATTGATAATGTTAACATGCTTTTGGACCAATGAAATATGATAACCTTTTTGGAATTTCGGTGTGTTTTCTTTGTAAGCGTTTTGTTTTTTTTTTTTTTTGCTTTTTTTTTCTTGGGAGGCTTTAACCAATCTGTCCTGCAACCATACTCGATACTATCTTCTTCTGATATTGACGTAACTCAAAAATTATGCGTCATTCATGATGTAGCATTGATTCATTTGTGCCATAGGTATTGGGGATTGCCTTCCGCAGAATATGCAGTGATTCAATGTTACATAAGATGGTGATGAGGTTTGCTTATAAATTAGGGCCGAACTAGTTACACTTAATGGAATTTATGAACTCTCAATGTGTCATGCTTTTTAAAAAAAAAGGAAATGCCAAATTTTATTTCTGAATTGGTCATTGCAGAGGTCGAAGTGATTTATCATGAGTTTTAATGCAGCATTAGGAAATTTCATGCGGTGTTACAAAGAACAGAGTGACACAGGCGAGAATATCGCAAATAATGCTTCGAAATTTCGTAAACCATATTTTGAGTTAAAAAGTATTGCTGTAGAATTGAAGTGATATTGAAATTTAATATTAATTATTAAAGGTATGCCGTATGCCACAATTTTGGTCCAATTTGGCTTAAAGTTGGCACATAGTGTTCCGATATAGCTCTAAGTTTGGACCGAGTACGTTTCAAATCGGTCAAGAACCTGATATAGTTCCCATACAAACCGATCTCCCAATTTGAATTCTTGAGTCCTAACAAGCCGCAATTTTTGTCCGATTTGGCTAAAATTGAGCACGTGGCGTTCTGTTATGACTTCCAACAAGTGCGGCAATTACGGTCCAAATTGGTTTATAACCTGATATAGCCCCATATATAAACCGATCTCCTATATTGACTGCTTGAGTCCTTACAATCCGCAATTTTTGTCCGATTTGGCTGACATTTTGCACTCGGTGTTCTGTTACGCCTTCCTACAACTGTGTCAAATACGGTCCAAATCAGTCTATAACATGATATAGCTCCCATGTAAACCGGTCTACTTATCATCCTTGTTCGGTTCCCAGAAGCTTAAATTATTGCATTTTCAAAATGTTGTCAAGCGTAAATTTTTTTTTTCAAAATCGAAATCACCCTAAGACGCTCTAACCATGTAGTCCGTCTGTCCGACCGTCTGTCTTTAAAAATAGAGATATAGAGCTGAAACTTTGCACAGATTATTTTATTGTACGTAGGCAGGTCAAGTTCAAAGATGGGCTATATTGGACTATATCTTGATATAGCCCCCATATAGGCCGATCTGCCGATATAAGGTCTTGGGCCAATAAAAGCCACATTTTGTATCCTAGTTTGCTGAAATGTGGGACAATGAGTTGTGCTAGACTACTCAACATCCTTCTCAAGTTTGGTTCTGATCAGTCCAGATTTCGATATAGCTGCCATATGGACCGATCTCTCGATGTAAGGTCTTGGGCCCATACAAGGCCCATTTATTATCCGATTTCCCTGAAATTTGGGACAATGATTTGGCCCACATCGGTCCAGATTTGGATATAGCTGCCATATAGTCTGATCTTTCGATTCAAGGTTTTGGGTCCATAAAATAGCCATACTATGTCCGATTTCCCTGAAATTTGAGACAGTGAGTTGTGATAGACCCCTCGATATTCTTATTGAAGATGGGCCATATCGGGCCAGATTTGGGTAAAGTTGCCATATAGGCCAATCACTCGATTTAAGGTTTTGGCCCCATAAAAGTCGCATTTATTATCCGAAATTTGACAAAGTGACTTATGTTAGGCTTTCCGACATCCGTGTTTTATTTGGTTCTGGTCAGTCTATATTTGGGCCAAGAAGAACAATATTGAGCCGAGATTAAACAGTGCCTTGTATTTATTAGATTACTCAATTCATGGCTTGAAATACCTTTGAACGTATAGAGCTGTCGTAAGCCGCTTTGTAGTCAATAAGGACATGCTAAGAGTTGACCTGTCCTGCTCGGGTCTTTCCAGGAATAGGCACAGTGCTTACATCTGGTGTATGGGAGATTTACCAGGTCCAACGCCTTATTGATAATTTTAATCCTTACGCTAGGGAGTTTCTTGTATGCGATGGGGAGTACACTTATTTCTCCATAGTTGGCACATTCCATTTTGTCTCCGTAATTGTGTACGGAACATAGTATGCTGAGTTTCCAATCATCAGGTATGCATTCTTCGGGCCATATTGCGCAGACGAGCTGATACATATGCCTTATCATTGTGTCGCTTACGGTCTTAACTAGTTGAGTGGGTAAGCAATCGGCTCCCGCTGCCATATCGAACACTACCAGCTGGGTAAAATGTTCTTTCCATATCCTCAGTACAGTATATGTATCAGTTACCAGATTTTCCTTTTTGTCTCTGCAGGAGGATGTGCTTACACCAAAACCATCGGTTTGATGTATGATTCATTGGTAAAATATCCGGACTTCATTCTAACTTCTGTACATCTCAATTCGCTCACACTCATGTTTTATATGTCTTTGTTTCTCCCGAGACTTTTCATTCATCTTGCGTTGCGACTGAGTGAGTTCACTCGGATGCCAGTTTGGTCCAATGTGGTACCCAAAAAAGCAAAATTTGAGACCTCGTACTAGAGGTTATACACGAATAAAAAGAAAAAGACAGGGGGAGTGGAAAAACCAGAGCGGTAGATGAAGAACCGCCTTTCGCTACGCAAACACGGACCTACCAACGCCAGAGACTGTGTCACCCCCCGTCAGAGCCATCCTATTCCCTCAACAAACCTCAGGAGGGATACCAGAGGTAGGTTCACAAGTTCACCCAGATCACAGAAGAAACGGCTCCCCAGAAAGGAGAGCTTTCGTCTCTGGAGACCCGAACAGGAACAAAGCAAATTGTCAATAGTCTCATCCTCATCGAGGCAACTCCTACAGAAGTCATTGTGCGGCATCCCCAAGCGCGCCGCCATGCGGGCTATGGCATAGTGTCCCCCCTCTTATCCAACGCCAGCAATCTCCTCAACCTCCTCCGGTCGATGACCGGCACGGCAACCATCGGCAGTCCCATCTCGCCACCGATGCCGTTCTGGCCATCCCCTCTACTGTGTTCAGTAGCTCGACAAATGGCACGTAGACAACACCGATGACTAGACCGCCCGCCGCAGACGAACCCTTCCTGGTGCACTCGTCCGCTCTCTCATTTCCTGGAATCCCCTCATGCCCAGGAACTCATGTCAGCGTCACATCGTGGACCCGGAGTTTATCCCGGGATTCCAAACAGTCCGCCACGCATCTCGACCTCACCATTCTCGAACCCAAGGCCTTGAGCGCCGCCATACTATCCCCATAAATTCTGAGTTTTGAGGGCGGTAGGCCCCTTGCCAGAATTTCTCTTGCGACCACTGCAATGGCACAGACCTTTGCCTAAAAGACCGTACACTCGTCCGGCAGTCTCAGAGACATACTGATATTGAGTGTCCTCCTCTGGTCGATAACCGGCCATAGTGCCTTTACACTCCGGGAACCATCGGCAGTCCCATCTCGCCACCGATGCCGCCCTGGCCATCCCCTCTACTGTGTTAAGTAGCTCGACAAATGGCACGTAGGCAAGATCGGTGTCTGGTCCGCCCGGCGCAGACGAACCCCTCCTGGTGCACTCGTCCGCCCTCTCATTTCCTGGAATCCCCTCAAGCCCAGGAACCCATGTCAGCGTCACATCGTGGACCCGGAGTTTATCCCGGGATTCCAAACAGTCCGCCACGCATCTCGACCTCACCATTCTCGAACCTAAGGCCTTGAGTGCCGCCATACTATCCCCATAAATTCTGAGTTTTGAGGGCGGTAGGCCCCTATCCAGAATTTCACTTGCGACCACTGCAATGGCACAGACCTCTGCCTGAAAGACCATACACTCGTCCGGCAGTCTCAGAGACATACTGATATCGAGTGCATCAGAGTAGACCCCCAATCCAGTTCCTGACTCCATCTTGGAGCCATCTGTGTAGATCGAGGTCTCATCCACCTCAAGTACACCATCCGCCCTCCATTCGTCCCTCTCAGGAAAACGAATCAGGAATGCCCTCACTCCAGTCGGCTCTGGTGCCAGGTAGTCGGAGATCTTCCTCAGTCTACCCTCCGTATCCATAACAGCCAGAATAGAACTGTGGCCGCAATCATCCACCTTCAGCATGCCGGGCTCTCTCAGCCTAAGTGCGACCCTGGTGGCGCGGTCTCAAATATAAGCCCCAATGGGCTGCATATCCAGCATCGTCTCCAGGCCTGCCTGCGGTGCGGATCTCAGCGCCCCTGTGATCCCGACGCAGGCCAGTCTCTGGATTTTTTCGAACTCCTTTGCACGCTTCCTCTTCCCTACGGCGTCCCATCATACCAGTGCTCCATAGGCCAGTACTGGCATCACGATGGCCGTATACATCCAATACATCATGTTGGGAGTCATGTGGGATGGCCGTATACATCCAATACATCATGTTGGGAGTCACCCGCCACTTCCTACCGAATATCCTCCTGCATGAGTAAAAAACGCACAGTGCCTTACGGCTTCTTTCCCCGGTGTTCCTCTTCCAGGACAGTTTCGAATCGAGGATTATAAACCTGATGTAGCCATATAAACTGATCTCGCATCTTGATTTCTTGAGCCGCTAAAGGGCGCAATAATAATCCGATTTGACTGAAATTTTACACGAAGTTGTTTGTTTTGATTTTCAACAACTGGGCCAAATATGGTTTGAATGGGTTCAAAACTTGATATAGATTCCATATAAACAGCTCTAACGTTTGTACTTCTTGAACCACTATATGACTTCTTCTGGCTGTTAGAGACCAAACAGTCGACCTAATAGGTTCAAAACTTGGTATAGCTCCAATACCATAGCAATTCTTATTTATCCGGCAAAGAACTTGACATATTCGGTTCATGGTGGAGCGTAAATAAGATTCGGCCAGACCTAACTTAGCATGATTTTACTTGTTTATCTTCATTTTCGAGGAATATTATTGGAAATTTAAAGGTAGAAAGTATCATTACATACCACTTTATATTGCAAAAATTATTATCATTTTAAAATAGGGCCATAAAAATGCCTGCCTTTTCTCCAAATAGCTGCCACGACTTTGCAATTGTGGGTGCTATGAAAAAATAATTATGAGGTTTAAATATTGGAAATATGCTCTTTTCACTATTGCCTCTTTTTAAGGCATTGCCTATATAGAGTTGTTTAAATATCCCAACTTTAATTGCCATCCCCATTTGAAAATGATATACTTCAAGCATTTGTGCAATGCCATAATTAGGTTTAGGCCTGTGTTGTACTTTTTCGGTAGCAAGATGGCCTGACGGGCATGATTAACCTTACATTCACATTGAGTTATGAAACGTTGATTAAGCTAAAGAGTTGATTTACTTTCTCACATTTTTTAATCACAACTTTTTTTTCTACTTTTATCGCAGACAGCTAAACGTCTGTCTTTGCCACCAAGGAACAGTGGTGAGATTCCAAACCAAAAGTAAAGTACAGTGAAATAAATTGAAATTGAACTTACTGTTAGAAGAAAGAAAGAACAAAAAGTTCGGCCGGGCTGAGTGTCGGGAACCTACCATTATGGATTCTGCTAAATATTGGGTTGCCCAAAAAGTAATTGCGGATTTTTTAAAAGAAAGTAAATGCATTTCTAATAAAACTTAGAATGAACTTTAATCAAATATACTTTTTTTACACTTTTTTTCTAAAGAAAGCTAAAAGTAACAGCTGATAACTGACAAAAGAAAGAATGCCATTACAGAGTCACAAGCTGTGAAAAAATTTGTCAACGCCGACTATATGAAAAATCCGCAATTACTTTTTGGGCAAACCAATATTTCCACAAAAGAAGAAAGTTGAAGTCGATATGTGTACTTTACGTACCAAATTTGTGCTAAATAAGGCAAAATATTAAGCTTATAGGGATATCGGTTTATATGGAAGCAATATCAAGTTATTGACTTATTTGGACAAGTCATACCATGTCTGCTGAAAGTCGTCACAAAACACTATGTGCAAAATTTCAGCCAAAACGGACAACAATTGCGGCTTACTGGGGATACCGACTTGGAAGGCCATTCACGACATTGGCTTCGGTTGCAGATCCTCCTGATAACTTCACTGATGTGGATGGGGACGAACTTAATGGTAACTTCACGAATATTCCAGCAAACCCCCGTCATCACAGTGACGGTTTTGAATCCTCGGGTATAGAATAAAGCGATGTGGTATTTAGTTTCTCAATGGTGAAATCAAGATGCAGTTGTATTCGATGGCATTGAACCGAAATTTCTTAAGACACTGTTGGCATATAGTTTACCACACATTACCCAGATTTTTAATAGCATGTTAAATAGGATTTCATTTCCGGCATGGAAGTACACAAAGGTTATACCCTTACCCAAGAATTCCAAGGGAGTTTCGGCCCATTTTCATTTTGTGTTTTCTGTCCAAAGTATTTGAAAAAATAATGCATAGGCAAATGTTTTCGTATATAAATGAAAACTCTCTTTTATATGAGAAGCAGTCAGGTTTTCGACCCGGAAGTAGCTGTATAGGTGCTCTAGTAGATGCCGTGGAGGATATTAGAAATCACTTGGAGAATGACGAATTGAACCTCCTTGTTCTCCTCGACCATTCAAAGGCAATCGATACAACAAATACAAATTTTGCCCATGAACATTCGACTAAGGAACAAGGGCAAATTTCTCACATATCAATGAGTGTGAGGGGGGGCCTCCTTTTTATAGCCGGGGGGGGGGCCTCCTCCTTTATATAGTCCGAACGGCGTACCGCAGTGCGACACCTCTTTGGAGAGAAGTTTTACATGGCACAGAACCTCAGAAATGTTGCCAGCATTAGGAGGGGAAAACCACCGCTGAAAATTTTTTCTGATGGTCTCGCCAGGATTCGAACCCAGGCGTTCAGCGTCATAGGCGGACATGCTAACCTCTGTGCTACGGTGGCCTCCGGCATTCGATGCAGTCGACCACAATATCTTGGTGGCATAGTTAAAACACCTGTTTCGTTTCTCGTCTTCGTCTGTTCACTTAATCATGTCATAACTCTCCAATCGTACCCAAATCCGTGGTTTCGAAGTCAGATGTTTTTAGTCTTTTGCCTGTTATTCAAGGTGTACCCCAGTGATCAATTCTGGGTCCTATTCTATTTTCTTTATATAGCAACGTCCTGCTAGACCAGCTCTCATTTTGAAAGGCCCACATGTATGCAGATGATGTGCAGGTCTATATAAGTAGTCCTAAAGATCATGTCGGGATGCTGAACCATGACCTGTCTCGGGCAAATGCTAATGGTTTGTGCCATAATCAACTAAAGTCCAAGTGCATGGTTATTAAGAAAAGGGTTTCTTGTTACACTTGCGACCCTGTTGTTGTTGTGGCTAATCAGAGACTGTAGATCGTGGCACATAGGAAGAACTTGGGGGTGACATTCAACAGTACCTTTGCTATTGCCCAAGGGTATTCTAAGCTTCGCTCGCTTTGGGCCACTCAACAATTTACTCCTATTTGGGTGAGAATACTGTTGGCAAAGTCATATATTATACCTAGCCTTCTTAACGTTTGTGAACTATTTGCTAACTGCGATTCTCGAAGTAGCCGGAAGATCTATACGTTCTTCAACTGTGTAGTACGCCGTGACTCCACATTCCATTACTTCAGATCGTTATATGGTGTATCATTTCGTGACGTGTTGCTCATGAGGTCTTTGACCTTTTTACAAAAGATAATATTGGGTTGTCCAAAAAGTAATTGCAGATTTTTTAAAAGAAAGTAAATGCATTTTTAACAAAACTTAGAATGAACTTTAATCAAATGTACTTTTTTTACACTTTTTTCTAAAGCAAGCTAAAAGTAACAGCTGATAACTGACAGAAGAAAGAATGCAATTACAGAGTCACAAGCTGTGAAAAAATTTGTCAACGCCGACTATATGAAAAATCCGCAATTACTTTTTGGGCAACCCAATGTATACACAAGCACCATCTCATTTATTTGAGAGTATTAGATTTGCAAGGTCGAACCGAGGAAATAAATTGATACCAATGATATGCCGTAGCTTACTCTCTCAATGGCAAATGGCATCTAATCATATTCAGCTTTGGAACACTCTCCCACATGACCTTCAAAGGTGGTATAAAGAAAAAATTTTCAATGTCATTGTTACAAAACAATCAAATTTTGTCTATAGAGCAAAGAATTTTCTGGCAAAATTTCCAATGCAGAACCTTACCCAGTTTTCATAAGTTGACGAACTCTCAAAAAAGCTACAGATGAATGAGCAAATGCATAGAATGGTGTATAAGACTAGATTTCAATAAGCTCCACATTAATAAACTAAACTTCTTTGAAATCAAAGACCGTTGTCCAATTTAAGCTTCAGCTCAATGGTTAGACGTCCAATTAAAAGGCTTGTCCGAACGTTGAGCAATTGAACTATACTTTTTTGTAGAGCAGTTTTCATAAAAATGTTGCCACCATTATGACTCGGCTTCCTCTTTCAAATTCTCGCATCATAGTATTACCCATTGTCACACTGTGCACTGCTGTTCCCACAGCCAACGTTTTGTTCATTAAAACGTTTAAGCTCTTTGAAGGGAATTTAATTAAGTTATTTCTGCAATTATTACCTTTGTCTACAGTTAGTGGCACTGATGAACGAATCAAAGGAATACAAAAAAAAAAAAAATATACGAAGAAAATCATAAAAAGTAAAAATATTTAATTACATCATTTAATTTCTTCATTACAGCTCAACGAGTACAGTACAAGTGAAAAATTATGTTATAATTTTTCAGTATCGTCTAAGGTGATGAATCTTCTTCTTCAGCTGCGCAGATTTATTAGCTTATTACAGAAAGGTTTTCTTGTGAGTTTAAACCCAAACTTGCAAAAAAATGTAAATCAATTCTTTATGTACCCAAAGGCTTGTTACGTTAATTGAAACAAGTAATAGCGTGCCAAGTTCGGCCGTGTAGAATCTTGGAAACCCACCACCGTGGGTTCTGCTAAAAATGTATACAAAACTAGCTGACCCGGGCCCGCTCCGCTGTGCCTTCTTTTACTTTATATGGAACAAAAGTTTTCTTGGAATATTTATTTTCGACAATTAAAGAGCTTTTAGTGAAATACTATACTACGAATATAGTATATCGCTTGATTAATTGTTTAACAATATAAGTGCCTTTGTCCGAATCCCATATGATCTTTATTGGTCTACGAATTTAAGTTTGGATGTAAGGTGTACTCCATTATTAAAATACTTTATTTCAGCCCGCTACTCTCATGATATCTGATTTAGGGGTGTTTTCGGGGGTGAGGTAGTCCCCTAGGCACTTGGCCCTGAAAAAATATCAGTATCGTGCTCTTCTTTCAAAAACCATTTATTTAAACCCCATATTGGCATTGGTTTAGGGGAGTTTACACGATGAGGCGTCCCCCAAACACATGGCCCAAAATAGTTTATCAAATTCGTTTTCTAATCTTAAATACCCCCGAATGTGGGTATCAATTCTTACTCTACCTTCCAATACCTTTCATTTAAGCTCCACATTGACATGGTCGGTATATATGGCCGATTTAGGGATGTTTTAGGGATTAGGGTGGTCGCCCAAACACTAAGCCCGAAAAATATATCAGCAACGTGCTCTATTCTCATATGTCTAAATATCATTTATTTGAACCTCATATTGCCATTGTCCTCAAAATTGGATATCAAATTCGTTTTCAAATCTCATTTAAACTCCTTATTGCAAAAGTCAGCAAATATGTCCGGTTTGGGGTATAGGCCCTATAAACTATAAATATCTAGTTCCACTCTCTTTACGACCCAAATTGTCTTGGTGAGCCAATTCGTCCTATTTGGGGGTTGTTATAGTGGTGGGACGTCCCCTAGACAGTTGGTCCCTAATGTTGATATCAGATACGTGGTCTACTCCCAAATACCTTTAATTTGAGCCCCATATTTCCATAGTCGGCAAACGTGACCGGCTTGGGGGGTGTTTTGGGAGATGGGCGGCCACTCAGTGAGTTGGCCTTGAAAATATATATCGGATTCGTGTCCCACTCTAAAAACCTTCTTATTTGAGCCTCATATTCCAAAAGTCAGCAAATACTTACTATTTGGGTGGTGTTTTGGGGTGGGTGGCCCCATGGACACTTTTCCCGAATATTGATATTAGATTTGTGCTTTACTCCCAAAGACCTTTCTTTTGAGCCCCATGTAGCTATGGTCGTAAATGTGTACCCTTTGGGGGAGGTTTTCGGGGAGTAGCGGCCCCCCAAACACTTGGTCTCATATTTGGATATCAGATTCTAATTCTACACTCAAATAAATAAACAAATAAATGGTCAGTAAATACGTCCTGTTTAGGGGGTGTTTTGGGAAAGGGCTGGACTCCCAGAAACGTGGTCCCACATTTGGATATCAAATTCGTATTCTACTCGCAAATACCTTTCATTTGAGTCCCATATTGCCATGGTCGGTAAATATGTCCGATATAGAGGTGTTTTGGGGGTTGGGGTGGTCCCCCTAGCACTTGGTTCGACAAATGGATATCAGATACGTTTTCTTATTCTAAATACCTTTTATTTGAGTCCCATATTGTCGTGATTGGTCTAAAAATATGTTTGGTAGGTTTTAGGGTGGGGCGGCCTCCCTAGGTACCCCATCCGAAATTTGGATACCAAATTTTTATTTCTAGGATACTATATGAGAGCACACAAAATTTCGCTTAAATCGCATCACCCATCTCCGAGATCTGGCGTTTCTGAAAATTAGGGTAAGGGGGAGGGTCCGCCCCCCCTTTAGATATCAAAAAATGTAGTACCCTATTTTCACCACGGGATCATTATGCACCATCTGTGAAAATTTCAAGAACATCGGTTCAGCCGTTTCTGAGTCTATAAGGAACACACAAACAAACAAACAATTGATTTTTATATATAAGATAATTTTATTCTATTTACATACCAAATTTCTGTCAAACCAGCAAAAGTTAAAACTCCTGGGAACCGAACCGAAGGATGATCGAGAGACCGGTTAACTTGGGAGCTATATCAGGTTATAGACCGGTTTGAACCATACTTAGCACAGTTGTTGAAAGTCATAATTGAACACTACACGCAAAATTTCAGGCAAATCGGCTTCCAGGGGCTTAAGAAGTCAAATCGGAAAATCGGTTTAAATGGGAGCTGTATCAGTTTACAGACCGATTTGCGACGTACTAGACATGGTTGTTGGAAGTCATACCAGAATACTACATGCTAAGCTTCAGCAAAATGGTACAAAAGTTGCGGATTGTAAGGGCTCAAGAAGTCTAATCGGGAGATCGGTTTATATGGGAGCTGTATTGAAATCTGAACTTATGTGGCCCACTTGCAATCCCCAATGACCTACATCAGTATTTAATATCTGTGCACAACTTCAAGCGGCTAGCTTTAGGAGTTCGACCACTATCTTGATTTCGGCAAACGGGCGGACATGGCTAGATCGACTCAGAACGTCGAGACGATCAAGAGTATATATACTATTTTATAGGGTCTTAAACGAATATTTCGCGGTGTTACAAACGCCAAGACTAGATTAGTGTACCACCACCATGAACTATCCTCTTTTATAACAACTCCCCTACCATATCCACACTAATATGCAAATGGGAGCTATTCTGAATCAAATTTGATTCAGGTCCCGAGAACTCTTATACAAGACACAGTTTCAGCGAAGTCGGGCATAAAAGCAGGTTTTTATGGAAATAAGACCCTACATTAGAAGATCGGTCTGTATGGCAGCTATATCTAGGTTAGGATAGGTTAGGTTAGGTTGGATTGTCAGTCTACCATCAGATTCACTTAGAAGCTTTCATCCATTGTGATACCACATGAACAGAAGTAGGAAAGCGCCTTCTAGTTCTTACCGTTGAACCATCCAAATCGCTTTAAAAAGCCCAACAACTTGCGAATGTTCGCATCCGCTAAATCAGACAGGTTCTCAAAGAAATGAGAACCTAAAGTGGAACTCCTTCTGACTGCAAGTGCGGGACACACACACAGAAGGTGTCCTGTTGTTTCTTTTTCTTCGATGTCCTCACAGCTTCTGCAAAAGTCGTTGCTGACAACCTTCAGTCTGTCAGCATGTTTTCCGATAAGACAGTAGTGGTAAACCTCTACAAGTCTAGATCAGGCCACATAGTTTTCCAAAGCTCCCAGCCCCCTCTTTGTAACTATCTATCATTCGTTGTCTCTCGGGCCTGGTCCTGAAAACTTTAGGTTAGGTTGGAGTGCCAGTCTACCATTAGACTCACTTAGACGCTTTCGTCCATTGTGATACTACAGGAACAGAAGTAGGAAAGTGCCCTCTAGTTCCTACCGTTGAACCATCCAAATCGCTTTAAAAAGCCCAACAACTTGCGAATGTTCGCATCCGCTAAATCAGACAGGTTCTCAAAGAAATGAGAACCTAAAGTGGAACTCCTTCTGACTGCAAGTGCGGGACACACACACAGAAGGTGTCCTGTTGCTTCTTTTTCTTCGATGTCCTCACAGCTTCTGCAAAAGTCGTTGCTGACAACCTTCAGTCTGTCAGCATGTTTTCCGATAAGACAGTAGTGGTAAACCTCTACAAGTCTAGATTAGGCCACATAGTTTTCGAAAGCTAGCAGCCCCCTCTTTGGAACTACCTATCATTCGTTGACCTTCGGGCCCGGTCCTAGAAGCTTAGCTTACATGTCGCTAGAGACATACCCACAAAGTTCAATTTTCCCTGGAATGTGTAGAATAGTTCCTAGTCTCGCAAGCTCGTCCGCTTTACAATTCCTTGAGATATCTCTGTGGCCCGGCACCCAGGACAGGTGAATTTTGAACTGTTCAGCCATCTCGTTGAGAGATCTGCGACTGTCGAGGGCGGTTTTTGTGTCCAGACGTTCTCCAGGTATTTATTGGCTGCCTGATAAGATATTTATGCCAAACGTTGTTATGACATTATATCATAGCCATTTCACGACTTCCTTAATTGCAAGTATCTCCGCTTGATACACACTGCAGTGGTCGGGTAGACTTTTCGATATGACCAGTTCTAGATCATTAGAGTACATCCTAAAACCCACCTGGTCGTTTAGTTTGGAACCATTCGTAGAGAAATCTATGTAACTTTTATTGCCAGGAATATCGTAGTTCCCAACGGTTCTAACAGGAATACTTTTTGTCAAAAAGCGGCTCAGGTAGGGTGTAATCTACACTGCCTAGAACATCGGATATTGTATCAAGGGTAACACCGTGTCTGCTGCCGCCACATGACCTTATCCTCACGGCAGTGGTCGCTGCAATTTGTCTAGCCACAATGTCCAGAGGCATTAGGTGTAGCAGTAAATTCAGTGCATTAGATGATGTCGTCCTCAGTGCGGCTATAATGCACAAAGAAGCCATCCTTTGGAACCGGTTAAATATTGAACAGTAGGTGGACTTTTTAAGCACCGTCCAGTAGCAGTATATACCCAATGCAATGCGGTCTAAAGCTACAACTTTTGCCAATGGCTCTCTTGCAGGTGTTTAGGACAAGAGTTGCCTTTTTCTTGTCCCTTTCAATGTTTGATTTGAAGTTCAATTTGATTTACAGTTCAATTTTTTAGGTGGGGAGACAATTCCAGACATGAACCAACTAAGGGGCGTGATATGAAAAACAATAAGGGATTTAGTAAGTAGCACGGAATTTCTAACTTAATTTTTCTATTTCGAGATTGCTTTGGCATGGGACGATTTAATATTCGCACCTTCTTTTCAACCTAACCTAACCTACGTGCTTCATAACTTAATTAACTCAACTTAATAACTTAATCAAATATACTTTTTTTACACTTTTTTTCTAAAGCAAGCTAAAAGTAACAACTGATAACTGACAGAAGAAAGAATGCAATTACAGAGTCACAAGCTGTGAAAAAATTTGTCAACGCCGACTATATGAAAAATCCGCAATTACTTTTTGGGCAACCCAATATATGGTAGCTATATTCAAATATAGTTTGATCGCCACATTTGATTCGGATATTAGAAGGCCTTATTCAACTCACTGTTCTAAATTTCAGCTATATCGGGTAATAAATGAAGATTTCTTGGGCTTGAACCCTGAATCAGCAGACCGAATTCTCTAAAAAAAACGCATTGTTTAAAATCGTCTTAGAATTTTACCACGATCAGAAATATGCATACTTTGTAGGATCGAAAATGAACATTTCGATGTGTTGCAAGCGAAATGACTAAATGTATATACCCCCTATTCTGTGGTATTGGGTATAAAAATGATTGAAACTATTATTTTTTTAATTTTGCCAGTTTGGTATTGCCCTTATGGCCATTTTACTGTCCGTAAAAATGTTCACACTCGACGTCCTCGCGTTAGCTCCACACCACCTCACGAAATTCCATGATCGTCCGGATCTCCGCCTGCAAGACCGTATTATGGTCAGGCAGTATTAAACAGATCTCAGTCCCTGGGTACTCAATGTAGACCCCTAGGCCCACTCTGTCCCGTATCTTTGATCCATCCGGGTAACATGATCTTCCAGACGGTAATACTAGTGTTCCTTCAGTTCAAGACTTTGCCACTGGCATCAGTGCCACGCACTCGACTTTAGGTTTCATCTCAGGTATCCGATCGGAAATCTGATCCCTTCCTTACAGGTTTCCTATCAACGCCTTGATTATATCGCGATTGTATGAGCTGTTCCCAAGGAGGCCACCGTAGCGCAGAGGTTAGCATGTCCGCCTATGACGCCGAACGCCTGGGTTCGAATCCTGGCGAGACCATCAGGAAAAATTTTCAGCGGTGGTTTTCCCCTCCTAATGCTGGCAACATTTATGAAGTACTATGCCTTGTAAAACTTCTCTCCAAAGAGGTGTCGCACTGTGGCACGCTATAAAAAGGAGGCCCTTATCGGCTATAAAAAGGAGGCCCCTTATCATTGAGCTTAAAACTTAAATCGGATTGCACTCATTGATATGTGAGAAGTTTGCCCCTGTTCCTTAGTGGAATGTTCATGGGCAAAATATGCATTTGCATGAGCTGTTCCAATCTTCAACACATTCTGCCATCGCCTTGAACCTCATAGCGGGAGTGGCTGCCTCTTATTTAATCTGTATGCCAATGGGTCGGATATCTTGAATTGTCTCTAGTGCCCTAGTGGGCGTCGTCATCATCGCTTCGCTTACGCCAAGACAACATGTTCTCTGAACCTGTTGTATGGTTCTAATGTTGCACTTTTTCTCTATAGCAGTCCACCAAACTTCAGAGGCGTAAGTAAGTATTGGTGTAATCACGCTCAAGTAGAGGCAGTGAACTATCCTAGGATTCAATCGCCATTTCGAGCCTACGGCCCGTCAGCATAGTGCCCAACATCTGTGAGCCTTTTCAGTACGCTCCTGAATGGGACACTTCCAATTAACTTTCCTATCCAAGATCACACCTAAGTATTTGACCTTGTCAGATAACGAAATCGTTTTATTGAGGAAACGTGGTACGTCAAAATGGCCCACCTTCGTCTTACTCGTGAACAGGCATATTTCAGTCTTCTCTGGGTTAACATTGAGAGCCCTGGGTCTATCCCAGTCATATGCCATATGCAAGACCATTTCGGCCTTTCTGCATAGCTGGTTCGGATCCTTTTACCTAAGAAGTATGATAAAATCGTTTGCATAGCAGACGGGTTCAAACCCCTCCTCTGTCAGCATTCGTAATAGTTTATTTATGGTGGTCACCCTAAGGAGTGGCGATAAAACGCCCCCTGTGTCATTTTCTCCCTTATATTTATGTCATAGGACCCGCAATTTATCCTCCTGTTCCTTAGCATTTGATTTATCCAGTCTATAAGGACCCGGTCCACACGGTACTGGTCTAAGGATTGGATCAATGTGTCGGTTCGCACATTATTAAACGCCTCCTCGATGTCCATGCAAACCTCCAATGTGTACGTCTTTGCATAGAAGGATTCTTCTATTTTGTGCACAACTTCATGGAGGACAGTCTTCACAGAACTTTCCTTGACATAGGCATGCCGTTTGTATTTGAACAGTTCGCTGGATGTCCTTCTGCTTATCATGGTATGAACAATACGCTGCATGGTTTTGAGTAGAAACGACGCAGGACTTATAGGCCTGTAGGCCTTTGGTGTCGCTTAAATTGCCTTGCTGGACTTGGCAAGGCTTTCGGAGTCTTAGGCACGCTGTGAAAATAGTGACCAGTTGAGGCTCCAGATAATCGGTGAGGCTCCAGATAATTCGTGGGAACGCCGTATATATACCATCAGGTCTGGGTGACTTAAATGGTTAAGGCTTCCTTGACCATATATTGCGTTATGATAAGCCTTCGATCATCCTCATTATTCCAAGATTCCGGTGTCTCCGTGAGTCCCGTCGTATCCTGTGGAAAATGCGTTTTTATCAAAAGCCCGGAAATAACTTTTAAGCAAAATGCTTGTAGAAATTTTTACATGTTATACTCGTACAGGGTGAGCCAGAGAAAAACTCCCGAGCGACGGAGGGGTGGAGAGGGGTGGAGAGGAGGCGCATCTGGAGGGGGAAGTCCCCCTGGTCTAGGGTTGCTCCTTAGACCAGACCTCGCCGTCCCTGTATATATTTACACATATATAGACAGAAATGTTACATTATCACTACCCACTTGGCTACAGGTGTACTCAATTTTAACATAACTTTTAAAACCAATAAAAATTCGCCAAATCTTTTCAAAAAAAAAAAAGATTTTACAGCAATAAATGGCCTATAAAGTCTCAAATAAACAGCTTCAAAATTATTCAATAGTAATTCCAAAAAGGAGGACACCTCATAAAAATACCTTCGATGAATATTAAAATTTCTTCTCTATAAATGACTTTGACATCGAAACATAAAAACAAATATCAAAATATCCAAAAATGACAGCAAAAGTATTTGCCTCATTAAAAAAAAAAAAAAAAAAAACTCCCTAAACTATGAATTGCATAAATAGCGGATGTCAGTCAATCACAATGGATTACACCGATTGATATGTACATAAATATTTATCATTCATTTGAGATGGATGTTTTTGCCAGTAATGAGAAATCTATCTTACAAAAGTTTTGTTTAGCCAATTAACTGTAATAACACCGAACTTCAAGGTGAACCAACATAACAGCACATAACAAGTTTCTAAGATGGTGATGAGTTAATGCTGTTTATTTTATGGCCACATCTTTTTCTCTGTGAAATTCTTCATGGCTCCGAATTTCTCCGTTCGAATTGATTGGTGTGATATCTGATACCTAAGGTGAGGTGAGATTTCTTCTCCTCATCCTGAAATTCATGGAATACTTAAAACATCATTAACAGAAATTATTTAATTTTTTGAACTTTTTGATTGGAAAAATTCGATTTATTATTATTAGCTGCATTTTGATGACTTTGTCTGGCGTTTTTTTTTACATATTTTGGTATTTTGTAAATAATTGATTAGGAGATTGATTGCTGGATAGTTATTACTATTATGCTTTAGGTTAATGATATTCAATTTCCGATGTTAAGCGCAATTCATTGTGGCAATTAAAACTATTGGCAGAATGGTATGAATGTTGTTATGGTATAAGGTGTTAAACAAGTGAAAAGGCATTAAGTTCGGCCAGGCCGAACTTTGGATACCCACCACCTCAGGTATATACGTAAACCACCTTTCATCATAATCCGGCGAAAAATGCATAATTTACGATCCTATAGCAGCTATATCGAAATATGGTCCGATTTGGACCAAGTTCGGCACGGACATTGAGCGGTCTAATAAGTACAATCTCACTGTTAAATTTTGTAGAACAAAATAATGGCCTTTATGGCAGCTATATCTCAATATAGACCGATCTAAACCATATAGAACACGGATGTGAAAGGGCTTAACACAACTTATTGTTCCAAATTTCGGAGAAATCGGACAATAAATGCGCACTTTATGGGGCGCTAATATTTATACTTTATAGGGGCGGAAATGAAATGACAAAATGAATTACCCCATTCTTTGGTGGTGCGTATAAAAATACTATCCTGTCAGATGCGATGGTGCGAGTTTGAG
The DNA here is from genome assembly GCF_963082655.1 of Stomoxys calcitrans. Classification (NCBI taxonomy): domain Eukaryota; kingdom Metazoa; phylum Arthropoda; class Insecta; order Diptera; family Muscidae; genus Stomoxys; species Stomoxys calcitrans. Next base: position 109,360,205 of record NC_081555.1, on the reverse strand, counting down.
AGTTTACTTCAATAGTTAATTGGTTCCATGAAAGATTTAGGCCAAAAATAAAAAAATGGGCCTGGTCTTTAGCGCAATAGTTGGGCTATGCATGCTTACAAAATTTCCATGGCAGCATGTGGTGCAAACCGGATTTAGCCGATAGAGTCCTTTATCGGCATGCGATGCCGCCTCAGTCCACAACACACTGCTACAACAACATAAAATATTCCCCCAACAATTGATTCGTTTTTGGGGAACACGATTTTAAACACTCTGTTTGAGTCAAAGAACAGTGGTGATTTAAATTCCTTAACACCGCCGAAGCATCAGGCAGTGCTGCAGACCCAACGAACAGGGAGCAGACGATCAGACCACCATCCACTCCCAAGAATCCCATTTACTGAAGGGCGAATGATTGCAGTTATTCAGATAAAACTCCACCGGATCGGACGGACACTATGACGGAGAAATCAGGCAAGATTCATATTGCCTTAATTCAGGAGCCTTTATCTGCCTTTCAACACTCTGACAACCCCAAACACGTTGAAGCTGCAACGGCAGATAGGAAGGTAAAATAGACTGGAAATGAGGTACAAAAAGGGTGCGACGCGAACTCTTACCACATGTCGTATGGAGGTACCAACATTAATAAGCGACTTAATAACATTGGTAACACGGCTTTTAATCGGAACGTTAGTAGATGACATCGGAGTGCCAGCAGAGACACAGGACACGACGGGACTCATGGAGACACCGGTATCTTGGAGTAATGAGGTTGATCGAAGGCTTATCTTCACAGAATTTATGGAAAAGGAAGCCTTGAGGAGTTTCAAATCATTTAAGTCACCCCCACCTGATGGAGTATTTCCGGTGTTACTACAGAAGGAGGCCGACTATCTGGCGCCCCATTTGGCCACTGATTTCACAGCATGCCTAGGACTTGCGTATACTCCGAAAGCAGGACAAGGGTGGTATTTAGACCCAAACCCGACAAGGCAAGCTATGCTACACCAAAGGCCTACAGACCTATAATTCGTATGTCCTTTCTACTCAAAACCATGGAAATTATTGTAGATACAATAATAAAGAATAAGACATCCAGCGATCTGCCCAAATACAAACAGCATGCCTATGCCAAGGGAAGGTCGGTGGAGACTGCCCTGCACGAGGTTGTGCCTAAAATAGAAGAATCTTTCGATGCCAATATGAAAGGACCGACACATTGATCCAATCATTAGACCAGTACCAGGTGGACCAGGTCATTAGAGACGAGATAAAGAATATGCTAAAAAACCTGTGGATAAATCTTGTGTCTCTTGACACAAATATAAGGGAGATATTGGCACAGGGGGCATTTTATCGTCACTCCTATGGGTGACCACCACAATAAAAGTGCAACATAAGAATAATGCAACAGGTTCAAGAACATGTTGTCTTGGCATAGGCGGAGCGGTGAGGACCACGCCCATTAGGGCACCGGAGACTATTTTACATATCCGACCCATTGACATACATATTAAGTGTAAGACAGCCACTGTGGCTTTTAGACTTAAAGAGATGGGAGAATTGATAGAGGATAGGAACAGGTTACAGCATAGTGGTATAATAGAGGGGACGCTAGGAAAGCCAGATGGATAAGAACTTGATACTTGAGGTCGAGTTCGAGACACTGCTGGCAGATGCACAATCATGGACTGACAGAACGCTAGTATTGCCATCATACTATACAGATGGATCAAAGCTAGAGAACAGAGGACATTGAGAACCCACGGACTGATATATGTTTTCGACTGTTTGACCATAACATGATCTTGCAGGCGTAGGTCCAAGCGATCACGGAATGCGTGAGGTGATTTGGTGTTCACGCGGTGTTACTGCCTTACGGGCAGTAAATTTACCATCACGGCAATAACAAACAGGACGGTAAAGTCACGAACTGTCTTGCAGTGTAAGAAGGAGACTTACGCCTTCTCTGAGAATGGGACAATCCGCACAGTTTGGTTGCCGGTTATTAGCGGAGTAAGGGGAAATAAAAGAGCACATGATTTGGCAATGAAGGCCGGAGGCATGCCATCCATAAACCATGTTAACCCGAAGCTTTTCGGGTCGACGCAGTCCGAGTTAAGTGCGTGGTCGACGAACGAGCATGCAATACTGTGCAACCGCGAAACGGTCGGCAGGTCGGCGAAAATTGGAGATTCGGATCGTGAAAAGACGAGGTTATTATTGAAAGGAAGTTAGATGGAGGTCAGTATAGCTTTCGGTATCATACACATAGGACTACTTTGGTACACATAGGACTTCAAGCTCATTTATGCCGAATCGGTGTGGCAAGTGATAGCATGTGTAGGGTATGTGGGAAAGATGATGAAACCTGGAAGCATTTCATATGTCATTGCCCGGCTTTCGCATCCAACAGATATCGGTACTTAGGTGGAGACACAATACTAGACATGAACCAACTTAGGGGAGTGGCATTGAAAACAATTAACGATTTTGTAAGTACAACGGAATTCCTAACTTAGGTTTTCTTTTTCGAGGCTGCTGTATAATAAGAGTGCACAAAAAGCTGAATACTGTTTTAGGTGTATGCCCACAGTGGCATGGGGCGGATTTATATCCGCTCCCTCTTTTCAACGTAACCCTACCTAAGTCTGAGTGTTATGTAAAAAAAAAAAATTTTACGGTTCATATACGTCAATGAATAGACATATTAACCGATTCCCCGATTGACAAACTTCTCTGCCCCTAGAAAACCCAGTTGATCAAACTTGTTTCAAATTTTTTATATAAAACACAATAATGAACTCAAACGCCAACACTATAAACGCCAATACATATAGATTTTCCGCCTAAACTTTTGACCCTCAATTTTCGATAGATTTAACTGGAATTTTGAATGTAATAAAGTACGCTAATGAACCCAAATATAGTAAAAACAAATAAAAGTGCATTAAGCTCGGCCGGGCAAAATTTTATATATCCTCTATCCTCCACCATTAATCGAATTTGACACGTTTTTTGAATGACTTTTCAAATATATGAAAAACAAGCTGGACAGGGTCCGCTCCGCTTTTACGCCAACGTGGATTTAATGTTGGTGCTCTTCTCTCAAATACCCTTCATTTGAGCCTTATATTGCTATGGTTGGTAAATATGTCCGATATGGGGGTATTTTTGGGGGTGAGGCGGATTCTCATTTATCAGATTAGGGATCTAGTCTTTCATTTGAGCCCCACATTGTCATTATTGTTTTAAATTTCCTTTAAGGGGGCTTTGGATGTGGGGCGGTCCCCTAGATATCCCACTCTAAATAAGGATACCAAATTTCTGTTTTTGAGTTATTATAAACAAACCAAATTTCGCTGAAATCGCCCCACCCATCTCCAAGATCTGGAATTTTTGAATATAGGGTAAGGGGAGAGTCCGCCTTTTTAAGTTTGGATGTTAGATCCACCTTTTGGTGGTGAATCAGAGTTGCCAAACCCTTTGCCCTGAAAGTGGATATCAGATGCATGCTCTACTCCCGAAACCCACATTTGAGCTATATATTGCTTTAGTCTGTATGTATGTGTGGTTTAGGGGAAGTTTCTGAGGTCAGGCGTTCCTAAAACTCTTGGCCATAATCCACAAATACGTCCAGTTTGAGGGATATTTAGGGTGGGGCGGGCACCCACGCACTTAACCCTAAAAAAATATCAGCATCGTGCTGTACACTCAAATTCCTTTCATTTGGGCATCAATTGCTATAGATTAGGGGCAGTTTATGAGGTGGGACGACCCCCGAACACTTGGCCTCAAAATTGGATATCAAATTAGGATCTACTATCAAATACTTATTATTTGAGCCCCTTCTTGCCATAGTAGGCTGGTTTGAAGGGATCTTTGGGTACGGACCCTAAAATAATAGCAGCAACGTGCGGGATTCCTCTCTCACACGTCCTTTCATTTGAGTACAGTGTATTCTCCGTCGTCCCACATGACGGTTTGGTGTTATTTTAATTGGGAGGAGAGGGTCGGTCCGCCCAAAACTAAGACTCAAAACACAATTTGTTTGAGTTCTTTATTGTCCTTGTACACGTGTTCTGCCGAACAGCAGGGTGTGACCCAGATACTTAAATCCTTATATCAGCATAAGATTCGAACTATACTGCCATATACCTTTCGTTAAATTCCAATATTATACCGATCAAAGTCCAGTCCCAGACTCTGCCAAATGTGTATATCAGATTCAAAGTCAACCTTAAAATAACTTTCATTTGATATCCATTTTGTGACGTTGGACATTCATGTCCGTTTTGAAGGTTGGGGAGGTCCCGTAGAAACCTTGGACCGAATTCTTATAACAGATGTGTACTTAACTTCCAAGTACATTTTATTTGATATCCATATTGTCTGAATTGGTAAATATGTCCTCTTGGGAGGTTTTGGGTGGTGTGGAGGCGCCTCATACCCAAGGAATACATGTTTATATCAGATTTGTACTCTACTTTTAAATACCTTTAATTTGATATCCATGCTGTCCCAATTGGTAAATATGCCCTGCTGATTGGTTTTTGGGGGTGAGGAGGCTCCTCATACACCAAGGAATATACGTTTATATCAGATTTTTAAATACCGTTATTTTTTGATACTCATATTGCCCAAAGCGGTGAAATTGTCCTGTTGGGGGGTGGGGGACCCTCAGGGTGAAGTTTGTATACCAAGTTCGTACTCTATTCTTAAATACCTTTCATTTGATATCCATATTGTCCCAATCGGTAAACATGTTCATTCGGGTGGGTTTTGGGATGGGGCGTCCCCCCAGGTTATTTGACCCCAAAAGTGTATAACAATTTCATGTTTCTGGGGTACCAAATTTCGTTTAAATCGGTGCACCCATCTCCGAGATTTGGCGTTTTTGAAAATTTTGGTAAGGGGGAGGTCCAAATCGGGTAGTAATTGCGCCTTCTAGAGGCTCAATAAGTCACATCTGAAGATCGGTTTATATAGCAGCTATGTGAGGTTATGAAACGCTTTATACCATTCCTGGCACAGTTATTGAAATTCAGAACAGAACACCTCATGCGAAATTTCAGCCAAATCGGATAAGAATTTCGCACACAAGAGGCTCAGTAAGTAAAAATCCGAGATCGGTTTATATAGCAGGTATATCAAGACATGGACCTATATGGTCCATTGACAATCCCAACTGATCTACACTTAAATTTACTCCTTCAAAAGTCGGCGTGATTTCGACAGACCGACGGACGGACGGACGGATGGACGGACGGGCGGACATGGCTAGTTCGACTTAAAATGTCATGACGATCAAGAATGTATATACTTTATGGGGTCTCAGACGAATATTTCTAGTAGTTACAAACAGAATGACGAAATTAGTATACTATGGTGGAGGGTATAAAAATTATGAGTGGTGTTTTTCCCCTCCTAATGCTGGCGATATTTGAGAAGTACTGTACCACTTGGTAGGGCAGTCATGTAAAAACTTCTGACCAAAAAGGTGTCGCATTGCGGCACGCCATTCGTACTCGGCTATAAAAAGGAGGAACCTTATCGTTGAGCTTAAACTTGAATCGATGAGTGCTGACTCCTTGATTCCTATGAGAAGTTTGCCCTTGTTTCTTAGTGGAATGTCTTTGGGTAAATTTGCATTTGCAGAAACGGAATGACGAAATCAGTATACCCCCATGCTATGGTGGAGAGTATAATAGGCCCATTAATAGATAGAGCCCCTATTCAAACCGATTTCTCGGTTTGATGCTTTGAGACCTAAGAAACACTTGTCTTTAATTGCAAATCATTGTGTTGTATGATTGTCCATTTAAGAAAATAAATACTATAAAATTATGTTACAAATTAAGAGCACTTATGCAAGCCGAAGCATTTCAAAAACAATTCCAATGAAATTAATAATAACAAAACCCCCCTTCAAACAATAACACAGATGAAATGAAGTCTGTGTTCTCAAGTGAATTTTGTAATTAAACAAAAGCCATATTCTAAGTAGTTCTTGCAGTTCAGTCGCAGTCGCAGTCGGCAAAGCCAAGGCAATTGCCAAAATAAAGGAAAACTCCATACAAAAGCAACGAACTTTGGCAATAATCACAAGTACTCCCAAAAGCATTCATTCGCAAAATGTGTGCCACACATACAAAGGAAAGAAGGATAATTTTCATAGCCTCTACATGGCAACGTCTAAATTTTTAGAAGGGGAAGGGGAAGGCGATATTACATACATGTTATATCAGCATTCACTGTCGTTGGCGTTACTCTGGTAATGTTTATCTGGGATCCTTGGTAGAATCCCTAAACTTTATTTTTGTAAAATTAACCCCTTTTTGTGGTTATATTGCAAAAATAACAACAACCGCGCCGTTACTTGAATTCTACTTCAGTTTTCAGCAGTGTAAATAATGCTTGGGGTCTTAAATAAATACTTCTAGCGAGAGCGCGCAATGTGAATTTGTTAAAAGCATCGCAGTAGAATAACTTACTTGGCATGTACTTGAAATTGAGCAGCAATATGCAAAGATTACATTACGACCAAAAGTACATCGTTGAAGAAGTACGGATGGGGTTTCTTGAAAACACTCCTTGATATAAAATTTTGTGATTTTAAGATGGCAAGGACAACAGGGCGCTCAAAGGATTTAAAAAGCAATAGAACAAGGCCTTTTTCGACAACAAGGTAAAAAGAAAAAATTTTTGTGAAATTTTCTCTAAAAGCAACATTTCAGTGAAATTTTCTCTAAAAGCAACATTTCAGTGAAATTTTCTCTAATGACAAAATTTCAGTGACATTTTCTATAAAGACAAAATTTTCTCTAGACTTTTTTGTGAAATTTTCTCTAAGTACTAAATTTCAGTGAAATTTCTCCAAAGACAAAATTTTAGTGAAATTTTCTACAAAGACAAAAATTCAGTGAGATTTTCTCTAAAGACAAAATTTCAGTGGAACTCGACTTCGTTCATAAGGCCACGGCGGGCACGACAAAAATTTCTGTAGAACTTGACTACGTTTTATGGCCACGGCGGGCATGTTTGCACCAGCCAATGTGTTAGACCGAATTTTCGAAGATTCGACCACATATTTCAGCCGAAACGGTCGCTTTATCCCGTTAAATGTCGGCTCTGAGCTCTTCTAATGCCAGCGGCTTGACTTATCGTAGCCCCAAAGAAGTGGGCTAGAGTCGTCAGGTTGCACCAATGGAGCGGCCAATCAACTGGGCCATTTGTTGAGATAATACCATTTGTTGAGATAATACGCATCAAACTTACTCTTGAATAAATCGATTGTAACGTATGATATGTGATTTGTCCTCATGTCGTCCAGGTCCATATCTTCCAATTTAGACCAAAAATAAGTAAAAGCGTGCTAAGTTCGACCGAGCCGAATCTTATATACGCTACGCCCTCTAGAGGCTCAAGAAGTCAAGATTTCACATCGATTTATATGACATCTATATCGGGTTTTAGTCCGATTAAGACCATATGACCATGAAAGTCATAACAAACTCGTAATGTCAAATCGGATAGAAATTGCGCCCTCTAGAGGCACAAGCAGTCAAGACCACAGATCGGTTTATATGACACCTATATCAGGTTATGAACCAAATTCAACCATATTGAGCACAGTTGTTGGAAGTCATAAAAAAACACCTAATGCAAAATTTCAGCCAAATCGGATAAGAATTGCGCCCTCTAGTGGCTCAAGAAGTCAAGATCCAAGATCGGTTTATATCGCAGCTACATCAAGGCATGAACCGATATGGCTCGTTTACAATCCCAACCGACCTACGCCAATGAGAAATATTGGAGCAAAATTTAAAGCGGTTTGCTTTACTCCTTCGAAAGTTAGCGTGCTTTCTACAGACGGACGGACGATTGACATCGTCGAGGAAAAAGTATGGCCCAGTGACACGGCCGGCCACTGTGGTGTGTTAGAGGTTAGCATGTCCACATATGACTCCGAACGTCTGGGTTCAAATCTTGTTGTTAACAGCGGAAACATTTTCAGCGGTGGTTCTCCCCTTACTAATGCTGGCTACGTTTGTGATGGTAAGGACCTCGGGCTCAATATCAGTGCGGAGTCCTTGGCAAGTCCTTTCAAGGAGAGATAAAATACAGCTTAAAACACGTGAGATTTATTGCAGACCAATAACGACGCCGAGGTTCGTGGAGTTAAGGAACATGTTTTACCTGCGGCTAGTGCAGATTAATCTGCACAGAGGCAGCCACTAACGAACGAGCTATTCAGAATTATGGGAAGAAATGGTATTGGCATGGCCCTGGTTCAGGAACCATGGTTGCGAGGTAACAAGGTTTGAGAAATCAGATCACGCAATTTTGAAAACATCTCTCCCCCAGGCGAAGCCAACGCATAACATGATCTATGGAAGTAATGGGCAGAGTATTGTCAAATATTAAGTAAGTGAAAGAAACGTTGAATTAGGGTCAATGCGTATGCTGTCCATCGATAATCTATGGCACGAATACGACGCGGGCGAATGCGTACGCTGTCCATCGATAATCTGTGGCACGAATGCGAACGAACGAGGTGAGCCACCAGTTGATTAAATTTTATCCACAAACTTGCTTATCAGTAATAGGGGGAAACCCCCAACGTTCTACAATCGGATCATACAAGAGGTTATAGACATAACGCTTCAAGCGAATATTGACTTGGTCGAAGTCTCAGACTGAAAAGTTTACAGCGAGTTCTCTTTTTTGAGCACTAGAGAGAAGGAAGGAAGCCGTATAGGAATGCGAGGAGGACAAAGTGGGATAGTTTTAGGGAACACATACTGAGGTTTGGGTCCCATGAAGGACCTATATCAAATGCAAGAGATTTAAAGTCCGCAGTGGATCTTGTTACGGAGAGCCTGAAAGAGGCCTTTCGTAAGGCACTCCGGAGAGGGATAGTGGACACAGGTAAAGGTACTTAGGGAGGAAAGCAAGAGGCATTTTAACAAGGCGGAGAGAGAGAACACGGCAGAGGGCTGACACAAATTTCATGAGGCCTTAAGCTGCTTCAAGAAGGAGACGAGGACAGCAAAGAATAGTTCCTGTGCGAAATTCTGCGGAGAATTAGAGGGCACTAGCGAGGCATCTTTGGCGTAGAGATTAACATGTCCACATATGACGCCGAACGCTTGGGTTCAAGTCCCGGCGTGAACATTGGACAAATTTTCAGCGATGGTTTTCCCCTTACTAATGCCGGCTACAGTTGTGAGGCCTCCAGCCATGTTGAAACTTCTCTATCAAGTGATGTCGCTATGCGGCAGGCCGTCTGAACTCGGCAATAAAAAGGAAGCCCCTTATCATTGAGCTGAAACATTAATCGGACTGCACTCATTGATATGAGAGAAGTATCCCCAGTTCCTTAATGGAATGCTCATGGGAAATTTAGTAGTAGTGAGGCATCTAGATTGCACAAAGTGCTGACCAAGGATCCTAGCACCCCAAGATATTTGAGGAGAGAATATGGAGCTCACACCGAGATCAACCAGGAAAAGGTGATGGAGACACTTTTTTCAGGCAGCACGAAAGAGAACGACGATCATGAAAATGTAACATCCACAAGGGTTAAATACATGGAAGACCTTATCGCCGTTAAAGTTGACGAGGAGAAGATAGAGTGGACGATTCGCAACATCCAGCCGATTAAATCGGCGGGATAATCCTCGCGAGTCCCTTGGGGTTACCTTATCATGGCTGGAACGGATTTTCAGGGCGAGTCTGCCATTGTCCTTCATACCGTGGGCTTGGAGAGAGGTCAGGGTGGGTGTACTTGACACAGCTGTTGGAAGTCAAAGCAGAACACTATATGCAAAATTTCAGCCAAATCGGAGAAAAATTGAGGCTTTCAAGGGTTCAAGAATTATAACCGGGAGGTCGGTTTATATGGGAGCTATACCAGGTTATAGACCGAATAGAAATGTACTTGACACAGTTGTTGAAAGTCATAGCAGAACACTACATGCAAAATTTCAGCCAAATCGGACTAAACTTGCGCTTTGCAGGGGTTCAAGAAGTGAATCGGGAGATCGGTTTTACGGGAACTATATCAGGTTATAGACTGATTAGAACTGCACTTGGCACAGTTGTTGAAAGTCATAGCAGAACACTACATGAAAAATTTCAGCCAAATAGGAGAAAAATTGCGGCTTCCAGAAGCTCAAGAAGTCAAATCGGGAGCTATATCTAAATTTGAACCGATTTGCCCCTTTTGCAACCCCCGACGACCTACATTATTATTAAGTATCTGTGAAAAATTTTCAAGCAGCTAGTTTTACGTCTTCAATCGCTAATGTGATTTGGACAGACGGACATGGCTAGATCGAAAAAGTAAACTCGAGTAATAAAATCTAAGTCAAATCTAAGTCAGTGCGACTAACAAAATCCCCAATTGTTTTCCATTGCACGCCCTAAGTAGGTCTGGTATTGTATCAACAACTAAGTGCCGGCGCCTGTTAGCCGCGAAAGCCGGGCAATGACAGAGGAAATGCTCCAAGGTCTCGTTTTAACTTCAAACACTGGAACGACTGGTTGACCTGAAGGTGAGGGAGGGACTAACATCAGAGAATTTGATTGGGGCACAACATGCATACCCCAAAGGGAGGTGTGTGGAGACTGCACTACATGAAGAGGTAAGAGAGTTCCCCAATACCTCAATGGGATGTCGGTGGCGACTGCCCTACATGAAGTGGTACGAGAGTTTGATATGTCTCTTCAATAGAAAGAGTACACGATTACGGCCCTGTTCGATATTCAGGAACCGCCGCCCTAGGCTGCAAATGGATCTACCCGAGCGTTTTCCAGCGGAAGGATAATGTGATTCGTGTCAAAGTTATTTATTGCGGATTTTACAGTAAGTGTGGTCCAAATAGTTCCATCTACCGATTTAGGGTTTTAAGGGTATCCAGAGTCCGAACTTAATGCGTTTTTACTGGTTTTGTTTTACTATAGGCAGGTTAAGTTTGAGGATGGTCTTTATTGTGTCTTTATATATATATATGATATATAAATAAATATTGGGTTGCCCAAAAAGTAATTGCGGATTTTTTAAAAGAAAGTAAATGCATTTTTAATAAAACTTAGAATGAACTTTAATCAAATATACATTTTTTACACTTTTTTTCTAAAGCAAGCTAAAAGTAACAGCTGATAACTGACAGAAGAAAGAATGCAATTACGGAGTCACAAGCTGTGAAAAAATTTGTCAACGCCGACTATATGAAAAATCCGCAATTACTTTTTGGGCAACCCAATATATCATTACTTAGGTTGCCCAAAAAGTAATTGCGGATTTTTCATATAGTCGGCGTTGACAAAATTTTTCACAGCTTGTGACTCTGTAATAGCATTCTTTCTTCTGTTAGTTATCAGCTGTTACTTTTAGCTTGCTTTAGAAAAAAAGTGTAAAAAAAGTATATTTGATTAAAGTTCATTCTAAGTTTTATTAAAAACGCATTTACTTTCTTTTAAAAAATCCGCAATTACTTTTTGGGCAACCCATTATATCTTGATATACTATCCATGCAGACTGTTCTGAGAATTTAAGATCTTGTGCCCATAAAAATCTCATTGTACCTTTAATCATAGGATTACGATGAGTATACATTCCATTTGTAATGCCTAAAAATATCGAGGGGCCCACATTTGCTTAAGCCCTCCAGTTAATTTCCTTTTTATACCCGTCAACATAGGATGGGTGGTATACTAATCTAGTCATTCCGTTTGCAACATCTCCAAATATTTATCTGCGACCCCATAAGGTATATATATTCTTGATTGTATCGATATTCTCTGCCTTCCATCTGTCCTTCCTATAGTGGTCGAACGCGTATGCCTCACAATAGCGGTTGAACGCTTAAAGTTAGCCGCTTGAAGTTTTGCATAGACACTTCTCGTTTATGTTGGTCGTTGGGAATTGTACATGTGCCACAGCGGTTCAGTTCGCCTGGGTTCGATTCCTGGCAAGACCATTAGAAAAAATTTTCAGCGATGGTTTTCCCCTAGTAATACTGGCAACATTTATGAGGAACTATGCTATGTAAAAACTACTTTCATTTGTGAACATTTTTAGCAGAATCCATGGTGGTGGGATCCCAAGATTCGGCCCGGCTGATCTTAGCGCCTTGGTACTTGTTACATTTTTCGTATGTTTTTGAATTCCTTCAAGTTTTCATGTTAATACCAACTGCCTGGCGTACATTTGTGCGTTTTGTGAGAATTTTTCCTCGCTCTCCTTGTTGTTGTTGCTAATGATGTTGACATACTGTGTTGTATGTTGACGTTGCTTGTTGCTATTGTTGTTTGCAATTGCAATTTATGCGAACAAGAACAAAAACACACAAATCCAACTTTGAGTTAAGGGAAAGTTTAAAAGACACTCGCTCATATCCACAAGTACTTCTATAATTTAAGACAAGAGCAACGAGGAAAGTGTATTTTTCCATGGATGCTTATTATATCAGTTGTTCATTACTTGGACACTTGGAAATGAGAAGAACAAGAAGATACATCTCAGTAAATTGAATTTCAAAATTCGTTGTATTTAAATAGATTATTAGGGTATTTTTATATGAAGAATCTCTTGATATTACATTTCTAGAAACGAATTTTAAACAAGTAAAAACGTGTTATGCTCGGCCGGGCCGAATCTATATACCCTCCTCCATGGATCGTATTTGACACAATCTTTGAATGACTTTTTCAAATATAAAGGAGATATGGATCGGAGCAGAAAGGTCACTCTTGATACGAGGTTGTGAAATAAGGTTGGGTTTTTTAAAATTCGAACTAGAACACACTAACATAAGTAAATTACTTAACACAGCATTGTTGTTGTTTTTCACTTCACACTGTTTGTTCGAGTAAAAAACCATATTACAACAACTCTAATAATGTAGAAATGCGAAATAAACCCGTTAGGTGCAAGGCACTGAGTATACTAATAGAAATCATTATTACTGTGGACGCCACCGCAAAGAGAGTCGCATAATATGAGAGCATTAGGTGAGAGAATGAGATATAAAAGTAGGATGGGTGAAAGGAAGAGATCACCGGGTGTTGGGGGGAGGGATGTTGTAGTGGTGGGTTGTGTGCGTGGTTTTTTTCACACGGAGGTTAGCCAGCTGCATATATTTCTTCTTTAGACTATTTATTTATAAATTTGTTGTTTGGCATTAGGTGAGAGTATGAGATATAAAAGTGGGATGGGTGAAAGGAAGGGATCACTGGGTGTTGGGGGGAGGGACGTTGTAGTGGTGGGTTATGTGCGTGGTTTATTTCACACGGAGATTAGCCAGCTGCATATATTGGGTTGCCCAAAAAGTAATTGCGGATTTTTTAAAGGAAAGTTAATGCATTTTTAATAAAACTTAGAATGAACTTTAATCAAATATACTTTTTTTACACTTTTTTTCTAAAGCAAGCTAAAAGTAACAGCTGATAACTGACAGAAGAAAGAATGCAATTACAGAGTCACAAGCTGTGAAAAAATTTGTCAACGCCGACTATATGAAAAATCCGCAATTACTTTTTGGGCAACCCAATATTTCTTTTTTAGATAATTTATTTATATATTTGTTGTTTGTTTTTTGTTGTATGCAAACTGTATTGGGTTTTATTTAATGACTAGATGGACCGGACCCGCTCCGCTGCGCCTTTTTTATACCCTCCACCCTGTTAGTAACACCTCGAAATATGCGTCTGAGACCCCATAAAGTATTTATATTCTTGATCGTCATGACATTTTATGTCGAACTATCCATGTCCGTCCGTCTGTCTGTCTGTCGAAAGCATGCTAACTTTCGAAGGAGTTAAGTTAGCCGCTTGAAATTTTGCACAACTACTTCTTATAAGTGTAGGTCGGTTGGGATTGTAAATGGGCTATATCGGTCCACGTTTTGATATAGCTGCCATATAAACCGATCTGGGATCTTTTCTTCTTGAGCCGCTAGAGGGCACAATTCTTATCCGATTTGGCTGAAATTTTGCATGAGGTGTTTTGTTATGACTTCCAACAACTGTGCAGAGTATGGTTGAAATCGGTTTATAACTTGATATAGCTGCCATATAAACCTATCTGGGGTCTTGACTTCTTGAGCGTCTAGAGGGCGCTATTTCTATCCGATTTGGCTGAAATTTTGCACGACGTGTTTTGTTATGACTCTCAACAACTGTGCTGAGTATGGTTGAAATCGGTTCATAACTTGATATAGCTGCCATATAAACCTATCTGGGGTCTTGACTTCTTGTGCCTCTAGAGGGCGCTATTTCTATCCGATTTGGCTGAAATTTTGCACGACGTGTTTTGTTACGACTTCCAACAACTATATTAAGAATGGTTCAAATCGGTCTATAACCTGATATAGCTGCCATATAACCGATCTGCGGTCTTGACTTCTTTAGCCACTAGAGGGCGCGATTATTATCCGATTTTGCTGAAATTTTGCATGAGGTGTTTTGTTATAATTTTCAACAACTTTGCTAAGAATAGTTCAAATCGTTTCATAACTTGATATAGCTGCCATACAAACCAATATGGGATCTTGACTTCTTGAGCCTCTAAAGGGCGCAAGTATTAACCGATTTGGGTGACATTTTTTACAACGGCTTCTCTCATGACCTTTAACATACGTGTCGAATATGGCAAGACTCGGTTTATAGCCTAATACAGCTCCGCTATAAACCGATCTCCCTATTTTACTTCTTCAGCCTCTAAAGTGCGCAATTCTTAGTAGATTTGGCTGAAATTTTACACAATGACTTCTACTATGGTCTCAAATTTTTAGTTCAATTATGGTTCGAAATGAACCATAACTTGATATTGTTCCAATAACATAGCAATAATGTTCTTTTGTCCTTTGTTTGCCTAAAAAGAGAAACCATGGCTAAAGCTCGACAAATGCGATCCATGGTGGAGGGTACATAAGATTCGGCCCGGCCGAACTAAGCATGCTTTCAATTGTTTTACTTTATATGGAACAAAATTTTCCTTGCAATATTTATTTTCAACAATTAAAGAGCTTTTAGTGAAATACCATGCTATGAAAATAGTATATCGCTTGTCACACAGTTTAACAATATAAGTGCCTTTATCTGATGGTCCCAAAATTGGTTATCAAATTCCTTTTTCTAATCTCAAATACCTTTCATTTGAGCCACATATTGGCATGGTCGAAATTTTTTAAGTTTTGGGGGGTGTTTTGGGATTATGATTTAAGGCATGGTCCAACATTTGGATATCAAATTCGTATTCTACTCCCAAATACTCCCTCCCCCCCCACCCTCCCCTAGGTACCCGATCCGAAATTTGGATACCACATTTTTGTTTGTAGTTTACTGTAAGAGAGCACACAAAATTTCCATCCATCTCCGAGATGTGGCGTTTCTGAAAATTAAGGTAAGGGGGAGGGTCCGCTCCCCCTTCAGCTATCAAAAAATGTTGTACCCTATTTTCAATTTGTTTTTTATATATAAGATAAAATTTTGTTGGGTCTCAGATCAATATTTCGATGTTCTACAAACGCAATGACGAAATGCCACCCTATGGTGGAGGTTATAATAAATATTTTACCAAAAAATTAAATTTTTACCATAAGTGTCACTTATGTCATGGTTTGTTCTGTCCATATTTGAATTAGATTTCCCACATATGTTTAGATAAAGCAAATAAAAAAACAAAAGTCGTTAAGTTTTATGTACGCTTATTTCTTTTTGAGTTGATAAGAATAAAGCCAACAACTGTATAGAAACCATTACATTGACAATGGTAACAACAATAACAACATACAATCATACATACGTATATCTGCATAATAGAATAAACAAAAACAAAAGAATATGTTAATATTTATTCCCAGGATAATCAAATCATGACAAATACAAAGAAATGAAATTAAAAGTGTTGATGAAGTACACTCGAAAAAAAAAATACTATATTGTTAACAACGAAAGTTGACATATTATATCCGATCTGGGAACTGTATGAAGTGCAACACTCGAATTTTAATAAATTGATTAAAATGAAGAAGGCGGGGTCTTAAGTAGCAGGGGAGCCGAAGAAGACTTGGCAAAACCGCGAAAACTGAAAAGTAGGGTTAAAAGAAGTTTCCAGAACTTGAATGAAATTAAAAGTTGCTGTCCGATTCAATTTTTAGCTCAATGACAATGGATTTCCTTTTTATAGCCGCAGAGCGACAGCCGTTTGGGGAGAAGTTTTTACATGACAAAGTACCTCACAAATGTCGCCAGCATTAGGAGAGGATAACCACAGATGAAACATTTTCTGATGTTTCTGCCAGGATTCGATCCGATCGGATACCTGAGATGAATTTTGGAGTCGATTGCGAGGCACTGCTGCCATCGGCACAGTCTTGGATTGACAAAACCCTAGTATTGCCATCTGGAAGATCATGTTACACGGAAGGTTTAAAACTAGAGGACAGAATGGGCCTGGGGGTTTCATTGAGAACACAGGGTTACATTGAGAATGCTACGCCAATTGTTTTTGTGGTATTCGCAAATATATACAGCAAAAAAATGTATTTCAACTTTAAAGACTTAACATTACATTTATTGGCTATGACAAATTATTTATTCTTTTGGTGTTCCGCTTTTGTGTGTACCACAATGTTTACCTTTAAAGGACTTCTTTGCTAGAGCTTCTTCATTCATTCTGACAACATGAACTAGTCAACGCAGAGAATATTTCCTTCAAACACTCCAGGTACTGCCTGCTGCTTTCACTAATACCCATGCTTCGAAACCACATAACTACATGGGTCGTTTCAATGGCTTGTACATTGAAGATTTCGTATTTGGAGAGGTGGCTTTCATCCGGAATTGCTAGCTTAATCTCTCAGAAACGGCCATGCAGTCAACGAAGCGATGGTTAGTTTTGACCTTTGCTTGTCGGGAATTTTCCAGTATTTAGGGCATTGTGAATATCTCCTGTATGGTGGATTTACCAGGTCTACAGCCGCATTGATATGGCCAAATTATCTCATTGGCTTAAGATTTTAATCTCTCTCTCTCTTTCAGTATGCTCGAAACTATCTTGTTTACAATGGTAAGGAAACTTCATACTCTGTAGTTGGCAAATAGTGTTTTGTATCCTTTCTTATGTACGGGACATAGTTTGATGAGATTCCAATCGGTTTGATGTTTAATTCTTAGCTAACGTGTTTTGTTATTACTTCAAAAAACTTTTCTAAGTATTATTCAAAGCGGTCCATAACCAGATATAGCTGCCATTGGGTCTTGAATCTGGGGTCTTTACTTCTTGAGCCTCTGGATGGCGCATTTTAATCCGATTTGGCTGAAATTTCGTACAACGTCTCCTGCTATGATCTTCAACATACGTGCCTAATATGATCTGAATTGGCCTAAAGGCTGATACAGCTCCCATATAAACCGATCTCCCGATTTTACTGCTAGAGCTCCTCAAGGGCGAAATTCTTGTTCGAATTGGCTGAAATCTTACACAATGACTTCTACTATGGTCTTCAACATTCAGTTCAATTATGGTCCGAATCGGACCATAACTTGATATAGCTCCAATAGCATAGACATTATTTTCCTTTATCCTTTGTTTGCCTTAAAGGAGATTACCGGGAAACGAATGCGACAAATGCGATTCGTGGTGTAGGGTTTATAATATTTGGCCTTGCCAAACTTAGCACGCGTTTACTTGCTTTTTATTTTATCATTCCGTTTGTAACACCTCAAAATATTTATCTTGATTGTTATGGCATTTTAAGTCGACCTGGCCATGTCCGTCCGTCTACATCTTGATATAACCCCCATATAGACCGATTCGCCGATTTAAGGTTTTTGACCCATAAAAACCAGATTTATTTTCCGATTTTGCTGAAATATGGGACAGTGGGTTGTGTTGGGCCAATCGAGATCCTCCTTCAATTTGGCCATGATCGGTCCAGATTTGGATATAGCTGCTATATAGACCGGTCTCTCGACTTAAGGTCTTGAGCCCACAAAAGGCGCAGTTATTATCCGATTTTAATGAAATTAAAGACAGAGAGTTGCGTTAGGCCCATCGTCATCCTTATTTAATTTGGCTCAGATCGGCTCAGATTTGGATATAGCTGTCATATAGCTCGATCCCTCGATTTAAGAGTTTGGGCCCATAAAAGGTGCATTTATTGTTCGATTTCGCCAAAATTTTAAATGTGTGTCCTGTGTTATGCCCTTCGACATCTTTCTGTCCAGATTTGGATGTAGCTGCCATATATACCAATCTCTCGATTTAAGGTCTTGGGCCCATAAAAGGAGCATTTATTGTCCGATTTCACCGAAATTTGGGACATGAGCTTTGTTAGGCCCTTCTTCAATTTGGCCACGATCGGGTTAGATTTGAATATAGCTGCCATATAGACCGATTTCTCGATTTAAGGTTTTGGGCCCATTAAAGCTGCATTTATTGTCCGATTTCGCCGAAATTTGGGGCAATGAGTTGTGTTAGGGCCTTGAACATTCTGCCGAATTTGGTCCAAATATTTCGATACAGGTACTATGGGTGCATAATTTCTACATTTATCACCGGACTATGACGAAAGGTGGTTTACACATATACCTGAGGTGGTGGGTATCCAAAGTTCGCCCCGGCCGAACTTAACGCCTTTTTACCTATAAGGAGAGAGCTTTGCCTATAAGGAGAGAGCTTTGCCTATAAGGAGATAGCTTGACAAATGATATCCATAGTGGAGGATACATAAAATTAGACTCAAAAGTAAACCCATTTCAGACAAGTGTTGCGTTTTCGCATCAGTGACTCGACAAACATGTATGTATTGGACGTATGTTACAAACATATTGAACACGCTCTTACTTATATTATACAAAACCTTTAAACCAAAAATTTGACTAGATTTTTCTCGAGTGTAGCCTGCATATCTTTTTGCAAGAAAAACTTTATAAAAAAACAATAGTTTTTATGTATAGTACATTTGTTGTTTTGCTTGTCAACTCGTTGACACTTTTGAGAAATTCTAATTACACCATCTACATAGATATGTGTGTGTGTGTGTGCATTGCACACAACTTTGGTGCTACATTTACTTTTATCTGTCATTGTTCCCCATCTCACAACTCAACACCGATTTGTGTGGGAAGTTTTTTTGTTTTTGTTGTTTTTTTTATTTAAGTTTTCTATGTATTACAAAAAGTTCATACCGGATTTCTTATCAAAACTAAAATCTTTTCCTTTTGTCATTACCAGGGTCTCTTTCACAAATAAACACTTATATTTCCATGTGGGTCTTTAACTTCTTAACTTGTTGTTATTATGATGTCTTTCTTGAATAAGAAATAAAAATAAAATAGAAATTCATTTAAATAAGAAATCTAAACTTCAAAAGACATAAGGTGAATGAACAAAAAAAAAAGAAAATTAATTCTCAGTATGTCTCTATCATGACCATTGACCCTTTTTTTGTATAAAAGTGTCAAAATGCTTTATGAGATATGTTGTTGTGTGATGATTTGTATGCTTGCATTTTGGTTCTTAATTTATTTGCTTGCGATGGTTGGTTTAGGAGACTAAATGTAACTGAAGATTCTGAAAGTGCACTTAGGAGGAATTGCTCTTTGCCAGAACGAACTTTAGATAACCACTATATTTAGACCCAAATATGTTCCGATCTATGCCAAAAAGTGACACACTGTTGCAAATTTAATTTAAATCTGGTAATAAGAGTACCCTTCATGAGTTTAATAACCTAAAATGGCAGTTCAGTTCAGTCTATACTTGATTATAGCTCTATTTGGCCCAGATTATATAGACATAGTAGGTTTGGATATTTCCATGCGTTGCAAACGATATGGCAAAATAATTATGCCCTCCATTCTATGGGTATAAAGAGCAGTAACAAATAAAAACGTGTTAAATTCGTTTGGGACAGGGATCGCATTTGTCATTTGTCTTTGCACGGTTTCTCTTTAAAGGCAGAAACTAAAAGGTATAATGGAGGGTAATAACATAAAATCCCCATTTATTGTTTTTAAGCTTAGGTAAAAGTTGCTTTCTTTAGGTGCTCACTATGTCTCATCGAGAGATCGGTTTGTAAAGGACCTACGTCAGGTTATTGACCGATTTGACTCACATCTGATTATATATTGGCGGTCATAGCAGAAATCATCGGTTTACATAGCAGCTTTATCAGGTTTAAGACCATACTTAGAACGTCTGTTGGAATTCATAGGAAGAGTAATAGTAATTCGGATAAACATCGCGCTCTCTAGCGGCTAAAAAAGTATAATCCGCAGATCTGCTTATATGGGAGCTATATGTAAATGTGGACTGATTTGGCCCATTTATAAAATTTCAGGCTCCTAGCCTTACTTTTGCGAAATTTAGCTTGCTTCCGACAGACGGACTGATGGGCTAAGGGACAAACATGGCTTAATCGACTTTAAATGTGACCAGCCCATCCAAGCACGTTCTGCTTTGCCTTCTACAATACACAGAATAAAAATAAACTTACATTTATAATCTAAACTTCGAGATCTCATGGGTGTATTTGGCTATATATATACGCCACATTATTGGTACACACAACTTTCCAATACCGTTCGGTTGAATACAGTGCATATTTCAAAAAGTTAAGATTGTACAGCCGCACAGGCAAGTGCGGATTCGTACCCCTCTTCTTTAATTTATGCCCCGTAGTTGTTATCAGGTATTAAGCCCGTTTGGTGGGAATGCAAATAGAGGCAAGCGCTAGAAACTTGACTTTATATAGCCAGTTCAGGTGCTTACCATACACGCTGTTTATAGCTTTTACATCTGGACGAAACAAATTTTTACACTACTGCCATATTCCCTTCATTTGAACATAAAACAAATTTACCCATGAGCATTCCAGAAAGGAATGTTAATATGAGTATCATATTACCATTATTGGGCTACATGTCAACTTGGATATAGGATAGGTAAGGTTAGGCTGAAAAGATGGTGCCTCAAATTAATCCGCCCCATGTCACTATTAACATACACCTAAGCCAGTAATCGGCTTGTTTTGCGCTCTAAAAGCTAAAAAGTAACATCGAAAAGAAACATTTTAAGTAAGGAATTAGCACGGGATTCCTTACAAAACCCTTCTTTGTTTTTCATACCGCTCCCCTAAGTTGGTTCATTTCTGATATTGTGTCCCCACCTAAGTAGCGGTGTATTTAAGCCGCGAAAATCAGGCAATGAAATGGGAAATGCCCCATATTATCATCATCACTTCCCCACATGCCCTACACATGCTTTCACTTGCCGCATCGATTTTGCATAAGTGAGCCCGTAGTCCTATGAGTCCCGTTATGATACCAAAAGACTCGTCAACTCACGATCCGGATCACCCCATAGGATTTTCGCTACAGTGTTACATGCGCGTTTGTAGCCCACGCCCTTAACTCGGACTGCGTCGACCCGAAAGGCTTCGGGTATACAAAGTTTATTGACGTCAGTCCTCTGGCCTTCACTGCCAAATCGTCTGTCATCTCATTTCTCCTACTCCGTTATGGACCGGCATTCAAACGATGCGAAGTGTGCCATCCTCAGAGAAGGCGTTAATCTCCTCCGTAAACTGCAAGACTGTTCGTGACCTTACCGTCCTGCTTACTATTGCACTGACACTCGACGTCCTCGCGTTAGCACCACACCATATCATGCATTCAGTGAACGCCCGGATCTCCGGCTGCAGGGCCGTGTAATGGTCAGACAGTCTAAAACAGATCTCAGTCCTTGGGTTCTCAATGTAGACCCCCAGGCCCACTCTGTCCTCTAGCTTTGATCCATCTGTGTAACATAATCTTCCAGATGGCAATGCTAGGGTTTCGTCAATTAAAGACTGTGCCGCTGGCAGCAGTGCCTGCCGTCATCTCGCTAACTTGGGTATAAGGCGGACTCTCAGCCACTTGTTAAGTGTTTGCATTTAACGATCGTACTCTACTCCTAAAACCTTTTCATTTAGACCTAGATTTTTTTTTCAATCGGCACCATATCCTTTCGAGCAGGTTTGGATTGCTTTGAGATAGTTGACCCAAAATTCCTACTCTATTCTCAAATACCTTGAATTTGAGCCCCATATTGTCATAGTAACGCTACATGTTCGTTGGAGCCTTTTAGGGTAAAACTCTCTGAAAGTTGAATCCATATTTCAAAGTAAGTTTTGTACTCTAAAATTTGGCATGGTTATGGGTACCCAAGATTCGACCCGGCCGAACTTGGCATGTGTTAACTTGTTTAACTTACCACCATCCTGAGTGCCAGGACAAGTGGCGAGCCATTAATCTCCAAGCCATGATTATCGAGCCGTCGAAGATCCGAACCATCTGTTTTCGAGCAACTGACTCCGAGCCGTCATCATAATTTACCTTAAATCAAGTTACAAATGTTACTTGCCGTGCCAATTCGTCCAAGACGCCGTGCCTCGGCGAAGTCCCTATCTTGCCGCTGAAGAATTTGAATGTACCAGGTATTGAGTATCTTGCCAAATTCACCAACTTGTCTCTGAGGACTCTCTTAGTTTCCGAATTTTGAAAAATGGGCAGATCTGTCCCACTACTCAAGCCTTGAAAGGTCTCATGCAAGGGAGAATCGTTCAGATCAATAAAACTTCACTGAACAGTATCCAAGATACTGAGCGCACAACTCCTCCCTAGCATCATTGCAGAATTTCCATATGCGAATCAATCCGCTTGTATGCCGTCCTTCTGAGTGGTTAATTTTTTAACAGTCCTACATACTTTTTCGTAGTGATACTTTCACACATGTCGTCTGGATTCTCTTTCTCCCCTACTTCTCTATGTTTCGGCAAACTGATGATGCAGCTTGTGCCATCCTCACGTTTTTTCACTCCAAATTTTGAAGTGCAAAACCATAGCAAATAATTCGTACTCGTCTTGCATCAGCGGACTATATGCTTAAATATTTCGTAGAATCTGAATAAAACTTTTATCTTCAATTCCATTCATTCACTAAATACCATCCTTGACATTAAACCACTTTAATTTGTATAATTTCTTCAATATGATACAATTCTTTATTAGAGCTTATCGGGTCAATTGGGAAATTAGAAGCCATAACATGCGCGTATCATCCTTAGGCTGTGTGTCTAAGCATTTAATCCGCCAAATACCCTTAACTCGGCGACTACAAAATAATTATAGCAAATTGATTGCTATGTATTCATCTGTTCTTACGTTCCGAGATTAATTTGTGGTACATGTGTGCGATAGTGAATGCTTTTTCGCTTACATGCCATGTGCATGTGTGTGCTTACTACGGTGCCATACTTAATCAGAATCAATGATACACATACGAGCTCATCATTTGTTTGCTTTTCGTTGATTAATTCAAGCAATTACTTCACTTGGACTCATTTAATTATGGGCCTTCTCTTCCTAATCCATTAAAATGTTGACACACCAATACTAACATTCATCACACAAAAAGCAACGTTGACGATGTAAATGGCGATGATGACGTCGATATTGATGTTGATTAAACAAATCCATTTTAGCTCAACTTAATACCACCTCTTTGTATCGTACACATGGCAAAACTCAAAGTTCGTAGTCGAAGTAGTCGTAAAACATGACTTAATTAATGTTATATTGTAGTTGAGAGTAGTGTTTTGTGCTTTTTTTCCTCCACTTGAACTCAACAAAAGAAATTATAATAATAAAAGAGTAAATCAAAATAAAATAGAAAGAAGACAAAAAAAAAAAAACACAAGTGTAAAATGTTGTAAACAACAGTATTTTAATTTTTTTCTTTTTTGATTTTACGATGCACTGCCATTTACAACAGTGGAGAGGTTTAGAAAAAATTATTTACATTTTTATACCCAGCACCGAAGGATGGGGGTATACTCATTTTGTCATTCCGTTTGCAACACATCGAAATATTCATTTCTGACCCTATAAAATATATATTCTTGATCAGCGTAAAAATCTACGACGATCTAGCCATGTCCGTCCGTCGGTCTGTCCGTCCATCTGTCCGTCTGCCTGTTGAAATCAAGCTACAGTCTTCAAAAATAGGGATAATGCTTTTTTAGTCCATAAGCCGGTTAAGTTCGAAGATGGGCTATATCGGACTATATCTTGATATAGCCCCATATAGGCCGATCCGCCGATTAAGTTTCTTATGTCCATAAAAGCCACATTTATTATCCGATTTTGCTGAAATTTGGGACAGGGAGTTGTGTTAGACCCTTTTACATCTTTCTTTAATTTGGCTCAGATCGGCCAGATTTGGATATAGCTGCCATATGGACCGATCTCTACCGATTTAAGGTTTTGGGTCCATAAAAGGCGCATTTATTGTCCGCTGTCGCCGAAATTTGGGTCAGTGAGTTGTTTTAGGCCCTTCGACATCCTTCTTAAATTTGGCCCAGATCGGTACAGATTTGGATATAGCTGTCATATAGACCGATCTCTAGATTTAAGGTTTTGAGACCATAAAGGCGCATTTATTGTCCGATGTATGCGAAATTTGGGACAGTGAGTTTTGTTCGGCCCTTCGACATCCCTCTTTAATTTGGAACAGATGGGTTCAGATTTGGATATCTTATATATAAAATTCAATTTGTGTTTGTTTATAGGTTTGTTTATATGTTTGTTTGTATGTTCCTTATAGACTCAGAAACGGCTGAACCGATATTCCTGAAACTTTCACTGACGGCTCATAATGATCCCGTGGTGAAAATAGGGTACTACATTTTTTGATATCTGAAGGGGGAGCGGACGCTCCCCTTTACCCTAATTTTCAGAAACGCCAGATCTCGTAGGTGGGTTGTGCGATTTTAAATTTTGTGTGCTCTCTCATAGTAACCTACCCTAGTGGCCGCCCACCCCAAAACCTACAAAATATATATAGACACCAATCACTACAATATGGGACTCAAATGAAAGGAATTTAAGATAACCAAACGTGTCTGATATCCAATTGTCCGACCAAGTGTTTGGGGGACCACCCCACAAAACACCCCTAAATCGGAAATATTTACTGACCATGGCAATATGGGACTCAAATGAAAAGTATTTGCGAGTAAAATACGAATCTGATATCCAAATTTGGGACAAAGTATCTGGTGGTCCACCCCTTCCCCAAAACACCCCCCAAACAGGACTTATATACTGACGATGGCAATATAGGGCTTAGATAAAAGGTATTTGAGTGTAGAATACGAATCTGATATCCAAATGTGGGGCCAAGTGTTTAGGGGGCCGCCCCTCTTAAAAACACCCCCAAAAGAGGACAAATTTACGACCATAGCAATATAGGGCTCAAATGAAAGGTCTTTGGAAGTAAAGCACGAATCTGATATCTATGTTCGGGAAAAGTGTCTATGAGGCCACCCCATCCCCATAACACCACCCATATAGGACGTATTTGCTGACCAATCCAATATGGGACTGTAATAAGAGGTATTATAAAATCCAATATAAAATTTCAGAGCCAAGTTACTGAACGAATATGGTCAGGAAGTAGGAATAGGCTTTATACAATAATTAATTGATATCGGAAAGGGGCGGCCCCTTCACCGTTACCCCAAGAACACCACCCAAAATCAAAAGTGGACTGATAAGGACAAGATGGGTATCAATTAAAAAGTCTGCTGGAGTAGATAACGAATCTGGTATATAAAGTAATGTCGAAGTATAGGGGATCACGCCACCCCCCCACAAAAGCTCCCAAAACGAGCACATCAGCAGATCACGGATATATGGGAATCGGTTTGTTTGTTCCGTATTGACTGAAAAACGGCAGAACCGATTTTCTTGAAATGTTTGTATATTGTGTAGGTTGGTCTGGAAGGAAACATAGGCTATATAATTTTTCGGTATCGAAAGGGGGACGGACCCTCCCCATTATGGCAAAAACAAAACCCAAAATCAAAAGAGGACCGATCGGGACAATATAGGTATCAAATGAAAGGTATTGGAGAGTAGAATACGAATATGATATTAAAATTTGGTCTATGTATTAAAGGTCTAAAGGTATTAGGGAGTAGAAAACGAATTTGATATCCAATTTCGGAGCCAAGTGTTTTGGGGTATACCCTAAAGCACCCCCAAACTGAACTTCATTTCTGTTGGGAATAAAGAACGAATTTGATTTCTATTTTCAGTGCAAAGTACCGGTGGCCGCTCAGGCCAAAACACCCTCCAAAGGGTTCATATTTACCGGCCATAGCAATATGGGGCTCAAATTAAAGGTATTTAGAAGTGTAGAACGAATTTGATATCCATATTTGCGTCAAAATGGTGAGGTGTCATCCCTTCGCTAATGAGAACATAATACAAGGAACCGAGAAGGGGCAAATTCTCACACATCAATGAGTGCTTTCCGATTCAAGTTTAAACTCAATGATAAGGGACCTTTTTTTATAGCCGAGTCCGAACGGCGTCCCGCAGTGCGACACCTTTTTAGGGAAAATTTTTTAAATTACCACGCATGGTATTGTACCTCGCAAATGTCGCCAACATTAAGAGGGGATAAACACGGCTTTGTTCGATGTTCTCGCCAGGATTCGAACGCGTTCAGAGTCATAGGCTACAAAGGCACGAATTCGATATTCGAATTCAGGGCGAAGTGTCCCCACCCTAAAAAGATATTAGAGAGTTAAAGAAGGCACAGTGGAGCGGGCCCGATTCGGCTAGTAGCTGCTATATAGAGCGATCCCTCGATTTAAGGTTTTGGGCCCATTAAAGGCGCATTTATAATCCGATTTCACTGAAATTTGACACAGTTACTTATGTTAAGCTTTTCGGCATTCGTGTCGTATATCGTACAGATTGGTTTATTTTTAGATATAGTTTCTAAAAAGACCAATATTTTGTTTTACACAATTGAACGATGACATGTACTTGTTGGTATTTGGTCCAAATCGGAACATATATCGATATAGCTGCTATGGGGCATAATTTTCTGCA
This sequence comes from Stomoxys calcitrans, assembly GCF_963082655.1. Taxonomy (NCBI): domain Eukaryota; kingdom Metazoa; phylum Arthropoda; class Insecta; order Diptera; family Muscidae; genus Stomoxys; species Stomoxys calcitrans. Next base: position 109,333,259 of record NC_081555.1, on the reverse strand, counting down.
TTTTTCACCGGATTTTGAGGAAAGGTGGTTTACATATGTACCCGAGGTGGTGGGTATCCAAAGTTCGGCCCGGCCGAACTTAACACCTTTTCACTAGTTTTAAATGCCTTTTGCTTTCTATTTTCCTGCACCGTGCTCACTATCGAAACAATTCATAATAATAAAATACTGGTGGGAATCTAAACAATATCCAGTTCATACCCAAGTCATATCCATTTCAGAACGGAAACCAGAAAACTTCTGAAAATACTTTGATTTGAGGCACTCCGCGTTCCCTTCTGTGCACTTAACAAATTTAATTATTTGATTTTTTTTTTTTAAATTTCACCCCACTGTGTGACCGATTAAAATAATGTTTAAATAAAAACTTAATTATGGTACTAAGGTATTTGATAACAACCGTTACAAAGCGCACAAATGCGTGTTTGTGGGTAATTCCGAAATCGGCTGCATATGTTGCAGAGTTATTCTGCTCATTTATGGTGCCATTTACAGCGATATACAAAAAAGCCAATGGACTTACTAAACTACATTAACGTGTGTAAGCGCCACCTCAGATGCAGCAATAACCACAACCACTAAACATTATTAAAGTCAATATATGACAGTTGATGTTAACAATGAATTTAATCAGTTTTTCATTAGCCTTTGTTATTTTCTTCCGTGGCATTGCTTACACATGTTAAATGGCTAAAAACTAAATGTAATTTGGTCTTCATTGCGGCAGTCATACAGCTCAGCAATAAAAACAAAGACATCTAAGTGCGAATCTCAACTTGACTTGTGTCAACTATACTTAACATGGTACGTAGACAAACTGGTCATAATTGACAAATTGTCGTCTTTAATGCGAGTAATTTTGCAAAAAAAAAAAAGTGTCAAGTTTAAAAATGTTGTATTTACCCAAGTAGGTAGGTAAATTGGTGGATGGGTAGACTTTGGCGTCTGTTGAAGATTTTACGAAATGAGGACATGAGGTCAATGTAAAATGTTATTTAATACTCATATCCATCTGTGTGAGATTTTAATGGCATGCTGGTAGGAGATAATAAGGCAATCATAGATAACTACATTTAAATGCAATTCAGCCAATTGAAGCAATTTATTCTGAGTTAAAAGTATTTGACGATGTCTAACAAAAACTGAAGGTTGGTTTAAGTATTTGAAAAAAATTATAAAAATTAATAAGTCTCACTAATAGCTGACTTTCCTATATATGGCACAGAGGATTCAGAGATGCCTCAAGCTTTAAATTGCTGGTTGAAGCCGCTGCTGCAGGGAAAAAAACCTCATTTGAGGAAGTGATGCCAATGCACATCACTAGATATTGGGAAGTTAGGATATCAACCAAAGGGGTGAGCTGCTTATCGAATCTTTTATATAACCAGTAAGGAATGCCAAAAGTGAGGCGGTGCAGACTTTTTAATACCCTACACCTAAACTATTAGTACAAAGTGGGAGCTATATCTTATTCTGATCCAATTTTTATTGATCTCGCCAGTTGTTTTCAGATGTGTTTTTAAACAACCCGCATCAAATTTCGAGCAAAGCAAATATGTACAAACTGTAATAACAACGGTTGACAAATGAGAACATTATTGCAAATTATCCAAAATCGGACAAACATATAAAGCGTGACTTTTTAAGAGCTGTAGGAAATTTTTTCAAAAAAAAAAAAAAAACAGAAAATTCAGAAAAATACGTGAAATCGTTATTTGAGTCGACAGTACGGTCCATACAATTTTGGTTAGGTAATATTAGGTTGAAAAAAGGATGCGGATGCTTATCCGCCCCATGCCACTTTGGACATACATCTAAGCCAGTAATCGGCTTGTTGTGCTCTCTAAATATTTAAAAAAAAAACTCCATCGGCTTGTTGTGCGGTCTAACTAAAAAAAGTAACCTCGAAAAAGAAAATCTGAGTTAGGAATTCAGTGCGACTTAAAAAATCCTCAATTGTTTTCCATGCCACGCCCCTAAGCTGGTTCATGTCTGGTATTGTGTCCCCGCCTAAGTGCTGATATCTGGTATGGTTAGACGTGTAAGCAGGGCAATGGCAAAGGAAATGCTCTAACATCTCATCATCCTACCCGCATGACATACACATGCTATCACTTGCCGCACCGATTTTATATTAGTAATCTCGTAGTTCTATGTGCTCCGTAATGATACCAACAGCTATACTGACCTCCTTCTTACTTGATTTCAGTAATAGCCTCTAACGATCTGGGTCCCTCCATAGGATTTTCGCCGTCACACCGACCATTTTACTGTTCCACATGCGCATTTGTCGCCCACTCCCTTAACTCGGACTGGGTCGACTCGAAAGGCTTTGGGCTAACCAAGTTTATTGACGGCAGTCCTCTGCCCATCACGGCCAAATCGTCTGCCCTTTCATTCTCCCTTACTCCGTTATGGCCCGTTACCCAAACGATGCGGATTTTGCCAACCTCATGGAAGGCGTTAATTTCCTTCTTACACTGCAAGACTGCCTTACCGTCCTGGTTGTAATTGCCCTTATGGCAATTTTACTGTCCATAAAGAGGGTCACAATCGACATCCTCGCGTTAGCACCAAACCTTTTCCATTCCTTCCAGGTTTCCTATCGTCGCCTCGATTATACCGCGATGGTATGAGCTGCTCCCATCCTTAACCCATTCTATCATCGCCTCAAGTCTCATTGCCGCAGTGGCTTCCTCAAATTTAATCTGTATATCAATGGGACGGATATCTAGGATAGTTCTCATTGCCCTAGTGAGCGTAGTCCTAATCGCTTTGCCTATGTCAAGACAACATGTTCACTGAACCACATAATTTAATGTTTGAAGATTATTTACGCAAATGTTCATTAGCTTAGCCCAACATATCGGCCGGTATCTCAGGAATTAATGCTTCAATGTTGTTTTACAAAAGGTCAATTTAAGCGGGCTTGGGATCTAGGCAGTCAATTGACCGGTCCCGAAAGTGCAATAAAATTAACACCAAACTCGCCTTTCAATATGTCCGTTGTTACGCGTGCATGTGGCTTCGCCTTGTTGAAACTACATGTCATGCAAATCTGAACCGACGTGGCCCATTTGCAATCCCCATCGACCTTCATCTGTATAAAGTAACTATGCAAAATTTCAAGCGGCTGGCTCTTCGCGTTTGACCGCTTTCGTGATTTCGACAGACGGACGGACAATCGACTCAGAATGTCGAGACGATCAAGAATATATATATATTATGGGGTCCTAGATCGATATTTCGATGTGTTACAAACAAAATGACTAGATTAGTATATTCCCATCCTATGGTGGTGGGTATAAAAAGTTCGAATTGAGAAAAAATCATTCGCCCATAATATATTTCTAATTTTACCTTTATGCCAAATTTCTGACTTTTAGCTCCATCTGCACAGAAAGTACCAACTGGTACCAATTCGTTACCAAAAGTTACGAATTGTAAAAAGATCATAGTCACACATCATATTTTCCTATTTGTACCTGCATGCCAAATTTCAGACCCTAGCTCCATCTGTAAAGAAAGTACCAAATGGTACCAATTGCGGTACTAAACGTACGTTTTCTCCCGTTGCCAGTGTTATATCTTCCATTTTTATACGCTCCACCATATGATGGGGGTATACTAATTTCGTCATTTTGTTTGTCACACCTCGCAATATGCGTCTAAGACCCCATAAAGTATATATATTCTTGATCGTCGTGACATTATAAGTCGAATTAGCCATGTCCGTCCGTCTGTCTTTCGAAAGCACGCTAACTTTTGAACGAATAGAGCTAGCCGCTTGAAATTTTGCACAAATACTTCCTATTCATGTAGGTCGGTTGGGATTGTAAATGGGCCAAATCGGTCCATGTTTTGATATAGCTGCCATACAAACCGATCTTGGATCTAGACTTCTTGTGCCTCTAGAGTACGCAATTCTCGTCCGATTTGACTGAAATTTTGCACATAATGTTTTGATATCACTTCCAATAACTATGCGCAGTATGGTCCTAATCGGTTCATAACCTGATACTGCTGCAATATAAACCGATCTTGCATCTAGCCTCTAGAGGGCGCAATTCTCGTCCGATTTGACTGAAATTTTTGCGCTAAATGTTTTGATATCAATTCCAATAACTATGCGAAGTATGGTCCTAATCGGTCCACAACCTGGTATGGCTGCCATATAAACCGATCTTGGATCTGGACTTCTTGTGCCTCTAGAGGACGCAATTCTCGTCCGATTTGACTGAAATTTTGCACATAATGTTTTGATATCACTTCCAATAACTATGCGCAGTATGGTCCTAATCGGTCCATAACCTGATATAGCTGCCATATAAACCGATCTTGCATCTAGCCTCTAGAGAGCGCAATTCTCATCCGATTTGGAACAAACTTTGTACAACGGCTCCTCCCATAGCCTTCAACATACGTGTGCAATATGGCCAGAGTCGATCCATAACTTGATACAGCTCCCATATAAACCGATCTCCCGATTTCGCTTTTTGAGCTCCGAATCGGACTATAACGTGATATAGCTGCTCCTCCTTCTTCTTCGCCACCGTCCTTATTCATTATTCTTTGTTTGCCTAAAAACACATACTGCGCAAAGAACTCGACAGATGCGACCATGGGGGTATATAAGATTCGGCCCGGCCGAACTTAGCACGCTCTTACTTGTTTTCCCCTTATCCTTTTGCACTTGTTGTCTTTTAAGTCAAATTTTAAACTTCTACCTCTATCCATCCGCCCTGTACAAAGATCACCCATTTCGTACATTTTTCGTACTTTCTTTTTGTACCTAAATGTACAAATTTCCAAAAACTCTTATATTTAGTTACACAATTAAGATTACCATAGTTCCTTCCAGTTCCAAAATTCAAAGCTCTAGTTCAATTTACAACGAAAGTACCAAATGGTATTAATTGCGGAACTAAACGTTCTATTTCGCTCACATTCTGTCCCTGACGACTTTAAAAAAGTTATTTTTTGTCAAACCTTATTTTTTCAAGACGCTCTTTAATTTGACTTCAAGAATAAAATTTAAGAACTTTCCATTTGCGCTGGGCAATATGCACCATTTCGTACTTTTCGGTACTTTTTAGTACCTAAACGTATGAATATCACCGAATCCAGACTAATCCCGTGCCTATAACCCATGATTAACATACATGCAACATTCAGACGGATAGACGGACAGACACATGGACATCATTAAATCGTCTTAGAATTTTACGTCGATCCGGAATATATAAACTTTGTAGGGTCGGAAATTGATATTTCGATGTGTTGCAACCGGAATGACTAAATGAATATAGCCCCTATCGTACGGTGGTGGGTATAACAAAATGTGATCAATGTTTGAAAGAATATAAGATTCGGCCAGACCGAACTTATCATGCTTTTATTTGTCTATAGTTAAACTCGTTTCTTCCAAAGCACAATTGAGTTAATTTTTGTGAATTGAAAGCCGAATTCGTGCCGGTGTTTTATTCAAAATTTCCTTCGGTCCAATTTAATCGGTTTTCGCTTGTTATAGATTTAAATTTTAATCATGTTTTTCAAAGGAAAACACCCATGCATCTTCTAAGATATTTCATGCCCTTCAATTTACTAAAAACCTATCACAGTATATTAACCGTAAATAAGAGTATAAGACAAAAATTCATTTAAATTTCAATCATTTTATATCGATGTTAGTACTTTACACCCTAGGTTAAGTTATAGCCTGGCAAAATGATGTGTAACACATATACACACACATGCCAATGAAACCACCTCCATTTTACATTTTAATAAAAAAATTTTCAAGATTAAATAAAATCTCTAAAACTGCCAGGTGCTTCTCAGATTAATGCCATTCGTTTTTCATTCTAACCATTTCGGTAATAAACTTCTTACTGAGCCTTGAATTAAGAAAATTTAATTTTGTCAAGAAAGAAAATAATTAAAATGAAATTTAATTCTTTGAATATATCATGGGATTCTGCTTATCTGCACACGAACCAACCAACCAACCAGACAGACAGACAGAAAGACAATCACTTTCTAAACAGCTGACAAGTAGAGCAGAGCTCATGCATATGCATGATTGCTGACATATGAAAATATTGGATGGAAAATGGTAATAAGGCTTTTAGCTCAAGTGATTGCCATTTTCAGATAGACAACTCGAGTGAGTATTTGTTGCGCTGAAAATGAATGAAAGCCAAATTTAATCATTTTTCATATAGTCAAACAAGGGGGCAAAGTTGGGCCACCAACCAAGCAACCAGCCCACATTCATCCGTACGACAACGCAACAAAACAAAATCTAAGTAAATTATGCAAATATTTATTTTGGAATTACTTTAATGAAGTAATTCCAGATGAGAATAATGACACACTCAAAATCATTGCTCGCCTTGACATTCGCCATGAAAATAGGTAATGTTGCCTCAGCCGCCAAAATTATTGGAATTTTGTCTATGAATATATACTTTTACACTCTGCGCTCAGCTCACTTTTCTTCATATGTAAGTGATCAAAATCAATGAACTGAACTTTGGGCACGATTTTCATTAAAGAACTTCTTAAATAACTTGAATCTATAAAATAAATGAGTTTAACCCACACCCTTAGCTGCAATCAAAATTTATATCAAAGGAGGGAATTGAAATACAGCATTAGGCACTTGTATTAAAACCAGATATCAACGAAGAATTAAAAATAAACAAGTGAAAAGAGATTAGGTTCGGCCGGAGTGAACTTTCGATACTCCATACCTCAGATATTGGTTTATATTAACCAAACTTCATCAAAATTCTGTGAAATGTGCACCATTTATGAACCCATAGCAGCTTGGTCGAAATTTGGGCTAAATTCATCGCAAACGACGAGGGCTCTTACAAAATTACTTTATCTGAATTTTCAGCGAAATCGGATAATAAATGGGCCTTATCCGAGTTCAAGACTTGAAAAGGGATATGGGTTTATATGGTAGCTACATCCAAATGTATTTCCAATATAGTCCAATCTGATCCAATCTCGGCACGAATTACAAGGGACCACTCAATGTACTAAATATCAGTAAATTGAAGACCTAAAATTGGGATACGGTTTGACCATATCGGATATAGCCGATATATATGGTCTATATATATTCGACATAAATATTGAGGGACCTAAGACAACTCACTGTGCTTTATTTCGGCGAATAAATGCGCCTTTTATGGGCCCAACAACTTAAATCGGTTAATCGGTCTACAATATGGGAGATATAGCCAAACATAGAATTCCTTTCCTTTAAATGACTATGACAGAACGTTTGTTCCACAAGCCGAACGTAAAATAGAGTTCCAAGCGCCTTGATCTTCTGCGCTCATTCCAAAATCTCTGACACCAAGTTTTATGGTCGTCCCGTGTTTGCCTTCAAAAGACTTATTTGCTGGAGCTTCTTCATCCATTCTGTCAATATGAGCTAGCCAACGCAGCCGTTGTATTTTGATGCGTGCAACTATGCTATCGTCGTCATACAGCTCGTGGTTCATACGTCGCCAATATTTTCCGAAGTATCGAATCGAAGAATCTTTCTCTCAAACACTCCAAGCACTGCCTCGTCTGCTTTCACAATTACCCATGCCTCAGAACCATACAACAACACGGGTAGTATCAGTGTCTTGTATAGTGCAATACTCGTCTGTCGAGAGGTGGCCTTACTGCTTACTGAATCCAAAGTAGCATCTGTTTTCCGGTATTATTCTTTGCTCTATTTTAAAACTCACTCTTCTGATCGGGTAATAAATGAGTCTTTTATAGGCCTACGACCTAAAATCGTGAGAGTGGTCTACATAAGCGCTGTGTCTAGTAATAGTTCGATATAGTGCAACTTCGAAATAGGAAGATGAAAAGTATGGCGCCTATCTGAGAGGCCCACACGTACGTGTATACCCGGAACATCGGTCTACAACCATCTGAGGGTTTACGCAAGCATGACTGCGTGGATTTCATTGTGACCTTCATAGAAACCATCCCGTCTGCAAGAAAATTCCGATTGTAGAATGGTCCCTTCCAAGATAGAAAGTCTGTGTTCCTGTTAATATGGATATGTGCAATGCAAGTGTTCCTCCTCATGATCAATGCGACAGCTTCGGAAGTAACAATTATGCGGGATTCCCATATGTACTGCCATACGGTCTTTTTCACAGTGCCCGGTTAAAACTAGGACTAGGCCAGAGCGTTGTGGCAGTTCAGCACCCATGTGCAGATTTTCAAATAGCCACCAATTGCAAGACCGCGACCGGTACGCCCGCTGAGAACAAGCCTTTACTGGCATGTTCGTCCATCTTTTCAGGAATACACGATGGTATTCCGAGAGTCTTAAAACCAATATCTTCGAGTGAAGCGCACCAGTAGGTTAGTGTTTAACTCATTTCTCGTAACCCATCTCGGTAGTCTACTACACATCGACCTTTCTATAATTTTACTGATAGCCGAGAGAAACTTGTATTTCATCAGTAGAGCGACGTCGCCCAATGGGAAAAAATCAAAAAAAAAAAAACTATTAAAAAATATGCTGTGTGAGAACGGGTGAAAATATTCGTGTGAAATTTGGAATGTTTTTTTTTTTTGCTCGATAGTGCTCAAAAATCCCTACAAAAAAGTCCGCTTGAAATATCAAATATCTCCACTGGTTTCGGAGAGATTTAACTTTTTTTTGCAATTTTGACCGAGACTAGCTTCGATTTACTATGCCATTTTCATTTTTATGCATAATTTGGATTCGTGACAAAATTTAAAACGATATTGCTGCAAAAAATTTCCACATCTGATAATTCAGTAAAAAGTTATACAGTTTGGAAGTCAAAAAATGTGAAAAAGTGTATTTTTTTCATTTTTTGGTTAAAAACAGATATTTTTATTGATTAGTCTTTATTGAAAAAATTTGCTTAAATGCCTTACTTTTTTCCTGTTTTTGTTAAAGAATAAGAAATATCAGCTTAAACGGGTGCTATATGTACTTCAAAATAGGCAATTTTTTATTAAAACATGTAAAATTTCCAAAACACTGATCCCCCAATCGGGCACATGTTTTCTTTTTTCCATATGTCCCCTAAATCCTCCGATTTTGAAACCATCCTCGTTCAAAAGGGGTATTTTGGGGATTTTGTTAAAAAATTCGAGCATAACTAATTTTTTGGTGTCAATACTCAAACAGAATTGCTAAGATATCTTCGTTCGTTTGTTTTTTAAGAATTTTTTTGGAAATCGGACCACAAACGAAGATTTGGCATCCCAAACAATTTTTTGAAGTACCGAGGTTACCAACTCCAAAGGCCTGCCAAAAGGCGTCTGAACAACCTAGGGCCATAAAATTTTGCACACGATCTTACTAACACCTCAACAAATTTCAAATGAATATCTCTACTCGTTTGTCAGAACGCATAATTTTTCAATTTTTCCCGATTTTCTCCCACTGTGCGTCGTCCAGCTATGCCAATAATCGTTTTGTGTTCGTCTTTTTTTTCGTCATGGGAGAAGCACATCCTGGATTGCATTCTTCTGGTCCATGCCGGCATTTAAAAGAACCCCGGGCCCTGCTTCTGTTGGGTTTGCCAGATTGGCCTCCAATATCGATTGGTGTCGGTTATGTATAACCTGTGCATTGAGTGCATTTCTGAGATACCGCCGCACAGTGGGCTCTACCTTGGGTAGTATTGTCGAAATCGCTCGTTTAGACCATTCTTATACGGTTTAGGTCGAACTAGATTTCTCCTTGTTGCCAGGAGTGCCCAGGATCCTAAACCAACCTTAATCCAAAGATCATTGTCATTATTTTATGCTTCGCAGATCCACTCATAATCGCAAAATGATCAGCTAGAAAACGTATATTCGGCACCTTCAGTAGCTTAGGTATAGCTTCATCCAGCAGTACAGGACTGCCAAGTTTATTGATGGCAATCTTCTGCCCCTACGGTCAAATCGTGTACCCTTTTGTTCCTTTTTACCCCGTTTTTGGCCCGGCACACAAACGATATGGATTGTACCATCCTCGAAAAAGTCTTGATCTCCAGTTCCGTAAGGACATTCAAACGTCCTCGTCCTTACCACCATACCAACTCACAAAGTCCCTAAAGCAAAGTTTTTGAGTATAAGGAACATAATACTTATAGATCTACAGGCCTTTAGATTGCTTTGCTGCGTTAGGGTGCACACCAACCTTGCCTCTTGAAATAAATACAAGTCCCAGGCAGGCTGTGTATATAGCGGCTAGGTTTTTGAGAAAATCTTTTTCATCATTCTCATTGACACTATCGACATTTACACAGAGAAATATTCAAGAGCTCCGTTCCGCCAACTTGTCCATCCTATTCCTTGACTATCTTTCCCAACGTTGCAAATATCCCCGCTTACCCAGGTTTTTTTTGGCTGATTTCCTTTCTTGAGGCGCACAACTGTCTTCGAAAGACTCCACTGTTGCCGTATTAGTGCTATTTTCAATGTATTCTATGCTGGAGTTATCAATAGTATCTTCGCCTAGGTACTTTTCGTCTAGGTAGTCTTCCGAATTTTGATCAATAGGTTTACACTTTATTTTGATCGTATACTCCTTTAAAAAAAAAAAAAAACGTCATCATAAACACTACTTAGACTGTAAATTAGACAGTCTTCAATGAGTAGACAGCAGATACACCACCCATCATACACTCACTCACAAACACCGTGTAAAATGCCTGCTTTGAGCCGCGTCAATACCAAATTCAGTGTCACAGATTCAGCTTATTCTAATTGTCATTGTAAATGACAACGTTGCTGCGGAGTACGTGTGTTGAGCAAAAGCAGATGATATGTAGATTCCTGCCACTTATCCCCACTGCCAATATCCCTACTTCGCCCACATGCAGTCAGCCAAGAAGAGATTGGCCTGAATATGAATATTTCCGTTCAATATTTTCCATTCGTTTGACTTGGCTAAAGCGATGATGCCATTGGTATGAGAGCGAATCACACTCGGAGCGGAAATGAAGAATTTGACGGAAAAATATCATCAATAATGACAACGATGAGGACGAAGACGACGACAACGACAACTACGTTTTTGAACATCTATGATTATGATGTGGGTATTGGGGTGGCATATTGATGACTTTCTCTAACGTATAGAGGGACGACAACGACGATTGATGATGAGTTGTTGGCTTGTGTTAGCAGGAAATACGGGAACATACATTCACTCATCCATATCCACATTGTTCGGTGATATAAAGATTATGCGAGGAATTCTACATTTGTGTCTGTTGCGCATACATGCATGCTCTAGCATCTAGTTTCCCAGCAAACATTTTCGATCGCCAAACAATCTTCCCCGAATTTTCTGGATAAAGGTTATGATTGCAGACGAGAGTCGTAGACTATTCCCCCGTCGTGAGCAGGTAAGTGCTCAAGATGGAGTTTGGAAGAGTGTTTCGTGCATCTCCCATACAAGTTGCTATCGAGTAGGTTAGGTTAGGTTGAGTTGAAAAGAGGGTGCGGATATTAATCCACCCCATGCCACTATAGACATACACCTATGCCAGTAATCGGCTTGTTGTGCGCTCTAAATACTAAAAAAGTAATCTCGGAAAAGAAAATTTAAGTAAGGAATTCAGTGCTACATACAAAGTCCTTAATTATTTTTCACGCCACAACCCAAAGTTGATTCATATGTGGTAATGTGTTCCCACCTAAGTGCTGGTATCTGTTAGACGCGAAAGCCGGGCAATGGCATAGGAAATGTTCCAACGTCTCATCATCTTCCCCACATGCCCTTAACATGCTATCACTTGCCGCACCCAAAATGCAAATGCAAATTTTGTCCATGAACATTCCACTAAGGAATAGAGGCAAACATCACACATGTCAATGAGTGCAGTCCGAGTTTTAAGCTCTATGATAAGGGGTCTCTTTTTTATAGCCGAGTCCGAACGGCGTGCCTTTACAAATCTTGCCAGCATTAGGAGGGAAAAACCACCGTTGACAATTTTTTTTGATGGTCTCGCCAGGATTCGAACCCCGGCGTTTAGCGTCATAGGCGGACAGGCTAACCTCTGCGCTACGGTTGCCTCCCACTTTCCGCACCCATTTTGCATAATTAAGCTTGAAGTCCTATGTTTCCTGATACCGAAAGCTTTACTGACCTCCTTCTTACTTCCTTTCAGTAATAGCCTCGTCTTCTCACAATCCGGATCTCCCCACAGGATTTTCGCCGACCCACTGACCGTTTCGCTATTCCATAGTGTAACATTCTATAGGCCATCGTGGCGCAGAGCTTAGCATGTCCACCTGTCCTCGTGGGTTCAAATCCCGACGTAATCATCAAAACAAATTTTCAGCGGTGGTTATCCCCTTACAAATGCTGGCTTCATTTGTAAGGTATCCTGACATGTTAAACTTCTCTACCAAGTGGTGCCACTATGCAGCACGCCGTTCGGACTCGGCGTAAAAAAGAAGGCTCCTTATCATCGATCTTAGACTTTAATCGGACTGCACTCATTGATATGAGAGAACTATCCCCAGTTCCTTAATGAAATGTTCATAGGAAATTTAGTCGTAGCAGGTGGGCTTTGGGGTGTATTCTAAAGATCTAGAACAGGTCATATCGAGGAGGTTACCCGACCACTGCAAGTATGTATCAAACAGAGATCCTTGCAATTAAGGAAGTGGTGGAATGGCTAAGATACGACTATTGGCATAGATATCTTCTCAGACAGCCAGGCAGCCAATAAATACCTGAAGAACGTATTTCTGAATACAAAAACCGCCCTCGACTGTCGCAGATCTCTCAACGAGATGGCTGAACAGTTCAAAATTTACCTGTTCTGGGTGCCGTCCCACAGAGATACCACAGGGAATTCTAAAGCAGACAAGCTTGCGACCCTAGAAACTACGATACACACTCTAGGGACACTGGAATCTGTGGGTATGACTCTAGCGACATGCAAGCTAAGTTTTCAGGACCAGGCCTGAAGGGCAACGAATGATAGATGGTCACAAAGAGGGGGCTGTGAGCATTCCAAAACTATGTGGCCTCATCTAGACATGAAGAGGTCTACTGCTTTCCTGTCATTGGCTAGAACAGATGTCTCAGACATTGTGTCCATCATGACAGGTTACTGTCTAATCGAAAAACATGCTGACAGACTGAAGGTTGCCAGCAACGACTTTTGCAGAAGCTGTGGGGACATCGCGGAAGAAGAGACTATATAACACCTTTTGAGTGTGTGTCTCGCACAGGCAGTCCGAAGGAGTTCCACTTTAGGTTCTCATTTCTTTGGGAACCTGTCTGATTTAGCGGAACATGGACATTCTCAAGTTATAGGGCTTTTTAAAGCGATCTGTATGGTTCAACGGTAGGAACTAGAAAGCATTTTCTCTCTTCTGATACTGTGGAATCACAATGACTGACTGCCGCTTAAACGTAACCTACGTAGTACGTTCGTAGCCCACGCCCTTAATTCGGACTGCGTCGTTCCGAAAAGCTTCGGATTAACCAAGTTTAATGACGGTAGTCCTCTGGTCTTTACTGCCAACTCATCTGCTTTTTCATTCCCCCTTCCTCCGTTATGGTCTGGCACCCAAACGATGTGGATCATGCCATCTCCTTCTTACACTCCAATACTGTTCGTGACCTTACCGTCCGGCTTGTTGTTGCCCTGATGGCCAGTTTACTGTCCATAAAGATGTTTACACTCTACGTCATCGCGTTACCACCACATCACCTCACGTATTCCGTGACCGCCGAATCTCTGCCTGCAGGATCGTATTTTGGGCAGACAGTCTAAAACAGATCTTAGTCCCTGGGTTTCCAGTGTAGACCCCAGGCTCACTCTGTCCTTCATCTGCGACTGCCGGTTCTCTGCCGCAGTATCGTATTATGGTCAGACAGTGTAAAACAGATCTCAGTCCCTGGGTTTTCAGTGTAGACGCCAGACTCACTCTGTCCTTTAGCTTTGATCCATCTGTGTAACATGATCTTCCAAGACACGTGCTCTGACATCAGTATCTCACACTCGACCTCCAGTTTTGTCTCAGGTATCCGATCAGAAACCTCATCTAATCCATCTGGGTTTCCTATCATCGCCTCGATTATACCACGATGGTATGGCCTGCACCTATTCTCTATCCATTCTCCCATCGCCTTAAGTCTCATAGCCGTTATGGCAGCTTCACACTTAATCTGCATGTCTATGGGTCGCATATCTAGAATAGTCTCCAATGCCCTAGTGGGCATGGCCTTCGTCGCTCCGCCTATGTCAAGATAATATGTTCTCTGAGCCTATTGTGTTATCCTATCATTGCACTTTTCTTCATTGTAGTCCACCAAGCTAGTGAGGCATAAGTTGGTTGAAAAGAGGTTGCAGATATTAATCTGCCCTATGCCACTATAGACATACCCCTACGGCACGCTTCTGTAGAGTCAGTGGACTATGCTCGGGTTCAGGGACCATTTCGAGCCTACGGCCCGTCAACATAGTGCCCAACATCTGTGAGACTTCTCGGTACGCTCCTGAATGTGACACTTCCAATTCAGTTTTCTGTCTAATATCGCACCTAAGTAGTTGATCTTATCAGATATCGAAATCGTTCTATTGAGGAAACGTGATGCGCTAAATTGGCCCACTTTTGTCTTCCTCGTGAACATGCAGATTTCGGTCTACACTGGGTTAACATTGAGACTCCTAGGTCTAGCCCAGCCGTAAACCATACTTGGTTCGGATTCTTACGCCTTAGAAGGATTATAACATCGTCTGCATAGCAGACGGCTTCAAAGCTCAAACATCAGCTAACGAGCAAGTCGAAGAATCTTGGAAAGTCTTAGAATCGTGCAGGAATAGTGTAGACGAGTAAAAGATGAGTGTTTTGGAAGATTCATTAAAAACTCTTTTATAAGAGCTGCGCAGTACTAGCCTGGATGATGGATTTATGCTAAAACTTCCTCACACGCAACGATATCCCACAAAAGTGTTTCACGACTCATACGGACAATTATAACGCAATGAGTGATAAGAGAATCGTCAGGAAGAGTTTTTTAAACTTCCTATTGATATCCTAAAAGAGTGTTACGCGACTCATACAGATTAAAACTTTCTTAACAATTTTCCATTAGATTGTTTTTGGTATCGCTGGGACCTGCGCTCTTCAAAAATTATGAAAAATGTTTGTAGAGCACTCACTTACGCACACACGCACACACATGAACATGTATGCTCATTCCATTCCCAATATTCCCTTTTCTAGTTTCGTTTCAATTCCTGAAAAATATTTGCAAATATTTTGATTGTATTCGCTGTTGCCGCAACCCTCAGGCACTGGCAGCAGCAGCATCAGCAAAAGTAAGAGCGGGCGGGCGGTGAGGACGGGTCGAGGGCAAATACTCTTACATTGTCATTTCGTTGTATTTGTTGTTGCTAACATTGTTATTGATTAATTTGGGTGCAATGTATTCAAAGTGGAATATGTTTTTAGAGCACATATTTATTTACATTGGGATATTGCAAAATTTCCGCTAAATATTTTAAATGTATGTTTCACGTCTATAAAAACTAAAGCATGTAACAAATATGGGATTTTTGATACTGGATGATGAAAGCTTAAAATTTCTTTGAAGCGCGTTTGGAAGGGAGGAATTTTTAAAGCAAAATTTATATTAAAAATATCACCGTAGCAAAAAATATATACAACATCGAGCATTGTTTTATCATTACCAAAAAAAAAAAGAAAAAAATTAAATAAAATAATTTTACGAAATTTATAAATGAACAAGTAAAAAGGCGTTAAGATCGGCCGGGCCGAACTTTGGATACCCACCACCTCGAGTATATATGTAAACCACTTTTCGTCAAATCCGGGGAAAAATGCATTCCTTATGACCCATAGCAGCTATATCGAAATATGTTCCGATTTGGACCAAATACTAATAAGTAAAAGCCATTGTTCAACTGTATAAAACAAAATGTTGCTCTTTTTAGTAGCAATATCTAAAAATAAACCGCTCTGAACCATAAACGACACGGATGTCGAAAAGCCTAACATACGTCACTGTGTCAAATTTCAGTGAAATCGGATTATAAATGCGCCTTTTATTGGGCCAAGGCTTTTCATCAAGATATAGGTCTATATGGCAGCTATATCCAAATCTGGACCGATTTCGACCAAGTTGCAGATAAATGTCGAAGAGCTTAACACAACTCACTGTCCCAAATTTCGGCGAAATCGGGCAATAAATGCGCCTTTTATGGCCCCAAAACTTTAAATCAAGAGATTGGTCTACATGGCAGCTATATCCAAATCTGAACCGATCTGAGCCAAATTGACAAAGGATGTCGAATGGCCTTACACAACTCACTGTCCCAAATTTCAGCAAAATCGGATAATGAATGTGGCTTTTATTGGTCTAAGACCCTAAATCGGAGGATAGGTCTATATGGCAGCTATATCCAAATCTGGACCGATCTGGGCCAAATTGACAAAGGATGTCGAAGGGCCTTACACAACTCACTGTCCCAAATTTCAGCAGAATCGGATAATAAATGTGGCTTTTATGAGCCTAAGACCCTAAATCTGAGGATCGGTCTATATGGCAGCTATATCCAAATCTAGACCGATCTGGGCCAAATTGACGGAGGACTTCGGAGGGACGAAGACAACATACTGTCCCAAATTTCAGCAAAATCAGATAATAAATGTGGCTTTTATGGGCCTAAGGCCCTAAATTGGAGGATTGGTCTATATGGCAGCTATATCCAAATCTGGACCGATCTGAGCCAAATTGACGGAGGACTTCGGAGGGACGAAGACAACACACTGTCCCAAATTTCAGCAAAATCAGATAATAAATGTGGCTTTTATCGGCCTAAGGCCCTAAATTGGAGGATTGGTCTATATGGCAGCTATATCCAAATCTGGACCGATCTGAGCCAAATAGACAAAGCATGTCGAAGGGCCTAAGACAACTCACTGTCCCAAATTTCAGCAAAATCGGATAATAAATGTGGCTCTTATGGGCCTGAGACCCTGAATCGGAGGATCGGTCTATATGGCAGCTATATCCAAATCTGGACCGATCTCAAGAAGGATGTTGAAGGGCCTAACACAATTCACTGTCCCAAATTTCAGCAAAATCGGATAATAAATGTGGCTTTTATGGGCCTAAGACCCTAAATCGGAGGATCGGTCTATATGGGGGCTATATCTAGATATAGTCCTATTTGGCCCATCTTCGAACGTAACCTGCTTACAGACAAAAAAAGAATCTGTGCAAAGTTTCAGCTCAATATCTCAATTTTTGAAGACTGTAGCGTGATTTCAACAGACAGACGGACGGACATGTCTAGATCGTCTTAGATTTTTACGCTGATCAATAATATATATACTTTATGGGGTCGGAAATGGATATTTCGGTGTGTTGCAAACGGAATGACAAAATGAATATACCCCCATCCTTCAGTGGTGGGTATAAAAACTATTAAATTATTTGTTTTAGAAAAGCAATATCTTCAGCAAAAAAAAGCAATATCTTAATCGTCGCGACATTTTATGTCGATCTAGCCATGTCCGTCCGTCTGTCTGTCGAAAGCACGCTAACTTCCGAAGGAGTAAAACTAGTTGCTTGAAATTTTGCACAAATACTTCTTATTAGTGTAGGTCGGTTGGTATTGTGAATGGGCCATATCGGTCCATGTTTTGATATAGCTGCCATATAAACCGATCTTGGGTCTTGACTTCTTGGGCCTCTATAGTGCGCAATTCTTATCCGATTGTAATGAAATTTTGCACGACGTGTTTTATTATGATACCCAACAACTGTGCCGAGTATGGTTCAAATCGGTCAATAACCTGTTATATATCTGCCATATAAACCGATCTTGGGTCTTGACTTCTTGAGCCTCTAGAGGGCGCAATTCTTATCCGATTGGAATGGAATTTCGCACGACGTGTTTTGTTATGATACCCAACAACTGTGCCAAGTATGGTTCAAATCGGTCCATAACCTGATATAGCTGTCATATAAACAGATCTGGGGATTTGACTTCTTGAGCTTCTAGAGGGCCCAATTCCTATCCGATTTGGCTGAAATTTTGCATGACGTATTTTATTCTTACTTTCAACAACTGTGTCAAATAAGGTTCAAATCGGTCCATAACCTGATATAGCTGCCATATAAACCGATCTGGGATCTTGACTTCTTGACCCCTAGAGGTCGCAATTATTATCCAATATGCCTGAAATTTTGTACGATGGATCCTCTCGTGACCATCAACAAACGTGTTTATTATTGTCTGAATCGGTCTATTGCCCGATACAGCTCCCATATAAATCGTTCTCTCTATTTTACTTCATGAGCCCCCAATCGGCGCAATTCTTATTCGAATTGGCTCAAATTTTACACAGGTCTCCAACATATAATTTAATTGTGGTCCGAACCGGACCATATCTTCATATCGCTCTAATAGCAGAGCAAATCTTTTCTTATATTCTTTTTTGCCTAGGAAGAGATGCCGGGAAAAGAACTCGACAAATGCGATCCATGGTCGAGGGTATATAAGATTCGGCCCGGACGAACTTACCACGCTTTTACTTGTTCTTTTTAAGGCCTTAGTAGCCACAATTTAGATCCTATCTTAAGAAAATCTTATAAGTTTCTATTCGATATTTCAATAGGTATGCAAAATTAAAGTCGGATTATATTACGACAAATGTTCTATGTGTTAAAAGTAGTACATAGACTCGGTGGTGTTGGATGGTTACTGGATATTGAGTCAATATTTGCACAGATCCGTATTTAATGGAAGTTCTTGAACGAGCAAAATCGGATCACATTTATATATAGCTGCCATATAGAAATTTGGAACATGAGGCGGTACTAGACACAGTGGTGTCCATGCGAATATAATGTTGATCTGACCATATCTGACTTAAGCTGCCATTTAAAACAGATTTAAGATCCTGAGCTCATTAAGGCCCCCCATTATTATGTGATTGAGACTAAATTTGAATATGGTTAAGATCATACTGTATTTTTGTATTTTGATGCAGTTGTAGCCTGTAGAGGTTGTTATGCCTTTCTAATGCTGGCGACATTTGTGAGGTACTGTGCCAGCTGTGGCAAGCCGTTTGGACTCGCCTATATAAAAAATAAATTTCGCACACAACATCGAGTTTTGTTATCCACACCCAGTATGGTTCTAGTTCTATTTTTCTCCAATTTGGCTGATGTTTGGCATATGCATTAACTGATGTAATTTCCATATTAAGCATTATCAGGGCGTAAGATAGGGCATTGGAATTCAATGTCATAAAGTGATATTATTTTTTGCGTTAATTGTGCCTTATTCTTAGTCGTCTGACAAGTTATACAAATGAAACTTTTCTACTGGCTACAATGAATGTAACATTTCGTGCCAATTACAATGTCCTCTTAATAGTATAAACATACATATAATCTAGGTTTTGTAGCTTATAAAATCAATATTTGTAAAATTTTTATGTCAAATTGAATATTTTAATCGAAAGATCATCATTTTCCACAAGCATCATTAATAAGTCGAAATGAAAGTAAAGAGATTTTAATTTTAATTGCAAATACATCGAAACACTTAGTATCTGTCCTTTCAATGATAAGCAACTACAATATTTGTTTATAATTAATTATTCCTGCTTACTTTGTCATAGACATTATTTTAATGATTTTATAGCTCCAACTCAAATATTCGAATGCAAGGATGATATAAGTATCATAAGTATTTGAAAGAATCATAAACATATATTAATTATTTGAAAATAATTAAAAATTCCACATGCATAAAATAGGGTTCTTTACATATAGCGGGGTTTCCAATAGGTACTTGACACATCAAAATTACTCTTCAATAAATTGACTGTAACGTGTGCTGTGTGACTTGTTGTACATTACTGTTGAATTCAGATGTCGTCCAGGTTCTTATTCAGGCCAAAAATAATCAGTGAGCATGGTGCGGTAGCGTTGTCCATTCACTGTAACGTGACGATGGCGATCGTCGACAAAAAAGTATGACCCAATGAAGCCGCCGGCATGCAAACCGCACCAAACAGTGTTGATTCGTGAAGCACTTGTGGATTTTTATCTGACCAATTAGCCATATATTGCTTATTAACGAACCCATTAAATTAGCTTCATCAAAATTGGGGTTAACGCTCTTAATGTATGGGTCACCGACTCCGAATTTCTGAAGTAAATTTTTATAATTTTCAGACGTTGTTCATTTCTGTACTTTAGCATGATGAACATTTTGAGTTTACTGAATAAACTGACAGTGACAGTTTGATGATGATTAGTGTAAGAGTGCGAGCAAATTAAATTAAAAGTTGTCAAGTCCCTATTATAAAACCCTTTATCTAAGCAAATGTATTTGCAATTATGATTAAATAATAATTTAATATGGTGCTTATATTTAAGTCAAACAGAGCACAGTGTTTAAGGTATTTTTAATTAGGAACAAATTTAAAAGATTTGGAAGGGAAATTTGGAATGTACTACAAGTACAAAGTGGGAGCTATAACTAATTCTGAAACAGTTTTGATGGAACTCGAAAGATACTTTCAGATGGGTCATTAAACAATTCGTATCAAATTTCGATCAAATATATTCACACTGTAATAACTACGGTTGATAAACGACAGCATTATTGCAAATTACCCAAAATCTGACGAACATAGTTATGGGAGCTATACTTAAATCTAAACGGATTTCTACCAAACTCCTTAGATATTGTGGTAGTCGACGAGAAAAGCGTTGTGCAAAATGTTGACAAGATTGGTAAATATCGGGTTGCCCAAAAAGTAATTGCGGATTTTTTAAAAGAAAGTAAATGCATTTTTAATAAAACTTAGAATGAACTTTAATCAAATATATTTTTTTTACAGTTTTTTTCTAAAGCAAGCTAAAAGTAGCAGCTGATAACTGACAGAGGAAAGAATGCAATTACAGAGTCACAAGCTGTGAAAAAATTGGCAACGCCGACTATATGAAAAATCCGCAATTACTTTTTGGGCAACCCAATAAATGCGCTTGCAGTGGCTCTAGGAGTAAAAATCGGGCGATATACCTTATATGTAACATGAAAAAGCGTGCTAAGTTCGGCTGGGCCGAATCTTGGAAACCCACCCAAATTGAGAAACCCAAATTGAGTTGAAGGGCATAATTTCATTCTACATACCAAATTTCAGCCACATCGGACAAAAATTTATGCTTCTAGAGGCTCATGAAGTCAAATCGGGAGGTCGGTTTATATGTGAACTATATCTAAATCTGAACCGATATGGCCCATTTGCAATCCCCAATAACCTACATCAATATTAAATATCTGTGAAAGTCTTTTAGGAATAGTCCTTAACCCACCGAGCGTATTCATAGACCAATTAAGATCATATGGATTCAGATAAAGACAGTTAAATTGTATTACAGTTAAGCGATATACCATTTTCTTAGCATAGCATTTCACTAATGGTCCAGATCGATAGTAAGCCTAAGACCCAAAATCGGCAGATCGGTCTATTTGACAGTTATTTTCACATATTTTCCGTTCGGGACCATTTTTGTTTCGGATGATAAATCTCAAAATTGTGAGTTTCAGCAAAATCGGGTGATAAATGCGCCTGTTATGGGCTTAAGACCCTAAATCGGCATACCCGTCTATAAAGCAGCAATATGCAACTCACTGCTTCAAATTTGAGCAAAATCAGAGATAAATGCCTGTTTTATATTCTTTAGACTCTAAAACTGAAGATCGGTCTCTATGGCAGCTATATCTAAATACAGCTCGATCTGAGCCATATTCGGAACAGATGTTAAGATCCAAAACAACGCATGGTTCCAAATTTCGGCAAAGTCGGGTCATAAATGCACCTGTTATAGGCCTAAGACCCAAAATCGGCTGAACGGTCTAAATGGCAGCAATATCCAAATATGTTCCAATCTAGACCATTTTTGGTTCGGATATTGGTGGGGTTAATAAATCCCACGATGACAAAATTCAGCGAAATCTGGTAATAAATGCTCCTGTAATAGGCTTAAGACTCTAAATCGCCAGATCGGTCTATATGGCAGCTATATGTATATATATATATATATATTTATATATGACAGCTATATAAATATAGTCCGATGTGGCCCATTCAGGAACTTAACTTGCGTATAGAAGAAATATAAGTCTGCGCAAACTTCAACACAATATCTCAATTTTAAAAGAATGTAGAGTGATTGCAACTAGATGTTGCATAAGAAGTAGCATAAAATTTCTGAGCATTAGATGGTGTCGTCC
This sequence comes from Stomoxys calcitrans, assembly GCF_963082655.1. Classification (NCBI taxonomy): domain Eukaryota; kingdom Metazoa; phylum Arthropoda; class Insecta; order Diptera; family Muscidae; genus Stomoxys; species Stomoxys calcitrans. The sequence goes on along the minus strand of NC_081555.1, from coordinate 109,310,952 downwards.
TCAGTGCGGCTGTAATGCACAAACAGGCCATCCTTTGAATCCGTTTAAGTATTGAGCAGTAGGTGGACTTTTGAAGCGCCGTCCACCAGACCACAACACCATATAGTCTTATAGGTCTGACAACTGCAGTATATACCCAATGCATGAGACACGGTCTAAACCCCCAAATTTTGTCATAGGCTCTACAGGTGTATAGGTCAAGAGTTGCCTTTTTTGCCCTTTCCAAAATGTTGTATTTGAAGTTTCATTTCCTGTACAGCAAAACACCCAGGAATTGCGCTTTCTGTTAATGGAACATTCTTTCCTCCCAAGGAGACAGATGCCACTGTAGGCCACTTGTATCTGCTGCCTTCAATGTCAAGAAATGCTACCATTCCTTGATAGCGAGAGAACCCTCTATGTAACCGACTAGGGCGTGAAGGCCTGTTTCTGTCGACTTGCCTTTACTATACGCATGCTGCTGCCGCGACGGGCGATCTCCAGGGATATTTGCCCTAAGATATGTTTCTATCAACCTGTCAAGAGTCTTCAGCATAAAGGATGACAGACTATTAGGACGAAGGACGTGTGGTAAGCTTTTCCGGCTTTCGGAATGAAAATGGCCTTCGTGTTTCTTCATCTCAGAGGTATATATGACATGCTGATACAAGCAGAGTATATCTCTCTACGTCAGATACAACTTGTTTTTAAACCGGTGATACATCATTAGGTACTAAAATCGAAACTTCTTATCGCCCAAAAGGATTTTCGACGCAGACACAATTTTCCCAATAACCTCCGACGAATTCATGCCAGTGGCAACCTCCTCTAGAGCCACGTTGTTCGTTAAAAAGCTTCCCGGGCAGTGTGTATCAACGAGTTGTTCTAGAGTTTACACATTAGAAACATTCTGTGACTTCTGAATATACCCCACCGTAATAGGTCTCGAGGGCAGAATCTTTCTTAGCTTAGAGGCCTCAGATGTATCTTCTACGGAGCTGTAGAATTCTACCCTGGAATTTTTCTGAGCCTTTCTCAGCTCGCCCTTATATTTTCTTAGCTCAGCCTTATACATGTCCCTGTCGTGTGGTGCTCTTGTGGCTTTTGCTCTGTTAAAGTGTTTTGTGCACTCCTTCCTTAGACCAACCAGCTCTGGGCTCCAACATGGCGGTCGCTGTTTGCTCCTTGGCTTGGCACATGGACATGCTGACACAAGCGGGTCATTCAGGGCCAACGTGATCCGCTTGACCATTATGTCTACATCCTCCGTAGTTTCTACTTTCTTTTCTGGTCTAGAAGGGATAGACGTGCTGAAGTCGTGCCGAAATTTATCCCAAAACGCTTTTCTTCTGTTTAGCCAAGGCACCACTATTTCAGTATTTTCTCCAGGGCTGAAACTATTGGGTTGCCCAAAAAGTAATTTTTGTTAAAAGAAAGTAAATGCATTTTTAATAAAACTTAGAAAGAACTTTAATCAAATATACCTTTTTCACACTTTTTTTCTAAAGCAAGCTAAAAGTAACAGCTGTTAACTGACAGAAGAAAGAATGCAATTACAGAGTCACAAGCTGTGAAAAAATTTGTCAACGCCGACTATATGAAAAATCCGCATTTACTTTTTGGGCAACCCAATAATATCACGACAATCAGAGAAGCTGTGGTCAACCAACACTTTCCAGTCGCATATTCTTGAGCTTATATCTTCCGTGCAGTGTGACACCTCTTCTCTTCAAAGAGGTGCCGTACTGCAACACGGCGTTCGAACTCGGCCATAAAAAGGAGGCCCCTTATCATTGAGCTTAAACTTGAATTGGACTGCACTCATTGATATGTGAGAAGTTTTCCCCTGTTCCTTAGTGGAATTTTCATGGGCAATATTTGCAATTTGCAATATATTGAGTAAGCAGCTCACCCCTTTCGTTGACATCCGAATTTCCCATATATCTGGTGATGTGCATTAGCATTACTTCCTACAATGAGGCTCTTTTTCCCTACAGAAGCGGCTTCAACCAGCAACTCAAGGTTTGAAGGCGGCATCTCTGAATCGCAATATGCTGTATGTAGCAGTTCTGTTCATGGTATGTGAAGCTTTTCGATCATTGAAGTTTAATCATTCTCACACCATAACTGACATTTCATCTGCCTGTTAAAAGGTGGAAAAATTACATAAAGTGCCGATAATTTAAATTAATAATGTCAATCTGTCAATGTGCAGCATTCAAATTAAAACAAATATATGCAAACCACAATACAGCAACAGGACAGGCATACACTGCACTTCCCTCAATTCATCACCATATACCGGTGTGAATCAATCCATCGCCAGTATTATCATCACCATTACCATCATTTCATTTTGTTGTCACAAATCATTTTCACAATTATCATGAAAGGGATTTTCTTCGAAAATTCCCTATTACCATTATGAAATAAATTCTGTCTTTGTTTGTTAGCAAACGCAAAATTTTAATTTCCATATTTAATTATTTTCCTATGCGTTTTTCATTTCAGTGCTATTTGACCAAATACTATAGGACAAAAACACACCACTCAAACATCATCATTGTACCCTACACCACCACTATGGTACCGGGTATTATAGCTTTCTGCATTTGTTTGCAACACTTAGAAGGAGAAGAGCTGGACCCAATATGGAGGCATAGAATCACTTCCTGAGTCGATTTAGATATGTCTCTCTTGCCCGTCAATGAAAGTAATGCGACACCAAAGGCCTACAGACCTATTAAGCTTAGGCCCTTGCTACTGAAAACCATGGAAGGTATTGCGGACGCCGTGATTAAGAGTAGGACATCTAGCGAACTGCTCGTACACAAACAGCATGCCTATGTCAAGGGAAGGTCAGTGGCGACTGCCCTGCACGAGGTTGTGCATAAAATAGGAGAATCTTTCGATGCCAAAACGTTCACCCTGGCGGTATGCATTGATATCGAGGGGGCTTTTAACAATGTGCGGACCGACACATTGATCCAATACTTAGACCAGTACAGGGTGAACCCGGTTCTTGAGACTGTATAAACCGTATGCTGGGGAACAGGTGGATAAATTGTTTGTCCCATGGCATAAATATAAGGGAGAAAGTGGCACAAGGCACGCTACAGGGGGACATTTTATCGCCACTCTTATGGGTGACCACCATAAATGACCTATTACGGATGTCGACTGAGGAGAGATTGGAGCACTTCTGCTACGCAGACGATGTTATAATACTTCTAAGGGGTAAGGATCCGAACTAGCTATGCAGAAGGACCGAAAGGGTCTTGCATATGGCATATGACTGGGCTAAACCCAGAATTCTCAATGTTAATCCAGAGAAGACGGGTAAACTTCAGAGAAGACGGTCACCCACTGCTATGATTGACCGCCATAAATGACCTATTACGGATGTTGACTGAGGAGAGATTTGAGCCCGTCTGCTATGCAGACTATGTTATAATACTTCTAAGGGGTAAGGATTCGAACTAGCTATGCAGAGATGCCGAAAAAGTCTTGCATATGGCATATGACTGGGCTAGACCCAGAGGTCTCAATGTTAACCCAGAGAAGACTGAAATATGGCTGTTCACGGGGAACACAAGGGTAAGCCAATTTTATGCACCACGTTTCGTCAATAAGACGATTTTGATGTGTGTGATCTTGGACAGGAAACTGAGTTGGAAATGTCACATTCAGGGCGTGCTGGGCAGGCTCACAGATGTTGGGCATTATGTTGACGGGCCGTAGGCTCGAAATGGGGCCTGAATCGGAGGATGGTCCACTGGCTCTACAGAAGCGTGATAAGACCAATTCTTACTTACGCTTCAGTAGTTTGGTGGACTGCTATGGAGAAAAAGTTCAAATAAGGACATTACAACAGGTTCAGCGAACATGTTGTCTTGGCATAGGCAGATCAATGAGGCCCACTAGGGCACTGGAGACTATTCTTAATATCCGACCCATTGACATACAGATTAAGTGTGAAGCAGCCACTGCGGCTATGAGACTTAAGGCGATGGGAGAGTGGATTGAGGATAGGAGCAGCTCCTACCATCGCGGAATAATCGAGGCGACGATAGGAAACCTGGAAGGAAGGGAAGAGGTTTCCGATCGAATATCTGAGATGAACCTTGAGGTCGAGTGTGAGGCACTACTGCCAACGACACAGTCTTGAGTTGACGGTACCCTAGTATTGCCATCTGGAAGATTATGTTACACGTATGGACCAAAGCTAGGGAAAAGAGTGGGCTTGGGGCTCTACATTGAGAATCCAGGGACTGAGGTCTGTTTTAGACTGCCTGACCATAATACGGTCCTGCAGGCGGAGATCCGAGCGATCACGGAATGCGTGCAGTGGTGTGGTGCTAACGCGAGGATGTCGAGTGTGAACATCTTTACGGACAGTAAAATTGCCATAAGAGCAATTACACCCAGGAGGGTAAGGTCACATACAGTTTTGCATTGTAAGAAGGCGATTTACGACTTTCTCTGAGGATGGCAAAATCCGCATTGAGCTGGGCCATAACGGAGTAAGAGGGTATAAAAGGGCAGGGTGATTTGGCAGTGAAGGTCAGAGGACTGCCGTCAATAAACTTGGTTAACCCGAAGCCTTTCGGGTCGACGCAGTCCGATTTAAGGGCGTGGGCGACGAATGCGCATGCAACACTGTGGAACAACGAAACGGTCGGTAGGACGGCGAAAATTCTATGGGGGATCCAGATTGTGAGAAGACGAAGATATTACTGAAAGGAAGAAGGAGGTCAGTATGGCTATGGGTTTTATGGCGGGAAACATAGGACTACGAGCTCACTTATGTAAAATCGGTGCGGCAAGTGATAGCATGTGTAGGGCATGTGGGGAAGATGACGAGACGTTGAAGCATTTGTTTTGTCATTGTACGGCTTTCGCGTCTAACAGATACCGGCACTTAGGTGGGGACACTATACCAGACATGAACCAACTAAGGGGAGTTGCATGGAACACAATTAAGGATTTTATAAGTAGCACGGAATTACTAACTAATATTTTCATTTTAGAGGTTACTTTTTAGTTTTAGGGGCAGATTAATATCTGCACTTCTCTTCTTCCTAACCTAACCTGTCTGTCAGTCCGTCTTTCTGTCTGTAAATGTAATCTTGTGTCAAGGTACAGGTCGCATTTATTGTCTCAAAATTTTGCACATGCCACTTCTATATACAATTTCTATATTAAAACCAATAAGGAAGGGCAAAAGTCGGGCGGTGCAGACTGTATAATACCATACAGTATAATGTGGGACCTATATCCAATTCTGAACCAATTTTGATGGACATCGGCGAGCAAATATGCTCAAACTGTAAAAACTACGCTTGACAAATGATTACATTAGTGCAAATTACCCATAATTTGACGAACATTTATATGGGAGATATATATGTAATTCTGAACCGATTTCAGATATTGTGGTAGTCGTCGTAGAAAGCGTTGTGCAAAATTTTTACAAGATCGGTCCAACAATGCACTTGCAGTGGCTCTTGGGGTGAAAATCTGGCGATATACATATAAGACAGCTATATCTAAATCTGAACCGATTTCTATGAAATTCACCAGTAATATTGAGAGTCATAAGAAAATTCTTCCTGCAAAATTTCGACAGAATCGGTTAACAAATGAGCACTTTTTTGTAATATTTCTCAAAATCGGACGAACATATATATGAAAGCTATACCTGAATCTGAACCGATTTCGAGCGGTATGCAAAATGTCGGCAAGATAGGTCAATAAATGTGCTTGCAGTGGCTCTAGGAGCGCAAATCGGGCGATATATATATATATATGTGAGAGCTATATCTAAATCTGAACCGATTTCCTTGAAATTCACCACTAATATCGAGAGTCGTAAAAAAATCCTTCCTGCCAAATTTCGAGAAAATCGGTTAACAAATGACTATTTTATTGCATTATTACTGAAAATCGAACAAACATATATATGGGAGCTATATCCAGATCTGAACCGATTTTTTCCAATTTCAATAGGCTTTGTCTCTGGGCCGAAAATCATGCCTGTGCCAAATTTTAAGGTGATCGGATAAAAACTGCGACCTGTACTTTGTATACAAATTAACATGGACAGACGGACAGACAGAAGGACGGACAGACGGACGGACATAGCTAAATCTAATCAGAAAGTGATTCTGAGTCGATCGGTTTACTTATCAATGGGTCTATCTCTCTTCCTTTTTGGTGTTACAAACAAATTCATTAAGTAATAACACCCTGTACCACAGTAGTGGTGTGGGGTATAAATAGTACGTAGATTCGGTGGTGTATGGTATTATTTAGCCGGCTCCGCCCCACTTTTGCCTTTCCTTACGGGTTTGATTTATGCATCCGCTCAAATGTAAATGCCACACTCATGAACTGAACATTTGCATTTAGTTTTCAATTATCGCCTCCATGATTTTTGGCAAATTTTAGTTAAAAGTAATTGTCATTGCATGTGTGTGAGTGGCAAAGAGACAAATATGCCAATGCCTGCAGTCAAGTGTAGAGTTTTTCAAATTATAAATGTTTTGAGCGCTAATGTTTGCTTTTAGAAATGTCACCTTTGTGCAAACAATTTTAACTATTTAAGCGGGTATTTTGTTGTCATAGTTACACAACATATTGTACACATCCTAATGAAAAGTTGCAAACATTGTACATTTTAAAACAAAGGGGAGAAAAGTTCGTTTGTCGGAAACATTTAGTAACAAATGGTTTGCAGAAAAAAATTTATACTTTAAATTCTCATCATATTTTTTGTTTCAAACTCAGTGGAACAATTATGCCAGGAATTGTTAGAGTCTAGTCTAGAGTAGTTAAAAATTTAAAGGGTTAGAATTCAAATCAAAAACTAATCGATTTGCTATAAATTTCGGTTCTTTTACTCACTTACTTACGGTCGAACGAAAAAAAGATATTGGCTGCAAATATTGCACAGATACTTTTCATTGATGTAGGTCGTTGGGGATTACAAATGGGCCATAATGGTTCAGATTTGAACCATTAAACCAGTAAGGAAAGGCAAAAGTCGGGCGGTGCCGACTTTTTAATACCCTACACCTACCCTTTAAATACAAAAGTGGGACTATATCTAATTTTAAATCAATTTTGATAGACCTCGCCAGATGTATTCAGATAGATTATCAAAAATAACTGTATCAAATTTCGAGCAAAGCAAATATGTTCAAAATGTAATAACTACGGTTGACAAATGACGGGAGATGTGAGCTATATCTAAATCTGAACCGATTTCGATTAAACTTTATGGATATTGTGGAATTCTTCGAGGAAAGTGTTGTACAAAATTTTGGGAAGATTGGTCAATAAATGCGCTTGCAGTGGGTCTCGGAGTGAAAATCGGGCGAAATATATTTATATGAGCTATACCTAAATCTGAACAGATTTCTATGTAATTCACCAATAATATCGAGAGTCACAAGGAAATCCTTCCTGCAAAATTTCGAGAGAATCGGTTAACTAATGACCATTTTATTGCTGTATTACTGCAAATCGGACGAACATATATATGGGAGCTATATCCAAATCTGAACCGATTTCTATAAAAATCACCAGTGAAATTGAGGGTCATAAGGAAATCCTTCCTACCAAATTTCAAGTGATTCGGTCAACATATGACCATTTTATTGCTGTATTACTGCAAATCGGACGAACATATCTATGGGAGCTATATCCAAATCTGAACCGATATCTATAATATTCACTTTTAATATCGAGACATTAGAAAATCCTTGCTGCCAAATTTCAAGATCTGCTGACAAATGACCATTTTATTGCTGTATTGCTGCAAATCGGACGAACATATATGTGGGAGCTATATCCAAATCTGAACCGATTTCTATGAAATTCACCAGTAATATTGAGAGTCATAAGAAACTCCTTCTTGCCAAATTTCGACAGAATCGGTTAACAAATGTATGTTTTATTGCACTAATACTGCAAATCGGACGAACATATATATATAGAAGCTATATCCAAATCTGAACCGAGTTTTTCCAATTTCAAAAAAAAAAACACATCCCAACAGGACACTTTCACCGCTTTGGGCAATTTGGGTACCAAATGAGATGTATTTAGAAGAAGAGTACAAATCTGACATAAAAATTATTCCTTGGTGTAAGTCCTTATCTAGAGTGGGATATTTAGAGGGGCCGCCCAACCTCCAAGGCCCGCCAAATAGAATTAAAAACAAATAATGCCAATATGGGGCTCAAATGAAAGTTATTTGAGACTGGAGCAAGAATCTGATATATGGGCGTCCACCTCATCCCCAAAAATATTCTCATACTGGATATATTTACCGACCACAATAGTATAAGTTTCAAGTGAAAGGTATTTGGGAGTAGGGCACGAAAATGATATCCACATTAGGATGAAATATCTAAAAGGCCGTACCAGCACCCCAAAACAGGACTTAATTCCTGACCGTGCCTGTAAAGGGCTCAGATAAAATAAGAGAGTGAAAGAAGGCGTAGCGGAGTGGGCCCAGTCCAGCTAGTTGCTACTCCAGTCTCCTGTTTTATGGTATAGGTCAGTGATTTGTGTTAGAACTCATGTCGTCCGAGTAGGCGAGTTTGCCAGCGGGTTTGGTACAGATCGGATGATATTTTCATAAATGCTATATTTTTCATCGGACTTAATATTGTGAAATTAATATGTATATCCGAGGTGGTGGATATCCAAAATTCGGCCCTGACGAAATTAATGCCGTTTTACTTGTTAATTTTCAATATTTAATTTTCATTCGAAATTTGCCACTAAAATGATGGATATTCTTTCTCTGCTGCTGAATATGCATTTCACATTGATCAAATTTCGTAACTCTATTCATTTTAGACGTTGTCGGGTGTAATTGTCATTGAATGCATGCATTAACATTGCTCGCATGTCACATGGAGCTCTCTGTCTATGATGAGCCCCTCTTGCATGTAGCCAAGCATGAACCATATTTTCCCGTATATTTTCATCTCATGCAAAGCTCTTCTAATGGCCATGAGGACGTTTGTCGCCAAAATACTCGCACACCACTACCAGCATCACCACCAAATTGGATGCGTTACATTTTAAGGCTGTCATTAGACTGTCCAAAAATGTTCATCGAAACATTTTCCCGGAAAAACATGACCCATCATGGCTTTCATGTCCAGCAGCTTGGAAGAGCAGAGAAACAAGGACTGATAGAGAGAGAGAGAGAGCGAGAGCGCTTGTAATCTCTCTGGTGTGGTTAATAGTATGTGTTGTGGGTCGTGTAATATTGCGGCCATGGCCGCCATTGATGATGCTAAAGGCAGGCCTACAGACAGGCAACATCAATATGGTGTCGTTACCCAAAAATGATGGGCTACGATTTTGTTCATGATGCCCCATCCATGATGATGATGATGATGATGGTGGTGGCGATGGCAACCTGCGGCTGCAAAAAGGTTCCACATTAAAAATGACGACATCATATCGCTTTGATAATCACATAATGAAATGCACTGAGCGTTGTCGTCGAGGACCACATCGACACCCGGGCGACCATTGAGATGAACGACTAACCATAGACGCCACCATAGTTGGTGATGTTCCAACTAAAGCAGCCATGCAAGACTAAAATCAATAATTAAAATTGCATTTTTCAAGTTTGTCAAATGCATGTCGCATGGTTGGCATGTGACGATGACCAAAATGAGTATCATCAAATAAAAGGAGCCAATGTGGTATGTTGCCATAGGAGGTATTGAATTTTTGACTAAAATGCACAAATTTTGCCACAGGCTTTAGAAGAGATTTTGAGTTTCAAGGTAACAAAATTTTGCACAAAAATAATTACGATAACGTACTTTACGGAAAAAAAATGCCCAACAAAAGTCCTCCCAAAGGGGTATATAATCCGATTATCATAATATGGGACTGAAATGGAAGCAAATTAGAAAACGTATCTGGCATCTTATTTAAGTGCCAAGTGTTTGGGAAGCCGCTCGGCAGTCAAAACATCTCCTCCTAACAGCACACATTTACCGAACATGATTTTTCCAGGCCACCGTAGCGCAGAGGTTAGCATGTCCGCCTGTGACGCTGAACGCCTGGGTTCGAATCCTGGGGAAACCATCAGAAGAAAATTTCAGCGGTGGCTTTCCCCTCCTAATGCTGGCAACATTTGTGAGGTAATATGCCATGTAAAACTTCTCTCTAAAGAGGTGTCGCACTGCGGCACGCCGTTCAGACTCGGCTCTAAAAACGAGGCCCCTTATCATTGAGCTTTAACTTGGATCGGACTGCACTCATTGATATGTGAGAAGTTTGTCCCTGTTCCTTAGTGGAATGTTCATGGGCAAATTTTGCATTTTGCATTTTTCCAAAGATTTTTCCTTCCCTATCATCGCATCAAAATCTGCCAGATCAATTTTTATATCAGGGGCGGGGTAGCAGTCATATTATCTCTCTAGGTTCTCGTAGAATATATCGTTGGCCTGCTCGTCCTTGTCTCTCACCGGGGCATGGGCAAAAATAAGGCTGATGTTGAAGCATTTGGCGTCTATGCGGATCCTGGAGTAAACCTGGTGTTTCAGTCTCCAACTAACCACTAATCCTGTTCCAGAGCCAAATTCTGCCTCGTTTCATGGCAGCTTACCTCTCCTGATTCATCCCACCTCCCACCTCCAATGATCGGATTTGAAATGGAAAAGGAAAGCCGGAGATCACCACACATAACAACCACAAGGGACGCGTTTCGTCAGTTGGTTAGTAAAGGGTGATTTTTTTGAGGTTAGGATTTTCATGCATTAGTATTTGACAGATCACGTGGGATTTCAGACATGGTGTCAAAGAGAAAGATGCTCAGTTTCCTGGAATTCGCTCATGTCCAGAAACCCATGTCAGCGTCACATCGTGGACCCGGAGCCTATCCAGGGATTCCAAACAACCCCAAGGCTTTGAGCGCCGCCATACCGTCCACATAAATCCTCAGTTTTGAGTGCGGTAAAGCTCTTACCAGAATTTCTCATGCGGCTACTGCAATGGCGCAGGTCTCTGCCTGAAAGATCGTACACTCGTCCGGCAGTCTCAGAGACATGCTGATATTGAGTGTATCAGAATAGACCCCCAATCCATTCCCTGACTAGATCTTGGAGCCCTCCCAGGAAATCGAATCGCGAATGCCCTACCTCCAGTCGGCACTGGTGCCAGGTAGTCGGAGAATCTCCTCAGTCTACCCTCCGCATCCATAACACCCAGAATCGAAATGTGGCTGCAGCCATCCTCCTTCAGCATGCCAAGCTCCTTCAAACTAAGCGCGACCCTGGCGGCGCTGTTCCGAATATAGGACTCAATAGGGTGTATATTCAGCATCGCCTCCAGGCCTGTCTGCGGTGCGGATCTCAGAGCCTCTGTGACCCAAACGCAGGCCTGCGTCTGGACCCTCTCGAACTCCCTCGCATGCGTCCTCTTCTCTACGACATTTCACCATACCAGTGGTACATAGGTAAGTATACTGGTCCCACGATGGCCGTATACATCCAATAAATCATATTCTTCCCGCCTTGAGGATAAAGGCTACCTTGACCTCCCTCCACACCCTCGGTATGTAGGACCATGCCAAGCTCGATCGGAAGATTCGCTCGAAATCGGACTCATGCAGTAGTGCGGGGATAATTCCGTCGGGTTCGAACAACTTAAATGGCCGGAAAGTACGGACCGCCTACGCTATCTTCCCCTCGTCAACGATTTCCCCGATGAGGTCATCCGTTATGGCCATATATGAAGGTATTGCGATATCTTGATCGCCGACTTCTTTCTGGCCACTTGGGAAATGAGCCTCATCCGTTATGGCCATATATGAAGGTATTGCGATATCTTGATCGCGGACTTCTTTCTGGCCACCTGGGAAATGAGCCTCCATGAAAAGTGCCTGCATCTCCTGCCCAATCTCAGTGTTAGTCCCGTCCTTCCTCCTCAGTGAGATAGGCGTGATGGGATCTTTTGAGAGCACTTTGCGCAACCTAGATGGCTTACTAGCTCTATCAAATTTTCCACAGAATTTCTCCCAGGAAACCTCTTGCCTTCCTTGTGTTCTTCTTGAACTTGCCAAGGGGGTCGCGATACTCGTCCCAGCCCTCGGCCGTGTTCTCTCTCTTGTCCCTTATAAAAAGCCTTCTGCTCTCCCTTTTGAGCACCTTCAAGTCCGGTGACCACCATGTACGGCTGGTTTTACATGGCGGTACTCTTTCGGGACATACCTTCAAAAAGGCCTCATTCAGGCATCCCGTGACAAGAACGACTTCGGCCTACAGTTCTCTTGCGTCCTCTAGAGGTCCCATTGGGGGCTTCAATTCCTGCATCTGTTCCCTGAACTTCTCCTAGTCGGTCCTCCTCGGGTTTCTGTTTGGTATTCTCCTTCCCCTCTCGTGCTCGACCTGATAATATACCCTATAGTGATACGAAGAGGAGCACTGGGTGGTGTTACGTGGCGGTACTCTTTCAGGACATGCCTTCAAAAAGGCCTCATTCAGGCATCCCGTGACAAGAACGACTTCGGCCTACAGTTCTCTTGCGTCCTCTAGAGGTCCCATTGGGGGCTTCAATTCCTGCATCTGTTCCCTGAACTTCTCGCAGTCGGTCCTCCTCGGGTTTCTGTTTGGTATTCTACTTCCCCTCTCGTGCTCGACCTGAAAATATACCCTATAGTGATACGAAAAGGAGCACTGGGTGGTTTTACGTGGCGGTACTCTTTCGGGACATGCCTTCAAAAAGGCCTCGTTCAGGCATCCCGTGACAAGATCGACTGCGGCCTACAGTTCCCTTGCGTCCTCTAGAGCTCCCATAGGAGGCTTCAATTTCTGCATCTGTTCCCTGAACTTCTCCCAGTCGGTCCTCCTTGGGTTTCCGTTTGGTATTCTCCTTCCCCTCTCGTGCTCGACCTGAAAATATACCCACAGGAGCACTGGGTGGAAACGTTCCAGTCCAATATCTTCTCTATTCGCCACAAGCGTTATATCTATAACCTTTTTCCTGATCCGGTTATAGAAAGTAGGGGCGTTTCCCCCTATTGTATACAACTAAGCCCGTGGACAAAATATAATCAAAAAGTGATTACCCTCTTCCGTTGGTATCGGTGCTACCCCAGAGATTGTGGTGTGGATTGCCGTCATCCCTAGCACAAGGTCATGCCCCATCTCCTCGCACCAACCGACCACGGCCGGACTATGTCTGTAGGGGGGTTGTCCACATCGTACGGTAGGTTCATGGAGGCCAGGGCCAGTAATGGTTTGCGGGGTGACTCCAAGGCCACTACTGTTAGGTCCTCATCGATGAAACGAGAAATCGTAGCAAGGGCAGATTTAATTCTTCTGATTTGGATTCTAGCCCTTCGAAATTTTTGTTGCCCAGACCATATACTGCGTAGATTAGTTGAACTTCGTTGTCGCTTAAGATGCTGTTTTCGATAAAATGCTCCTTTTACCATTCCATACCTCATTTCTGTATCGTGTGACCCACTATATATCCATATTCCCATAACACAGCAACACTTTAAACTTCCAGCTAATTGCACAAGATAAAAGTGTCATTAGGGGATTGTGCTCTACAACACCAAAGTTATTCTCATAAATTTTACTTTCGTTCATGTGGGAGGGCAGCATTTCCATAAAGTATTCCACGGAATACTCTCTTCAATGCATAATCACTTCCTCATTGCTATACAAGTTTTTGTTGAATTTTTAAAAAATGCAAAAAAACTCAAGCTATTACTAAACGCCTTTGGCGGGGGCCAACCTTGCCACACATTGTTGCATGATATATACGCCAGTATTGATGCACATTTTTTATGCCAGATTTTCACTAAGCCCTCTTCTTTGCAGATTGCCAAGCTATGCAAGCTGCACACATACAAAAAAATTCCATTGACTATGATTAAAAAGGGGTAACTTTCATTTTTCTAAAAAAAAAAAACATTTTGGGCTAACCTTGCACTCGCTGTCTTACACACAAGCTCACACTCAACAATGTATTGGAAGATTTATCGTTGCTTAACTCCATTGAAAGGAAAAATATGCAATGGACCATTGAATATTACAAAGGTCCCTGAGAATAAAAAAAAATATATGTGGGCTATACAGATGCCACAAAATTCGTGTGTTATTCTCAATAAAAGTGAAAAAAAAACATGTATCCAATTGAAGGCCTTCCCATGCTGGCTGTGCTCTTGCATTGGATTTTCTTGGTGCCGCCAAAACTTTGTTGAAAATACTGAAAATACCCCAAAAAGAGATTAAAGCCCTTTTTTTCTCTTGGTTTCAAAAACAAATGGATAGAGGCATGCCGAAAAGAGGGTGAGACAGCCGCTTTCCTTATGCCACACATTGTATGCCAAGTTTTTGTGGGCATTCAAAGTGAAATGGCATTCATTCGATGCCAAGGTGGAAGAGATAAAACGAAATTATCTCAGGTACAACTAAGTTAATAAGTTGTGCTTTACGCTTAAGTGACACAGCACCGTGGTATCTGTAGCTAATTTATGCTAAAATCTTCACAGCACGATGATAATTTCTTCAATTTTTTAGCTAGCTTTGCTTGAGTTAGGTTGCCTCTTACCGCTAGACATATGTGTTTAAGGAACACACCGCCTTATCTAGTCCTAAAATCTTAGACTCTTGAAATATACGTGCATATCGCTTTAATATATTTAATGTTGTATATGATATAAACAAAGTAATTTATGTCTTAAAAAGTTCGAACCAAAGGAACGAGTATTTGATCTGCCAGCAGAATGTTTACCAATTCAGCAGGCACAAATACAAACAAATTTAAAATAAAAATCTTAAGAGATGCTTACATCTGAACCTCGATTTGAACTGTGGCATAAATGTGGTATTGCCATAGCATAAACATATTACAATGTAGAATTGAATTTTATATACTAATCGTGGATAAATTTCTTTAAAATGTTTAACTACGAGCTATTTTTATCCTCATATGCACGCAAATAAATAATTCGTTTCACATAAACGAAATTTTTGACAAGTAAACTTCTTTTCTGAAGAATGTTAGACTTTGTTTACGATGAAAGCACATGTTTTTTGCGATAAATTCTTGCAAATAAGTTTCTACCTTTTAATCTTAATAGTTATTCTTTATTTATAAACCAGCTGAACTGGGCTCACTCCGCTGCGCCTTCTCTCACTCTCTAGTATTTTTTTTTTTTGGAGTCTCAGAGTCTAATGGCCTTCTTAGCGACCAACGGTATGGGTTCCGCAGAAATCGCTCTACGGGCGACCTCATGGCACTTCTGTCGGAACATTGGAGTCGCTCAATCCACCAGTTTGGTAAGAGTGAGGTTGTGGCTCTGGATATCTCCTAGGCATTTGATCGGGTCTAGCACAGTGCACTACTATCAAAGCTTGTCGCATTTGGTGTCGGTAATGGCCTCGTTCGATGTATTTGGAGCTTTCTCAGACATCGCACTATTAGAGTCGTTATAGATGGGTTCTCATCCAATGAGCATAAATTGACCGCAGGTGTACACCAGAACTCTGTTCTTTCTCCTTCTCTTTTTATACCCACCATCGAAGGATGAGGGTATATTCATTTTGTCATTCCGTTTTGTGTTTTGGTTACTATAAGAGAACACACAAAATTTCGCTTAAATCGCACCATGCATTTCCGAGATCTGGCGTTTTTGAAAATTAAGCGATGGGGAAGGTTCGCCCCCCTTCAGATATCAAAATACTTTCAGCGGAAAATCAGTTCAGCCATTATTGATTTTATACGTACATACAAACAAACACAATTTGATTTTTATACCCTCCACCATAGGTAAGGGGTATACTAATTTCGTCATTCTGTTTGTAACTCCTTAAAATATTCCTCTGAGACCCCAAAAAGTATATATATTCTTGATCGTCATTTTAAGTCAATCTAGCAATGTCCGTCCGTCCGTCTGTCTGTCGCAAACACGTTAACTTTCGAGGGAGTAAAGCTAGGCGCTTGAAATTTTGCACAAATTCTTCTTATTAGTGTTGCTTGGTAGAGATTGTAAATGGGCCATATCGGTCCATGTTTTGATATAGCTGCCCTATAAACCGCTCTTAAATCTAGATTTCTTTCTCGTCCGGTTTGACTGATATTTTGCACTTGGTGTTCTGGCATCACTTCCAACAACTGTGCTAAGTATGATTCAAATCCCTTCATAACCTGTCATATAAACCGATCTGGGATCTAAACTTCTTGGGCCAATAGAGCGCGCAATTCTCATCCGATTTGAATGAAATTTTGCATGTGTTGAATATGGTTTCTTGGTATACTTCTTATTAGTGTTGCTTGGTTGAGATTGTAAATGGGCCATATCGGTCCATGTTTTGATATAGCTGCCCTATAAACCGCTCTTGAATCTTGACTTCTTTAGCCTCTAGAGGGCACAAGTGGCGGTGTCATATAAACCGATCTGGGATCTGAACTTCTTTGGCCCATAGAGGGCGCAATTCTCATCCGATTTGGATGAAATTTTGTATGAGGTATTTTGCTATGACTTCCGATAACTGTGCTAAGTATGGCGCAAATCGGTTCATCACCTGATATAGCTGCCATATAAACCCACCTGGGATCTTGAATTCTTGAGCCTCTAGAGGGCACAATTATCATCAGATTTGGCTGAAATTTTGTACAACGGCTTCTAAACTTCAACATAAATTTGAATTGGTCTATGGCCTAATACAGCTCCCATTTAAACCGATCTCCCTATTTTACTTCTTGAGCCCCTAAGGGGCGCAATTCTTATTCAAATGAAATTCTACGCAATGACTTCTACTATGGCCTGCAACATTCATTTTTTACCAAGCATTATTTTTTCGAGACGCTCTTTAATTTGAGCTCAAAAACATTATTCTAACCCTTTTTCGTTAGCGCTGAGCAAATATGTACTATTTCGTACTTTCGTACCGAAACGTACGAATATCACCAAATCCAGCCCTATCTATGACCCAAGGCCAACATTTGTGCAATATTTCATGATTCTATCTTTGGCCTTTGGGCTGGGTGATAATCAGTCAGACAGTTAGCAATCAGTCAGTCACGCAAAGCTTTTTATACATATTTGACGTCGTGCTTATGCATATGAAATATTGCTTTGAATTTTTATACCCACCACCGAAGGATGGGGGTGTATTAATTTTGTCATTCCGTTTGAAACACATCGAAATATCCATTTCCGACCCTTTGCCGAAATCAAGGACAGTGAGTTGCGTTATCCCTGTTGACATCCTTGTTTAATTTGGCCCGCATCGGTCCAGTATTGGATATAGCTCCCATATAGACCGATCTCTCGATTTAAGTTCTTAGGCTCATGAGAGGCGCATTTACTATTCGATTTTGCTGAAATTTGGGAAAGTGAGTTTTTGTTAGGTCCCTCGACTTTTTCAATTTGGCCTAGATCGGTTCAAATTTGGATATAGCTGCCACCGATCCACCGATTTAGGGTCTTGGGCCCATAAAAGCCAAATTTATTATCCGATTTTGATGAAATTTGGGACAGTGAGTTGTGTTAGGCCCTTCCACATCCTTCATCAATTTGGCCCAGACCGGTCCAGATTTGGATATAGCTACCATATAGACCGATCTCTCGATTTAAGGTTTTGGGCCCATAAAAGGCGCATTTATTGACCGATGTCGCCGATCTCTCGATTTAAGGTTTTGGCCCCATAAAGGCGCATTTATTTTCCAATTTCACCGAAATTTGGGACAGTGAGTTGTGTTAGGCTCTTCTACATTTATCTGCAACATGGTCCAAATCGGTTCAGGTTTGGATATAGCAGCCATGTAGACCGATATCTCGATTTAAAGTCTTGGCCTAATAAAGGGTGCATTTATAATCCGATGTCAGTGAAATTTGACACAGTGACTTTTGTTAGGCTTTTCGGCATTAGTGTCGTATATGGTTCAGATCGGTTTATTTTTAGATATAACTACTAAAAAGATTAAAATTTTGTTTTGTTCCAAATCGACATATATTTCGATATAGCTGCTATGGGGCACAATGTATGCATTTTTTCACCGGATTTTGACGAAAGGTGGTTTACATATACACCCGAGGTGGTGGGTATCCAAAGTTCGGCCCGGCCAAACTTAACGCCTGTTTACTTGTTCTTATTTTCATCAACGATCTGTTGGGTCAAAAATCGAATCCGATCTACTCATTTGCGGATGACAGTAATCACTGTCATTCATACTCATTCGACCATAGGCCGAGTCTTCGAGAAATTGAGGACAAGAGGCGGGTTATGGATAATACACTCTGCCAGGATTTGCTGGCCACTACTGAGTGGGGTCGAATGAATCGAGTAGATTTTAATGCACGGAACACAAAGGATTCGCTGACCCATTACGATCATCCTTTTCTACAAGCGGTATAAATGTTGAGCAATCAGAAGCTCTTGATGTTTTGGGCATGAAAATACAAAGTGATGTCCGTTGGGCTAAACACGTGAAGCTTCCTTAAACGGTGTAAGAATTGCTTCCCTCCGTCTGATTTTCGTAACATCTACACCACTTTCATACAATGCATTATAGAGAGAATTCTTATTTCGCCCGAACCATTCGTATATGGAATCGACTTTCGGCTAATGTTTTTCCCACCCATTTTGACATCCAAAGATTTAAGACAAACATCAATAAGCACTACATCCTTTCCTTACGATTTCCAACAATTGTGCCTGATACGGTCAAAGTCAGTCTATAACCTGATAAAGCTCTCATGTAGTCCGGTCTTTCGATCATCCTTGTTCGGTTCCTAGAACATTAACTTTTGCTGGTTTGACAAAAGTTTGCTATATAGAATAAAATTATGACCTTCAACTAAATTTATTTTGTATAAATTTTAAGAAGAATTCATGGCGGTGGGCTCCTAAGATTCGGCCCGGCCGAACTTAGCACCCTTTTGCTTATTATATATAAGAATATCTGGACAGGGCACGCTCAGCTGCGCTTTTTTCACTCTCTTTTTCATTCTGAGCCCTTTACTAAGTTTGCCCCTGTGCCTTAGTGGAATGTTCATGGGCAAAATTTGCAATTTTTATACTGGCACGGTCAGGAAATAAGTCCTGTTTGGGGGGCTGGTACAGCTTTTCAAATATTTTGCCTCCATTGTGGATATCATATTGGTGCTGTACTTCCAAATACCTTTCATTTGAGCCTTATATTGCTATCGTCGTTAAATATGTCCGGTTTAGGAGTATTTTTGGGGGTGGGGTGGACCGCCATTTATCAGAATCGTGCTCTAGTCTCAAATACCTTTCTTTTGAGCCCCATATTGTCATTATTGGTTTATATTTCCATATGGCGGGCTTTGGAGGTAGCGCGGCTCCTCTAGATATCCCACCCCAAGTAAGGATACCAAATTTCTATTTTTGAGTTACTATAAACAAAATAAATTTCGCTTAAATCGCCTTACCCATCTGCGAGAAATAGAGTAAGGGGAGGGTCCGCCCATTAAAGTTTGGATGTTAGATCTAATTCACTCTCTTGGTTTTGGTGGTGGATTGGAGTAGGCAAACCCTTTGCCCCAAAAGTGGATATCAGATTCATATTCTACTTCCAAAAACCACATTTGAGCTTCATATTGCTATATTCGGTATATATGTGTGGTTTGGAGGGAGTTTATGAGATGAGGCGTCCCTGAAATACTTGGCCGTTAAACAGATATCAGATTTGAGTCCTTTTTCGCCATAATCAACAAATATGTAGGGGTATGTAAGATGGGGCGGCCACCCACGCACTTAGACCTGAAAAAATATCCGCATTGTGCTCTTCTCTCAAATTTCAATTATTTAAGCCCCAATTGCCATTGGTTTAAAGGGAGTTTATGGGGTGAGACAACCCCCCAGACACATGGCCTAAAAATTGGATATCAAATTGGTTTTATACTATCAAATACCTATTACTTATCACCATAGTAGGCAAACATGGTTTAGAAGGCGGACCCTGGGGTTCGATTTTGTTTTGAGCTCCATAAAGCATTTTGCAGATGGCTGCCAAGATATTCAGGGTTACGGGTCACGTTCAGATCCTCACTAATTAAGTTTGCTTATCTATATGTTCAAAATCCTATTTCAAAGCTACGGCCTGGGATACCATACTTTTAAAGATCCGCCGGTCCATCCCAATATGAGGGCAAAAAGTGTTCTCTACTACCAAAGACCTTTTATTGCTGTCCTATTCCATCCTGATCGGCCTTCATGTATTATTTTTAATTTCTTTTTCTTTTGAGTAGGATGGGGGAAGGGGAATTGCCCTCTGACACGTCCTTTCGTCAGAGAAAAATATATTCTCGGTCGTCCTACATGACAGGTTAGTGTTATTTTTATTGGGAGTAGGGGGTCGGTCCCCCCGACGCTAAGACCCAAAAGATAAATTATTTCACTCCTTCATTGTCGCGATCTATATGTCCTGCTGAACGGCAGGACGTGACCCAGATTCTTGGATCCTTATATCAACATTAGGCTCGAACTCTACTGTCACAGACATTTCTTTTAATTCCCATATAATTCCGATAGAACTACACGTCCCATTGAAGTGTATTTACTGGGTGGGCCAGTCCCAGACTCTGAAAAATGTATAAACCAGATTCGTAGTCAACTCCCAAAGAACTTTCATTTGATACCTATTTTGTGACGCTGGACATGTCAGTTTTGGCGTTTTTTAAGGTTGAGAAGACCCCATATACATCTTGGACCAAATTCTTATAACAGATGTATACAGAACTTCCAAATACCTTTCATTTGATACTCATATTGTCCTAATCGGTAAAAATGTCATATTAAGGGGTTTTGGAGGAGTGGGGAGGCGACTCATAAATTTTTATACCAGATTCTCACTCTACTTTTAAATACCTTTTATTTGATATCCAAATTGTCCCTATTGGTAAATATGCCCTGCTAGGGGGTCTTGGGGGCTGGGGAGGCCCCTCAGACACCGAGAAATAATTTGATTTGTACTCTACTTTTAAATACCTTTCATTCGATGCCCGTATTGTAACAGCTGTGAAAATATCCTGTTGGGGGGTGGTGGACCCCCCGAAAACTTAGGTTGAACTTTGTATGCCAAATTCGTATTCTATACTTAAATACCTTTCATTTAAAACCCATATTGTCGCAATCGGCAAACATGTCCGTTTGGATGGGTATTTGGGTGGGGCGTTCCCCCAGGTTATTGGACCCTGAAGTTGTATACCAATTTTGTGTTTCTGGGTTACTATAAGGCGGCGTACAAAGTCTTGCTTAAATCGGTACACCCATCTCTTGGATCTAGCGTTTTTGAAAACTAGGGTAAGGGGGAGGGTCCGCCGAATAAGAATTTTAATTTCACCTAAATTTGAAGCAGGTCTCAGTTGATAATTCAAATTCTTTCAGAGTTTATTTGGATTTATATCTATGATAATTTTTAGAAGTGGTATGAGAGAAGTATCCCCTGTTCCCTAATGGAATGTTCATGGGATATAAAGTTTTTACATTTTGTTTTGACTTTTTGGCGCAAGCTATACTAAAAATCTCCACACCTCATTTACAGACTTTCCAAGGCATACTACGCTCTCTATTTTGTGATTTTTCTTTTACTTGCCTTCCACCGTGCATCTTAAGTCAAGCGATGGGAAAAAATGCTGAGAAGAGTTTGCCGCTCCGTTGGACACTTTGTAGATGTGGTAATGACTAAAAAAAAAAACACTTGCATAAAGGAAATGAGAGCAAAGGAAATATAGATGACATTGCTAAGTGGAAGGAAGAGTTTGCAGGTTATTATGTCAATGGAAATTGTTGGAAATCTCCCATTGTAACTTTTGGTCGAAAGATGTTATCTTGTCACACGTTCTAGCCGTAATCGTGAAAGACATGAAAATATCTATTAAACTGCAACAAAAAAAAAGCTAAAAGTACGCAACTTAAAAACGAATGTGTGCGTATAATACACTCTTGGTCCATTAGCTGGCCAAAATGTAATTGTATGAAAGGTGATTTAAACAAAATTCTTTCTTAGGTTTTTGGAAATCAAAGTTGAAGATACTTTGCTTATGTATATTGTCAATGGTATTATAGATGGAACATTTAATGTAATCATAGTGGTATCCAAACTTCAGGACATTATGAAGAACGAGAAGTACAAGATCGGCAGCAAATCCTTTCTCCACCGCGATTTATTTCCATTACCGCCTCTTGCTTCTCTTCAATTCAGACTTCAATGAAACGGGTGGACCGAATCTTGGGAACCCTCCCCCATGGATTCTGCTAAAAATTTATACAAATTAAATTTAGTTAAAGGGCATAATTTTATTCTGCATACCAAACTTCTCTCAAAACCAGCAAAATTAAATCTTCTAGGAACCGAACAAGGATGATCGAGAGACCGGAGCTTTGTCGGGTTATAGACCAATTTGGACCGTACTTGGCACAGTTGTTGAAAGTTAAAACAGAACACCGCATGCAACGTTTCAGCCAAGGCCTAAGAAGTAGAAGGCTAAATCACGGAGATCATTCTTTAAAGATGTAGTCCGTAGATGGCGATCAAGAATACACATAATCGGTGTTGACTATTGCTTGATGTTATAAAGGTAATGGTAAAATTAATAAAGGGTCGTTTTTTAGCTATTATCTTTTGGGCAACACTGATTTAAACAGCTCAAGCATGTTTCGTGATATGTTTCACATTCAAACATCTTCAGTTTGGTCTATAATTTAACCATGAATTGTCTTACAAACGAATAATGCTTGCAAATGATTGAATTTTATTATCAAAATGAGTACTCTGTTAAGAAAGTTCATCGCGTGCTTCATCCATTTCATGACGAAGCTCATTTTTTGGCTCAAAGGGTACTTAAATAAGCAGAATTGTCAATTTTGGAGTGAAGATCAGCCAGAAGCATTGCAAGAGACACAGTTTGGAGCGGTTTATGGGCTGGTGGCATCATTGGACCGTACTTCTTCAAAGATGATGCGAATCGTAAGGTAGCTATGAATGGTGAGAAAAATTTTAAAGTAAATAGTCAATTAAATTGTAAAGGAGCGGAAGCAGGAGCGGAGCATGGAGCGAACAATTGTTGACGGAGTGGATCGGGAAACAAGTAAAGGCGTGCTAAGTTCGGCCGGGCCGAATCTAAGGAACCCACCACTATGGATTCTGCTAAAATATGGGAGCTAGCGCAGTTGTTGAGAGTGACAACAGAACACTATGTGCAAAATTTCGGCGAAATCGAAAAATAATCGCGGCTTGTAAGGGCTCAAAAATTCAAATTTGGAGATCGGTTTAAATGGGAGCTATGTCATGTTGTTGACCGATTCGAACCGTACTAAGTACAGTTGTAGGGAGACCTAACGGAATCCCATGTACAAAATTTCAGCCAAATCAGATGAAAATTGCAGCTTTCAGAGGCTCAAGAAATCAAATCGGGAGATCAGTTTATATGGCAGCTATATCAGGTTATAGACCGATTTCGACCGTACCCTTGTTGTGAGTCATAACAGAATACTATGGCAAAATTTTAGCCAAATCGGACGAAAATTGTGGCTTCCATGGGCTCAATACGTCAAATCGGGAAATCGGTTTATATGGACGCTATATCCAAATCTGAACCGATATGGCCCTTTTGCATTCCCCAGCGACATACATTAATATAAAGTATTTGTGTAAAATTTCGAGAAGCTGGCTATAAGCGTACGGACGGACATGGCTAGTTCGAATCAGAACGAGACGATCAAGAATATATATACTTTATGGGGTCCTAGATCAAAATTTGGAGGTGTTACTATCGGAATGGCTAGATTAGTATACCCCATCCTATGATGGTAGGTATAAAAATGGATAATGGATAAGAATTTCTATGCTATTAGAGCTATATCAAGTTATTCTTTAATGTGGCCCAGGTCGGTCCAGATTTGGATATAGCTGCCATATAGACCGATCTCTCGATATAAGCTTTTGGGCCCATAAAGGGTGCATTTATTGTCCGATTTCGCTGAAATTTAGGTCAGTGAGTTGTGTTAGGCTCTTCAACAACTTTCTGTATTTTGGCCCAGATTGGTCCAGATTTGGATATAGCTGTCATATAGACCGATCTCTCTATTTAAGGTTTTGGGCCCATAAAAGGCGCATTTATCGTCCGATTTCGCTCCAACTTAGGACAGTGAGTTGTGTTAGGCTCTTCAACAACTTTCTGTATTTTGGCCCAGATTGGTCCAAATTTGGATATAGCTGTCATATAGACCGATCTCTATATATAAGCTTTTGGGTCCATAAAAGGCGCATTTATTGTCCGATTTCCCTGAAATTTAGGACAGTGAGTTGTGTAGGACTCTTCAACAACTTTTTGTATTTTGGCCCAGATCGGTCCAGATTTGGATATAGCTGTCATATAGATCGATCTCTCTTTTTAAGGTTTTGGGCCCATAAAAGGCGCATTTAATGCCCGATTTCGCCGAAATTTGGGACAGTGAGTTATATTAGGGCTATTAGACATACCTCTTCAATTTGGCTCAGATCGGTCCAGATTAGGATATAGCTGCCATATATACCAATCTCTCGAGATAAGGTTTTAGGCCCATAAAAGGCGCATTTTTTGTCCGATTTCGCCGAAGTTTGGGACAGTGAGTTGTGTAAGCGCTCTTCCATAACTTTCATCATTTCGGTTCAGATGGGTTCAGATTTGGATATAGCTGACCGATCTCTCGATTTAAGGTTTTGGGCCCATAAAAGGCGAATTTATTGTCCGATTTCGCCGAAATTTAGGACAGTGAGCTGTATTAGCGCCTTCAACATCTTTCTTCAATTTGGCCCAGATCGGTTCAGATTGGAATATAGCTGCAATGTATACCGATTACTAGATTTAAAGTCTTGGCCCCATACAAGGCACATTTATTATCCGATTTCGCTCAAATTTGACACAATGACTTATGTAAGGCTTTTCGACATCCGTGTCGTATATGGTTCAGATGGGTCTATATTTGGATATGGCTACCATAAAGACCAATTAAAGCTTCTAGGAACCGAACCGGTATACATGGGAGCTATATCAGGTAATTGGCGGATTTTAGCCGTACTTAACACAGTTGTTGGAAGTCATAACAAAACACTACACGCGAAATTTCAACGAAATTGGACAAAAATTACATCTTCCAGGGGCTTAAGAAGTCAGATCGGGAAATCGGTTTATATGGGAGCTATATCTAAATCTGAACTGATATTGCCCAGTTGCAATCCCCAACGACCAACATCAATATTAAGTATTAGTGCAAATTTTCAAGCGGCTTGCTTTACGCGTTTGACCGCTATCGTGATTTCGACAGACGGACGGACGGACATGACTAGATCGAATCAGAATGTCGAGACGATTCAGAAAGATATACTTTATGGGGTCCCAGATCAATATTTCGAGGTATTATAAACTGAATAAATTAGTATACCCCCATCTTTTGGTGGTGGGTATAAAAAATAAGTTATCAAAACATAATAAATGGACAGTCATCTATGAAGTAAAATAAGAATCAATCAGAGATCAAAATTTGAAACGGATGGTTATGTCCGTTATTATATAAAAAGGAAATTGAATTTTAAGATAGCATCTTCATTTTAAAGTTTTAAATCTTTGGCTCACTTTCATTGCCTAAATCCTACGAATAAGGAAAAATCTTAAATGTTGGGCCAAATTTTTTTTCTGTGTAAGTTGTAGTATGAGACATTATGCTTAAGAATGGTGTTTTTAATCGAAAAATTATCTGATTACAGTTAGATTGTGTGGGCAGTCCGCTACAGACCCATTTAGCGTTAACAATTGCGACAGACCACAATCTCTGGTGGGAAGTGAACCTTCGAATCCGCACCAGTAATCCGAATACTTTACTTTACTTACTTTAATTGGCTATGACAGAATATTTGTTCCACTAGCAGAACGTAGAATAGCGTTCCAAGCGCCTCGATCTTCTGGGCTCATTCTAAAATCGCTGACACCAAGTTTCGAGGTGTCTCCCACCACTTGATCTTTCCATCGGGCTTTTGGTCTTCCCGGTTTGCGTGTACCACCGTGTTTGCCTTCAAAAGACTTCTTTGCTGGAGCTTATTTATCCTTTCTGTCGGTATAATACAGTTACTGAGATCGAAACAAACCTTAACTAAGTTATGTAGGGTGAGGTTTATGCTGGCAGCCTATTTTTTCAAAAGACCCACTTGCCGACAGGCCAGTTCTCTGGTAATCTGAGCACTCTACCAACTCGGCTAGCCAGGCGCCCTTATCTAATCACCCCAAAATTTGTTGTCTGATAAATCCATTTATTCTTTCGACCTTGGTAGAGAAATAAAATCTAAAAAAATATATTTGAAAAGTTTAAAAAGCTTTTAAAGCCACCATGGCATAGCATATGACTTGGTTTTATGTATCACAAAAAAACTGCTCCCCCAAACTACGCAACAAATCCGTTTTCTATCTACTACCAGCAGCATTACATTGCATAAAATGGGCGCATACCTCCAGGTTATCAACTATGTGCTAAAATTACGGAAGACAATATTTCGTAGAATCAGCAAAAATGGCAAGTATGTGACGCTTGCAAGTTATGCCACAAAATTGCCTTATTTACGCGTACTTTTGTTACTTGCATCTATTATGAATGTATTGGAGAAGCTCATCGCAACGAAGGGACCTAGGAAAAGTTTCACATTCACTTGAGTGTCTATGATAAAAACGATAGGCCACGCAGAGCGGCGGCGAGAGCCGTTGTCGTTGCCATCAGTACAACTTCCAACAGATGAACAGAATCATATGCATCATGGAAGTAGTGTAGTTGTCACAGCAAAAAAGTCTGTCATTACACAAAAACACATGCATTGGGAAAAGTACAGCTAATCTGCCATTACACAAAAACATATGCATTGGGAAAAGTACAGCTAATAGACAGGGTTGTAGAGCGTGGTTAATGTGGTAATTGTATCATAGAGGTGTTTTCGCAATAAATACGATTCAAATACAATATACCAAGGCACGGCCCTTGAAGCTATCACACCAAATATGGTTGAAAAAGACTTCTAGGCAAAGAAGAAACGCGTCCCATAGTGATTGGTGAGTTGCGATCTCTGTCTTTCCTTTTCCATTTGCACAGAAAATCCTCGATCATTGAGCTAGTCTCGAAACAGAAGCAGACAAAAAATGTGAAATTGAATGATCTTCGCCCTAACAGGCAAAAATCTTGAAAATGAAAACATTTTCTTATTTGATATATGTTCTTTGTTTTATCATTTTTCATATTTTAAGCTTTCTTTTCTTATCAACCCCTCGTTACAATCCTTTTAACCCATCGTCAAGGATATCCTGGGCGTTCAACAAGATTCATAAAGCCAAAAATATACAAATAAAAATTATGATGCGTAACGCATCTGTTTCGTATCGCAGTTTTAACATACGTGCAGAATGAAGTGAAGTTTATGTATTGAACAAATATGGCTTACGTAATGTTTCCTTTTTTTCCGGGAATATTGACACCCAATTCATAATATATGTATATTGTAAAATACTATTATGTAAATGTGTATATCTAAGGATGAATAAGCTTTCTTACAAATGTTAAAGAAGCGTTCTTGAAAGGGTATTCAGAGTTTTGATTTCAACATTTAAGTATCTTGTTTAGATTTAAGCCAGTTTGTTGCCACAAGATGGTTAAATAACTCATACATCATATGAAAAAGTATCTCTAGGTTTGGCTTTTAAGATGGTAATATTTCGATCATATTCCATGTCCCTTTCAATTTGAAGCATCGCAGATTTTGGGTAGTGGTCCGGAAGGAGCAATAGGGTATTTAATTTTTATACCCACCACCGAAGGATGGGGGTATATTCATTTTGTCATTCCGTTTGCAACACATCGAAATATCCATTTCCGACCCTATAAAGTATATATATTCTTGATCAGCGTAAAAATCTAAGACGATCTAGACATGTCCGTCCGTCTGTCCGTCTGTCCGTCTGTCTGTTGAAATCACGCTACAGCCTTTAAAAATTGAGATATTGAGCTGAAACTTTGCACAGATTCTTTTTTTGTCCATAAGCAGGTTAAGTTCGAAGATGGGCTATATCGGACTATATCTTGATATAGCCCCCATATAGACCGATCGGCCGATTTAGGGTCTTAGGCCCATAAAAGCCACATTTATTATCCGATTTTGCTGAAATTTGGGACAGTGAGTTGTGTTAGGTCCTTCGACATCCTCCGTCAATTTGGCCCAGATCGGTCTAGATTTGGATATAGCTGCCATATAGACCGATCCTCCGATTTGGGGTCTTAGGCCCATAAAAGCCACATTTATTATCCGATTTTGCTGAAATTTGGGACAGTGAGTTGTGTTATGCCATTCGACATCCTCCGTCAATATGGCTCAGATCGGTCCAGATTTGGATATAGCTGCCATATAGACCGATCCTCAAATTTATGGTCTTAAGCCCATAAAAGCCACATTTATTAGCCGATTTTGCTATGATTTGAGACAGTGAGTTGTGTTAGGCCCTACAACGTCTTTCGTCAATTTGGCTTAGATCGGTTCACATTTGGATATAGCTGCCATATAGACCGATCCTCCGATTTAGGGTTATATGCTCATAAAAGCTACATTTATTATCCGATTTTGCTGAAATTTCGGACAGTGCGTTGGCTTAGGCCCTCCGACGTCCTCTGTGAATTTGGCTCAGATCGGTCCAGTTTTGGATATAGCTGCCATATAGACCGATCCTCCGATTTGGGGTCTTAGGCCCATAAAACGCGCATTTATTGTCCGATGTCGCCGAAATTTGGGACAGTGAGTTAAGTTAAACCCCTTGACATACTTCTGCATTATCGCACTGATCGGTCCAGATTTGGATATAGCTGCCATATAGACCGATCTCTCGGTTTTAGGTTTTGGGGCCATAAAAAGCGCATTTATTGTCCGATGTTGCCGAAATTTGGGACAAAGAGTTAAGTTAAGCCCCTCCACATATTACTGCTATGGGACATAAGTTATGAGTTTTGCACCGGATTTTGACGAAAGGTGGTTTACATATATAGCCGAGGTGGTGGGTATCCAAAGTTCGGCCCGGCCGAACTTAACGCCTTTTTACTTGTTTGATATCGCAATGGGACGAACCCTCCCCCTTACTCTAAAAGTACCACCCAAAAATAAAAGTGGACGGATCGGGACAATATGGGGCTCAAATGAAAGGTATTCGGGAGTAGAATAAAAATTTGATATCAAAATTTGGGTCAAAGAATTTTGGGCGTCACCCCGACCCCAAAATCACCCAAAATAGGTTTATTGGAGGATAATGCCAATATGGGGCTCGAGTGAAAGGTATTCGGTAGTAGATTACGAATATGGCCGGGTAGGAGGTATAGGCTACATAATTTGTTGATATTGGAAGGAGGCGGACCTTCCCCCGTTACCCCAAAAACGCCATCCAAGTGAACCGATAGGGACAATATGAGTATCAAATGAAAGATATTGGAGAGTAGAATACGAATATGGTATAAAATTTGTATTCAAGTATCCAAGGGGTCGCCCAAACCCAAAAACTGCTCCAAACAACAGATATATTGGATGTACATATCAATATAGGACTCAAATTAGAGGAATTCGGGAGTAGAATAAGAATATGACATAAAAAATTAAGTCCAAGTAATTGATGGTTGCCCCATCCCCAATATGACCCCCAAATGGGAATATTACTCGATCATAGATTGATGCAACTCAAATGAAAGGCATTTTAGAGCAGATTCCGAATATGACATTTAACTTTGTGTCCAAGAATCTAGTTGGTGCCTAACCTCCCAAAATCACCTCGAATAGGTTATTTGACTCATGAAAACAATGAGGGATCAAGTGATATATATTTTTGAGTGAAGTGATATATATTTTAGGGTTTGACGCAGAACCCTTGTATAGACGCCCTCCACCAAACGGCGGGGTACACCAATCATGACAATATGGGTTTAAATTAAAGGTATAAGGTTGTGGACTGCGAATCTGATATCTTTATTCTTCTCATATATCTAGCGAGCAAAACAGTTGATCAATCATAATGATCCAACAGGACACTGTGTGATTAAACTAATCTGGGGACATAAATTAATGAGGGCCGCCATATCTCCCCAAATGGTAGGGGGAGTTGCAAACCTTAACGTCTAGGTGGCCGTCAATTTTAGCTCATTGATAAGTGGACTTTTTTCCTTGACAAGTGCAAACGACATGCTGTTGAATAACACTTTTTTGTTTAAACGTTTTACATGGTTTAATCATTAAGAATTGTAACTATAATAATAATCTGGAGATCGGTTTATATGGAATATCGTTGCTATACTTAAAGGTGCACCCATTTGGCCCATTCACAATCCCATCCGACCTTCATTTATAAGAATTATTCAAACAAAAATTTCATGCGTCTTGCTTTACTCCTTCTAAAGTTAGCGTGACTTTAAGAGACGGACGAACGGACGGACATGGCAAGACCGACGAAAAATTACTGACGTATAACCCCATACACATGAAGTATAACAAGTAAAAAGGCATTAAGTTCGGCCGGGCCGAACTTTGGATACCCACCACCTAGGGTATATATGTAAACCCCCTTTCGTCACAATCCGGTGAAAATTGGATAACTTATGCACCCAAATTCGGCACGGAAATTGAGTAGTCTAATAAATATATATTTAAAATTTCATCAAAATCGGGTAATAAATAAAACTTTTATGAGCTTCAGACCCTTAATTGGCATATCGGTCTATATGACAGCTAAATCTTAATACAGTCCGATCTTTGCCATATTGGGGTCAGATGGCGGTTGGTCTAAAACTACCTGCTGTTTCAAATTTCAGCGAAATCGGATAAAAACTAAAGCTTTTATGGGCTTCAGACCCTTTATCGGGAGATCGGTCTATATGGCAGCTATATCTAAATATAGTCCGATCTGAACCATATTTGAGACGGATGTCGGGAGACCTGAAACTATCCACTGTTTAAAATTTAAGCGAAATCGGATAATAAATAGGGTTTTTTTGCTTCAGACCTTTTATCGGGAGATCGGTCAATAGGGCAGTTATATCTAAATATAGTCCGATCTAAACCATATTTGGGTCCTATGTTAGGAGGCTTAAAACTACTCACTGTTTCAAATATCAGCGAAATCGGTTAAAGAATATAGCTTTTATGGGCTTCAGACCTTTTATCGGGAGATCGGTTTATATGGCAGCTATATCTAAATATAGTTCGATCTGAACCATACTTATGTCAGATGTCAGGAAGCTTTAAATAACTCATTGTTTAAAATTTCACCGAAATAAAATAAATAAAGCTTTTATGGGCTTCAGACCCTTTATCGGCAGATCGGTCTATGTGGCAGTTTTATCTAAATATATTCCGATCTGATCCATATTTGGGACAGATGTCGGGAGGCCTAAAAATACTCACTGTTTAAAATTTCAGTAAAATCGGTTGAAAAACGTTTTAATGTGCATTAGACCCTTTATCAGAAAATCGGTCTATATGACAGCTATATTTAAATGTGCTCCGATTTATCCTGTTCAAAAACTAACCGGCGTGCGTCAAAAGAATGGATCTTTGCCAAATTTCAGCTCGATATCTCTATTTTTGAAGGCTATAGAGTGATTACAACAGACGGACGGACAGACACACGGACATCGGACCCTCCCCCTTACCCGAAATTTTGTATGGTAACCCAAAACCAAGATTTGTATAAAATTTTGGAGTCAAATAACGTGGGGGAACGCCCCATCCCAAAACCCACCCGAACGAATATTTTTACCGATTGCGACAGTATGGGTGTCAGATGAAAGGTATTTAAGAGTAGAATACGAACTTGGCATACAAATTTCACACTTAGTGTCGGGGGGTCCTCCACCCCCACATCAGGACTATTTCACAGTTTTGGGCCATATGGGTATCAAATGAAAGGTATTTAAAAGTAGAGTACAAATATGACATAAAAAAAACCCACTCCATGGAAAAATGTGGGACTCAAATGAAAGTTATTTGAGACTTAAATAAGAAAATGGTATTAAAACTTGAGCCAAAATACCTAAGGGTGGCCCCAGGCCCAAAACCGCCCCATAAGTAGCGCACAAAGTTAAAAGTGGACCGATCGGAATCGGATCGGAATACGAATATGGTGTCCAAAATTGGATCCAAATAACTAGGGCGTCCCTCAAGAGTACCTCCCAAAAAGAAAAAGTAGGCCGATAGGGACAATATAGGACTCTAATGAAAGGTATTCGAAAGTAGGGTATGAAAATGAAATTTAAAATTGGATCCAAGTATCTGGGAAGTCGTCCCAGGCACAAAACCTCCCAAAATCAAAGTGGACCGTTCGTTACAATATGAGACTCTAATGAAAGGTATTCGGGAGTATAATACGAATCAAATCCAAGTACCTAGGTCGCCGCCTCAAGCCCAAAAACGCATCAAAATACCGACCAAAATCACAAGTGGACCGACCGGGAGCATACGGGTCTTCAATGAAGGGTATTCGAGAGAAGAGTAAGAATATGATTATCAAATATTAAAAATTGGATGTTATTACCAAGGGGACCGCCTCAAAACCAAAACCGTCCAAGTGGGCATATCAGACCATCATGAAAGGTCTATGTCAGTAGAGTTCGAATCTAACATTGATTTAGGGATTCAAGTTACTCAGTCAGTCCTGTCGTTCTGCCATCCTGCCGTTCAGCAGGACATGCAGATCACTACAATAAAGGCCTCAAATAAATTTTCTTTTGGGACTTAGCGTCGGGAGGACCGACCCTCTCCATCCAAAAAAAAAAAAAAAAAAAAACACCAAATTGTCATGTGAGACGACAGAGGATTTGAAAATAATATATGAAGGACGAGCAGGATATATATCAGGAATAGGATCTACAGGAGGACCTTCGGATCTTTAAAAATGTGATATCCCAAGTGGTAGCTTTGAAATATGATTTTGAATGTAGATAGCCAAGACTAAAAACAAATTAATTAGGGTGGGTCTGAACGAGACCCGTTGCCCTGAACATCTTGTTAGCCGCTTTCGAAATGCCTGACATTATAGCCACCTTCAAAATGTTTGACATTTTCAAAAACACCAAATCTCGGAGATTGGTAATGTAAATCGTTCGAAATTTTTTTGTACTCTCACAGGCACCAAAAACAAAACATGGTCTTAATTGTTGGTGTTGCGTGCCTCGGGGCCGCTTAAAACCCGCCAAATGGGTATAGATACCAATTGCGACAAAATGGGGCTCAAACGAAAAGTGCTTGCGAAAAAAAAAACGAATTTGATATCCACCCCAAAATACCTCCCTATTATAAAAAAGATATTTCGGGGGGAAAATGTTTGATTTTCGGGAAATTGATACTCATTTTTGGGACAAGGAAAAGGACCAAGTGTCTGGGTGGCCACCCCACCCCCGAAATACCCCCTACACCAGAAATATTTACCAATACGGTAATATTGGTCCCAAAAGAAAGGCATTTGAGAGAAGAGTAAACATTTGTCCAGGAATCGAGCAGGGTCAAACTTCTAACACATCAATAAGTGCGTTCCGATTTAAGTTTAAACTCAATGATGAGGGACCTTTTTTTATTGCCGAGTCAAAACGGCGTGCCGCAGTGCGACACCCTTTTGGCGAGAATTTTTTACATGGCCATGCCTGGCATGGTACCCCGTAAATGTCGCCAGCATTAGGAAGGGATAACCAACGCTTTAAACTTTGTCAGATGTTCTCGCCAGATTTCGAACGCAGGCGTGGCACGAATTCGATATCCACATTCAGGGCGACGTGTCCCCACCCTAAACCGATATCAGAGAGTTGACGATAGCGCAGAGCCGGCCCAGTTCGGATAGTATATGATAAAATAACATTAAACTCATTCAAAATTATTTGTCTTATTTTTACATTCTTCTCTAGAATCGAAAGCCAAACACCTATCATTTGCATTGTATATCCATTGGCTGAATGTAATACCCCTTGCAGCATTATGTTTGCCATTCATATGATCATATAAATTTGTTTGCCATATTTTGTTTTCTTTTGCTGTCATAACATGAAGCACATGTGTCGTATAGTGTAAGGTTTTGTTGTAGCTGTTATCTCACACTGACTTTTATTTAAGTTTTTATTTATTATTTGAAAAATGGTTACGCATTCATACAGCACAAATTTTTAATGGAGATTGTATTTATTTCGACCACACTTTAACAGGCTACAGAGCGGCACAAAAACGTTGAACGAATGTGAAAATTAGTGTAAATAATAAATTACAAATGCATTTGGAGTGTTATCAGGTGCCAAATTTATTTTAAATAAAATATGAACCACATACTATAGACAAAAAAAAAAACGAAACAGAGACTGCGTGTTTAAACCAAATTTGCAATGGTCAGAATATAAATTAGTGTTTTTTTTGAGTTTGCATAGTTTTTGTTTTTCCCAATAATCATGCAACAACAAAAATACAAATAACGCAATATGGAATGTTTATATATAAATAAATCCTCATTGGAGGAATAGCGGAAAAACACTATGCCATAGATTGGAAATCAAAACCTTGACATCAAGGTCCTGGAAAATATGAACAAGCTCAACATGTTATGAATTGTAATGAAGGCTCACATTTGGGCATTATATGAATCTTTTATATACTGACCTTTATTAGGAAATTTGGTTCTATTGCCAAGACGTTAGGAAGTTAAACAAGTAAAAAGGTATTAAGTTCGGTCGGGCCGAACTTTGGATACCCACCCCATCGGGTATATATGTTAACTCCCTTTCGTCACAATCCGGTGAATATTGGATAATTTAAGCACCCAAATTCGGCACGGACACTAAGTGGTCTAAGAAACATAAGTCACTGTACAATTTTTTTGAACAAAATATTTGTCTTTTTGGCATCTATATCCTAATATAAACCGATCTGAACCACACAGGACACGGATGTCGAAAAGCCTAGCATAAGTCACTGCGTCAAATTTCAACAACATCGAATTATAAATGTAGTTTTTATAGGGCCAAATCTTTAAATCGAGATTTTTTCTATAAGGCACCCTTAAAAAAATCTGGAACGGTGTGGACCAAATTAAACACGGATATAATAATCATCCTATTTTATTATAACTCCACTACAATATACGCTATACAACTAGCTTTATGGGCTTCAGGCCCTTTATCGACAGATCGGTCTATATAACAGCTATATTTAAATATAGTCCAATCTGAACCATATTTGAGTCAGATGTTATGTGGCCTAGTCATTGTTTTAAATTTCAGCGCAATCGGTTGAAAAATAAAGCTTTTATGGGCCTAAGACACTAAATCGGTCTATATGACAGCTATATCCAAATATGATCCGATATGGGCCATTTTCGCCATACCAATTTTGGCTGTATTTGGCACAGTTGTTGAAAGTCATTACAGAACACCACATAAAAAATTCCAGCCAAATGGGAAAAAATTTCGGCTTGTTAGGGCTCAAGAAGTCAAATCGGGAGATCGGTATATATGGTAGCTATATCATGCTCTTGACCGATTTGGATCGTACAGAGCGCAGAAGACATAAAAGAATAATACATGCAAAACTTCAGTTCACAGATAAAAATTTCGACTTCCAGTGGTCCAAGAAGTCAAATCGGAAGATCGGTTTATATGGGAGCTATATCAGATTATAGACCAATTTGGACCATACTTGGCGCACTTGTTGGAAGTCGTAGCTGAACTTTACATGCAAAATTTCCGCCAATTCGGACAAAAATTGCGGCTTCCAAGGGCTCAAGAAGTCAAATCTAATCTGAACCGATATGGCCCATTTAAAATCCCTACATCGAAATTAGGTATCTGTGCAAAATTTCAAGCGGCTAGCTTTACACGTTCGACCTCTATCGTAATTTCGACAGACGGAGGGACGGACGGACAAGGCTAGACCACTCAGAACGTCGAGACGATCAAAAATATATATACTTTATGGGGTCTTAGACGAATATTTCGAGGTGTTACAAACGGAATGAGTAGATTGGTACACCCCCATCCTATGGTGGTGGGTATAATAAGCTCTTCAGAAAGCTCTACGTACGACAGCGAAGTTGGCTACCGAAATTGGTGGAAGCGTAAATTCATCTTTCTAGCATGAGATACACACAGTGCCATCTGTCTCGTTGGGAGGACAGAATGTTGCACCTACTTAAACCACAAAGTACCCGCATGTTGGGCTGAACAAAAAATTGAACTTCAAATCGAACATTTTGGAAAGTGCTGGAAAGGTAACTATTGCCCTATTCACTTGCCAGTGAGTCATTGTCAGAAGTTCGGATTTTAAACAACTTACAACCAGTATATGGGTTGTACACCGCAGTATACCTATAATGCTATATGGTGTTGTAGTCTGGTGAACGGCGCTATAAAAGTGCATCTACTGTTCAATGCTCAGCCGGATCCAAGGTATGACTTGTTTGTGCATCACAGCCTTACTGAGCAGGAAGTTGTGAAATGGTTCAGACATAATGTCGTAACGAAAATTGGCTTAAATATCTTCTCAGAAAGCTTAGCAGCCATTAAATCTCTAGGGAACGTATAACTGAATTTAAAAACCAGCCTCGATTGTCGCAGTTCCCTCAATGCGATAGCTTAAAAGTTCAAAATTCACATGTTCTGGGTGCAGGGCCACAGAGACATCCCAAAGAATTATTGAGCTGAGAGACTAGGAATTACTTTACACATTCCAGGGGAACTTTAATCTGCAGGTATTCTTTTAGCGACATGTAAACTAAGTATTCAGGATTAGGCCTGAATGGCAACAAATGACAGATGGTCACAAAGTGCGGGTACTGAACACTCGAAAATTTTGCGGCCAAATCTAAATTTGAAGAGGTCTACCCTTTTGCTATCATTGGCTAGAACAAAAGTCTCAGTCATGTTGCTCGTCATGACAGGTTACGGTCTGAAAGAAAAACATGCCGATGGACTGAAGGTTTGCAACCATCAGTCCATCATTTAGAAAGGACATCTGAAAGGACAGAATCTGTGACGATGACGAAGAAGAGTAGACCATAGAACATCTGGTCTGTGTATGCTCCGGCAGGCAGTAGGTCTTTTACTTTAGGTTATAATTTCTTGTCTGAATTAGCGGATGTTAACAATGGCCAGTTGATGGGCAGCGATGTGGATGGTACAACAATAGGAATTAGAAGGCATCTTCTTTCTCCTGCTCCTGTAGTATCCTAATGGACGAAAACTTCTTAGTGAGTCTGATGGCAGACTGCCTCTTAAACCTAACCTAACCCAACCTAACCCAGCGGATATAAAAATGTGCGAGTAGATGGAACTATAGGACCAATAGGAACTAGAAGTAATTTTCTTCCCTTGTTCCTTGCGGTGTCAGAATGAACGAAAACATCAACGTGTGTCTGATGGCAGACTGCCACTGAAGCCTAACCTAACCTAATCTAGCGGAAATAAGAAATCACTAGAAGATGGAACTATCGGAACAATAGAAACTAGAAGTTATTTTTCTTCTCCTGTTCCTGCGGTATCAGAATGAACGAAAACCTCAACGTGTGTCTGATGGGAGACTGCCACTGAAACCTAACCTAACCTACTATTACAATTGGTTAAGGTACAAGAGGTCTCATCTTCGCTTCCTCTGTGCGTTACAAACCAATGCACTTGTCTTATGAAACCCTTAACCAAAATAGCGAGGCAGAGTATAAAAACAAAATAAATAATACAAACTGACCCCCAACCCAACTGAAATCAAGTTCTGGCCACAATCTAGTTAGACCTATTGAATGAAAACCCAAAAAAAAAAAAACAGAAAAAAAGAAAAAAAGAGTTTATAAAAACAACCGAAATATTAAATAAGACAACAAGCAAAATGACGAGGCATATCCTCCCAGTCATGATGATGCCAATGAAGGTGCCCATAGCGAGGATGATGATGTGGCTGTTTGATAAAGCCAAAGTAAGCAAACCGAAATACAAGAAAAACAATCGCCAAATGCCTCGTTTTGTTGTTTTACATCTACTGCACATAGCCATGGCCATGATGATAATCATGGCTATCACAACGATGATGATGATGATGATGATGAGGATGACACCACACAAAATAAAAATGGACGGAAGTGTTATGGAGACACAGAGGCCAAGTTACAATAAACCAACAAAAAATCGCACAGCCAAAATCGGTAAAACAACTAAAGCTGTACCAACACAACACTCGAATTGTGTTCATAAATTCAAGTACCATGGAATGAAAATCGAGGGATACCAATGGAAAATTGCAAAGCAACAGAAGAGGCAAAAATCATGA
The DNA here is from genome assembly GCF_963082655.1 of Stomoxys calcitrans. Taxonomy (NCBI): domain Eukaryota; kingdom Metazoa; phylum Arthropoda; class Insecta; order Diptera; family Muscidae; genus Stomoxys; species Stomoxys calcitrans. The sequence goes on along the minus strand of NC_081555.1, from coordinate 109,272,618 downwards.
TTAACCAGAAAACCCAGAAACAGCAAACCACCCACTGGCCGTGGTTGAAGGCAAAACGGATATAAATGCCTTAAAATTCCTAATGGGGTATAGGATTAGCCCATCACTTACAAATTTTTTGAAAAAATCCTAAGGCGCCAAAAATCCTATAGATGTCAATAACTCACCGTGTTATATTGAGCTTCGTAGGCACTCAGTATTTAAGCAAGATCCAATGCCATCCGGCCTCTCCTGTCTCCCTTGTGATAAAGGGCTTATCTAAAACGTATGATATTGAGGACCTTTGGCAGTTTCTAGGAGACTATGGGCCTAAATTAGACGTTTTAAAGATACTTAAGTAGGAAGGGGATCGCTGGATCCTCCAGTTGGGAAATGGGTCTGATGTCAGCGGTTTTAAGAAACTGCAGTATATGCTGCATTGTCGGTTTTATATTAAGAGACATAAGTCAGGTGGCCTGACAAATGCAAATTGCAAATTTTGCCCATGAACATTCCACCAAAGAACAGGGGCAAACTTCCCAGATATCAATGAGTGCAGTCCGATTCAAGTTTAAGCTCAATGATAAGGGGCCTCCCTTTTATAGCAGAGTCCGAATGGCATTAGGAGAAGAAAACCACCCCTGAAAAAATATTTTTTTTTTTCTGATGGTCTCGCCAAGATACGAACCCAGGCGTTCAGCGTCATAGGTGGACATGCTAACCTCTGCGCTAGGTGGCCTGACACAATGCCGGAATGGCCAGCGGTTTGGGCACATATTCGCGAAAGTTCACATGGGCCCCATAATTGCGGCATTCCTGAGAAGGATCTGAATACGGAGGAGGTGATTACTGAATCGTCAAGAGGTCGAATTGTTAAGACCATCAGCATCCCAGTCCATTGCGTCAACTATAAGGCTGATGGACATGTGGCCAGTTTCAGGGATTGCCGAAAGCGGATGAAACAACTTCGAAAGAGAACCGCCAGGAGAGTGCCTGGACGTATGACGACAAATATGACTATCCCCCTTCCTCCCATTGATGGCGGCCTGGGTATCCCGCCAGCCCGATATACCCTTCATTGGCTGGTGTTCTATATTGTCCTTGTGGCGTCATCATCCGCCTTAGGCCCAGTGCATGCCGAAGTATCTTCCTCTCAAATATTCTTATCCGTTCCATCTGGTTCGATGAGATAGAGCTCCTTACCGGAAATGAGTATGTCATCGTTGGCCTGACCACCTGTTTGTAAATGGAGAGCTTTACCTTCCTGCTCAATCCGCCTGTCGTCCTCATCATCCCAGCGTATTCATGAAAGGCGTTCTTACCTTTATCTAATAGCTGGTCAACCTGTCGGGGTAACCTCACCTCCAATTTTTATGCTAGGGATAAAGGACCTAGCATTCTTATATAGATTTCATTTCTACCCTCGAAACACCATAGTCCTGCATTTAGGAACATTTAAGCATAATCGCCATGTAGTGAAGTATCGCATAAGGACCTCAAGATACTCCTCAAGATTTCGGGCGGCCCTCTTTGCCCTAGGATGAATAGATGCCACCAAAATGTCATCCGCATAAACAAGGAGCAGTTCCCCGGCTGCCGGCTCCGGTCGATCGGCCAAAAAAGATTATAAAGTACCGGCTCAAGGACAGAACCCTGCGGGACCCCTGCCCTGACATCCTTCAATGCTGATTTGAAACCAGCCACTATCACCCTGAATGACCTATCCTTGAGGTAGGCTTCCAGAATGCCGAAGTCGATGATGTAGTCATCAAAGCCATAATTCCTCATCTTATGCTTCAGGCCCTCCTGCCAGACAGTGTCAAAGGCCCTCGCAAAGTCCAGACAGGTCGCTATTGTGACACTTCGATTATTGAATCCCTCTGTGACCCTATTCGTCAGAGCCATTAGCGCATGTGTCGTAGAGGTCGACCGCCTAAATCCAAACTGGAATTTTCGTAGTATATGGGACTCTGCGATGTGGTCATTCATGGTCTGAAGAATTAGAATCTTAAGCAGTTTGGACACTAACGACTGGGTAGATATGGGCACGTAACTAGCAGGTGAAGTAGGATCCTTGCCTGGCTTCAATATCGGAACCACTTTCGTGACCCGTGGAGAACAAATGAATGCTTCAGCAGCTACAACCCCAGCAGCTCACTCTGGGGTCTTTGATAGAGCACTATATCACTTCGATGGCGAGTGTACGCGTCTCCTTGGCGGTGATTTGATGACTTGTATCAGAAAGATTGGGACATATGCTGACACGTATCGGCAACTGAAGAACGATGATGAGAGGACCCGTGCGCCCTATGGGCTATTGTTGTCAATGCGCCTTGAAGCCCGGATTTAGAACTATCTTTATAAATGTAAATTAAATAGTGTTTCGTCACTAGAGACACTATCTCAAGATGTGTATGGATCGGCACAGACCGCATGTTTTGATGATGGCCGAACATGGACTTTCAGATAGACATGTGTTTAAGATTGATGGCTACAATTGCTTTAGGCGGGATAAGACTAATGGCATGAGGGGCGGAGGTAGTGCGATTTCGGTGAGATCAAATATGGTGGCTGAGAAGTGTAAATGCAACCTGGATGGAATTGAGTGTACGATCGTCGGGGTAAAGGTTTCCGGAGGACATATGGGTTTTGTCTCTCTGTACAATACACCGACTGACGTCTTGCCTACTGGGGCATTGGATCGGCTTACGGACTATATAGGCCCTGCCGAGGCTGTGATAGGCGGTGACCTGAATGCTAATATCGTTTTCCACTGGGGTGGAAACGATATGAATTGGAACGGCGCATACTTCACAAGTGGTTAAGGATGACACCCACTATTTCACTCCTAAGGACTGGCGGGCCTTCGATGAGCACTGCATAGACAAGGTCATTTATCGTCGTGTTCACGAGGACGAGAAGAATATGACTTGTGAACTCGGTTAGGGACAACAGGGGCCTTAAGACGCTTGATTTGGAATTCGGACCATAGAGCTGTTCTTTTGGAGACCCCTGATGTTGATGTTGGGGAGTGCCTACCAAAGAAGATTTTTGATTTCCGGAGTTTAAGGGTCCGAGTCCTGCATGATACGTTATCCGAGGACCTCAGTTTGTATGAGATGCCTACTACATGGAATGTCACAACGGATGAGGTTGATAGGGCAATTGAAGGGATGGCTATAGCTATCTCTGGGGCGATAAATAGTGCCATGAGGAAGATGAGGCCATTCAAGGGGACCTTAAGAGACCTCCCTGAGGACATTGTAGACTTCATTAATGAAAAGAAGACCCTAAGAAGGAGAAGGTATAGAATGATAGACTAGCAGGAATCTTTGATCCTCGGGGCTATTATAAGGAACCAAGGATATATAATTGCTCAATGATTTGCTCGCTTTGAGGAGGACAACTACATTCGGATGTTGGAGAATATACGATCAGACAATGAGATGTTTAGGAAACTCAAGGACATTAGTAGTGCAAGAAGGAGGAACAATATCGAGAATTTAATTGAAGAAAACGGTAGTCCGGTCACAACTGCCGAGGGAAAGGCAAATATTATAACGGACTAGGTTGTGAAGGCCCAAAGTGCGAACTGGATTCCTGAATTTAGAGAAGCAAATATGCCCCTAAAATGGACCTCAACGGGGAAAATATGGCTGATGCATCGGTTACCACAGAGAGTTATTGCCAGGAAACGCCATGTCCTCGCATCTGCCATCCTTTCCAGAGTTCTTCTTACCCGTTCATTCTCTGGAGGATAGCTCCAATATCCACTGGCTTAATAAGTCGGAATGAACCCTATGTGGTAACCGATGTAACAGCCGTATTTTCCCCGTTGAAGTTCATTTTACATAGTTGCTTATTCCAAATTCAGGAAGGCGGTTCCGATATTGAAGCCTGGCAAGGATCCTACCTCACCTGCTAGTTATAGGCCCATATCTCCCCTGTCGTCAGTGTCCAAACTGCTTGAGATTCTTATTCTTCAGACCATGAAGGACCACATCTACTAGTCCCATATACTGCGGGAATTCCAGTTTGGATTTAAGCGGTCGACCTCTACGACACATGCGCTAATGGTCCTAACGAATAGGGTTACAGAGGGATTCAACAATCGCAGTGTCACAATAACGGCGAGTCTGCACTTTGCGAGGGCCTTTGACACTGTCTGGAGGGCTTGGTGCATAAAATGATGAGTTATGGCTTTGATGACTACATCATCGACATTTTGGAAAACTACCTCAAGGAGAGGTCATTCAGGGTGATAGTGGCTGGTTACAGATCAGCCTTGAAGGATGTTGGGGCAGGGGTATCGCAGGGATCTGTCCTTGGGCCGGTCCTTAGGTTAGGTTGAAAAGAGGGTGCAGATAATAATCCGCCCCATGCCACTATGGGCATACACCTAAGTCAGTAATCGGCTTTATAATCTCTTTTTGGCAGATTTACCGGAGCCGACTGCAGGGGAACTGCTCCTTGTTTATGCGCATGACATTTTGATGGCGTCTACTCATCCTAGGGCAAAGAGGGCCGCCCGAAATCTTGAGGAGTATCTTGAGGTTATTATATGATACCGCACTGAATGGTGATTATGTTTAAAAGTTCCTAATTGCAGGACTATGGTGTTTCGAGAGAAGAAATTAAATCTATATAAGAATGGTAGGTCCTATGTCCCTAGCATCAAAGTTAGAGGTGAAGTCATCACCAACTATTGGTCCTTAAAATATTTGGGCGTTGTTTTCAGGAGGACATGGCCTTCACCGGACATGTTGTCCTGCTGTTAGATAAGGGTAAGAACGCGTTTCATGCATACGCTGGGATGATGTGGAAGACAGGCGGATTGAGCAGGTGGTCAGGCCAAACAGGTGGTCAGGCCAACGACGACATACTCATTTCCGGTATGGAGCTCTATTTCATCGAACCAGATGGAACGGATAAGAATATTTGAGAGGAAGATACTTCGGCATGCACTGGGCCTAATGGGGGTTGATGACGCCACAAGGACAATATAGAACGCCAGCCAACAGGAAGGTATATCAGGCTGCAGGAATACCCAGGATTGACACGTTCTTGGTCGACATGGCGGTCAGACATGTAGGTGGATATGCCGCACACCCGAATGGAATGGTTCGCGACTCCCTTCCAACACGTCAGCGTTTCGATAGCCTGAGGGCTGCCGGAGGGGTCCAACCTCCCACATGCCTTCTGCATATGGTTGAGGATGGTATGATATTCGACCCTGATGGTCGTCTTATGAATTATCATGGTATATAGTTTTCCGGGGAATTTTATCTTATCTACACAGTGTGTGACCTTCTTCAGTCTTGAATATTTATCGCATTTAAAATTGAATATAAGCGAATTTCTGTAACAAAATTGCAAAACTTTTGTCAAAAACCCGAACATATACCTCTGTAGATTCTGTAGAGAACCTCATATCCTGCGGTGATCCCTATACAAGCCAAGTCTGTGGATTTTCTTTCTCCAGTTCTTCACCATTCACCTTTCTACAGTGGCCAACCATATCATTTCCCATTGTATACCCCTCTATGCGGGACAACAATTTAAAATAATAAAAATTGCTTTGTATTGTGAGTACTTTTTTTTCTCCATTTTCTCCTTAAAGACGAGTTTAATAAGAGGTCATAAATGCTACTGCTATTAGGAAAAATAATAATAACTCCAAGACATCAATGGCCGATTACTTGACTGACTTGGCGGCATGTGGGATAAAGGAGAAATGTCTGTTGCTGCTGATGCAACACCATTCGCAGAAACTTTTATATGTGTGTCTGCTTTCAAGTTGAAAGTTGATGCATTTGGAATGTTTGTAAATCTCTCGCTCTGTCTGTAAGTGCATGATGGCTAAGTGTTCGAAAGCAAAAGTGATGACGGCATTTTCACAGACATACTCCGAGGGAGGTACATCACGATTCGAATATCATGTTATGCCACTTTCGTTATTGTTGTGACTGTGGCAGTAATGCATTAATGTGGAATCTTCCCATAATTGTTCGTTTCAACAAGAAAACAAGTCAATGCAGGGGAAACAAACAAAATATGCAACTGAAGATTTTTTTTTTAAAAAATGTAATAACCAAACTGCATATGGGTACCAAGAGTTACAAAACGTTTTAATTGATGAGAAAATTCTCACTTACGAGAGTCTTGAAGCAGAGCTTGAAATGAAAAAATGGGGGATTGAAAATGTGTTTCGCAATAAAATGGTTTCCAAATGTATTTACAGTTAAACCAAGACAGGTATATGAGTGAAGAGTATGTCGATATAAAAAAAGCAAAGAACAAGACATTATTCGGGTTCAATATTTTAATACCCATCATCATAAATAGGATGGGGGGAAACACCTCATTTGTAAGACCTCGAAATGTTGATCTGCTTCCCCATAAACAATAGATATTCTTGATCAACTTCACATGCGACATCGATTCATGGTAATCCGTCCGTCCTTCTGCGTCATCCTAGCATCCGAAGGCGTAGGTTGGGTTAGGTTAGGTGGAAAAGAGGCTGCGGATATTAATCCGCACCATGCCACTATGAACATACACTCAAGCGAGTAATCGGCTTGTTGTGCTCTCTTAATACTAAAAAAAATAAACTCCAAAAAGAAAATCTAAGTTAGGAAGTCCGCCATACTGTCAAAATCCTTAATTGTTTTCCATGTCACGCCCCTAAGTTGGTTCATGTCTGGTATTGTGTCCCCACCTACGTGTCACTATCTGAAAGCCAAGTAATGACATAGGAAATGCTCCAATCCGAAGGCGTAAAGGTAGCTGCTCAAAATTTTGCACAGATACTTCTTTTTGAGGTGGATTGTTGTTGTCGAAGCGTTGCGTTGTTTTCTATCATGAAGTGCGTCCAAAGGGCTCTGGGTCTGAGTCGAGAGGGTTTGGCTGGGAAGTTAAATGGGTGACGTGTGGTCCCAGGACACAAATCCTGCACGTTAACATCAATCTTTGCTTTATTGTAGTTGAGGCGGCTGCATCTGTGGGATCGTAATTGAGCCCGAACTACCTTGGATTGCTGGGGGAGATCAATTTCTTCAGGTGTAATGGGAGGCGGTCAATTTCCAAGAATCACATTCGGCAGGTAGCCATTCATTTCATCTGCTACGTTGTTTGAATGTTGTTAAGACCCGTTGGATATGCCGCTTGATCCAGAGGTTCCCTCTTATAGCTCTAAACCTCACTCTTCACAATATGTTATAATAAGATCTATGCTAATGGGAGGCCACCGTAGCGCAGAGGTTTGCATGTCCGCCTAAGATCCTGAACGCCTTGGTTCAAATCCTGACGAGACCATTATAAAATGTTCAGCGGTGGTTATTTCCTACATGTAAAAACTTCTCCCCAAAGAGGTGTCGCACTGCGGCACGCCGTTCGGATTCGGCTATAAAAAGGAGGCTCCTTATCATTGAGCTTAAACTTGAATCGGACCGCACTCATTGATATGTGAGAAGTTTGCCGCTGTTCCTTAATGGTATGTTCATGGGCAAATTTGCACTAGCATTGCATGCTAGAAAAGCGGTTATACCATTACCATACCATTGTACAATATTTAGAAATTGAAAAAGATAGTCGAGAGTTTGTCTATATGGGAGTTTTATTTTCTATATAAAGAAAGTATTTATCAAAATTTCGAGCGGCTAGACATTTCCAAAAACAGTTTCCAATTCATTTATATAATGATTGAATGAACTTACTGCCTAGACCATTAACACTTTCCTTTTTATACCCTCCACCATAGGATGGGGGTATACTAAATTCGTCATTCTGTTTGGAACTGCTCGAAATATTAGTCTGAGACCCATAAAGTATATATATTCTTGATCGTCGCGACATTTTATGTCAATCTAGCCATGTCCATGCCATGTCTAGCACGCTAACTTTCGAAGAAGTAATGCTAGCCGCTTGAAATTTTGCACAAATACTTCTTATTAGTGTAGGTCGGTTGGCATTGTAAATGGGTCATATCGGTCCATGTTTTGACATAGCTGCCATATAAACCGATCTTGGGTCTTGAATTCTTGAGGCTCTAGAGTGCGCAATTCTTATCCGATTGGAATGATATTTTGCACGAAGTGTTCTGTTATGATATCCAATAACTGTGCCAAGTATGGTTCAAATCGGTTCATAACCGGATATAGCTGCCATATAAACCGATCTTGGGTCTTGACTTCTTGAGCCTCTAGAGTGCGCAATTCTTATCCGATTTGATTGAATTTTAGCACGAAGTATTTTGTTGTGATATCCAACAACTGTGCCAAGTATGGTTCGAATTGGTCTACAACCTGATATAGCTGCCATATAAACCGATCTTGGGTCTTGACTCCTTGAGCCTCTAGAGGGCGCAATTCTTATCCGATTTAAATGAATTTTTGCACGAAGTATTTTGTTATGATATCCAACAACTGTGCTAAGTATGGTTCAAATCGGTTCATAACCCGATATAGCTGTCATATAAACCGATCTTGCGTCTTGACTTCTTGAGCCTCTAGAGGGCACAATTCTTATCCGATTTGAATGAATTTTTGCTTCAACCATTTTGTTATGATATTCAACAACTATGCTAAGTATGGTTCAAATCGGTTCATAACCCGATTTAGCTGTCATATAAACCGATCTTGGGTCTTGATTTCTTGAGCCTCTAGAGGGCGCAATTCTTATCCGATTTGGCTGAAATTTTGCATGACGTATTTTATTCTTATTTTCAATAACTGGGCCAAATAAGGTTCAAATCGGTTCATAACCTGATATAGCTGCCATATAAACCGATCTGGGATCTTGACTTCTTGAGCCTCTAGAGGTCGCAATTATTATCCGATTTGCCTGAAATTTTGTACGACGAATCCTCTCTTGACCATCAACATGTTTATTATGGTCGGAATCGGTCTATAGCCCGATACAGCTCCCACATAAATCGATCTCTCTATTTTACTTCTTGAGCCTCCAAAGGGCGCAATTCTTATTCGAATTGGCTGACATTTTACACACGTCTCCAACATATAACTCAATTGTGGTCTAAACCGGATCATATCTTGATATCGCTCTAATAGCAGAGCAAATCTTTTCTTATATCATTTTTTGCCTAAGAAGAGATGCCGGGAAGAGAATTCGACAAATGCGATCCATGGTGGAGGGTATATAAGATTCGGCCGGCCGAACTTAGCACGCTTTTACTTGTTTTTTAACTGAAAATGACAAGTATTTCAATTGCGATCGCAACCAATTAAAAAAAAAACAGCAAGGAAAGGCAAAAGTCTGGCTATATAATACCCTACACCGCCTAGTGTACATAGTTCTTTTAATATATAGAACTTATCTCCAAATCTAATCATACTTCAATTTGAATATCTATTGAAATATCAAATAGAATACTTTAAGATTTTCTTACGATAGGACAAAAATTTGGATTTCCACATGCCTAAAGGGCCATATCGGATTAAAGATTATATGGGAATTATATCTAAACCTGTGACCAATTTTGATGAAATTTTGCACACAAACTGGGACGTCATATAGAATATCTCAAGCCCAGCATATTTAGAGATGTATTTGGTCACTTGGCTTTTACTGCCTTTAAAGTCCATATCGGATGAAAGGTCTAAATCTAAACCGATTTTTATGAAATTTTGCACACCTTTTAAAGTGTCAAATAAACAATCGCATGTAAAATCTTGTAAAGATCGGACCAAAATTGTGGCTTGTATAGCCTTAAAAAACCACATCGGATGAGAGATATATATGGGAGCTATTTTTGTAAAATAAAGAACATAGACTCTGCCTCTCCCCAATGTCTGTCAATCGTAAATTTTAAAAAATTTACACAGGCCTGATAAGGCCAACAAAAAAAAAAAAAAAGAAACAAAAGACATCTTCAACCACATATTGACGCCTTAGAGCACATGGTGGTGATTAAGTGTTTAATGCGCATGAGCAACTGAATGGTCACATAGTAAGCAACAGACAGGCCTTCATGTGCAGAGAGAAATAAAACCAAACTGGTTTTGGTGGAGTATTTTTAAAACACAGTCAGACAGCAAGAGCAGAGAGAAATATTTCTTGGGTATTTTGGGTGGCAATAATAAAAATGCCTTGCGCAGCCGCTACGATCATAATAATGAAGTTGATAATGAAGCAAATGAAAGTGAAATTATATGTTGGCCAAGAGAGAAGAGAACAGAGAAACAGAATGAGAGATAAATACCGAGAGTGAGAAGAGAATACAAATTTAACCCAAAGACAAGAGTTCCGTAAACCAACATAAAAATGTTGTGTAAGGTTATTGCTAACCTGCCTCACAAACATAGGTGGATTTTTGGTGGTAAGTTTGTGTTAAATAGTTGAGTGGTGAATTTATTTCTATACCACCTTCACCTTATTCACCTTCAGTTGAGTGAGGTATAGGTATAGATGTAGTTGCGCATGCACAGTTTATTACCATGAATTGTAAATTTGCATGCGGGCAGACACAAACAGGTTGGTTGGTAACTTGGCTGACTTTCTTGGCAACACTCTCACTTTTTTTTTCTCTGGGCCATGAGTACCTACAACTACACATTGGTGGGATGGATAGATGGATGGTCGGTTGGTTGGGTGTTTACGGTAGGCCAGATCATGGCTTAACGGCAATTTTGTTGTTGGCTTCTTCTTCGAGAGGAAAATTGTGTTTGCTAAAGTCATTGTCATGGTGTTCAAAACTTATTAATGCCACACAAAAACACTTTCAGTTTTATTTGCATTATTTCATAAAAGCCAAACAAAAACACTCTCCCCGCTTTGGCAGCGAGCGAATGTTAATGGAGATCTCTTTGCTTGACTTTAACCCAATGCATGGGCTAAAAGACGAAAATTTCAGCAATGGCCTGTCTCGCTGACTTTACCCATCTGTCTATCTGTCTGTCTGTCTGTATGTCGGTTTGTCTTGGGCATGCATGTGATCTTCCGTTTTACAACAGCCATACAGAGACTAGTGACTCGCTGGTTTAAGGGGTTATATTAGTAACCGTTAGCATCTGGGAGGCAACATTTAATATTCAAAAGCGGCAAGTGACGGTCGTACGTAAGGCCGTCTTTAACAAAAAAGTCGCGAACGGGCTTTTTTTGATATATAATAATTTATTTATTTATTAAAAAAAAAAAACAAAAATATTTATTGAACGTTGAAAACGGTTTAATATCAAATTTTCAAGAACAAAAAAAAAAAATTAAACGACAGCTGAAAAAGAATAAATACTTTGTATATCCGCTTCCGCTTGTGCTTGAAATTCGTTTTCTTTCTTCTAACTGAAACGGAAGTTTGTGTTTGGCCCCGAGTAAAATACATCACAGCAACGTCAACTACAACATCCTGGTCTCCGACAGACTGCATATAACAAGCTTTAAATCACCCACCTTCTCCAACCCCCCAGAGAAGGCTCAAAGGATTAACAGTGTTTTTGTGTGGATTTATATTCTGTTGTGATTTCTTCTCTTTGAATGGTATGCAAAGTCTAAATGGAAAAAATTTTAATATCTTTTACGAATATCCCAAAAACAAACTGCAAAAAATATGAAAAATAGAAAATCTATTCAAATATGACTATGTGTGTGTGTGTGTGGCAGAGTGGCTGAGTGTTTGAATGTGTGGGAATGTGTCAGAGTGTGAAAAATAGGATTATGCTTTATGTGTCACATCAAAATAATGAATGACAAAAACTAGAAGTTCTTAATACAATTTTCCTAAGGATTTTAAATTCTATGCAAGAAAAAAGTGCAAAAGGCCAGAAACAAAGCCAACTATTTTGTTTCATATTTGTTTTGCCAAACTATTATATATCTCTGGATTAAAATCTTTAAAAAATATGTTTATAAACGTCTTGCGTTTGTATTATGGAGATTTATAATCTCTAAACATAACTGAGATTATAAGCTTAATTGCTTTAAATGTTTTTGCAAACCAAATGAAAGCAAAGTGAACAGTTTACTTTATCAAAGGAAAATATACCCAGAAATATCAAAACACAATTTATGACTTTTAAAATTATAAATAAAAATTTCTAAAGCAAATTAAGGACTGAAAGTAGCATGGCTGCATAAAACATAAGGAAATATAAATTGCCAAAAATTGTAGGTTAAATGCGACAATATTACTTGAGGAAACAATATTCAGTTTTCCATTTAATGTCAGAAGCCATCAAATGAGAGGGTAAATGCCTTTAAGGATAATAGTATTTGAAAATATTATAACTTTCTAGATTTTGAAAGCCTTACTTAAGTCAAGAATTAAAAAAAAGGATTCTGCGTTTTTGTTATACCTAAACACAAGTAAAGCTCAGTCATAAGGATGTCTGCCCTTTCCACTTTTAAATAATGGCCACGTATGCGAGGTATGCAATTTTGCCCATGAACATTCCAATAACGAAGAGGGGCAAACTTCTCACATATCAATGAATGCAGTCCTACTCAAGTTCAAATTCAATAATAAGGGACCTCCTTTTTTTAGCCGAGTCCGAAGGGCGTGACGCAGTGCGACACCTCTTTGGAGTTAAGTTTTTACATGGCAAAGCATTAGGAGTGGAAAACCACCGCTGCAATTTTTTTGCCACCAGCGTCATAGGCTGACATGCTAACCTCTGCGCTACGGTGGCCTTTGCGAGGTATGTATTCATGGAAAACTTATGTGTCAACAAAAAGGGGTTCCCTCGCGGCATGCGGTTAGCACTCGTCTAAGGAAAGGATATTCCTTGGCATTAAGCTAATTAAAGCATATTTCTTTCAGACACTCAAAGTACTGCCTCGTCTGCTTTCGTAAGCTCCCATGTTTCGGAACCATATAACAATACGGGTGGAATCAATGCCTTGTAAAGTGGGATTATACCCGACACCACTGCTGTAGTACTCAGTGCACTTGTTTGTGTCACACCCACAGCCCATTGCTAATCAAGTCAATTGTTCAATCAAACCAATACTACCCGCGCCAAGGCAATCAAGGACCTTAAGAATAATAATAATGGCATTGTCAATGCCATTATGGAGCTGACGAAGTTTTTAACGATAAATTAGTGTGTGCGCCTACCCAGTCATAAACCTGTATCTCACTACGCTGATGATAGAGTTTAATGGCTCCCATTTTTAGTTTAGTAGCCGCCTTTCGCTTTCATCGCTTTTTGATTCAATTTAGCTATGTCCATATGTCTAAAGTTAAAATCGCAATTTTTATCCGGTAATCTTCAAATGTGGCACAGACGTGTATTTTGGTCTAAAAACGATCTCTATTGAAATTAGAAGACATCGGTTCGGATTTGTATAAAACTCCGGTTTAGACTAGGTTGTGTTAGGTTATAGGTTGAAAATATTAATCTGACCCTCATCTCTATGGACATACACCTAAACCGGTAATCGACTTGTTGTGCGCTCTAAATACTAAAAATTAAACCCGAAAAGGCAATCCTAGGAAATCCGTGCTACTTAAAAAATCCCTAATTACTTTCCATACCACCCTCTGTGTCTGTTTGCCGTGAACACTCCAAGACTGTATGTGACTTTACCGTCTTTGTTGTAATTGCAACTGATGGCAACTGGCTATAAAGATGTTCATTGTCCGCAAAGATGTTCATACTCGACTCTTCTCGCGTTAATATAACACCACCTGATCGCCCGGATCTCCGCCTGCAGAACCATATTATGGTCAGGTATTCGAAAACAGATCTCAGTCCCTGGTCTCTAAATGTAGACACCCAGGCCCACTCTATCCTCTAGCTTTGATTAATCTGTGTAGCATGATCTTCCAGATGGCAACACCGAGATCCGTCAATACAAGACTGTGCTTCTGGCAGTGGTGTCTAGCACTCGATCTCAAGAGGTCTCACCCGACCTCCTACCGCGAAGGTACGAACTGTTTCTGTCCTCTATCCATTCTCCCTCCGCATTAAGTCTCATAGCCGCAGTGGCTGCCTCACACTAAAACTGTTTGTCTATGGGCCCATGGCAGCCGGTTGTATGTACCGGATTGATCCGATGAATTCCTTCATCGGCAAGGGCTGCCGCCTCAGTGTACCACACACTGCTACTACAACAACAACAACATCTATGGGCCGGATATCATTGCTCCGCTTATGCCAAGAAAACATGTTCTCTGATCTTGTTGAATTATCCTTTCAAATACAATTGCATTGTATTATCCTTGCAAATATTGCCCATGAACATTCCGGTGGCCTCCTGTATTATCCTAACAATGCACTTTTTCTCCATCGCAGTCCACCAAACTTCTGAAGGGTAGTTAAGTATTGGTCTAATCACGCACCTGTAGAGCCAGTGGATTTTCCTCGGATTCAGAACCCATTTCGAGCCTACGGCCCGTCTTCATAGTGTCTGTCAGCCTTCTCAGTACGCTGCTGAATGTGACACATCCAATTCCGTTTCCTATCCAAGATCACTCCTAAGTATTTGACTTTGTCCGATACGGAAATCGTTTTATTAAGGAAACATGGTGCGTCAAATTGGCCCACTTACGTCTTTCTGGTGAAGTGGTAGATTTCAGTCTTCTTTGGGTTAACATTGAGATCCCTGGGTCTATCTCAGTCGTATACAATCTGCAAAACAATTAGGCCCTTGTGCAAAGTTGATTCGGATCTTTGCCACTCAGAACTATTATAACATCGATTGCGTTGCAAACGGGTTCAAATCCCTCCTCAGTTAGCACGCGTAATAGGTTATTATTGGTTTTCAACCATAGGAGTGAAGGCCACTGTAGCGCAGAGATAAGCATGTCCGCATATGACGCTGAACGCCTGGCGAGAACCTCAGAAAAAAATGTTCAGAGGTAGTTATACCCTCCTAATGCTGGCCGCATTTGTGAGGTTCTATGCCACCTAATAGCTTCTCCCCAAAGAGGTGTCCCACTCCAGCACGCTGTTCGGACTCTGTTAAAAAAAGGAGATGTAGGCCTTTGGCATCGCTTAACTTGCCTTGCCGGGCTTGGGTATTTAATAACACCTTTTCCTCCTGTCAGGCTTTCAGAGTATATGCAAGTTCAAGGCAAGCAGTAACAATAGTGGCCAGATAGGATAGTCGGTCCTTCTGTAGTAAATATTCAATCAGGTCCGGATGACTTAAATGGCTTGAAGATCCTCAGGGCTTCCTTGACGATAAGGTTTCGATCAACTTCATTATTACAATATTTCGCGTTTCGCGATAAATGCTTTTTTTTTATCAAAAGCCTCACCATGTCCTTTTCGTTCATTGAACTGCCTCCGAATGCCCTGCCCTGTGGTATCTTTGCTTTTTCTAGTCTTCCAAGTATCAGAGAGACGGTGGTGGTCTCATCGTCGGCCCCTTGTTCGTTAGGTGGCATTGAGTCTCCTGCCGCTGCACTGCCTGATGTCTCAATATAAGGATCCTTACCTATTCCAATCTTCCCAATCTTCAAAAAGACAGCATGGCCCCCGTAAAACGCCACGTCTTAAGTCGTAGCCAAACTTGTCATGGGGAGATTTAATCAATGCCCACTACAAGGAGAGTTCCTTCCTTGTTCTCCTCTCTGTGGAAGACCTAACATATCTAAGCTACCGAACCTTGGTTTTGCTTTCTTAAGAATCCCAACATACGTTCCTTAGCGAATTTATTGTCCAATTCCTTGGATGAAGACCATCGTCTTTGCCAACGCCTTTGTGAGCTAGGGGACTGCCATCGTTCCCACCAGGTCGAGATTTGCACCCCAGAGAGTGTGGATACTTCCAATATGTGTAAATATGTCCCCTCTATACTCGCAGCTCATTATGTGAATGGGTGGACCCTCTTCAGAGTTCCACACATGTTCGAAAATCCTACAGGATGGACTGTCGATATCTATAAGTTCATAAGTCAGCTCATCTCTATTGTGCATCCTTGCCGCTCTATCGCAAGAGGCCGGCATCTTACCAACGACCATTTTCCCCTTCCGTGATGGCTGTGGCATCCTTTTGGAAGTAACAGTCCTCCATGAAGACTTAGGGGCAGTGCGCTCTTCCTTCGTTCCTGCGCCGACGTTGTCTCCCTCCGCAGGACATAGTCCCAGAGTACTTGAAAGCAGGAAGCTTTTTTTCTTTCTCAGCGTTTTAGCAATGTTATGCTATTCGATCTAGATCTGATTCTCTTTTCAGTTTCCGAAGAAGTGCTTGAAATGCCAGTTCTATCCCTTCCAGCATCCTGTAATTTTGCCAGATTGCGGCGATGGTGCATACTCCTCAACCTCAAACGTCGTGCCCCGGATTGCTGTCTCGGTATTCTTGTGAGCTAAGCAAAGCCATCGCACACTACTGCCGCCATGCCACTGTCCTTATCTCTCGATTCGGCTGCGATGGCTGTTGACACTGTACTTGTCTGAATCTGAATCGGAAACACTACCTTTACATAATGGCTGGGGACGAACTGCGCATCCCTCTCTTCCTCTTTTGTTAGTCTGATCACTAGCTGTGCGCTTGAAGCATCACTCTCCACTACAGGCGCCAGGTGCCCACACCTATAGGAGGAGAGGAGGAACTCGTTTGTGAGTTTCTCCATAATTAAATGGCAGAGTATATTGAACAATTTTCACTTTCACAGTGGAAGTTTGTACACAATTATCAAAATCACCCTTTACAACCAAGGTGATGCAAATGATTTATCAGCGTGTCACCTCTAGTTATATATAAACTCTATAACCATAAACTCCACGCATAAATGCTATGGATATCGAAGAATTCAAACTGGAATATGCGTTTATATGGGAGTTTTACGCCTGGTTATGGTTCGATTCGGAGCATACTAGGGATGGGCGTTACAAGTCCTTACAAAATAACATGGGAAATTTTTTTGCATACATTTTTCTTACCTCAGAGTTTTAAGAAGTCCAAATCGGGAATTTTTTTACATCGAAGCTAAATGTGGTCTGATCTGGCCCATAGAGAATTTTTACTGCGCTATGGGGTAGCTGGCAAAATGCATGAGCTATTGGGTGTTTGTGCATATCGGGGGTATGTTTATATGGAAAAAAAAAATATGGACAGACATGGACCATGTACCATTCCAACTGAGTTATTGGATATTTGTTGAGAGTGCTGAGAGTGAAACATTTCATAAGTTATATAAGGTCATAAGTGAAATAAGGTTCACTGGGCATAAGTGCAGTGAAATATCATTAAAATTGGAACATTCTTGCAAATTCTCCAAAAATTCATTCCAGTATT
Source organism: Stomoxys calcitrans (assembly GCF_963082655.1). Lineage (NCBI taxonomy): Eukaryota > Metazoa > Arthropoda > Insecta > Diptera > Muscidae > Stomoxys > Stomoxys calcitrans. The sequence continues at coordinate 109,255,441 of NC_081555.1, read as the reverse complement.
AATTTGTTGGAACCGTAAAGAAATTTTAAATTTATTTCTAGTTAAAAAAAAAAATACTTTTAAAGAATGTTTCCATTAACAGTATTTTTCAAACTAGAAATAATTTTTAAATTTCTATAAAGTTCCAACAAACTATCTAGTATCTCTGTTACTACACTTTAAGTTTGTTTCCCAAGCCGAATACAAACTCAATGTTTTGCAGCATTTGCTATATCCTCTTTCCCTTGCAGCACAACAATGGCAGTTGCTTATTATTCCCATACTGTTGTTTACTCTACTTTCATGTGCTTGTAAACTTAAAAAGAAATATAAAGGAAATTATATTTATTACAACAACAATAAGAACAAAAAAAAAGGCTAGGATAACAACAACTTTGTAAACGGATGCATTTGGTTGGTATCAAACAACTACAATGTAAGAACTGCCACTAAAAGGCAAAGAATACAAAAAAAGAAAAACTTTAATAAAAAAAGAGAGAGACATGCCACTAACACATATAACAGACATTATGCGTCTACATTCATTATCCTTGTAATCCTTGGCAAATACTCTGCTAAGTAGTTAAGTAAACTGAAAGCTGCCGCTGCAAGAATACCAAGCATTTAAAAAAAAAAAAAAACAAAAAACCTCGACCAACTCAAGAAACGCACTTTTTTCGTAGTCTCAATTCCTTGCTGGAAGAAAACATACAACAAATATTTTGCTTTACTTCAGTTCAGTGCTTCACTCTCCTGCAGTGCAGTGCTGGTTTTAACCGTATGGAGGATATTTGGTTTCTTTGATTTCACCTCCCAGCGTTTTTCCGTCTGTCGGCTGGTCCGTTTTGAGTTCCTGCACTTGTGCGTGGTACATAGCCGCATATCCGACAAAGTTTAACAGCACATATTTTTGCACTAATTGCAGTAAATGAAAAATAATTTCTTCTATAACACGAAAGAACGAACAAAGACGTAAAAAAAAGGAGCAAAGACAATGCCATAAGATAGGAAATACTTGTAGTTATGAAAAGTTTTCTTCGCCTCCAACCCTTAATTTCACATAGTTGGGAAAAGTTATGTTGAAAAAGGATTCTTAGCCAGAGAACGACAGGAAATTTCACTATATTGGCATATTCAAACGGAAATTTAATGAAAAAAAAAAAAAAATACTGAACTCTTCAGTCAGCTAGTTGCTTAGGGGAATTGAGGGCAATTTAAGAGATTTGTATACCCTACACCACCACTGGGGTACAGGGTATTATGACTTTGTGCATTTGTTTGTAACACCCAAAAGGACGAGAGATAGACCCATTGATAAGTATAAGGATCGACTCAGAATCACTTTCTGATACGATTAAGCTATGTCCGTCTGTCTTTCTGTCCTCCTGCCTGTCCGCCTGTCTGTCCACCTGTCTGTCCGTCTGTTCATGTTAATTTGTGAACAAAGGAGGTAGGGTTTGGGGAGAGGGGAGCTTCCCCCACGTTCTTGGTTCGAGACTTTTATATTGATTTTAGGCACGACGCTAAATTTGGAGTTAAGATTCATAGTCTACTCCCAAAAAACTTTCACTTTACGATCTTTTATCATGCTCGTGGCAGATGTCAGTTTGGATGGTTTTGGGGAGAGGGGAGCTTCCTCAACTTTCTTGAACCCAAAATTTTATATCAGTGTCTTAGTTTTTGGTTACTAAAAGGATGCGAGCAAAAATTCGCTTCAGTTGGCCCGATCCGTCCAGCCATCTAGGGTTCGGAGGGATCCGCACCGCCTTCGGATAACAAAAAATTAAATAACTTTTCCAGAAAAATAACCCATGAGCTGAAAGTCCATTAGATCTTGAACAATCAAAAACGTGCTAAGTTCGGCTGGGCCGAATCCTATAACCCCCCCCCCCCCCCCACCATGGATCGCATTTGTCAAGTTATTTGCCAGCTATCTCTTTCTTTGTAGGCAAACAAAGGATAACTGATAAAAGTTGCCATACTATTAAAGCTGTATCAGGTTATGAACCGATTCAGGCCATACTTGGTTGACTATAGTAAAAGTCATTGAGTCAAGATCCCAAATCCCAGATCGGCTTATATGGCAGCAGACCACACTGCGCAAAATTTCAGCCACATCGGATGCGTATTGCGCACTGTAAAGGCTCAAGAACCTCCCTCTAGACGCTCACCGTAGCGCTGAAGTTAGCATATTCGTCTATGACGCTGAACAGCTGGGTTCCAATCCTGGTGAGAACATCAGAAAATAAAACATCAGCGGTGGTTATTTCTTCATAATGCTGGCGATATTTGTGAGGTACTCTGTCATGTAAAAACTTCTCCCCAAAGAGGCGTTGCACTGCGGCACGCCGTTAGGACTCGGCTATAAAAAGGAAGCCTCTTATCATTGAGCTTAAAACTTGAATCGCACAGCACACATTGATATGTGAGGAGTTTGGCCTTGTTACTTAAGGGAATGGTGGTGGGCAAATTTGCAGAGTCTCAAGAATTCAAGATCCGAGATCGATTTATATGGTAGATATACCAAAACATGAATCCCGAACACCTGGGTTCGAATCATGGCGAGACCATCAGAAAAAATTTTCAGCGGTGGTTTTCCCCTCCTAATGCTGGCAACATTTGTGGGGTACTATGGCATGTAAAACTTCTCTCCAAAGAGGTGTCGCACTGCGGCACACCGTCGGAGTTGGCTATAAAAAGGAGCTGAAAACTTGAATCGGACTACACTCATCGATATGTGAGAAGTTTACCCCTGTTCATGGGCAAAATTTGCATTTTCATGTGACTTTTTATAAGTTTCTCCCTATCCTAGCCTATAATTTGGAGTTGTGGTACATCCGGCAATCTACGACCATAGTGTTTGATCAAGTAGGATTGGGTGGGCAGATGATCGGGTGACATGAATCGTGTCGTATCGCTAATTATAAGGGAAACACACAGCAAGATATCATCAATCGTAGCTTAGTATAAATTGAGGCGAATATATCCGCCGGAACGTAGTTGAACCACATCTAATATAGGGAAGGTTAAATATAGACGGCGGATGGTGTCCACTAACGGATTTCACTCGAAAGCTGTTTATGTTTTCCGCTACCATATCGTCCCTTTTTGAAGAGATGAACGCCTCGCTCTAGATCATTTAGTGGTTAAACTGCCTTCACTCTACGGTCCACTGATTTTTTATATCCTCCAACATAGAACGGAGGAGTATACTAACGGAGTATACTAATCACACCGTTTGTAACACCTGAAAAAATTGCTCTGCAACCCGATGAAGTGCATGTATACTTGCTCGTCTGGACATTCCAAGTCGTTCGCCATCGCTATCCGTCCATCCGTCTGTGGAAATCACGATAGCCCTCGAACGCGTAAAGTTAGCCGCTCGAAATTGTGCACAGATACTTGTTGTTAATGTGTTTATTGGGGATTGCAAATGGGTTCAGACTTGAGACTCTAGAAGCTGAAATTATTATCCCATTGGACTGAAATTTTTCAGTATTCTGTTCTGTTACAACTTCGAAAATCGTTATAAGTATGGCTAAAATCGGTGTGTAACCAGATATAACTCCCATATAAACGGCGATATGGCAGATCGTAGTGTGATTTAGGCGAAATTTTGTGTGCTCTCTTATAGTCACCTAAAAACAAAAATTTGGTATCCAATTTCGGAAGGGGTATCTAGTGGGGCCCGCCCAACCCCAAAATCTTCAATAGCAACAATATGGGACTCAAACGAAAGGTATTTAAGATTAAAAAACGTATCGGATATCCAATTGTCGGACCAAGTGTTTGGGGGACCTCCCCAACCCTTAAAACCCCCTAAATCGGACATATTTACCGACCATGGCAATATGGGACTCAAATAAGAGGTATTTGCGAGTAGAATACGAATCTGATATCCAAATGTGGGACTAGGTTTCTATCTAGCCTATCCCCAAGAAGGGTGAGGCAACCGACCTTACCAATTACCGACCAATAGCGTTATACTCTGCGCTTTCCAAAGTTATGGAGAGCATGGTCAGTTACCATTTTATGAGATACTTAGAGCCCAATGGTCCTCTATGCGACCGACAATACGGGTCCCGCAGAAATCGCTCCACGGGTGACCTGATGGCATTCCTGTCTGAACGTTGGAGTCGCTCTATACACCAGTTCGGTCCACGGGTGACCTCTATTCACCAGTTCGGTGAGAGTAAGGTCGTGGCATTCGATGTCTCCAAGGCATTTGATAAGGTCTGGCACGTTGCACTATTTTCAAAGCTTGTCGCATTTGGTGTCGGCAATAACTTCGTTCGATTTGTATGGAGTTTTCTGAGAGATCGCACTATAAGAGTTGTTGTAGATGGGTTCTCAACTGACGAATATAGATTGACCGCAGGAGTACCACAAGGCGCTGTCCTTTCTCCCTCTCTTTTTCTAATTTTTATTGGCGATCTACTGGGTCTAACTTCCAATCCGATCTACTCGTTCGCGGATGACAGCAATTCATTTTCATTCGACCATAGGACGAGTCTTCTAGAGATTGAAGACAGGAGGTGGATTATGGACATAACACTTTGCCAGGATTTGCTGGCCATTTCTGATTGGGGTCGAATGAACAGAGTACATTTTTATGCACGCTCAACACAGTGCTGTTTGTTGTTCTACAAACTATTGACACTTTACAATCGTCAATATCTATCGACGGTGTAGACAGCATGCAGTCAGAGGCTCCTGACGTTCTGGGCAAAAAGATTCATTGTGATGTCTGGTGTCGAAAGGAGCATTCAAGTGCTTATGCTTTCTTAAGCGGTGTAAGAAATATTTTACTTCCGCCAATCTTCTAAATATCTGCACTACGTACATCAGAAAATGGAAATGGAATACAACTCGCATATGTGAGCTGGAGCTCCAAAATCATCCTTAGAGCTGTTTGACCGTGTCCAGAGGCGGGATTTGGTGTTGATTGGAGATGGTAGGGTACCCAACTCTATTGTTACCCTTGAACATCGTCGAAATGTAGATTGTGTGGCTCTGTTCTGTCGATTCTTCCACAGTGTGTGTTCTTCAGAAATCAGTCTTCTGATTCCTGTCTTGAAATTGTGATGGTTTATAGTCGGCCCGTCCTATCACTCTTGGGATTATCAACAAATTAATGGCGCTTTTTCCGATCAGTTACTACTACGTCGCCAAAAGTGTCTGAAGTCCTATAATACCTTCTGCCGGGATTCGATAGTGCTTTGACAATAGCCTAAATCTTGGCAATACCGTTAAGTTTCAGTGCTTCAAATGTCCTTTGCCAGTGATACGGCTTATTTTCGTTAACCACATTATTGATCTCCATATTCAGTTACCTGATTTCAAGACTCGTTCCATTGGTTGATTTGCTGGCTAATTAAATTAAAGTTATACCACCCATTTCTTGAGATACTTTGAGGGACCAATATATCATATATCATACCAATATATATATATCATTTTCCAACCACCTTCTAGTATTTCCTCATAAAATATTACCCCCAGTAGGGTGCATGCGGAAAATGTCTCAAAAATTAATCCCATAAACAAAGTTAGATGCAACTAAGAAAAACAACAAAGAAAATGATGATGTAATTAAAGCGCCAAAGCTAAAAATTCTTATGCGCGAAAATGTTTAACCGAAAAAGAATCCGCTAATTAAATCGCCTCTACTTGGTGTTTATGATAAAGTGTTAAAAGAAGAAAAAAAAGAAATGGTACAAAGAAATTTTTAAGTACACCCAAATAACGTCAAAATGAACGAAAACCTTTTTGAAATTAAATCTGAAATTCTTTGTCTTTACTTTTGCCTTTTCGGGCACTCTGCTTCTATAGCAAATGCTAGGAATTTTGTGTCATTGAAAATGGCCTTCAAGAATATTGGCCATTGGAGTAATGCCTCATTGAAAACAATTGAAAAAGAGCTACGTCGGACTGTCACTGGAGACAATGAAGCCGCTGCTTTCATTGAATAACAAATAAGTAATTGAAAGTTTTCCCAATGTTGTTCGTTGTGTTGTTGGCTTTGGTTTTTTTTTTTGTTCTTTGGCCAAACACATTAAACACTGCTTATTTGTTGGGTTCAGTTTTCCTCCACTCTTTTGCACTTTTTCAGCAAAAGGATGAAGTGAGGTGAGATGTCCTTTTTTTCAAAGCGTTAGGGGAAATTTTGTGCTTTCTCAGCTTTTCTTTTTTTGACATTCGTCGTTGTTGGTTAGCAGTAAACAAGCTCAAAAGTCTCCTAATTAGTTTTGTTTTTCTTTAATTTGCCTCTTCTATTCTATTTTCCTCCCTTTGACGCTTTTAATCCTATTTTTATTCAATTAGACGCGCTTTGCTCCTTCCACTTTTTTGTTTGGTTTTTCTTTTCCGCATACCCCCTCCTATGTTTGATTCGACATGAACCAAGGATGAAGAAATTTATGGAGATTTATTTTTGCTTAATATACGCAAAAGCATGACAACGACATGTATCCTTTCATGGACATTTTAGAAGTTTTTTTTTTTTTTTGGAAACTGGCGTTTTTGGTTTGATTCTTCTTTACTTTCTTAGTTTCTTTTGTCAGAGGACAGTTAATGAGGCATTTGAGAAAGTACTTTGGCAATGAATACAAAAAAGCAAGAAAACAAAACAAACTTAAAATTTTTAGTAAGAAAATACTCCAAAGGGAATTCGAGGAACCAATATCTTGTCCTCAAGGCAAGACAATATTAAAATGAAATCTGTAAACTTTAATGAAGAAACAAAAAAACTTAGCATCATTTTGCTTTAGGGACCTTTTTGTGTAATGTTATTCAAATCCTAGGTAATTTAAAGATTTTTTTCAATTTAAAGTACGTGTTATTCGAACAAATTGAAATAAAGAGTGATCTATTTAAAATAAGTAAAAAGGCGTTAAGTTCGGCCGGGATACCCACCACCTCGGGTATATATGTAAACCACCTTTCGTCAAAATTAAGTTGCAGAAAAATGTCGAAGAGCCTAACACAACTCACGGTCCCAAATTTCAGCGAAATCGGACAATAAATACGCCTTTTATAGGCCCAAAACCTTAAATCGAGAGAGTGGTCTATATAACAGCTATATCCACATCTGGACCGATCTGAGCCAAATTGAAGAAGAATGTCGAGTGGCTTAACACAATTCACTGTCCCAAATTTCGGCGAAATCGGACAATACATACGCCTTTTATGGGCCCAAAACCTTAAATCGAGAGATCGGTCTATATTTCAGCTATATCCAAATCTGGACCGATCTAGGGCAAATTGAAGGATAATGTCAAAGGGCCTAACACAACTCACTGTCCCAAATTTTGTCAAAATCGGACAATAAATGCGCCTTTTATGGGCCCAAAACCTTAAATCGAGAGATCGGTCTATATTTCAGCTATATCCAAATCTGGACCGATCTAGGGCAAATTGAAGAAGAATGTCAAAGGGCCTAACACAACTCACTGTCCCAAATTTCAGCAAAATCGGAAAATAAATGTGGATTTTATGGGCCAAAAACCTCAAATCGACAGATCGGTTTATATGGCAGCTATATGCAAATCTTGATCGATCTGAACCAAATTGAAGAAAAATGCCGAAGGGCCTAACACAACTCACTGTTTTAAATTTCAGCAAAATCGGATAATAAATGTGGCTTTTATGGGCCTAAGACCCTAAATCGACGGATCGGTCTATATGGCAGCTATATCCAAATCTGGACCGATCATAACTAAATTGAAGACAAATGTCGAAGGGCCTAAACCAACTCACTGTTCCAAATTTCAGCAAAATCGGGTAATAAATGTGGCTTTTATGGGCCTAAGACCCTAAATCGGCGGATCGGTCTATATGGCAGCTATATCCAAATCTGGACCGATCTAAGCCAAAATGAAGAAGAATGTCGAAGGGTCTAACACAGCTCACTGTCCCAAATTTCAGCAAAATCTGATAATAATATGTGACTTTTATGGACCTAAGACCCTAAATCGGGGGATCGGTCTATATGGGGGCTATATCAAGATATAGTCCATTATAACCCATCTTCGAACTTAACCTGCTTATGGACAAAAAAAAGAATCTATGCAAAATTTCAGCTCAATATCTCTATTTTTAAATACTGTAGGGTGATTTCGACAAACAGACGGACGGACATGGCTAAATCGTCCTAGATTTTTACGCTGATCAAGAATATATGTACTTTAAAGGGTCGGAAATGGATATTTCGATGTGCTGCAAACGGAATGACAAAATGAATATACCCTAGCCTTTGGTGGGGGGTATAATACTTCTTGGGCAACTATGGAAAGCAATGCTTATCTATTTAGTGTTAGACAAGTCAAGCAAATAAGATTCGGCATGGTCGAACTTTGCATGTTTCTCTGTGGTTGCCCAAAAAGTAATTGCGGATTTTTTAAAAGAAAGTAAATGCATTTTTAATAAAACTTAAAATGAACTTTAATCAAATATACTTTTTTACACTTTTTTTCTAAAGCAAGCTAAAAGTAACAGCTGATAACTGACAGAAGAAAGAATGCAATTACAGAGTCACAAGCTGTGAAAAAATTTGTCAACGCCGACTATATGAAAAATCCGCAATGACTTTTTGGGCAACTCAATACCTTTTATACCCTACACCACCACTTTGGTGCAGAGTATTATAACTTAGTGCATTTGTTTGTAACTCCCTGTAGGAAGAGAGATAGAACCATCGATAAGTATGCCGATCGTCTCAGAATCACTTTCTGAGGATTGTGCAGGATATCTTTCCGCACGAATTTTGCCTTTCTTTCCTTACTGGTTTAGCATATTAAAGATATGACGATTCAGTACTACAAACCAAGACTTATATTTAATTCTCCAACACTCTTTATATGCCAACAAAATCCAATTTTATGACTTCCTTATGTTTTTCCATAGCTATAGAGCCAAAAAAACTAAATATTTTCATGGCTATTTCCTAAAATCGTTCAAAAATTAGTATGTAAATATGCATTAGAAATTTGACAATTCCAATGCATCCAAAGTGAAAAAATCAAATTTAAAATCTATGGCGTTCAGTTAATATTGCATAACTTCCCCATACTTTTTTATTTTTATTTTTTTGCTGTTGTTTACTGATTTTTTAATCGCTTCTCAGACCACCATAAGCTCTCATTAGCATAAAGAGCTTCCAAACAATAAAAGACATAAGTTTGCGATATAATTGACCTCCGAATGTTTGAATAAAAGCACATCAAAAGAATACCATCCCAAACCAATTTACTTTCATTTCCTTAACAGAGATTGCATTACTCTGATGCCCCAAAGAAAAGAAGATAAACAAGAAAATTGTCGTCTTCCAAAAATTAAAAAAAAAAAAACGGCAGAAAAATGTGGTAGTTAAACGTTCACCTGATTGTGACCATTGTCTTGGCATTTTGTGTCTCTGTGTTTTGGGTGACTTAAAAACCAACAAACAGAAGCGCAAAAAGCGCGGTCGATTTCCAGCTATTATGTAATGTCACAGAAACCAAATTGTTTTCTGTTCAGTTTCACTTTCGATTTCTGTTAAAACCAATTTTTAAACTGGTCGCCTTGTGCGATTTTTTTTCAACAAAAAAATATGCTTTTGTGGTTAATATAAATTGAAAAAAAAAAAAAATCCATTGAACTTCCACAAAACGGAAGCAGTAACTGCTGGCAGTTGAAGATGATGCAGCAGCAGCAGCTTACCATTACCAGGCAAGGCTTCCACCAGCGAACAACAATGGGGAACACCTTGAAAGCCACAATTGTTGGTCATGTTGTTCGTTGTTTGTTTGTTGGCTGGCCACTGACTTATAATACAGACCCCCACAAGACGCCAAAAGCAATTTATTTGTTAAGATGATGCTTCCTTTTCATCTTCAAAAAAACTCTTCTTGTAGTTGTTTTCTTTTTTTGCCACTGAACTTTCCTTTATATCCTTCTTTTTCTTGAGGTTTTTGTGGAAGGAAAAATATTTTGGTTGCTGTTGACTTCGTTTTCTTTAAAAATGCGGTAATAAAGTGAAGATGAACGACCATGTTGCCAAAAATGCTGAATAACCTGTTCCTGTTTTATAGGATTCGATAGGTAGGGGGGGCTGAGGAGCTAAGGTCGAGGCTGTAGAAAGTGTGGATAAAGGTGATAATGACGTTGTTGATTCCCCACTCATACTTTAAGCCATTGTATGCCGAGGAAGTAAAACAGTGGGTCTAATAAATTAACCATGAATTGCACAAAAAAAGCAACAAGTAAAAGCGTGCCAAGTTCGGCCGGGCCGAATATTGTTAACCCTCCTCCATGGATTGCACTTGTCAAGTTCCTTGCAGGATATCTCTTTATAGGCCAACAAAGGATGATGGATGAAAATTACCGTGCAGAAGCTGTAGGGAAATCGAGGAAGAAGAGACTATAGAACACCTTCTGTGTGTGTGTCCCGCACTAGCAGTTAGAAGGAGTCCCACTTTAGGTTTGGTCTGATTCGCAAGTTACTGGGCTTTTGAAAGCGATCCGGATGGTTCAATGGTAGGAACTAGAAGGCATCTTCCTTTTTCTGTTGCTGTGGTATCACAATGGACGAAAACGTCAAAGTGAGCCTGATGGCAGTCTGCCACTTCAACCTAACCTACCTTGCTAATGGAGCTATATCAAGTTATGGTTTCGGTTTCGATTCGGACCATACTTAGTTGAAATGTTGGAGACCCCAGTAGAAGTCGTTGTGAAAAATGATTTCTACTTCTCAGCCAAATCGGACAAAAATTGTCCCCTATAGGAGTTCTAGAAGTAAAATCGGGAGATTGTTTTATATGGGAGCTATACCAGATTATTAACCGATTCAGACCATATGTGGCAGGTATGTTTGAATTCACAGAAGAACTCGTTGAAAGAAATTTTCGCCAAATCGAATACGAGGCTCAAGAAGCTATATAAGATTATGAACCGATTTTGACCTAACCTGGCATACTTGGTGGGACTCTCCCCCCTTACGGCCAGATCTCGGGTGGAACGATTTAAGCAAAATGTTGGATTTTGGAAACATGGAACTGGTATACAATTTCGGAGTCAAATAAACTGGGGGTACGCCCCATCCCAAAACCCCGGGTGGGACATGTTTACCGATTAGGACAATATGGGTATCAAATGAAAGGTATTTAAGGGAAGAGTACGAACTTGGCATAAAAATGTCACCTTAAGTGTAAAGGGGATTCCCCACACCCACAAAGAGGACACTTTTACCGCTTTGGACAATATGGGTATCAAATGAAAGGTATTCAAAAAAAGAATACAAATCTGACATAAAAATTTTTTCCATGGTGTATGAGGGGCTTTTCCACTTACCAAAACCCCCCAGCAGGACATATTTACCGATTGCAACAATTAAGGACACAAATAAAAGGTATTTGCGAGTTAAATACGAATGCCATGTAAAACTTCTCTCCAAAGAGGTGTCGCACTGCGACACGTCATTCGGACTCGGCAATAAAGAGGAGGTCCCTTATCATTGAGCTTCATTTAAATCGGACTGCACTCATTGATATGTGAGAAGTTTGCCCCTGTTCCTTAGTGGAATGTTCATGGGCAAAAATTTCCATTTGCATGGTACTAAAAATTGGGTTCAAGTAACCAGGATGTCGCTCTAGGCCCAAAACCGCACCAAAAGTACCGCCAGAATCAAAGAAAAAGGAACAGGGGCAAACTTTTCACATATCAATGAGTGTTGTCTGATTCAAGTTTAAGCTCAATGATAAGGGCCCTCCTTTTTATAGCCAAGTCCGAACGGCGAGCCGCAGTGCCGCATCTCTTTGTGGAGAAGTTTCAACATGCCATACCAAATGGTACAGTACCTCCCAAAGGTCGCCAGCATTAGGAGGGATAGCCAGGATTCGAAACCAGGCGTTCAGCGTCATAGGCGGACATGCTAACCTCTGCGCTGCGATGGTCTCCTGTCTCCTGTGTGAATGAAAGGTATTTGGGAGTAGAGTATGAATATAATATTAAAAATTTAAGCCACTTATCTAAAGAGCCGTTCCAAGCCCAAAACCGCGTCAAAGGTACCGCCCAAAATTAAAGTGAACCGTTCGTGACAATATGGGACTCAAATGAAAGGTATTCAGGAGCAGAATACGAATATAATGTCGAAAATTGAATCCAAGCACCTACGACGACGCCCCCAGCCCAAAAACGCAATAAAAGTGCCGCCCAAAATCAAAAGTTGAACGATCGGGAAAATATGGGACTCTAATGGAAGGCATTCGAGAGTAGAGTACGAATGTGATTATTGAATATAAAAAATTGGATGTATTAACCCAGGGAGTCGCCCCAAAACCAAAACCGTCCCAATTGGGCACATTAGACAATCACGATAATATGGGACTCAAATAAAAAAGTATTCGGGAGTAGTTTACGAATATGGTATTTAAAATGAGGTTCAAGTGATAGGAGATTGCCTACCCCTTAAAACATCTCCCAAAGTGGATCTATCCCTCTGGAATATTTTTTAAGGATTTGACGTAGTGTGAATATCTCACTATAAACTCTCACTATACCATCATCAGAGATTGATTCTGAGGTATCCCCTATGCCGCCATCTTCGGACAATAGAAGCTAGGACAGATGTTCCCTCCATATCCCAAGCACACTATATGTGTCAGTTACTACATTTCCTTCTTTGTATCTGCAAGAGAATGTGTCTACTTCAAATGTTTGATGTTTAAAATGTCCGTACTTTATTTTGACTCATCACACTCACGTCTTTACATTTCCTTTTTTTCTGAAGAATAGACGTCTCTTCGTTTGTCACGATACCTCTCATTGCGCATTTTTACTGATTGCAGGGTTGCACTGTATGCTGCATTCTTGGCTTTAGTAACATTTTTACACTCTTGGTCGTACCATGGGTTTCTTGGGGAGGCTTCTCCTACCCAAGTACGGACTTTGCGGCATTTTCCAAGGAGTGGACTATGGTTTACCACTGCGCCGATATATCATCAGGATAGGGAGTGTTTTCATCAAGCAATTGGGAAAGTCAAGTGGAGTATGCCGTTGCTATCGTTTGTGCCTGCAGCTTTTCAAAGCCCAATTTCTGTGCAGCGTCGGATCATACTTTTCGCTCCACGTTCAATCGGTTAAAAGCATTTGCTGCAAAAAAGTAATGATCCGAATCTGTATTCACTCCAGGGATCGATCGTACATCTAACATCTATTACAACGTGAACACTTTGGTTGCTTACTTCTTGATCAGGGGCAATCATGTGGCCTTGTTAATTTTTATACCCAACACCATAGGATGGGAGTATACTATTCTAGTCATTCCGTTTGTAACACCTCGATATATTCACGGGATAGCTGTGACACCGCGCAGGCTGGAACATTGTGGTCCGTTCTGTGTGTTGTTCATTGCTGTCACGAGAAGCTTAGCTGCGAGCTACAGAGCGTGTCCAAATACTGAGTGCCTATAATGCTCGATATGACAAGTCGAGTAATTGGCGCCTTTATATAACCAATGGGGGCCACCGTAGCGCAGAGGTTAGCATGTCCGCCTATGACGCTGAACGCCTGGGTTCGAATCCTGGCGAGACCATCAGAAAAAATTTTCAGCGGTGGTTTTCCCCCCCTAATGCTGGCTACATTTGTTAGGTACTATGCCATGCAAAGCCTCTCTCCAAAGAGGTGTCGCACTGCGGCAAGCCGTTCGGACTCGGCTATAAAAAGGAGGTCCTTTATCATTGAGCTTAAAACTTGAATCGGACTGCACACATTGATATGTGAGAAGTTTGCCCCTGTTCCTTAGTGGAAAGTTCATGGGCAAAATTTACATTTGCATATAACCAATGACCACCTTGTTCCCGCAGCGATCGGTACTTTGGCCGGAGATTGCTCACATACAGGAGTTTGACGAGGATCACCACCTCCACATGAAAATATGGCTACAACAACAACCATGTAAACCGATCTTCAGACTTGATTTCTTGAGCCTCTAGAGGAAGCAATTACCCCTCGATAATCTTAATATTTGAATGTGAAATTTTTATAACTTTTAACAGAAATGAAAACAGCCACAATCTGATATAGGGTAGCTCTTATATAGATGAAAAAAATATTCAAAAAAGTTTTCAAATGTGATTCCCGGTGGATTATTCGTTAGTCTTAAACATTTTTAATCTCGTTTCATTGTCTTTCAACTCAAGCTTAATGACCAAGCGAATGCAACATCCAAAGGAGAGATTGATAATTGAGTCTTGAAGAAAAGAAAGTTCCTCAGACAAGGCAGGACACATGTCACCCTACTGAGGGACGCGTTTCGATAATTGGGTCTCATTATCTCATAGGCACCATCGTGAACTACATCCGCCTGTCTGCCGGCCTACAGTACATAGCCTGTTGTTCGTAGTACATATACTTGAGATCATATAGAGCACAAATCCTATGTGAAATCTCAACTACCAGATTGTTCGCTGTAAGCTTTTTCACTGAGCCAGATCTCTTCAAACAAACTCCATTTCCCCTCTATGCCTTTTGCATTCATTTTATTCCCTTGTCATTTTCATTTTTAATCTCTATGACCCACTGTCCATTTGTCAGCGATGAGCTCTCTTACTGGGGACAGCTTCCAGAGCTGGCTGTTGTTAGTAGTGGTAATATGACTTTTCTTACCGCCATATGATATTCTGGTAGCAAAAAGCAATAAACTAGTCCCGCATGCGAGTAAGTCTCTTGACTGGTTTTCTTCATATCAGTCTGGATGTGGCGATGCACTGGGGCTGGTTCATTATGAAAGTGTTAAGCAATATTCACGTCCACCGAAAGTATTCAACGAATCAGACAAAAAACTAACAGGGTGTTATGGGCTCATCCAGCCACCGTCATCAACAACAACAGCGGAGTGGTAGCAGCAGCAGTAGAAGTTGACAGTCCACCGTAGACACAACTTTTACTTTCAATATTTACAATTTTTAAGATAAAGAAAAGGCTGTGGCGTATTTTTTCTTCACTGTTTCTTTTTTTTTTTGCCTTTATTTAGGTTACATGTAATTTAATATACAAAAACAAGGAGTGACAAAAATGAAGAAAAAAACTTCATTTTTATCGCCTTTTTTCAGTCTATTCTTTTTCGACGATTTTGTCGACGTGCTTGGCAATTTATATTGCTGCCGCTTAAGAATGTTGTCGTTTTTTGTAATTCCTTTAATATTCCACACAGGTGAAATTAACTTAAATTGACTTTTTGATTACTTTCTTGTCAATGGATGAGTTTTTTTTTTTCGGCGCTGCTCCATTATTTTCATCTTTTCAATGCAGCTCTTCATTGAGTGAAGAAAAAATTGTTTCTTTTTTGGAGGAACTCAATTTTTGTAACTAACATGAAAATGTATTAAACAACTTGTATTGCTTTAACTAGGATTACAGTGGTTTCTTCCTTACAGCCATATTGAATGATTTTTGTTTAAATTCAGTTTACTTCATTAAAGCAATCCTGGCGTAGGTTGTTTTAATTAAACTTATTTGCAAAAATTTGTTAATAGCATGTTGTTTTCCGAATACAATGTAAATCTGCAAGACAAAAAACAAAATCACCTGAAAACTTTTTAATAATCTCACAAATTTGTAATTTTTTGCCTTTTTGTGGGTTGCAATGTATTTGAGCTAGCAATGCCTTGGGATATTTTGTAGAAGCATACAATTATCAAATTGTGAACATTGCAATTGAGACCAAATGAAATTATGTCTTGTTTACATTTTAAGCAAATTAACTAAAAACGAGATGTAATAACGAAAGCATTTTTGTTTTAAGGGAGATACGATTTTGTTTGCAACGAAAAAATTGCTTTGATATTTTATATTGAGAATAATTCAATGAGATTTTTCATTAGGAGTTAATTGCACTCAGAGCAAATAAGAAATAACAAGTGAAAGCGTGCTAAGTTCGGCCGGGCTGAATCTTATATACCCTCCACCATGGATAAAAATTTGTCGAGTTCATTTCCCGATGTCTATATTGTGCTGTTTTAGGCTATAGACCGAGGCTGTGTCAGGCTACAGACCGATTCAGACCATATTTGATACGTATGTTGAAGGTCATGGGAGAAACCGTTGTACAAAAATTCAGCCAAATCGAATAACAATTGCGCCCTCTAGAGGCTCTAGAAGTCAAGATCCCAGATCCGTTTATATGACAGCTATATCAGGATATGGACCGATTTGAATCATACTTAGCACAGTTGTTGGAAGTCATAATAAAACACGGCAGGCCAAATTTTAGCTAAATTGAATAGGAATTACGCCCTCTAGAGGCTCAAGAAGTAAGGTAGGGAGATCGGTTTATATGGGAGCTGCATGAGACTATAGACCGATTCGAAACATATTTGATACGTATGTTGAGGGTTATGGAAAAAGCCGTTATTCAAAATTTCAGCAAATTGGATAATAATTACGCCTTCTAGAGGCTCAAGACTAGGCACAGCTATTGGAAGTCATAACAAAATACCTCATGCAAAGTTTCAGCCAAATCGGATGAGAATTGCGCCCTCTAGAGGCTCAAGAAGTCAAGATCCCAGATCGGTTTATATGGCAGCTATATCAGGTTATGTACCGATTTGAGCCAAACTCAGCACAGTTATTGGAAGTCATAATAAAACACCTCATGCAAAATTGCAGCCAAATTGGTTGAGAATTGCGCGCTCTATTGGCTCAAGAAGTCAAGATCCAAGATCGGTTTATATGACAGGTATACCAGATTATGAATCGATTTGAATCATACTTAACACAGATGTTAGAAGTGATACCAAAACACTACGTGCAAAATTTAAGTCAAATCGGATAATTGCGCCCTCTAGAGGCTCAAGATGTCAAGACCCAAGATCGGTTTATATGGCATTTATATCGAAACATAGACCGATTTGAACCATACTTAGCGCAGTTGTTGGAAGAGATACTAAAACACCAAGTGCTAAATTTCAGGTAAATCGAACGAGAATTGCGCCCTCTAGAGTCTCAATAAGTCAAGACCCAAAATCGGTTAATACGGCAGCTATATCAAAACATTTCAGTCAAATCGGATGAGAATTGCACCCTCTAGAGGGTCAAGCAGCCAAGATCGGTTTATATGGCAGCTATATCAAAACATAGACCGATACTTAGCTTAGTTGTTGGAAGAGATACTAAAACACCAAGTGCTAAATTTCAGGTAAATCGAACGAGAATTGCGCCCTCTAGGGGCTCAAGAAGTCAAGACTCAATATCGGTTTATATGGCAGCTATATCAAATATAGACCGATTTGGCCCATTTACTATCCCAACCGACCTACACTAATAAACAGTATTTGTGCAAAATTTCAAGCGGCTAGCTTTACTCCTTCGAAAGTTAGCGTGCTTTCGACAGACAGAGGGACGGACAAACATGGCTAGATCGATTTAAAATCACATGACGATCAAGAATATATGTACTATATAGGGTCTCAGACGCATATTTCGAGGTATTACAAACAGAATGACGAGATTACTATACCCCCATCCTATGGTGGAGGGTATAATAAAGCTTTTATGGGCCACATACCTTTTATCGGCAGATCGGTCTATATGGCAGCTATATCTAAATATAGTCCGACCTCAACCATGTTAAGCTTGGATATCGGGAGGCTTAAACTACTCACTGTGTCAAATTACAGCGAAATCGGGTAATAAATAGGGCTTTTGTGGGCTTCAGACCCTTAACCGGCTTATCGGTCTATATGACAGCTATATCTATAGCCAGATCTGAACCATATTTGAGTCCTATATTAGGAGGCGTAAAACTACTTACTGTTTAAAATTTCAGCGAAATCGGTTACAAAATATATCTTTTATGGGCTTCAGACCCTTTATCGGGAAATCGGTCTATATGGCAGCTATATCTAAATATAGTCCGATCTGAACCATACTTAAGCTAGATGTCGGGAGGCTTCAAATAACCCACTGTTTCAATTTTCAGCGAAATTGGGCAATAAATAAAGCTTTTATGGGCTTCAGACCCTTTATCGGCAGATCGGTCTATATGGCAGCTATATCTAAATATAGTCCGATCTGAACCATACTTAAGTTAGATGTCGGGAGGCTTCAAATAAGCCTCTGTTTCAGTTTTCAACGAAATTGGGCAATAAATAAAGCTTTTATGGGCTTCAGACCCTTTATCGGCAGATCGGTCTATATGGCAGCTATATCAAAATATAGTCCGATATGGATCATATTTAGGTCAGATGTCGGGAGGCCTAACTACCTACTCACTGTTTAAAATTTTAGCAAAATCCGATGAAAAGTTAAGTTTTTATGGGCATTAGACCCTTTTTTGGAAAATCGGTCTATTTAGCAGCTATATCCAAATATGGTCCGATTTGGCCAGTTCAAAAACTTAACCAGCGTGCATCAAAAAGATGCACGCAAATTTCAGCTCAATATCTAAATTTTTGAAGGCTGTAGAGTGATTACAACAGAGGGACGGACAGACGGATAGACAGACAGACACACAGACATCGTTAAATCGTCTTAAAATTTTACGACGATCCGAAATATATATACTTTGTAGGGTCGGAAATTGATATTTCGATGTGTTGCAAACGGAATGACTAAATGAATATATCCCCTATCCTATGGTGGTGGGTATAAAAATGTGTTAAGTTCGGCCACCCACCATCAAGGATTATGCAAAAAATTTAAAGAATTCAACATAGCTGAAGACATATTCCCATGTATTTTACATATCAAACTTTTGCCAAGTAAGAACAAATTGAAGCTTCTAGGGGTCCTATGGGAGCAATATCAAGTTAAGGACCGACTTACACTATACTAGACACGGTTATTGAAAGTCATAAGAAAACACTCCGTGCTAAATTTAAGCCAAATCGGATAACAATAGCGGCTTCCAGGGCCTTAAGATATCAAATCGATTGATTGGCTTATATGGGAGTTATATCAGGTTATGAACCGATGCGAACCGTACTTGGCACGGTAATTGAAATTCCCAACAAAACACTCCAGGCAATGTTTCAGCCAAATCGGATTACAATTGCGGCTTCTAGGGGCCCAAGATGTCAAATCGGGAGATCGGCCGACATGGGCGCTACATATATCAGGTTATGGATCGATGTGGACCGTCTTTGCACGGTAGTTGTAAAACCCAGTAAAAGACTCAGTGCAAAATGCAGCTTCTAGGGCCTCAAGATTGCAAATCGGGGAATCGGTTTATATGGAAACTATATCAAATCTGAACCGATATGACCCATTTTCTATCATCAGCTACCTACATTGATGAGAGCTATTTATGCAAAACTTCACGCGGGTATATTTATTTGGTCGACCGTGATTTCGGCAGACGGACGGACATCACTAGATCGACTCAGAATGTCCAGAGGATCAAGAATATACAGTGGTGGAAAAAATAACAGGAACAACAGTTACTTAGAATAATATTGCACAAAAGAGTAAAAAACATGCTTATTTCTGTGTAATGCTGAACCTTAATATTGGGTTTTGAACTGTGAACTTAAATTTTATATTAAATCTCATATGATTCAGGGATACTCGTTATGGTGATTTTTTTCGTACATTTATTTGGAAACAATAATAGAGGCACTTACCAAAACGTTACTATAAGAATTGTCGTAACTGTAAATCTAAAATGAGAGAAAAACAAAATATTTCATAAATTACAGCATTAGTAAATAAAAATGGTTCGAGGAGTTCACACAACTGAACTGAAAGAAAAAAGTGATTAAACAATTAAACATAAAAACTGAAAGGAATATTAAAAATCTTTGTTTGTTTACTGCCTCAGAGGTTTTCAATAAGGTTAAGGTCCCATAGTTGCGTTAGGCCTTTCAAGCTCAGTATGGAAAACTCTGGGAACAAGAATTCCCCTAGTCTGGAAAAGTGCTTTGAGTCGTTAACTTACATAAACTGTCACTTAAGGCCATTTTTTCCTGGGCAAATGGAAGCATTTTATTCCCTTCCATTCCATATCCTTGTTATCTACCTTGTAATCTACAATACACATTTTGTTCCTAATCGGAGCAGATACAAAAAAAACACCCACAAATCATCAATGAGACTCCACCCATGTTTCACAGCCTTCTACGGGTGCTTAGGATTATATTCTTTGGTTGTGGGTCGATGGACGATGGAAGTTTTTAATGCATCTCATATTACAAGAACTCACCAAAGTCGGGCAATAAATCCACCTTTTATGGGCCGTACACCTTAAATCGAGAGATCGGTATACATTATAGCGTTATCCAAACATTGGTCGATCTGGACCATAAAGGGCAAGGATGTCAAACAGACTAACACATATCTGTGTGCAAAACTTCAGCAAAATATCTTGGCCATATTGAACAGGGATATCAAATAGCCTAACACAGCTCACTGTGCGAAATCGATTAACAAATGCTACTTTCATGGGACCAAGAATTTAATTTGGAAGATCGGTCTACATGGGGTTTAAATCAAGATATAGTCCGATTTAGTCCATCTTCGAGCTTAAACTGCCTTAAGACAAAAAAAGAATCTATGCAAAGTTTAAGCTCAATATCTCTATTTTTATACTCTACACCATAGGATTATTCGTCATTCCGTTTAAAACACATCGAAATATTGATCTAAGGCCCAACAAAGTATATATATATTCCTGATCGTCTTGACATTTTAAATCGGCGGACCTGTCCGTCCGTCGGTCGGAAGCACTCTAACTTTCGAAGAAATAAAGCTAGAAGCTTCAAATTTTGCATGAATACTTCCTATTAGTGTAGGTCAGTTGGGATTGTAAATGGGCTATATCGGTCCATGTTTTCATACAGCTGGGACCCCGGATCTTGACTTCTTGAGCCTCTAGAGGGTGAAACAGTTAACCGATTTGTCTGACATTTTGAAAGAGGTGCTTTGTTATGACTTCCAACAACTATGCCAAGTATTATTAAAATCGATTAATCTCCTGATTATAATTTTTTAGCCCCCAGAGAGCGCAATTCATATCCGATTTGGCTGAAATTTTGCACAATGACTTCTACTTTAGTCTCAGCCAATCGGAACTGTCCTCTATAGCGGTTAAATAAAATAAATCGGAAGAATGGTTTATATAAGAGCTTTATCAGATTATGGACCGATTCAGACCATACTTGGCATGGATGTAGGAGGTCTGCAAAAGGAAATTTGCCCATGAACATTCCATTTGGGGGCAAATTATTCACATATCAATGAGGGACCTTCTTTTTATAGCCGGATGCGTGCCGCAGTGAGGGAAGTTTATATGCATGGCATACTACCCAACAAACGTCGCCAGCATTAGAAGGCGTTCAGCATTATAGGCGAACATATTAACCTCTGCGCTACGGTAGCTTGTTGGAGGTAATACGAGTATGAGAGCCAAATCAGATAAGAATTGCGCCCTTTAAGGACAAAAATGTCATATGGATGGTTCGATTTCTATGGGGGCTTTATCCATATCTAAACGGATATGTCTCAGCTGCAATCCCCAAAGACCTACATAGATAAATAGTATTTTTTTTTTCTAATTACTAAGCGAATAACTTTATTCGCTTCTGTGTTCTCTAAATATCCTAAACTTGAGACTCTGCAACTTTGGTGGATCGCCCCCACAGTAATCAGGTAGTAAGTAGAAATGGTTAAGCATGACAAATTAACTGGTTTTGTAACATGGTGTGGTCCGTGGTAGCATGGTGTGTTCTCTGGTTACAGGCAAGTTGCATGTTAGCATCAATACTAGCCCACCCTAAATGGGGACATCTGTATATAGCCCGAATGATGTAAATCCAGAAGTGTTCTGGCTTGCTGGCGTGATGTTATCTTCTTCAAACGCAATGGGCGACGGATAGTCTCCAAGGATAATGCACACTCGGTAGATGCGCCCCACGCCATAAAAGGATAACACTTGTTTGCAAATTACCCTTCATTTTTTTGCCGTTGTTCCAGTAAGCGATCGGTTAACGATAACCCCTGCCGACGCCATGTCCAGATGCACAGAATCATGTGTATACCATGAGAGTAGTGTAAATTGTGCAGACAAAAATTGTGTCATAACCCAAAAGCACATGGATTGGGAAAAGTACAGCTTATAGACAGGGTTGTCGAGCGTGGTAAATGTGGTATTTGTGCCATAGAGGCGTTGTCGCAATAAATACGGTACAAGTACAATATACCAACGTACGGCCCTTGAAGTCTTGACAAATAATATGGCTGATGAGTAATTCTAAACAAAATTACGAAACGCGTCCCATAGTGAGTGGTTGGTGTGTGTTGTGATCTCTGGCTTTCCTTTTGCAAAGAAAAAAATCCCCGATCACTGAGCTCGTCCCGAAAGAGAAACAAGCAAAACAAATAAAATTAAGTGATCTCCGCTCTAACAATCAAAAACTTGAAAATGGAAAAATCTTTAGATTTTATACATATAAGTGGGCATCCCGTTAGCCGAGTTGGTAGCGTGCTTGGATTGCCGCCAGAAGCTTTGGTCTGTCGCTATTGTGGTATTACAATGAACTTAAAATTGTCTAAGTGAGTCTGTACAGGACTGACACTCTTACCTAACCTAACCTATATATATAAGTAAACTGACAACAGCAAATTTGGGTATGTTGGCAATGTAAGATAGTGTAGATAGGTTGTCTGTCTTCAGTTTACATATATATATATACAAGCTGGACCGGGCCCGCTCCGCTGCGCCTTCTTTTACTTTATATGGAACAAAATGTTCCTTGGAATATTTATTTTCGACAAAGAAAGAGCTTTTAGTGAAATACCATGCTACGAAAATAGTATATCGCTTGACAAACAGGCTAACAATATAAGTGACTTTATCTGAATTCCATGTGATCTTTATTGGTCTACGAATTTAAGTTTGGATGTAAGGTGTACTCCATTTTTAAAATACATTATTTCAGCTCCATATTCTGATGATGTCTGATTTAGGGGTGTTTTCGGTGTTGAGGTGGTCCCACAGACACTTGGCACTCAAAAAATATCAGCATCGTGCTCTTCTCTCAAATACCATTTATTTGAATCCCATATTGCCATTGGTTTTGAGTGGAGTTTACACGGGGACGCGTCCCCCAAACACATGGTCCCAAAATAGGTTATCAAATTCGTTTTCTAGTCTTAAATGCCTTTCATTTAAGTCACATATTGGCATGTCGAAAAATTTTTATCCTTTAGGAGGTGTTTTGGGAAAGGGGTGATGCCTTAAATCCATGTTCCTACATTTGGATATCAAATTCGTATACTACTCCCAAATACCTTCATTTAAGCCCC
Source organism: Stomoxys calcitrans (assembly GCF_963082655.1). Taxonomy (NCBI): domain Eukaryota; kingdom Metazoa; phylum Arthropoda; class Insecta; order Diptera; family Muscidae; genus Stomoxys; species Stomoxys calcitrans. The sequence goes on along the minus strand of NC_081555.1, from coordinate 109,232,185 downwards.
ATATTGTGATGGTCAGTACAAAATAGCTGTTTGTGGAGTTTTTTGGCGAAAAGGTAGGCCCTTAGAAAATTGGTTCCGAAAGTGTGTATCAATCACGAGTTCTACTCCCCAATACCTTTCATTTAAGCTCCACATTGACATGGTCGGTAAATATGCCCGACTTAGAGGTGTTTTAGAGAGTGGTTAGCCCTGAAAATACATCAGCACCGTGCTCTACTCTCAAATATCATTAATTTGAATCCCATATTGCTATGGGCCTCCAAATTTGATATCAAAATCGTTTTCTAATCTCAAATACTTTTCATTTAAACCCCTCATTGTAAAAGTCAGCAAATATGTCCGGTTTGGGGTATGGGCCCTACAAAGGTCAATATCGAGCACCACACTCTTAAATACCCAAATTTTCATGGTGAGTAGATACATTCTATCTGGGGTTTTTTTTTTGGGTGGGATTTCCCCTAGGCAATTTATCCTGAATTTTGATTTGAGATTTGTGGTCTTCTCCCATATACCTTTCATTTGAGCCCCATATTACCATAGTCGGCAAAAATGACCGGCTTGGGGGTGGTTTGGGGGCTAGAGCGGCCGTTCAGTGACTTGGCCAAGAACATAAATATCAGGTTCAGGTTCTACTCTAAAATACCTCTTATTATAGCCCCATATTGGAATAGTCAGCAAATGTGTCCTACATCGGTGGTGTTATGGGGGTGGGGTGGCCTTATAGACACTTTTTCCTTAATATTGATGTCAAATTCGTGCTTTATTCCCAAAGACCATAAATTTGATTTCTTTGGGGGTTATTTTTGGGATGGGCGGCCCACAAACACTTGGTCCCACATCTAGATATCAGATTCGTATTCTATACTCAAATACCCTAAGCCCCATATTGCCATGGTCAGTAAATAAGTCCTGTTTGGGTGGTGTTTTTGGGGAAGGGGTGGACCCCCAAAAACTTTCTCCCAAATTTGGATATCAGATTCCTATTTTACTCGCAAACACTTTTCATTTGAGTCCCATATGACCATGGTCGGTAAATATTTTCGATTTAGGGTGGTTTTGGGGATTGGGGTGGTTCCCCTAAACACTTGGTCGGACAATTAGATTTCAGATACGTTTTCTTATCCTACATACCTTTCGTTTGAATCCCATATTGCCATGGTCGGTATATATGTCCGATTTAGGGTTGTTTTGGGGGTGGTCCCCCTATCACTTAGTCCTACAATTGTATATCAGATACGTTTTCTTATCCGAAATACCTTTCATTTCAGTTTCATATTGGCGTGGTGGGTCTCAATAAATATTTGGTAGGTTTTGAGGTGGGACCCCCCATTCCTAGGTATCCCCTCCGAAATTTGGATACCAGATTTTTGTTAGTATGTTACTATGAGGGAGCACACAAAATGTCGCTTAAATCTCACCACCCATCTCCGAGGTCAAGCGTTTTTGAAAATTAGGGTAAGGGGAGGGTCCGCTCCCCCTTCAGATTTCAAAAAATGGAGTACCCTTTTTTCACCACGGGATCATTGAAAATTTCATGAAAATCGGTGTAGTCGTTTTTGAGTCTATAAGAGCACACAAACAAACAAACCGACTGACCGACAAGCACAATTTGATTTTTATATATTGTGTAAGAAGTAGATATTCTTTTTTTTTAATTTGCATTTTTAAAACAGTTTCTGAGAAACATTTCTCATTCATCTTTTTGTGTCCCCAATGGCATCATTAACATTTCCAAACATGGATTTTGTTAAAAAAAAAAACTTATTCATCAATTCATGAATCATTGTTGATATTTAGGCCAATTTAAACAAAAACACAATGGCCTACACCTTCATTTGTTATTTACAAAAAACTGTAAGCCACATGTTTGCGATTTTTCAGCAAATGATCTATTATGTATTGTAATGCAAATTTCTATACAACCAAATATGGCTCTAAAAAATTTTATATTCTGTTTTTTTTTTCGAAGAAAGTAACGAATTTCAATGATTTTGCGACCGTCGCCAAAACTATATAAAAATGCTAAAATAATGATTGCGTTCATATTCAGCAATGGAATTTAATTCAGCATCATGTGATTGGAAAAAAAGTGAAATTTTGCTTTTGTTTCGATGCTAACTGACTGTCTGGGTGGATAAAGGCAGGCAATGGGAGTGCACTGCGTTGTAGATTGTTAGGCTTTTTTGGTGAAAGAAAATAAATGTTAAATGAATATTTTCAATAATTAACAAATAAATACATTTTGAGAAGGCACACTCAGTCAACACAGCCCTAAAAGAGTCACTCAAACCAAATGAATAAATACCTACAGACAATCTCCATCGCACAAAGTCACAATCCATAAAATGACGCTACCAACTAAGGTAAAAATCCACTGGAAAACAAAACCAATAGCAAGTGTTATTTTTGCCGTCAGCAAAGAGATCTTGGAGTGATGACAACGATGTAGTCGTCTGTCATTTTTTCGTTATGCTTTCAGTGAACGAAAAAAAAAAAAACAAATCCTAATCTGAAACTTTAGAAAGGGGGGAGGGAGGGGGAGCAGGCGTCGTTTATGGCCGTTGTAAAACAGCCTATATGCATAAATTATTTGTTTGCAAGTCAACAAACAAACAGACAACGCCTCCACTCAACTTCAAGTCTTTAATCTATGGTATAGGGTGTTTGGTATGCCCAAGTTAAAAGAGATCTTCAATGCGGGCTTAAGCATTAAATTACTCGATTCATGTTGAGCGACAGAAAGTATTTGTTTGCATTTCATATTGATTTTAGAAATTCATAGTACAGTGTGAATTTCGTGTGTTTATGAGCTACAGTGAGACAATTCACAGTCCAAAGACATTTTGGAGTTATCGGTGTGGCAACTACATATAACCAATTATTGGAATAGTTTGTAGAAATTCCATTGGAAATTAGGTCAGATGTTGTTGGGAGAAAGATACCTTTTGTTTTCAAGGCCATTTGGGTAAAAGCAAAAAGAAAACGTTTCAAAAATACTTGTTTGTGAAAAGTAGAAACAAACTAAAATATAGCAGACAGGCGAGACAGCCATAACCAAATCGATGAAGAATGACATATAAATCATGAATCTACAAAAGATCGTCCTTTGCTAAATATAAAAGGATTTTATTTCATATAGAGCCTACCCTTATTTTTGTTTTCTTTTGATCTCAATAAGCAAAATTTGAAATATTAGGGCGATCGGTAAAAAATATCCCTTTATGTTGGATTAAGTACTTGCTAAGGTGTCCAGTTGAGTATTTCAGGTTCTAGCATGAAATTGGTAAATTGAATAAACATTAATATGGAGTTTATAATAAAAACATAAACTTTATTCTGCATCACTATTGCGGCTGTTTTAAAATGTATAGTTCGACTCAGAAATTCCTCGTGATTCGGCTTAGTTATGTTAGTCTGTTAGCAAACCCTTTCTGTGCCGTTTGTCAGTCTGTCTTTATTTTTTTAATCAAGATAGATATAGATTTAAGGTTATCATGGTACGTTTGCATCTTTCAATACTTTGGAGCCAATTTTCGAAGACTTGGGCAGACATTTCAGTCGAAACAGGCGCTATTTCCCGTTAAATACTTGCTCTGAGCTCTTGCTACGTCGCATTATGGCGTGGACAGATGAAACAGGTGGCAAAAATCAGAATTTTCATGTGCGGCTACTAAACTTTTGAAAGAACCTTGCTTATGTAAAACATTCCAACGATTTCAAAAATGCCATTCACAAAAATGTCAGATTTGTATAATCCATGCCCAATTTTGTTAAGATCAGTAACAAAACAATCCATGCCAAATTTTGTATTGATCGGTTGAAAATTGTAGCTACTAGGGCCATTTAAGTGCAAATGGGGCGATACATATATATGGGAGCTATATCTAAATCTGGACCGATTTTGTTGAAATTTTGCAAATATGTTAAGATCGATAACAAAACAATCCGTGGCGAATTTTGTGCAGATCGGTTAAAAATTGAAGCTACTACGCCTATTTAAGTGCAAATCGGGCTATACATATATATGGGAGCTAAATCTAAATCTAACCCGATTTTGATGAAATTTTGCAGATATGTTAAGATCGGTAACAAAACAATCCGTGCCAAATTTTGTCCAGATCGGTTGATACATATGTATGGGAGCTATATCTAAATCTGAACCGATTTCAATAGCGTTCGTCCTTGGGCCAAAATCTTGATATGTGCAAAATTTCGTGATGATTGGACAACAAATACGACCTGCACTTTGATTACAAGAATACGCGGACTCACAGACGGACATAGCTAAATCGAATCAGAAAGTGATTTTGAGTCGATCGGTATACTCATCAATGGGTCTCGCTCTTCACCTTCTTAACGTTGCAAACAAATGCACAAATCTATAATACCCTGTACCACAGTGGTGGTGCCGAGAATAAGAAACACAATTTGTAGGTGTTTTGGACAGATTTCAAGTCTTATATCTCGAAAACTAGTTAAGAGATTGTCATTTTTATACCCTCCGCATAGGATGGTGTAACTACTCGAAATACTCGTCTAAGACCCCTTAAAGTATATATCTTTTTGATCGTCATGATCGTCATTTTTAGTCGAACTAGCCATGTCCGTCCCTCTGTAAGCTAGCTGCTTGAAATTTTGCACAAATACTTCTTATTGGTGTAGGTCGGTTGGGATTGTAAATGGGCTATATCGGTCCATAACCTGATATAGCTGCCATATAAACCGAACTGGGATCTTAACTTCTTGAGCCTCTGGAGGGCGCAATTCTTATCTGATTTGGCTGAAATTTTGCATAAGGTGTTTTATTATAACTTCCATCAACTGTGCTAGTAATGGTTTAAATCGGTCCATAACCTGATATAGCTGCCATATAAACCGATCTTGGGTCTTGACTTCTTGAGCCTCTAGAGTGCGCAATTCTTATCCGATTGAAATGAATTTTTGCGCGAAGTTTGCCAGCTTTAGTAACATGACTTTTGGTATCGTCGACGAAGAAGTATGACCCTTTAACGCCGCCGGCATGCAACCCGAAACAAACAGTTATTCTTTGTGGATGTAGTGTTGATTCGAGAGAGAACAATAACGGATATTTCGGTTATTGAAGAACGCATTAAGCCAAAATTGAGTTTCATCACTGAAGATGATTTTGCTTTGATTTGTCTCTTAAAGGAGCGAATTTTATGATTTGCAGACGTTGTTCTTTCGTGTACTTTACCATGATGAAAATGTTCAATTACTGAATAAATTGGCAATGGCAGTTCGATAATAAGTGTAAGAGTGCGTTCAAAAATTAGACTCAAAGTTGTGAAGTCGCCATAGCAAAACTCGTTAAATGTTTCACTTGGATACGAATTTTAAGCAAGGACCGAAAATAATCAACTGCATTCCTTAAAAAGAAATACATACGCCTTTGAACGTCATGGGTTATCGTTATCGGATCGCCATGTTATCCCGTATTTTGCTTCTAGGTTTTTAAAGAAAAATATGGGGGTATGCGTTTTTAACAAAATACTTTTTGTTTTTGGGACATACTTTGCCTTATGGGACAATATTTTAACGAATAATATGGCGGCCTCTAGAGGCTCTATAATTCAAATTAGGAGATGTATTCATATGGTAACTATATCAAGTTATTGACCAATTTTGGGCAAGCTAGGCACGGATGCGAGAGTCCAGAGTCTCAAGAAATCGAATTCGAGTCCGAAGATCGGTTTATATGAGTGCTATATAAGTTGTGAACCGATCTGAATCATAGTCAACACAAATGTCGGAAGCCGTGGCAGATAACCACGTATTGAATTTCCAACAAATCGGATTACAATTGCGCCCTCTAGAGGCTCAAGAAATAAATACGGGAAATCAGTTGTTATGGATGCTATATAAGATTATGGACTGATTTAAACCGAAATGAAAAATTAATAGCGCCCTCTAGATGCTCACTATTTAAAGTCAAAGATCGGTTTATATGGGAGCTATGTAAATCAGTTTATGGGCTCATTTAGTCCATACTTGGCATGTATACTGGAAGTCATAGACAAGTAAAAACATGTTTATTTCGGCCGGGCTGAATCTTGGGAAACCACAACCACAACCACATGGTTTGTACTAATACTTTACACAAATGAACTTAGCAGAAGGGTACATGTATACTTAAAGCACAACAATTCTGCCAAATAGACTAAAAATTTAGGATTTTTGGTGCCTAGAAGGCTAATCGAGTGGTTGACTTATATGTAGCTAACAATTTCTTGACAACTTCCATAGGTTACAAGAAGTGAAATCGGGAGACCGGTTTATATGTGAGCTATATCAGGTTTAAGACCGATTTGGGTCATATTTATCCCGTTGTTGGAAGTGATGAGAAAACAATATATGCAAAATTCTGGTGAAATAGCTGATTCTAGGGGCCCATGAAGTCAAGCCGAACGATGGAATTTGTATGATAATCGGATAACAAATGCACAAGAAATCATGACAAAGGACCACTTTACAAGGGAGCTGTATACACCGTGGCGCAGAGATTAGCATGCCTACCTATGACGCCAAGACACGTCGTAAACATCAGAAAACATTTTTCAGCCATGGTTGCCGCTTACAAATGATGGTGACATTTGTAACGTATGTTAAAGGCCATGTTTAAACTCCTCAACAAGTGGTGTTGTTAATCGGCACTCCGCACAGTGGGAGAAAACCAAAAAAAAAAAAAAACTAGTAAAATATATGCCATGTTATAAGGGGTAGGGATATATCTTGGAAATGATTAGTTTGAATGAAGTGTGGGCGACATCGTGTGCAAAATTTCGAGACCATCGGTTATCCGGGTGCCTGTTGGCCTTTTGGTCACCTCGGCATTTCAAATGATGGTGACATTTGTAACGTTTGTTAAAGGCCATGTTGAAACTCCTCTAACAAGTAGTGTCGTTAATCGGCACTCCGCACAGTGGGAGAAAATCGAAAAAAAACTACTAAAATATTGGGTTGCCCAAAAAGTAATTGCGGATTTTTTAAAAGAAAGTAAATGCATTTTTAATAAAACTTAGAATGAACTTTAATTAAATATACTTTTTTTAGACTTTTTTTCTAAATCAAGCTAAAAGTAACAGCTGATAACTGACAGAAGAAAGAATGCAATTACAGAGTCACAAGCTGTGAAAAAATTTATCAACGCCGACTATATGAAAAATTCGCAATTACTTTTTGGGCAACCCAATATATGTCGTGTGATAACGGGTAGAGATATATCTTGGAAATTGAAAATGGTTAGTTTGAATGAAGTGTGGGCGACATCGTGTGCAAAATTTCAAGACCCTCGGTTGTCCGGGTGCCTTTTGGCAGGTCTCTAATGTTGGTCACGTCGGTATTTAAAATTTTAACAGACAGACAGATGGACGGACATGGCTAGAGCGACTTAGAATGTCAAGACGATCAAAAAAAATATGTGGTTTATGGGGAAGCAGATCAATATTTCGAGGTGTTACAAACGGAATGACTAGATAAGTATACACTCCATCCTATGGTGGTGAGTAGAAAAACGGCTCAACAATAGATTGATCGCGTGGTGAAAATTGAATACTTCTTATGAGAAGTTCTGAGTGTGGAAGGGCGGTGGACTTTCCCTTTACCTTAATTTTCAAAAACTGCAGAAATTTGATTTGCAATCGAAAGATGACCCAAAAAAACAGTGTTGTGAAACCAAGGAGAAAGCCCCATCCTAAAACCCAAGTAAACGGGCAGGTTAAGCGATTGGTCAATATGGATATCCAATGAAAGGTTTTTGAAAGTAAATTAAAATTCTGCTATAACAGCATGCAGCTGAGAGAATCCAATAGCAACTTTCTTCTTTTAAAATTCTCCCCTAAACTCCACATATATAAAAAATTTTTGGGCATTTTTCTTGGTTTTCCCTTCAATTAATTCAATATTAATACCCTTTTAGCTTAAACTATTTTAAAATTAGCTTCTCCATTACACACACTTTACTTAATGTTTAAAAACTATTAAGAGGGGTTCTTTTCGAACCCCTTGATTTGAGCCATTATCCTACTCAACGAATGGGGTGTCTAGCCTTTTACCTATTAATCTTCTTCTTCGAATAATTGCTAATATAATTGCATTCCACTTCTTGTTTCGCATAGTACGTGAAGTCATTTCAGGCTATTTAACATGCTTTGCGAAAATTAATTTCAAAATATCCCTTATCACAGAGCACAAGTATTGAACAAACCAATGAGCTAAGCAAACAACCCTTTTTCAATTAACATTTTACTTGTACTCTACGTACCCCTATCATCCGCTATGGCAACTTCTCTTCTGAACCAACGGGGGGGAACGGTGGCCGAGTTTTAGTGAACGCCTGCGGGGTAGACCCGATTTGTGTTTGGTAACTTATTATAATTATACCATGAAAATAGGGCCGGGGCGAGCTGTTTTTGTACTTTCTACGGGCTGTTGTTGAAATATAAAAGGAAGGCTTGTAGCGCTGATTTTAATGAATATTGATTATCTAATTAGAAATTGTTTGTCTTTTTACTTTATAATTTATTAACCAATGGTTTTTCTGTTCCCTCTTTCTTTTCTTTGCAGGTATGTAAACATATTTTGTACGTTGTTACGAAAAAAAGAAAACTTAACGTACGTTAGCTCGCTTCATGGTATGTTTTAGTATTAACGAATATTTAAAGTATGCTGTAAGTGATGTTATATTGAAAAGAGTTTGCAAGGAATTTTAACCATGAGGATCTTTGATGCAAGCATATAAGCATTCACATTTTGCGGGGGCCAATTTAATTAAATATATGGTCCTCGGGCTTCATATTCAAAGAAATTTAAGTTAAGCGAAATATTTGAGTTCTAAATCCGGAAACTCAATACAGTCCCAATGTTTGTCCTTGATGTAGGGTATTAAATATTGTGATAGCTTCTTAATTTCTTGGTATATTCTAAACACGTGCGAATTCATTAATGGAAATACAAATGATGTTTCGGCTCTGAATATCACAATTTGGTAAACTAAGTGATATTAATCCTCAGAAAGATAATTAGTATTATTGATTTTTATTAAACACGCACCACAGTTTTCCTCTCACCCTTTGGTGGATAGGAAAATTATGGAAAATTTTCTGTAACATTTTAACGGAAAGATATACTCTGGATGGTTTTTACAGAGATGTCAACTAGATCATGCGCAGAGATTAAAGTTGTTCACCTTGGCCTTATGAAATGTGAAAGAGTTTTCATTACCATTGCGTTTTTTGCATTCCGAACAAATATTGTTTGTTGGGCTGAAGTGAAGTGAAGTCGTCTAAAAGGCTCTCAGGTCTTCTAAAAATTAATTACAGTTAATACATTGCATATAATCAATCCAAATTAAAAAAAAAAAAAAAAACAAAAAGAACTTTGGATGCCCACCACCTCGGGTATTTATGTAAACCAACTTTCGTCAAAATCCGGTGAAAAATGCATATCTTATGCCCCATAGCAGCTATATCGAAATATGTTCCGATTTGGACTAAATACTAATGAGAACAATTCAGTGTTTAAGTGTGTATAACAAAATATTGGCTTTTTTAGTAGCTATATCGATACGGATGTCGAAAAACCTAACACATGTCACTGTGTCAAATATCAGTGAAATCGGATTATAAATTCGCCTTTTATGCGGCCAAAACTTTGCATCGAGATATCGGCCTATATAGCAGCTACATCCAAATCTGAACCGATTTGGGCCAAGTTTTAGAAAAATGTCGCAGAACCTAACACAACTTTCTTTCCCAAATTTCGACGAAATCGGACAATAAATGTGCCTTTTATGGCCACAAAACTTCAATTCGAGAGATCAGTCTATACGGCAGCTATATCAAAATCTGGAACGATCTGATCCAAATTGAAAAAGAATGTCGAAGGGCCTAACACAACTCACTGTGACAAATTTCGGCGACATCGGACAATAAATGCGCTTTTTATGGGCCCAAAACCTTAAATCGAGAGATCGGTCTATATGACAGCTATAACCAAATCTTTAACGATTTAGGCCAAATTGAAGAAATATGTCGAAGGGTCTAACACAACTCACTGTCCCAAATTTCAGCAAAATCGGATAATAAATATGACTTTTATGGGCCTAAGGCCCTAAGTCGGCGGATCGGTCTATATGGGAGCTATAACCAAATCTGAAACGATTTGAGCCAAATTGTAGTAGGATGTTGAGAGGCTTAATTTAACTCACTGTCCTAAACTTCAGCAAAATCGGATAATAAATGTGGCTTTTATGGGCCGAAGACCCTAAACCGGCGGATCTGTCTATATGGGGGCTATATCAAGATATATTCCATCTTCGAACTTAACCTGCTTAAGGACAAAAAAAAATCTGTGCAAAATTTCAGCTCTATATCTCTATTTCTAAAAACTGTAGGGTAATTTCAGCAAACAGACGGACGGACATGTCTAGATCGTCTTGGATTTTTACGCTGATCAAGTACATATGTATGTTATAGGGTAGGAAATGCATATTTCGATGTGTTGCAAACGGAATGACAAAATGAATATACCCCCATCCTTCGGTGGTGGGTAAAAAAACTCTATTTGCAAAAAAATGGCATACAATTTTTATTATTTTCGGTCTCACGTTGCCGGAGGGACATTCCCAAAGACAGACGCAAGGAAGGCTGAACGGACAGGTCTTGCTCCGCTGCGCTATCTTTATACCCTACACCACTACTGTGGTACAGGGTACTATAAGTTAGTGAATTTGTTTGTAACATCAATAAGGAAGAGAGATAGACCCATTGATAAGTATACCGATCGACTCAAAATCACTTTCTGATTCGATTTAGCTATGTTCGTCTGTCTGTCTGTCTGTCTTTCTGTCCGTCAGTCTGTCTGTCCATCTATCCATAGTTTGTGTACAAACTACAGGTCGCAATTTTCATCGTCTTCAAACTTGGAACAGCCATGTTTTTCGGATAAGAGACGAAGCTTTTTGAAATTGGAAAAGATCGGTTCAGATTTAGATATAGCTCCCATATATATATTCGCCCGCTTTGCAGTAATAATGCAATAAAATTGTCATTTATTAGCCAATTCTCTCGAAATATGACAGGAAGGATTTTCTTACGACACTCGAAATTATTGGTGAATTTTATAGAAATCGGTTTAGATTTAGATATAGCTGCCACATATATATATATCGTCCGATTTTCACTCCTAGAGCCACTGCAAGCGCATTTATTGACCAATTTTCCCAAATTTTTGTACAAAGCATTCCTCGATGACATTCACAATATCCATTAAGTTAAGTCGAAATCGGTTCAGATTTGGGTATAGCTCCCATATATATGTTCGTTCGGTTTGCAGTAATAATGCAATAAAATGGCCAGTTGTTGGCCTATTCTCTTGGAAATCGGTAGGAAGGATTTTCTTCTAACTTTCGACAATACTGGTGAATTTCAAAGAAATCAGTGCAGATTTATATATAGCTCTCAGATATATATATCGCCTAGAAAAGGAAGTAGAAACTACGGAGGATATGGACATAGTGGTCAAGCGGATCACGAAGGCCCTTAATGACTCGCTTGTGTCAGCATGTCCTAGTGCCAAGCCAAGGGGCAAACAGAGACCGCCATGGTAGACCCCAGAGCTGGTTGGTCTAAGGAAGGACTACAGAAAACTCTTCAACAGAGCAAAAGCCACAAGAGCACCACACGACTGGGACCTCTATAAGGCTGAGCTAAAAAAATGTAAGGGCGAGCTTAGAAAGGGTCAGAACAAACCTTGATTGCATTCTGCTGCTACGTGGAGGATACATCTGAGGCCTGTAGGCTAAGGAAGATTCTGTCTTTGAGACCTATTACGGTGGGGTATATTCAGAAGTCAAAGAATGTATGGACAATGTCTAGTGAGGAAACACTAGAACTACTCATTGATTCACATTTTCCGGAAAATTCTACAACGGACAACGTTGCGGCAGAAGAGATTGTCACTGGTATGCATTCTTCCTGGGTTATTAGGGAAATTGTGTCTGAGCCGAATATCCTTTGTGCGAAAAGAAGTTTCGACTCAATTAAGTCGCCATGCTCTGATGATGTATCACCGTTTGAATTACAAGCTGTGTCTGATAGACTGGTTCCCCGGCTTAGACATACTCTGCTTGTATCAGAATGTCATATATACCTGTGGGATGGAGGGACACTAAGGTCATTTTCATTCCGAAAGCAGGAAAACTCTACCACATGATGGCGAAAGATTTTCATCCTATCAGTCTGTCATCCTTTGTGCTGAAGACTCTTGAGAGGTTGATAGCAACATATCTTAGGGCAAAGGTTCCTGAAGATCGCTTGTCGCGGCAGCACCATGCATATAGTAAGGGCAAGTCCACTGAAACAGCCATTCACGACCTAGTCGGCTACAGAGAGGGTTTTCTCGCTGTCGAGGAATATACAATGGTAGCATTTCTTGACATTGAAGGTGCTTTCAATAATGTAAAACCGCCACTCTTGCCCTATACATCTGCAAGAGATCCATTGGCAAAAGTTGGGGTTTAGACCGCGTGTCATGCATTGGTTATATACTGAAGTTGTGAGACCTATAATGCTATATAGTGTTGTGGTCTGATGGTCGGCGCTTCAAAAGTCCACCTATTGCTCAATACTTAAGAGGATCCAAAGGATGACTTGTTTGTGCATTACAGCCGCACTGAGGACGACACCATCTGTTGCACTGAGTTTAATGCTACATCTTATGTCTCTGGACATTGTGGCTACCCAAATTGCATCGGCCACTGCCGTGAGGTTAAGAGAGCTTTCTCATTGGTCATGTGGCGGCCACGGACACTGTGTTATCCTTGATCCAATATCCGATGTTACAGGCAGTGTGGATTACACCCTACCTGAGCCGCTACGATATCCCTGGTAACAGAAGTAACATAGACTTCTAGACGGATGGTTCCAAACTAAACGACCAGTTGGGCTTTGGGGTGTACTCTAACGATCTAGAACTGGCAATATCGAAAAGGTTACCCGACCACTGTAGTGTGTACCATGCAGAGATTCTTGCAATTAAGTAAGTGGCAAGTGTGAGCATTCCATAACTATGTGGCCTAATCTTGACTTGAAGAGGTCTACCGCTTTGCTGTCTCTGAACAGACGTCTCAGTCATTGTGTCCGTCATGACAGGTCACTGTCTAATCGGAAAATATGCTGACAGACTGAAGGTTGCCAGCAACGATGTTTACAGAAGCTGTGAAGAAGAAGAGACTATAGAACACCTTCTGTGTGAAGTTAGAAGGAGTTTCAGAAACGTATAGTAACCTAAAACAAAAATTTTGTATCCAAATTTCGAATGGGGTACCTAGGGGGTGGGCGGCCCCACCTGATGGGACCAAGTTTCTGGGGGTCCATTCCTTTCCCAAAGCACCCCAAAGAGGGCTTATTTATGACCATTGGCAATATGGGGCTTAAATAAAAGGTCTTTGGTAGCAAAGCACGAATCTGATATCAATATTCGGGAAAAAGTGTCTATGGGCCAACCCACCCCCATAATACTACTCATATAGGACGTATTTGCTGAGCATTGCAATATGGGGTTCAAATAAAAGGTATTTTATAGTACAACACGAATCCGATATATATTTACAAGGCGAAGTCACTGAATGGCCCCCCCCATCCCCCAAAACATCCCACCAAAGCGACCAAGTTTGCCGACTATGAATGTATGGGGCTCAAATGGAAGGTATTTGGGAGTCCGATATTAACATTCTGCACCAACTATCTAGGGGACGTCCCACCCCCATAACAACCCCCATATAGGACGTATTTGCTATCCATGACAATTTGGGTCTTAAAGAGTGTGGAGCTCGATATTGATTGAGTTTAGGGCCCATACATACATACGTACATATTTGCCGACTTTTGCAATAAGGGCTTTAAATGAAAGGTATTTGAGATTAGGAAACGAATTTAATATCCAATTTTGAGGCCATTGGCAATATCGGGTTCAAATAAATGATATTTGAGTTTAGATCCTGATGCTGATATATTTTAAGGGCTAAGTGCTTGGGGACGGACCCCTAAAATACCCCTTAATCGGACATATTTACCTACCATGTCAATGTGGGGCTCAAATGAAAGGTATTGGGGAGGGGATACCCATACCAATTGATACCTTCTTTCGGAACAAATTTTCTGGGATTTACCCCTTCCCCAAAACACCCCACGAACAGCAATTATTTACTGACCATCGAAATATGGGACTCAAATAGAGCGCACAATAAGCCGGTTACTGGCTTAGGTGAATGTCCATAGTGGCATGTGACGGATTAATATCTGCACCCTCTTTTCAACCTAACCTAACAACAAAAATTTGAGGGCCGCACACTCACAACACCAGCCTATCGGATTTATAGACCAATCAATACAATATGGGTATTAAATTAAAGGTATTTGAGAGTAGAAAACGAATTTGATATCTTATTGTGAGAGTAAGTGTTTCGTGGGTCACCACCCCCCAAAAAAACTCCTCAAGTTGGACATATTTACAGACTATGGCAATATGGATCTTAAATGAAAGGTTTTTGGGAGTAGAGTCCAAAATTGACTTTCACTTTTAGGACCAAGTCTCTGAGTGTCCACCACACAATCAAACAGAACTTTTACTGACCATTGCACCGTGGGGTTTAAATAAAAGGTATTGAGAGTAGAAAAATACTGAAAATTGGCAGAGATTTCCAAATTAAGAATACTTCCTCTCAACATAGCATTAACAGGCGCAGCGGAGCGGGCCGGGCTCAGCTAGTTCATTATAAATAAGGGATAATCACCCATAGTCCGAATGTATATGAGATCCACCAGGGTAGATCCTTAATTGAAGTCTTATTTTGTCACGATTGGCTTATAAGTCCCCTTGAAGTTTTTCAGGGGTCGGGCGGCCTACCTAAAACAATTATCATTACTCCCATTACTTCCTTTACTATAGTTTCCAATTTTTCACTATTTCAAATAGCGTTGAACTTCCTTAATATCAAATTTTTCACACGTTAAAAAAAAATGTTGAACTATTTAGTTCATCTCTTTAACATTCATGGCATAGCTACAATAATCAGAGTGTTTTGTGTTCAATAAAAACCATGAAAGAGAAAATACCTCATTAGTATTAGTTAACATTATTAAACGGCAGCCGATAAATAACACGCCTCTATGGCCTAAGGCTAAATGCGGACACGAGCAGACACTCAAACTGGTGTCTTTTCTTCCCATCTGTCTGTCTGTCTGGAACTGAGTGTCTGTCCGTCCGTCTCTCTGTCTGGCAGTTCATATGGTTTAAGTAAAACATAGAAACGTTAACAAGACGACATGATAAACCATTTACAGACATGCGATCGCTACATGACCACATGGACGTGTTCAAATGAGCTAAGACCCCGACTGGCACGCTTGTCGATGATTACAGAAAAGCCAAAACAGATCAATTCATTCAATTCATAAGACGTAACAATCGAACAGGCGTCAGTCGCCCCAAAGCGCCTGTTAGGCACTAACAATTTCTGGTTTCGCTCTGTAAATGGTCTAGCGCGCTGAAGAGGCTGCTTCAATTTAACGCTTGTTATAGTTTCAAGTGTTTCTGTGTGTTGATTTTGGTCATTTCGGTCAATTGGATTGTATAGGCATATCTTTCTTCTTCTTCCATTTGTTTTTCTCGATCAAAGCATTTCATTTGACTTCTTTTTCTTTGCTTTTTTTGTTTCCACCGATTTTCAATGTCAGTGTACCCGGTTAAAAAATAAACACCGGCAACTTGTTGCTTGTGGTATTTGAATGATCTGTGTTTTCTTGTTGTTTTGGAGTTGCTTGGTCTGTCTTGCCCCTACCATTTGCCAGTTTTGAATGTTGACTTACCTGATTTTTCTTAAGCTCTAGAGCTTTTCAGGAAAATACAGAGGAATATAGCAACAAATGCAGTTTTAATTGAATTTATTGGATTTTTATTGCCGCTTTTATAGTTTCCCATATGACTGAACAAATTTGTGTTTTCGACATTCATAAAATTGTCACACAGTCTTTTCTCCTTTTGGGTTTATTGGGGAAGAAATTGGAATTTTATGGGATTTTTATTGAATTTTGTACAAAGTCATCTTGTCGAAGACATTCATGAATTGGGGAAATCTTTTTGTAGAAGTCTTCAGTATAAGGTAAAGAAATTGAAGCAAGTATTAAATTTTTTGTTTCATGAGCATTTTTATGGTGTTTAAAATAAAATGTCACTAAAATTCCAATTTCAAAGAAACCGACTATACACCTACCCTACAATTATAGATTCGGTCAAAAGATATAGGTATACGAGAGCTATATCTAAATCTGAACCGACTTTTTTTACAGATCGTTTGAAAATTGTTGTTACTACGGCCATTTAAGTGCAAATCGGGCGATATTGGGTTGCACAAAAAGTAATTGCGGATTTTTCATATAGTCGGCATTAACAAATTTTTTCACAGCTTGTGACTCTGTAATTGCATTCTTTCTTCTGTCAGTTATCAGCTGTTACTTTTAGCTTGCTTTAGAAGAAAAGTGTAAAAAAAGTATATTTGATTAAAGTTCATTCTAAGTTTTATTAAAGATGCATTTACTTTCTTTTAAAAAATCCGCAATTACTTTTTGGGCAACCCAATATATCCAAATCTGAACCGATTTAGATGAAATCTTTCAAATATATTAAGATCAGTAACAAAATAATCCGTGCCAAATTTTGTGCAGATCGATTGAAAATTTAAGTTACTACGGCCATTTAAGTGCAAATCGGGCGATACATATATATGGGAGCTATATCCAAATCTGAACCGATTTTGATAAAATCTTGCTGATACATTAAGATCAGTAACAAAACAATCCGTGCCAAATTTTGTGCAGATAGGTTGAAAATTGAAGTTACTACGGCCATTTAAGTCGAAATCGGGCGATACAAATATATTGGAGCTATATCCAAATATAAACCGATTTTGATGAAATCTTGCAGATATATTAAGATCAGTAACAAAACAATCCGTGCCAAATTTTGTGCAGATCGGTTAAAAATTGTAGCTACTACGGCCATATAAGTGCAAATCGGGCGATACATATATATGGGAGCTATATCAAAATCTGAACCGATTTTGATGAAATCTTGCAGGTATATTAAGATCAGTAACAAAACAATCTAGACCATAAACCGCACCAAACTGTGACTTTTTCTGCATGAATTGGTAGCTCTTGCAATGTTTCTGGCTGATCATTACTCCAAAATCTACAATTCTGCTTATTTACGTACCCATTGAGCCAAAAATGAGCTTCGTCGTGAAATGGAAGAAGCGTGCGATGAACTTTCTTAACATATCACGCATTTTGATAATAAGCGTTGTTCGTTTGTAGACCGATTCATGGTTAAATTGTAAACCGAACTGAAGATGTTTGACCGTGAAACAAAACACGAAACGTGAATGAGCTGTTTAAACCAGTGTTGCCAAAAAGATAATAGCTAAAAAATCACCCTTTATAGTCTTGATCGTCGTAAAACTCTTAGACAAACTAGCAATGTCCGTCCGTCTATCTGTCTGTCTGTTGAAAACATGCTACAGTTTTTAAAAAAGAGATATTGAGCTGAAACTTTGCACAGATTCTTTTTTTGTCCATTGGTTAAGGACGATTATGGCCTAAATCGGACTATGTCTTGATATAGCCCCTATATAGACCGAAACGCCGATTTAGGGTTTTAGGCCCATAAAAGCCACATTTATTATCCGATTTTGCTGAAATCTGGAACAGCAAGTTGTGTAAGGCCACTCGATATCCTTCTTCAGATTGGTCCATATCGGTCCAGATTTGGATATAGCTGCCGTACAGACCGATCTCTCTATTTTATGTTTTGGGCCCATAAAAGGCGCACTTATTATCCGATTTCGCTCAAATTTGGGACAGTGAGTTGTGCTAGGCTCTTTGACATATTTTTTCAATTTGACTCAGATCGGCTAAATTTGGATATAGCTGTCATAAAGACCGATCTCTCGATTTAAAGTCTTGGGCTCATAAATGCCGTGTTTATTACCCGATTACGCTGAAATGTGATAGAGTGACTTATGTTTTCGGCTTTTCGACGTCCGTGTCCTA
Source organism: Stomoxys calcitrans (assembly GCF_963082655.1). Taxonomy (NCBI): domain Eukaryota; kingdom Metazoa; phylum Arthropoda; class Insecta; order Diptera; family Muscidae; genus Stomoxys; species Stomoxys calcitrans. The sequence goes on along the minus strand of NC_081555.1, from coordinate 109,214,057 downwards.
TATGGTGCAGACCGGCCTATATTTGGATATAGCTGCTATATAGTCCGAACTCTCGATTTTAAGTCTTGGGCCCATAAATGGAGCATTTATTACCCGATTACGCGGAAATTTATGACTTATATTAGGCTTTTCGACAACCGTGTACTATATGGTGCAGACCGGTCTATGTTTGGATATAGCTGCCAAAACAGTGACTTGTTTTTATTAGACCACTCAATGTTCGTGCCAAATTTGTTCTAAATCGGATATATGACGAAAGGTGGTTCATATATATACCCAAGGTGGTGGGAATCCAAAGTTCGACCCGGCCGAACTTAATGCCTTTTCACTTTTTTTTTTTTGAAAATTTCTTCCACAATTTATTTCGGATGAAAATTTGGACGAAAATTCATTCTTACTGATATTACAAGAAACACCGTTTTTTTCATAGGCTTAAACACTGTTGGAGTTAATACTTGAGAAACATTATTTGAAAAGTTTATGGTATCATGGACATGGTTTAGATTATGTCTTTTATTGGGTTGCCCAAAAAGTAATTGCGGATTTTTCATATAGTCGGCGTTGACAAATTTTTTCACAGCTTGTGACTCTGTAATTGCATTCTTTCTTCTGTCAGTTATCAGCTGTTACTTTTACCTTGCTTTAGAAAAGTCTAAAAAAAGTAAATTTGACTAAAGTTCATTCTAAGTTTTATTAAAAATGCATTTACTTTCTTTTAAAAAATCCGCAATTACTTTTTGGGCAACCCAATATATCAAACCATCGCCATGATCCTATAAACTTTTCCAATAATGTTTCTCAAACATTACCTCAGAGAAAATTTCAAAAATGTAGCCTTTGATTGGAAATTTTGTCAATCACCATGTATTAAGTCTCACAATTGAAATATGACTTAATTTTGTTTAATTGCTATGGCTATTTCGACATATTTGAATTTTCTTGAAAGTTTCGAAAACAAATTTGTATATTGACAAATTTTGGTTTAGTTTATGACGAAATGCAATTGCAATAAAAATGCAAATATGCATTTAAAATATGGCATACCAGCAACATGCATGGTAACCAAACTCGCACACACACACACATATGCCAGTACTCATAAATGTTTGCACAGAAACTGGAAAAGGCCCACAAAATCTACTTCAAAGCCAATTGAGTGGCAATGCAGATACTGAAGTCAAACAAACAAAACAACACCTAGATGCAAAAATCCATTTGTGAGCTTAGAAAAACTTTCACCCATCAATGTCTCAAAATTCGTCATCATCATTACCATGAGCCAGTAACAATGGTACCGGTACCGGCATTGTTCGCCTGCACGTCCGTCCATCCTTTCATAATAAAACAGTCAGACAAAGTCATCACTGTTGCACTAGTAGTAACACCAGCAGATAGATGTTGGTTGCCTATGATGGCTGCTACTCATGCTAAGATAGTCACTAAACTGTAGCCTACAAACAATTTCTGCACAACCTCTCGTCTATAGGCATTAACACATGCTGCATGCAACTCTTGATAACAGAAGCAAATTTAATTTTATTTTGCCAAACAAATGGCAAACATGAGACATGACATTTCATATTGTGGGACAAAAAACGCTGTTGCAAAATTAGCAAAGCTATGGAAAAACAAATTATACAAAAAAATTAAAGTGCAAAGTTCAAGAAAATAATTTTAAATGGAGGGCTTGCTTAAATTTAATTGTTAACTATAAGCAGCAGTAAGGTTGGGGGAAAACGAAAATCTCACTAATTATACACAGTACAGATTGGCTATACCCAGTGCATTTCATTTGTAGGTACCCTATTTAACCCTTTCACTGCCGAGGACAAGACTTTAAGAGTCCACTGTTCATTACTTATCTGAATTTTTTAAATGTTTGTGTTTGAGTGTATTGGTGTTTACAGTGGACATCGCAGCACGGTGTAATACATTTGAATAATTGTGGTGTTCTAATGCTAATCTATAAACGATGATATTTTTCTCGAAAGAAAAAACTGTAGCCTAGTAAATTACATACAAAAACAAGTAAAAAGGCGTTAAGTTCGGCCGGGCGGAACTTTGGTATATATGTGAACAATCTTTCGTCAAAATCCAGTGAAAAATGCATACCTTATGCCCCATAGCAGCTATATAGACATATCAAACGATTTAGACCAAATGCTTATAAGTACAAGTCATTGTTCAACCGAGAGATCGGTCTATATGGCAGCTATATCCAAATCTGGTTCGATCTGAGCCAAATTGAAGACCAACATCGAAGAGCCCAACACACCTCACTGTCCCAAATTTCGGCGACATCGGACAATAAATACGCTTTTTATGGTCCCAAAACCTTAAATTGAGAGATCGGTCTATATGGCAGCTATATCCAAATCTGAACCGATCAGTGCCAAATTGAACTCATTGTCCAAAATTTCAGCAAAATCGGATAATAAATGTGGATTTTTATGGTCCTAAGACCTTAAATCGGAGGATCGGTTATTATTAATTTCAGCAAAATCGGATAATAAATGTGGCTTTTATGGGCCTAAGACCCTAAATCGGAGGATCGGTCTGTATGGCAGCGATATCCAAATTTGGACTGATCTGGGCCAAATTGACGAAGGATGTCGAAGGGTCTAACACAACTCATTGTCCAAAATTTCAGCAAAATCGGATAATAAATGTGGCTTTTATGGGCCTTAGACCCTAAATCGGAGGATCGCTCTATATGGTAGCTATATCCAAATTTGGACCGATCTGGGCCAAATTGACGAAGGATGTCGAAGGGCCTAACGATACTCACTGTCCCAAATTTCAGCAAAATCGGACAATAAATACGCCTTTTATGGCCCCAAAACCTTAAATCGATAGATCAGTCTATATGGCAGCTATATGCACATCTAGACCGATCTGAGCCAAATTGAAGAAGAATGTCGAAGGGCCTAACACAACTCACTGTCCCAAATTTTGTCAAAATCGGACAATAAATGCGTCTTTTATGGGCCCAAAACTTTAAATCGAGAGATCGGTCTATATTTCAGCTATATCAAAATCTGGACCGATCTAGGGCAAATTGAAGAAGAATTTCAAAGGGCCTAACACAACTCACTGTCCCAAATTTCAGCAAAATCGGATAATAAATGTGGATTTTATGGGCCAAAAACCTCAAATCGACAGATCGGTCTATAGGCAAGTAAATCCAAATCTGGACCGATCTGAACCAAATTGAAGAAAAATGTCGAAGGGCCTAACACAACTCACTGTTCCAAATTTCAGCAAAATCGGATAATAAATGTGGCTTTATGGGCCTAAGACCCTAAATCGGCGGATCGGTCTATATGGCAGCTATATATAAATCTGGACCGATCTCAACCAAATTGAAGACAAATGTCGAAGGGCCTAACACAACTCACTGTTCCAAATTTCAGCAAAATCGGATAATAAATGTGGCTTTTATGGGCCTAAGACCCTAAATCGGCGGATCGGTCCATATGGCAGCTATATCCAAATCTGGACCGATCTAAGCCAAATTGACGAAGGATGTCGAAGGGCCTAAAACAACTCAGTGTCCCAAATTTCAGCAAAATCTGATAATAAATGTGACTTGTATGGGCCTAAGACCCTAAATCGGCGGATCGGTCTATATGGGGGCTATATCAAGATATAGTCCATTATAACCCATCTTCGAACTTAAACTGCTTATGGACAAAAAAAGATTTTGTGCAAAGTTTCAGCTCAATATCTCTATTTTCAAGAGTGTAGAGTGATTTCAACAAACAGACGGACGGACATGTCTAGATCGTCTTAGATTTTTATGCTGATCAGGAATATATATACTTTATAGGGTCGGAAATGGATATTTCGATGTGTTGCAAACGGGACGACAAAATGAATATACCCCCATCCGTCGGTGGTGGGTATAATAAGTAAAAGCCACATAAGTTTGGCCTGAACGAATCTTGGGTGCCCACCACCATGGATTCCGCCAAAAATGGTCCCTTATTAACTGAGATTGTATTTGAATTACTTTGTCTCAAGAAGTCACATCGTGTTATCGGTATTTAGGGGCCTGTATCACCATATTTACCGATACGAGTAAAACTTGGAACTGATGTTGTAAGTCATAAGATAGGGGTTTGGGCCAAACTTCAGCCAAATCAGGTTAAAATGTAGGCTTCTAGTGACTGAAAAAGTCAAATCCGGGGATCGGTTTATATGGGGCTATATCTGGGGCTATACCGTTTTATTTGGGAGCTACTGCTAAATCAGACAGGTTCTCAATGAAATGAGAATCTAAAGTGAAACTCCTTCTGACAGCTAGCGAGGGACACACACACAGAATGTGTTCTATATTCTCTTCTTCTTCGACATCCTCACAGCTTCTGCAAAGTCGTTGCTGGCAACTTTCAGCCTGTCAGCATGTTTTCCGATTAGACAGTGACCTGTCATGACGGACACAATAGCTGAGACATCTTTTCTAGCCAATGACAGCAAAGCAGTAGATATCTTCAAGTCTTGATTAGGCCATATAGTTATGAAATGCTCCACCTTTGTGACCATCTATCATTCGTTGTCCTTCGGGCCTGGTCCTGAAAACTTAGTCCTGAAAAAACCTTGGTTCTGAAAACTTCGGGCCTGGACCGCAATAACTTGGGAATGTTCACATCCGATAAATCAGACAGGTTCTAAAGTGGAACTCCTTCTGACAGCTAGTGAGGGACACACACACAGAAGGTGTTCTATGGTATATTCTTCTTCGACGTCCTCACAGCTTCTGCAAAAGTCGTTGCTGGCAACCTTCAGTCCGTCAGCATGTTTTCCGATTAGACGGTGACCTGTTATGATAGACAGCAAAGCCGTAGACTTCTTCAAGTCTAGATTAGGCCACATAGTTTTGGAATGCTCACAGCCCCTCTTTGTGACCATCTATCATTCGTTGTCCTTTGGGAATGGTCCTAAAAACTTAGCTTACGTGTCGCTAGAGGCATTCCAGTATCCCTGTATTGTGTAAGGAAGTTCCTAGTCTCGCAAGCTCGTCCGCTTTACGATTCCCTGGGATATCTCTGTTGCCCGGCACTCTGAACAGGTGAATTTTTAACTGTTCAGCGATCTCGTTGAGAGATTTGCGACAGTGAAGGGCGGTATTTGTGTTCAGAAATACGTTCCGCAGGGATTTAATGGTTACCTGGCTGTCTGAAAAGATATTTATGCCAATCGTCGTTATGACATTATCTCTGAGTCATTCCAACACTTCCTTAATTGCAAGGATCTCCGCTTGATACACACTGCAGTGGTCGGGTAGCCTTTTCGATATGTCCAGCTCTAGATTTTTAGAGTACACACCTGGTCGTTTAGTTTGGAACCATCCGTATAGAAGTCTATGTAACCTCTGTTACCAGGGATATCGTAGCTCCAATCGGTTCTATCAGAAATAGTGGCACAGTACCTTTTATCAAAAACATCGGACATTGTATCAATGATAACATAGTGTTCGTTACCGCCACATAACCAAAGAGAAAGCTCCCTTAGCCTCATGGCAGTGGTGGCAGCAATTTGTCTAGCGACAATGTCCAGAGGAATTAGATGTATCATTAAATTCATTGCTTCAGATGGTGTCGTCCCCAGTGCGGCTGTGATGTACAAGCAAGCTATCGTTTGGATCCGGTTGACTATAGAACAATAGGTGGACGTTTGAAGCGTCGTCCACCAGACCACAACACTATTTAGCATTATAGGTCTGACAACTGCAGTATATACCTAATGCATGACACGCGGTCTAAACCCCCAACTTTTGCCAATGGCTCTCTTGCAGGTGTATAGGGCAAGGGTTGTCTTTCTTACCCCTTCCAAACAAATTCCTTTAGAAAATAGTTCTATAAAGTTTTGTATTTAGAAAAATAATTTAGAGTGTCCGGGGCCTGAACCAAATTTTGCCCACATGTCGATGATGTAAACAGTATGTTAGTATTATTCATCATGAAATAAAATATATTGGCAGGTACAACATTGCAGTTCCTGCCTTTGATGAAGATAGGAGTGAATCGGAAGTCTAACATTTAATTGGTATAGGGTTATGACATGTGATATATTCAATAAGGAACGCTTGTAGTGGCTCTTGGAGTGAAAATCGGGCGATATACATATAAGACAGCTATATCTAAATCTGTCCGATTTCTATGAAATTACCCAGTAACGTCGAAAATATAAGAAAATCCCTCCTGCCAAATTACGAAAGAATCGGTTAACAAATGAGAATTTTATTGCAATTTTTCTCAAAATCGGACGAATATATATGGGAGTTTTAGCTCAATCTGAACCGATTTCGAGCAAACTTCTCTGATATTGTGGTAGTCGTCGAGAAAAGCGTTGTGCAAAATTTTGGCAAGATTGGTCAATAAATGCGCTTCCTGTGACTCTAGTAGTTAAAATCGGGCGATATATATACATGAGAGCTACATCTAAATCTGAACCGATTTCCATGAAATTCACCAGTAGTGTCAAGAGTCGTAAGAAAATGCTGCCTACTAAATTTCGAGAGAATCGGCAAACAAATGATCACTTTATTGCAATATTTCTCAAAATCGGATGAATATATATATGGGAGCTATATCTAAATCTGAACAGATTTCGAGCAAACTTCTAAGATTTTGTGGTAGTCGTCAAGGAAAGCGTTGTGCAAGATTTTGGCAAGGTTGGTCAATAAATGCGCTTGCTGTGACTCTAAATGTTAAAATCGGGCCATATATATATATGAGAGCTATATCTAAATCTGAACCGATTTCCATGAAATTCACCAATAATGTCGAGAGTCGTAAGAAAATCCTTTATGCCATATTTCGAGAGAATTGGTTTACAAGTGACCATTTTATTGCAGTATTACAGCAAATCGGACGAACATATATATGGCAGCTATATCCAAATCTGAACCTACTTTTATACCCTCCAACATATGATAGGGGTATATTCATTTAGTCATTCCATTTGCAACACATCGAAATATCAATTTCCGACCCTACAAAGTATATATATTTCGGATCGTCATAAAATTCTAAGACGATTTAACGATGTCCGTGTGTCTGTCCGTCTGTCCGTTCGTCTGTTGTAATCACTCTACAGGCTTCAAAAATTGAGATTTTGGGCAGAAATTTGACACAGATACGTCTTTCTGATGGGCTCTGCTTTAGTTCTTGAACGGGCCAAATCGGACCATGTTTGGATATAGCTGGTATATAGACCGATTTTCCGATAAAGGGTCTAATGTCCATAAAAATTTCATTTTCACCCGATTTTGCTGAAATTTGAAACAGTGAGTAGTGTTAGGCCTCCTGACATCTGACCTAAATATGGTTGAGATCGGACTATATTAAGATATAGCTGCCATATAGACCGATCTGCCGATAAAGGGTCTAATGCCCATAAAAACTTTTTTATCCGATTTTGCTGAAATTTGAAGCAGTGAGTAGTCTTAGGCCTCCGGACATCTGACCCAAATATGGTTCAGATCGGACTATATTTAGATATAGCTGGCATATAGACCGATCTGCCGATAATGGGTCTGAATCCCATAAAAGCTTTATTTATTGCAAAATGTCGCTGAAATTTAAAACAGTGAGTAGCTTAAGGCCTCCTAACATAGAACCTTAATATGGTTCAGATCGGACTATATTTAGATATAGCTGCCATATAGACCGATCTCCCGATAAGGGTTCTGAAGCCCACAAAAGCTTAATTTTTTAACCGATTTCGCTAAAATTTGAAACAGTTACAGTAGTTTTAGGCCTCCTAATATAGGACCCAAATATGGTTCAGATCGGACTATATTTGGATATAGCTGCTATATAGACCGATCTCCCGATAAAGGGTCTGAAGCCCATAAAAGCTTTATTTTTTATCCGATTTCGCTGATATATAAAAGAGTGAGTAGCTTTAGGCCTACCAACAACTGATCAAAATATGGCTCAGATTTGAAACAGAGGGTAGTTTTAGGTTTCCCGACATCCGCGCAAAATATGGTTTGGATGGGACTGTATTTAAATATAGCTGCCATATAGACCGATCTCCCAATAAAGGGTCTGAAGCCCATAAAAGCATTATTTTTTCATTCAATTTCACTGAAATTTAAATCAGCGAGTAGTTTTAGGCCACCCGCCATCCGACCCAAATATGGTAAATATAGGACTGTATTAAGATATAGCTGTCATATAGACCGATATGCCGGTTAAGGGTCTGAATCTCATAAAAGCTTTATTTATTACCCGATTTTGTTGAAATTTGAAATACAAAATTCAACAGTGACAGTAAAACCACTCAATGCCCTTGCCGAATTTGGGTGTGTAAGTAATCCAATTTTCATCGGATTGTGACGGAAGGGGATTTACATATATATCCGAGGTGGTGGGTATCCAAAGTTTCGCCCCGCCGAACTTAATGCCTTTTTACTTGTTTCCAATTTCAATAGGCTTCGTCTTTAGGGCGAAAAACATGTCTGTATCAAATTTCAAGGCGATCGGATGAAAACTGCGACCTGTACTTTGTACACAAATTACGATGGACAGACAGTTAGACAGAAGGACAGGCAGACGGACGGACGGACAGACAGACAGACGGACGGACAGACAGACTGACGGAAATGGCTAAAACGAATCAGAAAGTGATTCTGAGTCGATCTGCATACTTATCAATGGGTCTATCTCTCGTCCTTCTGGGTGTTACAAACAAATGCACTAAATTCTAATTCCCTGTACCACAGTAGTGGTATTGGGTATAAAAATTCCCAAAGGATTGAATCCTCCTAGGGCGCTAAAGCCCAGGTTAGCAATACTGGCGAGAACCTTAGAAAAATTTGTCAGCAGTGATTATCTTCTCACTAATGCTGCTGATATTTGTGGGGTACTGAGCTATGTCAAACTTCTGTACAAAGATTTCTACACTATTCGCACTAGACTGTGGAAAGGCGCTCCCTTATCATTGAGCTTAAACTTTAATCGTATAGCACTCTTTGATATGCAAACAGAGATTCACTGTTCCTTAATGCAATTCTTTTCAATTTAACAGTATTTTGCATTGACACATTCATTTTTTCTTTAAATAGGACAAATATAGTACTTATCTATTCACCCTTCCCCAATAATTGCCATTATTTGTTTACTCATCTACACAATTTAACCAATGTGTTAGCTTATATTTTATTGATTCGTACCGTGCATTGTGAATTTATGTCTATTGTTAACCCATTCAAAATAGGGGCGTTCGTGTTTGGCATTAGCACAACTGGACTTTATTAGTGACAACATTTGTGCATTCATTTATTTGACAATTGTTTAAAGAAGATGTAATAATGCACCCAAGCACCCAAACATCGAACATCGGAAAGGAATTTCAATGAAGCGACCATAAGCGGAACAAAATGTAGGTCGTCATTGTTGGGGTGCAAAAAGAAATGAATTTATCATAAAATAGTGAATAAATTTTAGCCACACAATATGTGTTTATGCATATTGTTTAAGCAAATTTTTTTGCAAAATGACCTAAATCCAATGTTTTCAAGTGCTATCTGTGCAATGTTTTGTTTTACGTTAGAGGAATGCTAAAGATAACGTGTGGCAAATTTTGGGGAATTTAAATTAAATATTTTTTTGAGGTAAAAATGACAAATAGTTTAATTAGAGGCCATTGCAGAGCGAAGATTAGCATGTCTGCCTGTAACGCTGAATGCCTGGTTTGAAATGCAGACGAGGATAACAGAAAACAAGTAAAAGGGCATTAAGTTCGGCCGGGCTGAACTTTGGATACCCACCACCTCGGGTATATATGTAAACCCCCTTTCGTCACAATCCGATGAAAATTGGATAACTTATGCACTCAAATTCAACACGGATATTGAGTGGTCTAATAAGTATAAGGCGCTGAACAAAATCTGGTAATAAATAAAGCTTTTATGAGCTTCAGACCCTTAATCGGCATATCGGTCTATATGACAGCTATATTTAAATACAGTCCGATCTTTACCATATTTGGGTCGGATGGCGGGTGGCCAAAAGCTACTTATTGTTTTAAATTTCAGCGAAATCGGATAAAAAATAAAGCTTTCATTCGCTTCAGACCCTTTATCGGAATATCGGTCTCTATGGCAGCTATATCTAAATATAGTCCGATTCGAACCATATTTGGAACGGATATCGGGAGAACTATTGGGTTGTCCAAAAAGTAATTGCGGATTTTTCATATAGTCGGCGTTGACAAATTTTTTCACAGCTTGTGATTCTGTAATTGCATTCTTTCTTCTGTCAGTTATCAGCTGTGACTTTTAGCTTGCTTTAGAAAAAAAGTGTAAAAAAAGTATATTTGACTAAAGTTCATTCTAAGTTTTATTAAAAATGCATTTACTTTCTTTTAAAAAATCCGCAATTACTTTTAGGGCAACCCAATAAGACTACCCACTGTTTCATCTATCAGCGAAATCGGGTTATAAATAGAGCTTTTATGGGCTTCAGACTCTCGGTCTATATGGCAGATCGGTCTATATGACAGCTTTATCTAAATATAGTCCGATCTGAACCACATTTTGGTCCTATGTTAGGAGGCGTAGAACTACTCAATGTTTCAAATTTCAGCGAAATCGATTAAAAAATAAATCTTGTATGGGCTTTCGACCCTTTATCAGGAGATCGGTCTATATGGCAGCTATACCTAAATATAATCCAATTTCATTCATTTTTAGGTCAGATATCAGCAGGCTTAAGATAGGAGGCGTAGAACTACTCAATGTTTCAAATTTCAGCGAAATCGATTAAAAAATAAATCTTGTATGGGCTTTCGACCCTTTATCAGGAGATCGGTCTATATGGCAGCTATACCTAAATATAATCCAATTTCATTCATGTTTAGGTCAGATATCAGCAGGCTTAAGATAAGCCTCTGTTTCAAATTTCAGCGGAATCGGTTAAAAAAAAGCTTTTATGGGCTTCAGAACCTTTATCAGGAGATCGGTCTATATGGCAGCTATACCTAAATATAGTCGGATTTGAACCATGTTTGGGTCCTATGTCGGGAGGCCTAAAAATACTTGCTGCTTCAAATTTCAGCGAAATTGGTTTAAAAATAAAGCTTTTATGGGTTTCAGACCCTTAATCGGGAGATCGGTCTATATGGCAGCTATATATAAATAAAGTCCGATATGGACTATATTTGGGTCAGACGTTGGTAAGCCATAAACTACTCACTGTTTCAAATTTCAGCAAAATCGGATGAAAAATAAAGCATTTAGGGGATTAGAACCTTTACCGGAAAATCGGTCTATAAAGCAGCTATATCCAAATATGGTATGCTTTGGCCCGTTCAAGAACTTAACCAGCATGCATCAAAAAGACGTATCTCTGCCAAATTTCAGCTCAATATCTCAATTTTTGAAGGCTCTAGAGTGATTACAACAGTGATTATACATACTTTTTAGGGTCGGAAATTGATATTTCGATGTATTGCAAGCGGAATGACTAAATGAAGAGACCCCCTATCCTACGGTGGTGGGTATAAAAATTGCAGCGCTGGTTATCCTCTGCTAGTGTATGAGACATTTGTGAGGTGTTATGCCCTCTACAAACTTCTCACCATAAAGGTATCCCACTGCGGCACGACCTTCGGTCTCGATTATAAAAAGGAGGTCACTTACCATTGATCCTCAACTTGAATCGGACATCACTCATTGATATGTTAGAGTCCCTTAATGGCATGTTCATGGGTAAATTTGCATTTGCAGTTAAATAAGATACACTTTTAAAAGTTTGGATGTTTTGAAACTTCTTTCGATGTTACAAAACAAGCAAAATATGAGAACTATTCCGTTTAAAAATACTCTCGTCAAAACTGTAGGCCTCCTTACATTATTTTAATCAGACATAATATAAGACAAATATAAACCCAACATCGTTTCGTTTAGAAAAAAGGTCAACGTAAAGCACTGCTTAGCATGTAGAACTGCTTAACATGACCTTCAATGAATGTGAATTCATTAAATTTCGATTTAATGCAAACATTTTTATACCCTCCACCATAGGATAGGGGTATACTAATTTCGTCATTCTGTTTGTAACTCCACGAAATATTCGTCTAAGACCCCATAAAGTATAGATATTCTTGATCGTCGTGACATTTTATGTCGATCTAGCCATGTCCGCCCGTATGTCCGTCCGTCTGTCCGTCTGTCTGTCTGTCGAAAGCACGCTAACTTCCGAAGGAGTAAACCTAGCCGCTTGAAATTTTGCACAAATACTTCTTATTAGTGTAGGTCGGTTGGTATTGTAAATGGGCCAAATCGGTCCATGTTTTGATATAGCTGCCATATAAACCGATCTTGGGTCTTGATTTCTTGAGCCACTAGAGGATGAAATTCTTATCCAATTTGGCTGAAATTTTGCATGAGGTGTTTTGATATGATTTCCAACAACTGTGTTGAGTATGGCACAAATCGGTCTATAACCTGATATATCTGTCATATAAACCGATCTGGGGTCCTGACTTCTTGAGCCTCTAGAGGGCGCAATTCCTATCCGATTTTGTTGAAATTTTGGATGACGTATTTCGTTATGACTTCCAATAACTGTGCCAAGTATGATTTAAATCGGTCCAAAAGCTGATATAGCTGCCATATAAACCGATCTTGAATCTGGACTTCTTCACCCACTAGAGGGCGCAATTCCTATCCGATTTGGCTGATATTTTGCATGAGGTGTTTTGTTATGACTTCTAACAACTGTGCCAAATATGGTTCAAACCGGTCTATAACCTCATGTAGCTGCCATATAAACCGGGGTCTTGACTTCTTGAGCTTTTAGAAGGCGCAATTATTATCCCATTTGACTCTTATTTTGCACGTGATGATTTGGTATCACTTCCAACATTTGCGCTAATTTTGGTCTAAATCGGTGCATAACCTAGTATAGGTGCCATATAAATCGATATTGGATCTTAACTTATTGAGCCGCTAGAGGGCGCAATTTTCATTCGATTTGGCTAAAATTTTGCATGCGGTGTTTTGATATGACTTCCAAAAACTGTGATAAGTATGGTGTAAATCGGGATCTTGACTTCTTGACCCTCTAGAGAGCGCAATTCTCATCCGAATTGGCACAAATTTTGTACAACTGCTTCTTCTATGGCCTTCAACATATGTGCGCACTATTGTCTGAATCGATCTTTAGCTTGTTTTTGCCTAAGAAGAGATGCCGGGAAAAGAACTCGACAAATGCGATCCATGGTGGAGGGTATATAACTTTTGGCCCGGCCGAACCTAGCACGCTCTTACTTGTTTTCACTAAATGTCATCGAAAGCTCTCAAACTGCCAGCATTAATAAGTCCTTGCTATATGATAAATATGTGTGTTGAAAACGCACATTTCCATTTATTTAAGGACATGTGCTACAAATAACCATGACCTTTAAGGTGCGAAGCTAAATGCTGTGAAATGGAAAATCAATTTGAAAGGCTACATTTGTAAAATTAGTTTCTAATTAAATGTAATTAATTAAATTTTTCAAAATTAGCAGAAACGATCTGTAAAAACCACACAATTCCATACATGCAGAATACCATTAAGGAAGTTAACATATTTAATAGGGTGTCACGAAATAATTATTTTAAGATAAGCCTTTTGCATTAACTTTTGAAAAAGAAGTTTTTATTGTCTTCTAGTCTAAATAGAAGCAAAAACAAATCCTATTTATTGCAGCTGGACAAAGAAATTTAACGGCTATAAAGATAAGCAAATTATGTTTCTTGGCCGTTTTTATACCAGCCATTATTATACCCTCCACCATAGGATGGGTGTATACTAATTTCTTCATTCTGTTTGTAACACCTCGAAATATGCGTCTGAGACCCTATAAAGCATATATATTCTCGATCGACATGTCGCCATGTGCGTTCGTCTGTCCGTCCGTCCGTCTGTCTTTCGAAAGCACGCTAACTTTCGAAGGAGTAAAGCTAGCCGCTTGAAATTTTGCACAAATACTTTTTACTGGTGTAGGTCGGTTGGGATTGTAAATGGGCCAAATCGGTTCATGTTTTGATATAGCTGCCATATAAACCGATCTTGGGTCTTGACTTCTTGAGCCTCTAGAGGGCGCAATTCTCCTCCGATTTAAATTAAATTTTGTACCTGGTGTTTTGGTATCACTTCCAACAACTGCGCTAAGTATGGTTCAAATCGGTCTATGTTTTGATATATAGCTGCCATATAAACCGATCTTGGGTCTTGACTTCTTAAGCCTCTAGAGGGCGCAATTCTCATCCGATTTGACTGAAATTTTGCACGTGGTATTTTTTTGTATTACTTCCAACAACTGTGCCAAGTATGGCGCAAATCGGTACATAACGTGATATGATATCTTCAGCTTTTAGAGGGCGCAATTCGTATCCGATTTGCCTGCAATTTTGCATGACGTGTTCCGTTATGACTTCTAACAAATGTGCTAAGTATGATTCAAATCGGTTCATAATCTGGTATAGCTGCCATATAAACCGAACTTGAATCTTGACTTCTTGAGCCGCTAGAGGTCGCAATTCTCATCCGATTTGTCTGAAATTTTGCATAAGGTTCTTTGTTGCGACTTCCAACAACTGTGCTAAGTATGACGCAAATCGATACATAGCCTGATATAGCTGCCATATAAACCGATCTGAGATCTTGACTTCTTGAGCCTCTAGAGGGCGCAATTCTCATCCGATTTGCCAGAAATTTTGTACAACGGTTTCTCTCATGACCTTCAACACACGTGTCTAATATGGTCTGAATCGATCAATAGCTTGATACAGCTCTCATATAAACCTTTCTCCTGATTTAGCTTCTTGAGCCTCTACAAGGCGCGATTCTTATCCGAATGAACTGAAATATCGCACAATGACTTCTACAATGTTCAGCATTCATTTATGGCCCGAATCGGACTATAACTTGATATATCTCCAATAGCATAACAGTTCTTATTTAATATTCTTTGTTTGCCTAAAAAGAGATACCGCGCATAGAACTCGACAAATGCGATCCATGGTGGAGGATAAAAAAGATTCTGCCCGGCCGAACTTAGCACGCTTTAACTTTTTTTCATCATTGTCTCATCATACTGAGTCGACGGACATGGCTAGGTCCGTCCGTCTGTCGAAATCACGATGACGGTCGAACGCATAAAGCTAGCCACTTGAAATTTTGCACAGATACTTACTGTCTGTGTAGGTCATTGGGGATTGCAAATGAGCTATATCGGTTCAGATTTAGATATAGCTGCCATATAAACCGATCTCCCGATTTGACTTCTTGAACCCCTGGAAGCCGGGGCCGACCTGAACGTGGCTCATCTTTAAGTGAAAAAGCTCCAGAACGGAATTAGCGAAACCAATTTTGACACTGTCTTCCTTTTAAGGCTTTATCACCATACACATCTCGTAACTTTTTAGCAACCTGCTCCGCGTTTTTTCCTTTACGGAAATAATAAAGTAAAATATGACGAAAATGCTCCTTTGTGGGCTCCATATTAAAAATGACGCCAAACAAACAAATGTTAACAAAATTTCGCGCACTTTATTTCTAAAGCAAGCTAAAAGTAACAGCTGATAACTGACAGAAGAACGAATGCAATAACAGAGTCACAAGCCGTTGAAAAAATTTGTCAACGCCGACTATATGAAAAATCCGCAATTACTTTTTGGGCAACCCAATAGCACCCATATAAACCTATCTCCCGATTTGTCTTCTTCATCCCTTATAAGCCGTAATTTTTGTCCGATTTGGCTGAAATTTTACATGTTGTGTTCTGTTATAGCTTCCAACAACTGTGCCTATAACCAGATATAGCTCCCATATAAACAGATCTCCAGATTCGACTTATTCATCCCTTACAAGCCGTAATTTTGTTTCGATTTAGCAGAAATTAATGTTTCCCCAATTTGGGAGAAATTTTGCAGATAGTGTTCTGTTATGACTTCCAAAACTATGCCAAGTAGGGTCCAAATCGGTTAAAAACGTGGTATAGCACCCATATAAACCGATCTCCCGATTTGACTTCTTGAGCCCTTACAAGCCGCAATTTTTGTCTGAATTGGCTGAAATTTTGCATGTAATGTTTGTTATGACTTCCTACAACTGTGCTTAATACGGTCCAAACTGGTCTATAACCTGATATAGATCACATATCAATGGATCTCCAGATTCGACTTCTTCATCCCTTATAAGCCATATTTTTTTTTCGATTTGGCTAAAATGAATTTTTGCCCAATTTGGCAGAAATTTTGCAGATAGTGTTATGTTATGACTTCCAAAACTATGCCAAGTACGGTCCAAATCGGTCAAGAACCTGATAGAGCTCCCATGTAAACCGATCTCCCGATTTGCCTTCTTCAGCCCTTACAAGCCACAATTTTTGTCCGATTTGACTGAAATTAATTTTTGCCCAATTTGACAGAAATTTTGCAGATAATATTCTGTTATGACTTCCAAAACTATGCCAAGTACGGTCCAAATCGGTCAAGAACCTGATAACCTGATGTAAACCGATCTCCCGATTTGTCTTCTTCAGCCCTTACAAGCCACAATTTTTGTCCGATTTGGCTGAAATTAGTTTTTGCCGATTTGGCAGAAATTTTGCAGATTGTGATGTTAAGACTACCAACATCTGTGCCAAATGCGTTCCAAATGGGTCTATAACCTGATATAGCTCCCATGTTAACCGATTTCCCGATTTGACTTCTTACGTCCTTACAGGCCGCAAGTTTTGTTCGCTTTGGCTGAAATTTTGTATGCGGTGTTCTGTTATGACTTCCAACAACTGTGGCAATTACGGTCCAATTCAGTCTATAACCTGATATAGAACCCTCATAAAGATCGAGGGACCGGTTTATGACCGATTTCGTGATAATCGGCAAACAACTGTCTGTACTTTAGTTACACTTTAAATCGGAAAGACAGACGGACACAGGTACGTCGAATCAGAAAGTAACTCTGAGTCGATTTTCATACCTATCAATGGGTCTGTCTCTCTTCCTTCTGGATGTTACAAACAAATGAATAAAGTCACAATAATCTGTACTACAGTAGTCTGTATATGGTATACAAATAATTTCATTCCATACACCCTAATTTAAGAGTTTTTCAACTGTGGCTTTCACGCCTTTCCATCGCACCAACTACACTATATCTACTCTATATGCCTCTATCTACAATATTGGAAACATATTTTAAATGTAAATAAGATATGCCAATGCATCCACAAGATATTGCCACACCATAAGTCAACAGGCAATGAAATGGTGCTAAAATGTATGTGGGTGTGATATTTGTTCATTTGTGTTGAAAGGGATTTTTAGTTTTGTGTGCTGGTGGTTAAAATGTAGGTGGAAGGAACAATTTTCGAACAATAGACACATTTTGCTAAAACCGCAACAATTTGTGACTCTGGCAACCCAATGGCAAATGCGTGATTTCGAGGATGTTTGCATTCGGTGTTGAAAGAAGAAATGTTAAAAGCATTAAATTTAATAGAAAAGAAAAATTTAAAAAATGTTTTTAAAAAAAAATCACTTATAACCATTTTAAAATGGAAAGACAGACAGACGGGCATAGATAAATCGAATCAGAAAGTAGTTCGGTGGTCAACTAACAAATATGTTGGGTAAACATTGGCAGAGAGCTATCTTAAAAAAATGCATGCCATTCTAGTCTCTATCAACCATTCTCTTCTTCGAAGGCATTTACCATCAAAGTCTACAACGCTGATCTCTTCCAATACCTAGGCCACATTCAAATTCAAATCCATCTATATCGCCACTACCACAACCTGCACATCAGCTTGGCAAACAACACTTTTGTCCCCCCCATCTCCTTTGGCATCTATGAAAATTGTCACACATTATTTAGGTACCACACGGACAGACTGGAACAGTCATCCAGATAGAGGAGCAAGTTGTTGGCGCATAGTACCACTGCTAAGGATTTGTAGACTTGTGGTAAATGAAGGTCTCATTTTGATAGCTTCTACATGGGGTGTTTGTACAACTTTAACTATAGCACTGAGAATTCGAAAGAGAGAAGAAAAAAAACCAGACAGTAGCATGGAAGGTGGAAATAAGTGACACCTTTTGATCCACCATCCGTTGGTAGTTGGTGTACGTACCACCAATCTAATACCCATAAACACCTAATGTTCCACGCAGTCAGGCTAGCTGGTAGGCAGGCAGACTTATGAGTTTGCGTTCGTACACATTTTGAATTTTAATAAAGTTGTTAAAATGACATCGTCGTCGTTGTTGTACTTGTATCCATCTATCCATCCAACCATGGAGCAACTATGAATGAGTTTCAATGTGGTTATTACTCTATGTTGGTTGGAGCGCCAGCTGCTACCGGCATGTTGCTGCCAAAGGTGATATGCTTCATGTCACAGTGATGGAAGGTACAGTGATTTGATTATAAGAGGTTGTAGAAATAGCGCAAAAAGACAATAGGAAAAAAAATTATGAAAAAATTTATCTTTAGATAAAATTTTTTGGAAATTTTGGGTTTACATAAAAATTTTATGGAACTTTTTCATTAGATTTTTTTTTTTATATAAAACTAGCCTCTGTCTCTCTCACGCTGAACGCCTGCGTTGAAATCCTGCCGAGAATATCGGATAAAATTGAATGCAGTGGTTATCCTCTCTTAATGCTGGCGACGTTTGCGAGGTACCATGCCAGGCATGGTTATATAAAAAAATTTTTCCCAAAGAGGTGTCGCACTGCTGCACGCTGTTCGGACTCGGCTATAAAAAAGATCGAACTTGGCTATAAAAAAGATCGGACTTGGCTATAAAAAAGGTCCCCTATCATTGAGCTTAAACTTGATACGGTAAGCACTCATTGATGTGTGATAAGTTTGCCCCTGCTCGGTTCCTGGGAAAATTTTTAGTCTACTCGGAAATGCCTTTCTTTTGGGTCCTATATTACCGTATTGGTAAATATTTCCGGTTTGGGGGGTATTTGGGTGATGGAGTGGCCACACAGACACTTGGTCCTTAAAGTACATATAAAATTCGAGCTCTACTTTCAAAAAAATTTCATATGAGCCCTATTAAGGCATGATTGGTAAATAAGTTGGGTTTGAGGGTGGGGTGGACCCCAGATTCTTTGTCCCGAAAATGAGTATCAATCACCCGAAATCAATCAATTGGGGGGGCCCAAATAGCTTTTACATAAGTCACATATTACCGCGGTCGGTAAATACGTCCGATGAGGGAGGTATTTTGGGGTGGGGCGGATATAAATAGATAGATATAACGGTAGATATAAAATTCGTTTTTTTCTCTCGATCACTTTTCGTTTCAGCTCCAAATTTGTCGTGATTGGTCTATATATCCATTTGGCGGGTTTTGGGAGACCCCAGAGGCACCCGACCCCAACAATAGAATCCATGTTTTATTTTCGAACGACTCGCATTACCAATCTTCGAGATCTGGTGTATTTGAAAATTAGGGTAATGACAAGTGCTTTTTAGCGAAGGGATGGCACCTCAGATATTTCGACTCAAATATGGATATCAAATTCGTGCTCCACTCCCAAACATCTTTAATTTGAGCCTTATATTGCCATGGTCGGTAACTATGAACCGTTGAGAGGGTGTTTTGGGAATGGGCCGGTCACCGATACTTTGCCCTGAAAAAAGACATCAAATTCGTTCTTTACTCCCAAGTACCGCTGATTTGAGCTCAATATTGCCATAAACGGAAATGAAGTTCAGTTTAAGGGGTATTTTAGTGCGTACCAAACACTTAGCTCCAAAATTGGATATCACATTCGTTTTCTACTCTTAAATGTCTTTCATTTGAGTCCCATATTGTCATAATGGGTCAACGAACCTATTTTACGTATTTTTAGGAGAAAAGGGCCCACATAGATCGTAATCTACCCCCAAATATCTTTCATTTGAGTCCCATATAGCCATGGTCGGCTAATGTGCCCATTTGGAGGTGGGGCGACCTCCCCTTACTTGGATCTAATTTTATATGCCATATTTGTAATCTACTACCAAATACTTTTTATTTGAGTGCCATATTGACATGAACGTCGAATATATCAGTTTAGATGATTTTGGGGTTGGGGTGGCCTGCTGGGTACTTGGACCCACAATTTTATTACGATATTCGTTTTCTAGTCTCTTCCGATATCAAAAAATTGTGTAGCCTATGTTTTCCTGGGATATCACTGTGGCCCGGCATCCAGAACAGGTGAATTTTAACTGTTCGGCGATCTCGTTGAGAGATCTGCGACAGTCTAAGGCGGTTTTTGTATGCAGAAATACGTTATCCAGGGATTTAATGGCTGCCTTGCTGACTGAGAAGATATTAATGCCAATTGTCATTATATCTTAGCCATTCTATCACTTCCTTAATTGCAAGGATCTCTGCTTGATACACACTGCAGAGGTCGGGTAACCTTTCGTTATGGCCAGTTCTAGATCTTTAGAGTACACCCCAAAGCCAACCTGGTCGTTTAGTTTTAAACCATCCAGAATTCTATGTAACTTCTGTTATCAGGGATATCTAGAAAGTTCCCTTAACCTCACGGTAGTGGTCGCTGTAATTTGTCTAGCCACAATGTCCAGGGGCATTTGATGTAGCATTAATTTTTGTGCATCCGATGGTGTAGTCCTCAGTGTGGTTAAGATGCACAAACAAGCCATCCTTTGGATCCGGTTAATTATTGAGCAGTAGGTGGACTTTTGCAGTACCGTCCACCAGACCACAACACCATATAGCGGTCTGACAACGGTCTGCTGTTGTACGTAGAGCTACCTGAAGTATATCTCTCAGAGTGCTGGGAAAGTTTTCCCTAACCGCAATAGCAACGTCATCAGCATACGCGATCACTTTTACACCATTTTCTTCCAGAGACAACAATATATTATTAATGGCTATACCCCAAAGTAGAGGAGACAGTACACCTCCTTGAGGTGTTCTCCTGCTGACCCATTTTTTTTAGATCCACAGATCCCAAGCCTACTGTAATGCATCTCTTAGTATGTAAGTCATTAATAAGCTTTCTTACGTTCTTACCTAGAAACTCCAACTCCTTCATGATTGACTTCGGCTTTACATTATTGAAAGCACCTTCAATGTCAAGATATGCTACCATTGTATATTCCTTGACAGCGTGAGAACCCTCTATGTAGCCGACTAGGTCGTGGAGGTCGGTTTCAGTGGATTTGCCTTTACTATATGCATGATGCTGCTGCGGCAGGCTATCTCCAGGACTCTTTGCCCTAAGATATGTTTCTATCAACCTCACAAGAGTCTTCAGCATAAAGGATGACAGACTAATAGGACGAAAATCTTTCGCCTTCGTGTGTTATGGTTTTCCTGCTTTCGGAATGAAAATGGCCTTCGTGTCCCTCCATCCCAAAGGTATATATGACATTCTGATACAAGGAGAGTATATCTCCCTAAGCCAGGGAACCAGTCTATCAGACACAGCTTGTTATTCAACTGGTGATACATCATCAGGTCCTGGCGATTTAAAGGAGTCGACATTTCTTATCGCCCAAAGGATTTTCGGCTCAGACACAATTTCCCTAATAGCCTCCGATGAATGCATATCAGAGAAAACCTCTTTTGACGTCAAGTTGTCCGTTGGAGAATTTCCCGGGAAATTTGTATCAACGAGTAATTCTAGTGCTTTCTCACTAGACATTGTCCATACATTCTCTGACTTCTGAATATGTAAATGCAAATTTTGCCCACGAACATTCCACTAAGGAACAGGGGCAAACTTCTCACATATCAATGAGTGCAGTCCGATTCAATTTTAAGCTCAATGATAAGGGGCCTCCTTTTTATAGCCGAGTCCGAACGGCGTGCTGCAGTGCGACACCTCTTTGGAGAGAAGTTTTACATGGCATAGTACCTCACAAATGTTGCATTAGGAGGGGAAAACCACCGCTGAAAATTTTGTCTGATGGTCTCGCCAGGATTCGAACCCAAGCGTTCAGCGTCATAGGCGGACATGCTACTCCACTTCTCAATATACCCCACAGTAATAGGTCTCGAGAACAGAATCTTTCTTAGTCTAAAGGCCTCAGATGTATCCTATACGGAGCGGATACAGGGCCTTCGTGATCCGTTTGACCACTATTTCTATATCCTCCGTAGTTTCCATTTTTTTCTGGTCTAGAAGGGATAGACGTGCAGAATTTGTGCCGAAATTTATCCCAATCCGCCTTTCTTCTCTTTAGCCGGCCTAAACTTTAGCTTTATGGTCTAAAGCGGTCCACAATTTGATAAAGTTGTCATATATACCGATTTCCCGTTTTGATTTCTTGAGCCTCTAGAGAGCACAACTCTTATCCGATTTGGTTGGTCGTAACGATTTCCTAGTATGGTCTAAACCCTAGAATGGTCTAAATAGATCTGTTATGTGATAAAGCTGCTATATAAACCGATCTCGGGTCTTGACTACTTGACCCTTTAGAAGACGTACTTATTGTCCGATTTAGCTGAAATTCAGCATGCGATTTTGACCCTTATAACTTTGCCTGTTATGGTACGAAACGTTTTATAACCTTATATAGCTGCCATATATACCGATCTGCCGATTTGACTTCTTGAGGCTCTCGGGGGCTAAATTACTATCCAGTTTAGTTGAAATTTTGCAAGTGACTTTTTGTAATGACTTTCAATAACTATGTCGGATATGGTCTAAAACGATCCATAGCCTGATTTAGCAGGTGTTGACTTTTTGAACCCCTGGAGGACGCAATTTAAATTTTGCACGTAAAATTTTTTTTAAGAATTCTTACAAGCGTGTCAAGTGTGGTCGAAATCGGTCCATAACCGGATATAGCTCTCATATAAGCCGATGTTCCGATTTGACATCTTGAAACTCTAGAGGGCGTTATTATTATCCTTTTAGACTGTCCATTGTCTAGTAGAAACCACTTGTCATGCAAGTCAAGCTCTAGCGTTTTGTACAAAAAACGCTGGATATAATTTAACGATTCAGAGTTGCGTTATGATTCGCATCATCTTTGAAAAAGTACAGTCCAATGATGGCACCAGCCCATAAACCGCACTAAACTATGACTTTTCAGGATGCATTGGTAGCTCTTGCAATGCTTCTGGCTGATCTTCACACCAAAATTGACCATTCTGCTTATTTACGTAGCCGTTGAGCCAAAAATTAGCTTCGTCGCTCAATGGAAGAAGCGCGTGATGAACTTTCTTAACAGAGCACGCATTTTGATAATAAAATTTAATAATGTTTGTTTGTAACACGATTTATGGTTAATTTATAGACCAAACTGAAGATGTTTGACAGTGAAACAAAATGTGCGTGAGCTGTTCAAACCGGTATTGCCAAAAATATAACAGCTAAAAAATCACCTTTTATATAAAATTCAACGAACTGAGCATGTTTACACATGGAAACTTTGCTTTTCGACAAAACCACTGTGCTTGTCAAACTGCTGCCACAGGCTGGTCTTGTGATGTACGCGAAAAGTTTGATATGAATTTGACTGACTGTCATTTTGGTCTGCCCATCTTTTCACATCGTTTGTATTGCCTCAGTTTGTGGCGCACGAACGTAGAGGAAGTTTTCGGGAAAGTTGTAGGTGATGGTTAACAATATCTTTGGTTTGGATGAACGTTTTTCGTATCGCTGAACATGTTTCGGTATAAAACGTTAGGATTGACGCATGACAAGTTAAAACCATACATGAGCCAAAAATGAAAAGAAGACGTCAAAAAACAGCCACCGTCTACCGTTGAAATTTGAGAACCAATGACACGTATGCATGAGAATTTTGCAAAAACCGCCGGTAACTCCGCCATACTCTAAACCTTTCATCATATGCTTAATTACCATTCACCCAAACGGGACATCCACCACCATCGTCAACTACCATTTAACCATTTTCGCAAAGGTGAAGTGCGTGGTTGTGCCAACATCTTGCCATAGATGAAGGCGTTGGATAGTAGAAGATGCCAGATATTTGTTGTTTTTTGCATGTTCCAGTGGCTGCCAGCATGCTGTATAGCCGGATACCGAAAAGGCACATACCCTTTCCCATTGAGTGTGTGTGTTTGTGTGGGCCATGAGATATGCAGAAATAATACATGAATATGATTTTAAGCCGCAGGCTAGCTGTACATCACTACTACTACTAACATATCAGGATAACAATGTTGTTTGCTTATGGTGTATTCCCGACAAGCGGCTTAATGCTAACATGCCATCCTAGAATAATATGGAGGCTGTGACAACGATATGCAAATGCAAATCTCCTTGCGGAAGGCTTAAAATTTAACTCAGAATTACCTTGAAATTTTTCTTTTTCGGGGGGGAGGAAGAATTTAAGCAAAAATATGGAAATTAAATGCAAATTTAATAGCATTGAAAGATAAAAAGGGCAAAGAAAAAAAAAGAGAAAGGACAGAGGCCCAAATTTGTCTTAGAAATGAGGTATAGTAAGTCATTGACCTTAGTGCTTCTTAAAAGCCATTTTGCATTTTAAGCAGAAAAATTAAAAAAAAATATATTAGCAAAAAAATAAAAAAAGTTGAGACAAGCAAAAATCGAAAAAAGAACCGACCTTTTGATATCCTACACTACATTGGGTTTGCAGGATAAGTTGTCTAACTTCGAAATTTGCTTAAATTTGAAATATTGACCAAATTCGTATGTATTGTAGGAGTCATAGAGTAAATCGTTGTGCATAGGTATGAGAGAATTGAATGATAAATGCGCTCTGAACCGATTTATATGGAGAATTCTCCAGTGGTTGAAGAGCCATAAAACAAAAATCTTTAGACCAAATCTCGTGGATTTATTTTAAATCAGATGAATATAAATTGGGTTGCCCAAAAAGTAATTGCGGATTTTTTAAAAGAAAGTAAATGCATTTTTAATAAAACTTAGAATGAACTTAAATCAAATATACTTTTTTTACACTTTTTTTCTAAAGCAAGCTAAAAGTAACAGCTGATAACTGACAGAAGAAAGAATGCAATTACAGAGTAACAAGCTGTGAAAAAATTTGTCAACGCCGACTATATGAAAAATCCGCAATTACTTTTTGGGCAACCCAATACATGGGAGCTATACTTAAAAGAGGCCACTGTAGCGCAGAGTTTAGCATGACCGCCAATAACGCTGAACGCCTGGGTTCGAGTCTTGGTGAGAACATCAGAAAAAATTTTCAGCGTTGGCTGGCGACAATTGTGAGGTACTGTACCATTTGAAAAAATTGCAAATTTTGCCCATGAATATTCCACTAAGGAACAGGGACAAACTTCTAACATATCACTGAGTGCAGTCAGATTCAAGTTTAAGCTCAAAGATAAGGGGCCGAGTCCGAACGGCGAGCCGCAGTGCGACACCTCTTTGGAGAGAAGTTTTACATGGCATAGAACCTGACAAATGTTGCAAGAATTAGGAGGGGAAAACCACCGCTGAAATTTTTTCTGATGGTATCGCCAGGATTCGAACCTAGGCGTTCAGCGTCTTAGGCGGCCATGCTAACAATGGGCTTTATCGGACTATAGCTTGATGTACCCGCAATATAGACCGATCCGCCGATTTGGGGTCTTAGGCCCATAAAAGCCACACCTATTTTACTGAAATTTGGGACACTAAGTTATGTTAGGCCCTTTGTTCCTCGTCAATTCGGTCCAGATTTGGATATAGCTGCCATATAGACCGATCCGGCGATTAAGGGTCTTGGGCCCATAAAAGCCATATTTATTATCCAATTTTGTCAAAATTTGTGACAATGAGTTGTGTTATGCATTTCAACATCCTTCTTCAACGTATTCCAGATCGGTCCAGATTTGGATGTAGCTGTCATATAGACCGATCTCTCGATTTAATGCTTTGGGCCCATAAAAGGCGCATTTGTCCGATGTCGCCGAAATTAAGGACAGTGAGTTAAGTTAAGCCCCTCAATATATTGTACTTCTGCAATATGGCACAGATCGATCCAGATTTGGATGTAGCTACGATATAGACCGAACTCTCGATTTAAGGTATTGCGCCCATAAAAGGCGCATTTATTGTCCGATTTCGCCGAAATTTGGGACAGTGAGTTGTGTTAGGCTCTTCAACATGCTTCTCCAATTTGGTCCAGATAGGTATAGATTTGAATATAGCTGCCATATAGACCGATCTCTTGACTTTAGATTTTGGGGCTATAAAAGCCGCATTTATTGTCCGATTTCGCCGAAATTTGGGACAGTGAGTTGTGTTGGGCTCTTCGACACTTTTCTGCAATTTGGCCCACATCGGTCCAGATTTGGATACAGCTGCCTTATAGACCGATATCTCGATATAAGGTTTTGGTCCCATAAAAGACGCATTCATTGTCCGATTTCCCGCGAAATTTGTGACAGTGAGTTGTGTTGGGCTCTTCGACACTTTTCTGCAACTTGGCCCACATCGGTCCAGATTTGGATACAGCTGCCATATAGACCGATGTCTCGATATAAGGTTTTGGTCCCATAAAAGACGCATTCATTGTCCGATTTCCCGCGAAATTTGTGACCGTGAGTTGTGTTAGGGCATTCCTTTTCAATTTGGCCCACAGGTACCCCACCCCATATTTGGATAAAAAATGTTTAGTTTTAGGTTAGGTGTACAAGCAAAATTTGCTTAAATCTTAAAAACAACCTCCCAGATTTGGCATTTTTTAAAAATGAAGTACCCTATTTTCACCACGGAAAATCATATGTGAAATTTTCCAGAAAATCGGATCAGTCGTTTTTGAGTCTATACGGAACAGACAAACACAAATTGATTTTTCTATATAAGACTAGCTGGTGCACTTCGCTACACCATAAAATGGCTTTTTAAAAATTGGTTTTTCCTTAAGCAGTTTAAGCTGGTGATAAAAACATGCAGGGCTACGGGTCTTGTTCAGATCCACACTCGACGTCATACATTCCGTGATGGCCCGGATCTCCGCCTGCAGGACCGTATTATGGTCAGGCAGTCTAAAACAGATCTCAGTCCCTGGGTTCTCAATGTAAACCCCCAGGCCCACTCTGTCCTCTAACTTTGATTCATCCGTGTAACATGATGGCATTACTAGGGTTCCGTCAATCCAAGATTGTGCCGCTGGCAGCAGTGCCTCGCACTCGACTTCAAGGTTCGTATCAGGTATCCGATCGGAAACCTCTTCCCTTTCTTCCAGGTTTCCTATCGTCGCCTCGATTATATTGCGATAGTATGAGCTGGCTGCCTCACACTTTATCTGTATGTCAATGGGTCGGATATCTATTTTAAAGCTACCACTTAGGATATAACATTTTTTAAGATCCACTGGTCCTTCCTGTGTCTATTGCCATTTTGAGGGCTAAAAGTGTACTCTACTACCAAAGACCTTTTATTGCTGTCCTATTCTATCCTGATAGGCCTTCATATATTATATTTAATTCCTTTTTGTTATGGGTAGGATGGGGGAAGGGAGATTGCCCTCTGACTCGTACTTTCATTTGTGTATAATATTTTCGCATCGTCCTACATGACAGTTTTATGTTGTTTATATTGGGTGGAGAGGGTTCGGTCCCCCCGACGCTAAGGCCCAAAAGACCGTTTATTTGAGTCCTTTATTGTCGCAATCTATATTTCCTACTGAAAGAGAGGACTTGACCCAGATACTTGAATCCTTATATCAACATTAGATTCGAACTCGACTGTCATAGGTCTTTCTTTTAATTCCCATACTATCCCGATCGAATTACAAGCCCTATTAAAGGGTATTTAGTGGGTGGGCTAGTCCCAGACTCTGCCAAATGTGTACACCAGATTCCTAGTCAACTCCCGAAGAACTTTCATTTGATATCCATTTGGAGACGATAGATATTCATGACCGTTTTATGCAATTTAAAAGTTGAGGAGGCCCCGTGGACAACTTGAACCAAATTCCAAAAACAAATGTGTACTCAACTTCCAAACACTTTTCATTTAATAGCCATATTGTCCCAATTGGTAAATTAGTCCTCTTTAGGGGTTTTTTGGGGAGTCACCTCAGATTCCAAGGAAAACATTTTTATATCAGATTCTAACTCTACTTTTAAATACCTTTCATTTGATATCCATATTGTTCCCAATTGGTAAATATGCCCTGCTGGGGAGTTGGGGGGTGGGGAGACCCCTCAGACACCAAGCAATAAACTTTTATGTCAGATTTGTACTCTACTTTTAAATATCTTTCATTTGATACAAATTTTGCCCAAAGCGGTAAAAGTGCCATGTTGGGTGCTGTTTTTGGGGGTGGGGATCACCCCTGGCACTTTTGGTAACATTTCAATGCCAAGTTCGTACTCTACTCTTAAAAACCTTTCATTTGATACCCATATTGTCCCCATCGGTAAGCATGTCCGTTCGGGTGGGTTTTTGGATAGGGCGTCCCTCCAAGTTATTGGACCTCAAAATTTTGTACCAATTTCGTTTTTTTGGGATAACATAAGGTAGCATGCAAAGTTTCGCTTAAATTGGTGCTCCCCATTTTCACCGGGGTTTCAAATTCTACCACCTGTGAAATCCCATGAAAATCGGTTCAGCTGTTTCTGAGTCTATATGGAACAGACAAACAAAGCGCAACAAACTAATTTTTATATAATAGAATAAGATATCAGTTTAAAAACTAACTTAAAGAAATTCTGTTTAAAAAGCCATGAACATAAAAAATTGTGTCAACTTGCCTTTCCTTTTTTTTACAAATTTACAATTTTTTTCAAATATGTCATAATTTATTTTTAATTATTAAATAACATAATAAATTTAATTTCCTATTGCCCCAAGGCCTAATATTTTACCACTTTTTTTTCTTCCTAATCCTTTCAGATGATGTACAACATACCACTGCTAATACTGTTATTAGCATATTCCGCACAGGCCATTCAAAACCAGCCAGCACCCTCATATGGACCGCCACCACAGCAACAGCGTTTTCCCCATCGTGAATATGGTGTACCCCAAAAAATGCCATTCCGTGAATATGGACCACCAGCATTGAAATATGGTCCTCCCAAATTGAATTTCATAGGCGGCAGCGGAGGTGGTGGTGGTGGCGGCGGCGGCAGTTCTTCCGGACTTCATGAACAAATCAAAAATTACTTTGGTGTACCCAAGCCCTTCTATGGCCCTCCCCACAAACCAGCCCAACAATATGGACCACCAAAGCCACAATATGGTCCTCCTCCACCCAAGCCCCAGTATGGTCCACCCAAGCCTCAGTATGGCCCTCCTAAGCCCCAATATGGTCCTCCACCACCACAAAAAATTCAACATGGTCCGGCCCCTTCATATGGTCCACCCAAGCCACAGTATGGGCCTCCCCCACCACAAGCCTTACCTTTGGTACAGCCTGCAATAGCTTTTAAACCTGAACATGAACCAGCTTCTTCGTATGGACCCCCACCCTCGGGACCTTTGAATCAAGGACCTCCCAAACCAGGATATGGACCACCTCAAAGCAATTACGGGCCACCTCAATTGCCCAATTTCCAAAAAGTACCAGAGACCACCATTATTTTGAGTTCCAATCAGCATCATCATCATGGCCAACAACAACAACAACAGCAGCAAGAAATTCAAATTCAAGTTGATGCCTCGGGCCATACACACTCAATTGCTGGTTCTCAAGCTCCCTTCCATACGGCTTGCGATGGCTGGAAACCCATTCCTGCGCCTGTGGGGGCCTATGTCGAGAACAACCACATTGATACCCAATCTGGTTATAGTCAAGTTTCTCAAGGTTTTGGCCATACAGGAGCTGCTTCTTCGTTCTCGGCAACACAAACTCAATATAGTGCCCCAGGAGGTGGTGGTAATGTGAATATAGGCAGTGGTCCCGGTTCTGGTCCTGGCTCTTCTACCATAACTCTGGGTATTTCTGGTGCTGGCGGTAATGGCGTTGTTGATGGCTTAACAGATGCACAATTGGTAGCTGTGGCTTTGCAGTCAGGTGGCTTTGACGGTGACAACACCATTCAACAGGAACTTCCACCACAGGCCTTGCCTTCGACTGGACCAGCTGGAGATTTCCATCATAATCTTGGCATTAGCCCTCTTGAAGCTCAAGCTTTACAGGTTTGTAGGGAGGAGGGGTTATTATATCCACCATCATAGGATAAGGGGTATACTAATTTTGTCATCTTGACATTCTAAGTCTGTCCGTCCGTATAGACTCAAAAACGGCTGAACCGATTTTCTTGAAATTTTCGTAGATGGTGCATAGTGGTCGCGTGGTAAAAATAGGGTGCTACATTTTTTGATATCTGAATTGGGGGCGGACCCTCCCCCTTACCGTAATTTTCAGAAACGACAGATCTCGGCGATGGGTAGTGCGACTCAAGCGAAATTTTGTGTGCTCTTTTACAATAACCTAAAACTAAAAATTTGGTATTAGAATTTCTGATGGGGTACCTAGGGGGGCCGCCCCACCCGAAAACCCACCAAATATTTTTATAGACCAATCACGACAATATGGGACGCAAATGAAAGGTATTTGAGAGCGGAAAACGAATCGGATATTTAAATATGGAGTCAAGTGTTTGGAGAGCCGCTCCACCCCCAAAACACCCCCTTATCGGTCATATTTAAAGACAATGGTAATATGGCTCTCAAATAAAAAGTATTTGGGATTAGAGCACGAAATTTATATCCACTTTCGGGGCCCGGTAAAAAGTGCGATTTAAGCTAAATTGTGTGTGCTTTTTATAATAACCTAAAACCTAAAATTTGGTATTAAAATTTCGGATGGGGTACCGCCCAACCCAAAAACCCACTTAACATTTTTATAAACCAATTACGACAGTATGGAACGCAAATGAAAGGTATTTGAGAGCGGAAAACGAATATGATATTCAAATATGGAGTCAAGTGTTTGGGGAGCCGCCCCACCCCAAACACCCCTATATCGGACATTTTTACTGACCATCGCAAAATGGGACTAAAATAAAAGATATTTGGGAGTAGAGCACGAAGTTGATATCCACTTTCGGTACCAAGTTTCTAGGGGTCCTCCTCTTCCCCAAAACACCCTCCAAACAGGTTTTATTTATTGACCACGGCAATATGGGGTTCATATAAAAGTTATTTGAGAGTAGAATTCTATGGTGGTGGATATAAAAAACAATCTTAATGATCTCCCACAAATGGCATACTATAGCATAAAGAATCTTTCAAATATTTTCAAGCCAATTTCAAATATTTTCTCTCACCCGCCCCCTAGCTCTCTCTTGGTTCCAATGATGATTCCTACAGCAAACCTCCAGCCGATTCATATGCTCCTGGTTCAGCACATGCAGCTAAATTCAGCAGTTCCAGTTCATCTTCTTCAGCTCATCATGCCAGTTTTGGAATTTCAGGCCCAGCTGGTAACTATGGACCTCCACCACCACCACCCAATGGTAAGTATGGACCACCACCACCACCCAATGGCAATTATGGACCTCCGCCACCACCACCCCATGGTAACTATGGACCTCCCAAGGGTAATTATGGACCTCCTCCACAACCACCTAAAGGCAACTACGGACCACCACCATTGCCACCTAAGGGCAATTATGGACCTCCACCACCACCAAATGGTAATTATGGACCTCCTCCACCACAACAACCACATGGCAACTATGGTCCCCCACCACCACCACTGCCTCCACCAAATGGCAACTATGGACCACCCAATGGCAACTTTGCGGCTTCTGCTCATTCAAATAGTGCTGCTGCTTTTGTCCAACATCATGCCGAAGCCGGTCTGGGTATTCAATATGGCAAACAATCGGGTAATGTAGCCAATTTCCCACCTCATCATGGAGCTCCTCCCAACAAACCGGTGGCCTTTAGACCACCTGTGCCACAAGGTCTATTCGAAACCATAGGCAATACTGTGCAACATTTGGATCAATTCGGCGTCAAGCCCAGTGTACAGGCTCCCACATATATACCACCAGCAGCCAATGAGATACCACAGACAGGACCTGGAAATGTGGATATTGAATATGGACCACCACAACAACAACAACAGCATCATCAACAACAACAACAGCAACAGCAGCAAGTACAACTGATTATTGAACAACAATTGCCAGCTCAACAACCAGCCCAAGTATTTGTGCAACAAGGGCAACAACAGCAACATCACCAACACCATCATCATCACCACCATCAGCAGCAGCAGCAACAACAACAAATACATCATCAACAGCAACAACAACAACACAATAATGCCCATATCGAATATGGTGTACCTCCACCCCAAGGCTTGCCTCCACCACCACCTATACAAATCCAACAACAATACTTGCCTCCCACTGGACCTCATCAACCTTTTGTCAGCGGTCCCGGTGGTGATGTCTCCTTCAGTTCCAGTGCCCAGGCCACCTATGAGAACGCCTTCAGTGCCACCCAATACAATCATCAAATAGTTCACCCTCAAGCCCTGCCCCTGCAACAACAACAGCAGCCACGTTACCATGATTGCGGTCATGGTCCCAATCTAGTGGGAGGAGGTGGAGCCTTTAACTACCAACAACAACAGCAACAACAGGGTGAGTCCGCTTCGATAACCCACAGTATTCCAGTAGCCGAACAACATTCTCAATTTTTGACAGGACCTGCCGATAGCTATGGCCCTCCACCCTCTGGCCTTAATGAAATCGATCACGAAGGCTATGCCTCTCAAAAGTCCCAGGTTACCGCCTTGCCGGATGGCACCCCCACCGATGGTCTGCCCGGTCTTGAGGGATTAAATGTGCTCTCAGCTCAACAATCACATGCAATTCAGCTCAATTCACAAAATGGCAAAAGCAGCAGCCAAAGTCAATCATATCAGGTGCAATTCGGTGGCAGCGCTTCCAATCATGATGAAATACTCTCAGCCGATCTCTTACAAACAGTGCTCAATGCTGTGGAGCAGCCACAGCCACAACATCAACCCTTGCCGGCCAATCACAAGGCTGAAGCTCGCTCCGATATTGATGTGCATGAAGAGGCTGCCGAAGCCGAAGAAGATCCCAATGAGCCTGATGTGTTGAAACAAGCCTCGGAAAAGGTGGAGGTTAAGGTGAAGCCTGACGATGAGGAAACGCCTGCAGATGTTAAGGAACTAAAGCCCATAGTTGTTAAGGAAGAAAACGAAGCTAAACATTAATGAGTGTATGTTGTAATGGTAACGATAGCGTGAGAAACAAAAGAGAGAGAAAGAGAGAGAAGAGATAAAAGCTTTGATTGAGAATAAGCTTTTATCTGGGTATGCTCTCTTTAGTCACTTAGAGCTTAAACTCATTAAATGATTCTAGTTACATAGGGCATAGATCAAGAAATTTATAGATAGAAGAATAAGAATATTGAAGGAGAAAAATGCAGAAACTAGGCCACAGAGGGCGCGGGCAAGAGATATCAGCATATGATTTTTAATGGAGCCCTGATATTGGAGAGAATTTTCTGTAATTCAAGGGTTTTTAAATTGATGTGGACTTTAATTTAGCTTTGGCTCAAGAAATATGAAAAAAGCATCGATTTAGATTTAGAAACACCTCTCCACTAGATGGCGCACTCATTTCCTTTAAACTGAGTCAAGGCTGGCTATGGGAGAGGTTTTAAAGTTTCTTTCTAGGAAATTATATATAGAAATCTAGAAAATTTAAGATATAATAATTTTGAAGGAGAAAAATCCAGAATATTGGCAACAGAGGGCGCGGGCAAGAGATATAAGCAAGTGATTTTTAATGGAGCCCAGCTATTGGAGGGAATTTTCTATATCTCAAGGTTTATTTGGTCTTTAATTTTGCTTTGGCTTAAGAAATATGAAAAAAGCATTGATTTTGACTTAGAAAAATCTCTCCCCTAGATGGCGCAACCATTCCCTTTAAACTGAGTGAAGGCCAGCTAGTGGAGATGTTTGCAAGTTTCTTTCTAGGGTTCATTAACTTATTGGTCTATGGTTTTGCCACATTGGTTTCATTGATATTTATTCAAAAGTAACTCTCCTATAGATGGCGCACTCCTTACATATATGTATTGGGACCTATAAGCGTGCCATAATTAAGAGATTTCCGTAAAAAGTAGGTAGATGGTCTATTTTTTCCCTATAGTTCTAAAGTGATTCCATGGATATTGATAAAAAAAAACTAACTCTCCTATAGATGGCGCACTCCTTACATATGTGTATTGGGACCTATAAGCGTGCCATAATTAAAGGATTCCCTAGAAACTGGTAGATGATCAAATTTTTCCCCATAGTTCAGTAATTTGAGAGCTTTCCCTTTCATGACATGCTACAGTTTAAGTAGTCACTATTAAATTGTAGAATTGTGTGTTGATTGACCTATATTTTGTTTCCATATTCTAATAACTTTTTAGAATTTAAAGTGTGAGGAAATGTGGAACTAATTCCAAAGCTTTTCGGTAGATGGCAGGGCAAACGGGTTAGTAATGAAAGTTTAGTACAGTTTACAGCTTTTGTTCTAATCAAAAACCAATAACTCTAAAGATCAATTAGCATATACTTTATCTAATGGATTTCACAAGCTGAAGGAATGTTAAACATTTAAGGCCGTAAAGGAAAGTTTTTAACATTTTTTAGCCTTTAGTAAGCCTATAGACTTTTGGTTTACAAAACAATTTCAAAGTTCTCCGTTAGATGGCGTTCCATAAACTATAAATAGAAGTATAGAGAATAATATTTGACTTAAACGGCCTATAGTTTTGTTTTAGCTTCGTGCTGTACAAGTTTATGCCTTGTTCCTTAATGGAATGTTCATGGGCAAATTTGCATTTGCAATTTTGTTCTAGTTTCATGCAATAATGCATTTCTTTATCTCAGTTTTTACATTAAACTACTCAATCACTCCTCTAAATGGCGCTTTTGTTTTTTGCTCACAAACCTTTCATACAACTCAACCACCCCTCTAGATGGCGCTTCTGTTTTTTGTTCACAAACCTTTTAAAACTTTGCACTTTCCTCTCTCTTGCACCTCAAAGCTTTCTCTCCAACTCTTTTAAGTCTATGAAAAAATTGGTCTATGCCTCACTTGTTGTAGTTAGCCGTAAGTCCTTACTATTTATTATCCTACAAGTTATATTTAAGTTTATTATTTAAAAATGATAATTATGATATTTATTTTTATTGTTTTTTTTTTTAATTTTTATATTTTTATTTCTCTCCTCACGACACATTAAGCCAACAACTTACTGCCACTTTATTAAATTGTTTCAAAAAAAGTTAAGCCTACCTCCCTCGTACTCTAACAAACATATACACTCTATTAATATCTAAAGTTGCCATAAATTGTTGTTAATATATATAAAAACAAAATTATTGTTTGAAAAACTTTTCTCCCCTAAATAAAAAAAATTCTTCCCTTTTAATGAATTCATGGTTGTATATGATTTCGTTAAAATATTTTATAATAAATTGTGTATATTAGTTATGTAAATCCTTGAAGTTTACATATCATAAAAATGTACATGGTATTAATATTATATATAAAACTTAAATAAATAATGAAACAAAAAAACAACCTACAAACAAAAGCCACAAATAAAACAAATAACGAAATATATATCCCTTCAGGGATCATACACATACACTTACAGTAGCAACAAAAATAAAAAAAAAAAAATAAAAAACAAAAAAAGCCCATCATATTAATATGAAAAATCAACAAATATGTATTTTTAATCATGCTCATTTTGTATTATATATGTAGTGTATTTATATGTATATGTATAAATTATTAATTTATTAAAATAAAAAAAACAACGATATTAAAATTTAAATTAATCAAACATTTTTTTTTCCAAAACGCTGAAATCATGCATTGCAGTTTTAATCCTTAATACCTAGGGCAAAAACAATGGCAACTTTAACCCAAAATTGGATATTGAATGGGTAGGGGTAATTATTTGCTTTAATGTTACAGTGTCAATTCTGTTTGAGTAAATGTCAAAGTCGTATTGAGTTGCTAATTTGAAGGGATTAAATTTGTTTGACCTTTTTGGTATATGACAGGAAATTCCTTTTTAATATGTACAATACATACATACATATACACTATGGTGTTAATGTAAAGGGTCAAGACCATGGCCCGTTTCCCTTTGGTTTATTTAATTCTATTTCAAAAAGGGATTGGAACTGTGTTAAGAGAAAGATTTCTAATAAGACAGCAAACAGCTCAGAAATGAAAAATATTAAGGTATTAAAAAAATTCAATTTACCACTTGAAGGACGAATATCATATGTTAAAATTTTGAAAATGTTAAAGCATCCCGCAGTTAGAAATTCCAAGACGAAGTGTAAAATAAACAGAATTTCTTATGTGTTGTTAATTTTGGTCATGTTACAAGAAATAGGACCTAAATCCGAGGATAGTCTACTGGCTCTATATGAGCGTGATTAGACTAACGATGACATACCCCTCAGTAGTTTGGTGGACTGCGATGGAGAAAAAGTACAACGTAAGGTTAATACAATAGGATCAGAGAACATATTGTCTTGGCATAGGCGATGCAATGAGGAGTAAAGATCAGCTAGAAGCATTGCTGGAGCTACCAATGCATCCAGAAAAAGTCACAATCCGGTGCGGTTTGTGGGCTGGTGGCATCAATGGACCGTACTTCTTTAAAGATGGTGCGAATCATAATGTAACTGTGAATGATGAGCGCTATCGTGAGATGACTTTTTTTTTCCCAAAATGCAAGAGCTTGACTTGCATGACATGTGGTTTCAATAAGACGGTGCCACATACCACACAGCACGCGTAACAATGGACTTAACGAGAGGCGAGTTCGGTGAACATTTGATTTCACGTTCGGTACCGGTCAATTGGCCGCCTAGATCGTGCGATTTAACGCCTTTAGACTATTTTTTTAGGGGCTACGTTAAAGCTCATGTCTAAAGATGGGCGATGGGTAAATACCCAAAAAAATACTCGGATATTTATCCATTTATACCCAAAGCTGGGTATTTATAATTTTGCAGATATCTTGGGTACAAACACATTTTCCAAACAATTTATGGTGATTTCGTATTCTTTGCATATAAACCTGATCTTCCGATCTCATAAAATTGGATTTTCGTTATATTCAGCCGATATATAGACCGATCTTCAGACTTTAAGACTTTAGGCAAAAAATTGCTAATTTTTTATCCGATTTCGATGAAATTTGTCACAGACCCCTACCCATTTCTGTGAAAAGTGGTTCAGATCGAACTATATTTGGATAAAGCTGTCCCATAGGCCGACCGCCCGATCTCCCTATATAGGGTGTTGAGGCCATAGAAGATCCATTAATTATCCGAATTCGACGAAATTTGGCACGGGGTTTTTGGTAGACACATACCCATTCCTGTCAAATTTTATCCAGACCGGATCGTATTTGGATACAGCTACCATATAGACCGATCACCCGATATAGTGTAATGAGCCTATAAAAGAAGCATTTTTCATCCGATTTGGGTGAAATTTGAAAAAGTGAGTTCTGGTACTCCTCTTATCCATTTTGTTGAATATCGTCTAGAACGAACAATATTTGGATATAGCTGTCATATAGACCGAGTATTAAGCCCATAAAAAGAGTTTTTTTCATCCGATTTTGATGAAATTTAAAACGGTGCGTTCTGGTACCTCTTTAATCCATTTTGTTGAATATCGTCCAGATTGGACCATATTTGGATATAGCTGCTATATAGACCGATCTCCCGATATAAGGTACTAAGCCCATAGAAGGAGTATTTTTCCTCCGGTTTGGATGAAATTTGAAACAGTGCGTTTTGGCACGCATCTAAACCTTTTTGTTGAATATCGTCCAGATCGGACCATATTTGGATATAGCTGCCATATAAACCGATCTTCCGGTATAGAGTATTGATCCCATAAAAGGAGCGTTGGGCATTCACCCG
This sequence comes from Stomoxys calcitrans, assembly GCF_963082655.1. Lineage (NCBI taxonomy): Eukaryota > Metazoa > Arthropoda > Insecta > Diptera > Muscidae > Stomoxys > Stomoxys calcitrans. The sequence goes on along the minus strand of NC_081555.1, from coordinate 109,176,153 downwards.
GTAGAAACCCATCTCTACTAATGTCTATTCAGACAAGCCCGTTTCAATTGACGCATCGGAAGACACCATTGAAGCATTTGGACTAAGCGGATAGACTATTTGAGGCGCAGTCATGATCAAAATTTGCATGAATTTGCAGCGTACTATCGACTCAAGTAAAAATTTCATCCATTTTTCATAATTTTTTTTTTTTGGAAAACTTGCCTATAGATCTTGAAAAATCAACCCTTAGGTATCGGACCAATGGAAACATAGATATATTAAGTGTGAAGGAGACTTCAGGCGATGGGAGAATGGATAGATGATAGGAGCAGGTCATACCATCGCGGAATAACCGAGGCAACGATAGGAAACCTGGAAGGAATGGGAAAGGTTTCCGATCAGATACCTGAATGTCGAGTGCGCAGCACTTCTGCCAGCGGCACAGTCTTGGATTGCCCACTGGTATAGCCATCTGGAAAATCATGCTACACAGATGGGCCAAATCTAGAAGACAGTGTAGGCCTGCGGATCCACTTTGAAAACACATTGATACAACCCAGGCGTTGATATCTGTTTTCGACTACCTGACCATAATACAATCCTACAGGCGATTTTAAGTCTTGGGTCCATAAAAGGCGCATTTATTGTCCGATTTTGCCAAAATTTGGAACAGTGAGATATATTAGGCCCCTAGATATATGTCTGCAATTTGGCTCAGATTTGGATATAGCTGTTGTATAGACCGATCTCACAATTTAAGGTTTTGGGCCAATAAAAGGCGCATTTATTGTCAGATTTCTTAAAAATTTAGCACAGTGAGTTGTGTTAGGCCCTTCGATCAATGACTTGTATATATAAGACAAATCAATGTCCGGCCCGAATTCGGTCCATATTTCGATATAGCTGCTATAGGGGCATACGTTATGTATTTTTCACCGGATTATGGTGAACGGTGGCTTACATATTTATCTGAAGTGGTGGGTATCTAAAGTTCGGACCGGCCGAACTTAACGTCTATTTACTTGTTTTCGATTTTCTCCCATTGTGCGTCAACACCACAGCAACTTACGCATTCCGTGATTGCCCGGATCTCCACCTGCAGAATCGTAAAACAGATCTCAGTCCCTGGCTTCTCAATGTTAACCCCCAGGTCTATTCTGTCTTCCGTCAAACCAAGACTGTGTCGCTGGCAGCAGTGCTTCTCTCTACTAAAAGTATCATCTCATTTATCCAATCGGAAACCTCTTCCATTCCTTTCACTTTCCTATCGTTGCCTCGATTATACCACGATGCTATGATCTGCTCCTATCCTCTATCCATTCTTCCATCGCTTTAAGTCTCATAGTAGCAATGGCTACCTCACACTTAATCTATATGTCTACGGGTCGGATACCTAGAATAGTCTCCAGTGCCCCAGTGGGTGTGGTTCTCTTCGCTCCGCCTATGCCAAGACAACATGCTCTCTGAATCTATTGTATTATCCTTACTTTGCTTTTTTCTCCATAGCAATCCACCAAACTACTGAGGCGCAACTAAGTATTGGTCTAATCACGCTCCTGTAGAGCCAGTGGACTATCCACGTATTCAGGTCTCACTTCGAGCGTATGACCCGTCTACATACTGCCCAACATTTGTGAGTCTTCTCGGTACGCTCCTGAATGTGACACATCCAATTCAATTTTCTGTCCAAAATCACTCCCAAGTATTTCACCTTGTCAGATATCGAAATCGTTCTATTTAGGAAACGTGATGAGTCAAATTGGCCCATCTTCGTCTTCCTCGTGAACAGGCAGATTTCAGTCCTCTCTAGGTTAACATTGAGACCCCCAGATCTAGCCGAGTTGTATGGCTCTGCAAGACCCTTTCGGGATTTCTGCATAGCTGATTGGGATCCTTACCCCGGAGAAGTATTATAACCAGCGATGCGGAGTCTAGCCCTCGACTTTGACCCTGGGTCGGAGTATTAAGCCCGATTTGGAGAGCGGTTCGGAGTTGGGGAAAGCGTGCTCAATTTCAAACCAAACTCCGACTCCAGATCAATAGTCCGACTTCGACATCGACACCGACTTAAAAAAATCGACTCCGCAGCCCTGAATTATAACATCGTCTGCGTAGCAGAGGTGTTCAACACCCTCTTCAGTCAGCATCCGTAATAGGTTATTTATGTTGGTCAACCATAGGAGTGGCGACGAAATGCTCGCCTGTGGCGTGCGCTGTGACACTTTGTCTCTTATATTTGAGTCGTGGGACCCTCAATTTATTAATCTGTTCTTTACCATATGGTTTATCCAATCTCTAAGGACCACGTCCAGCCGGTACTGGTCTAAGGATTGGATCAGTGTGTTGGTTCTCATATGGGTAATGAACCATGTCAATGCATATCCCAATGTGTACATCATGGCATCGAAGGATTCTTCTATTTTATGCACAACCTCTTGCAGGGCTGTCTCCAACGACCTTCAGTGGATATAGGCGTGCTGTTTGTAGTTGATCAGTTGGATGGAGATCCTACTCTTTATCCTGGTATCCATGATATGTTCCATGGTTTTGAGCAGAAATGACGCAAGGCTTATAAGTCTGTAGACCTTTGGTGTCGTATAACTTGCCTTGGCGGGCTTGGGTATAAATACCACCCTTGCCTTCTGTCAGGCTTTCGAGGTATATGCAAGTGCCAGACGCGCTGTGAAATTCAGATTGGACGCCAGATAGTCGTCGTTCTTCTGTAGTAATGCCGGAAATATTTCTTCAGGACCGGGTGACTTAAATGGTTAAAAGTTTCTCAAGGCTTCCTTTACCATAAATTCTGTAATGATTAGCCTTCGATCAACCTCATTATTCCAAGATTCCGGGGTCTCCTTGAGTCCTGTTATCCATGCGTTTTCAAAAGCCTCAACATGTTCTCCGTTGCTTCTGCTCTCACTCACATGTCGTCTACTAACGTTTCAGTTTGGACATGGGTATTTGAGAGAAACTTGTTGATCTTGGCGACGTCATTAATGCTTAGTCCCGTTCGCAGAAAAGCTTCCAGGTGGCACATTTTGCTGTGTTCATTGCTGTCATGAAAAGCTTAGCTGCGAGCTACCGGGCGCGTCCACAGGTTGCGGACAGTGGAAGGCTCCATACGGAGTAGCTGCAAAGTCACGGACAATCAGCGGTATCGAGCGGAGAGTCTCAGGTAGAGGCCGGACGGCACTGGCTCTTGCCCAAATACTGAGTACCTATGATGCTCGATATGACAAGGCGAGTTATTGGCGCCTTTAAATAACCAATGGCCACCCTGTTCCTGCGGCGATCGGCCATTTGGACCAGAAAGAGCCTGCTCACTTACAGGAGCTTGACGAGGATTGTCACCTCCACATGAAAATGTGGCTACAACAACAACAACATTTTGCTCTGATAATCTTGTATATAATTGTGTTTCTTGAGCAGTGTATAATACACATCCCAATAAATGTTCACTTTTTTACGATGTTCTCTGGTATAAAGTCTGTCTGAGAATCGATTAACAAATGACCATGCTATTGCAATATTAGTCCAAATCGGATGAACATACGAACGCATATGGGAGCTATAACCAAATTAGAACTGATTTCTTCCATGTTCAAAAGACTTTGTCTCTAGGACGGTCTCTGAGACGGTCGGATCCAAATACGAGCTGTACTTTATACACAAATTAACATGGACAGACAGACAGACGGACTTACCTATGTCCGTCAGAAAGTGCTTCTGAGTCAAACCGTATCCTTATCACACAGTGTTTCTTTTTTCTATACACTGCACCAAAGTAGTGGTCTATGGTATAATAACAATTACGATATAATCGATAGCTAAGCTCAATTTATTTTATTATCGCACATTAAACCGCTAATTTTTCCAAAATTATTTAATGTCTATCAATATATGGTAATGTGCCAATAATTTATGTGTGCGCCTGCCAACCACAAAGTCACAGATAAAAGTCGCAAAACCGCAATTGTGCGAATTGCGAACATTATGAAATTTAAGGCCATTTCTTATCGAATGCATTTGGGTCTTTTGTGCAAACAAATTAAAGGTAATTTTCTAAACTTTATCGTTGTGTATGTCCTCCATTTCTCCTTCGATGCTTCGCTGAATGTTTGTTTTTTCAATATTTCACGGAGGAGTGTTGACACAAAAGCTTAAATGCAGTCAAGCGCAAAAGTGATTTTTGTAATTTTGTTGACGTACAATCATTGAAGGAAAAAGTGAAAGGATATATGCACGTGTGTGGCTGAACACAAAGGAGAACAAAGGCATAAATGGCCCACACAAGGTGGGGGAAATAGCTCTTAATATTAGGAAATTACTTTAATTTAATGTCATACCCATACTGTTGAGGCAGTTTTTAATGACTTTACACATGTGTGGCATAATTGGAGGGTGAATATGACATGAAATGAGGTAATATTTGTGATTTTTCCCAATTATCCCTTGAGTTCAAAATTCGGTACTTTTTTAAAAATTTAAAATAAGACTTTTTTAATATTAGATAGAGATTGTGGATTTGTTCTAAGGCATGTGAAGTAAAAAGGCGTTAAGTTCGGTAGGGCCGAACTTTGGATACCCACCATCTCCCATGTCCCATAGCAGTTATATCGAAATATGATCCGATTTGGACAAAATACTAATAAGTACAAGTCATTGTTCAATCAATGTATAACAAAATATTGGTCTTTTTAGTAGCTATATCTAAAAATAAACCGATCTGAACCATATACAAGATGGATGTCGAAAAGCCCAACATAAGTCAATGTGTCAAATTTCAGTTAAATCGGATTATAAATGCGTCTTTTATGGAGCCAAGACTTTAAATCGATATATCGGTCTATATGGCAGCTATTTCCAAATCTGGACCGATCTGAGTGAAATTGAAGAAGGATATCGAAGGGCCTAACACAACTCACTGTCCCAAATTGCGGCGACATTGGACAATAAATGCGCTTTTTATGGCCCCAAAACCCTAAACCGAGAGATCGGTCTATATGGCAGCTATATCCAAAACTGGACCGATTTGTGCCATATTGCAGAAGCATGTCAAGGGGTTTAACTTAAGTCATTGCCCCAAATTTCGGCGGCATCGGACAATAAATGCGCTTTTTATCGGCCTAAGACCCTAAATCGGAGGATCGGTCTATATGGCAGCTATATCTAAATCTAGACCGATCTGGTCCAATTTGACAAAGGATGTCGAGGGTCCTAACACAACCAACTGTCCCAAATTGCAGCAAAATCGGATAATAAATGTGGCTTTTATAGGCCTAAGACCCTATAAAATCGGTGAATCGGTCTATATGGCAGCTATATCCAAATATGGACCGATCTGAGCCAAACTGACGAAGGATGTCGAGGGACCTAACACAACTCACTGTCCCAAATTTCAGCAAAATCAGATAATAAATGTGGCTTATATGGGCCTAAGATCCTAAATCGGAAGATCGGTCTATATGGCAGCTATATCCAAATCTGTACCGGGCCTACTGCAACTCTTTGTCCATAATTTCAGCGAAATCGGATAATAAATGTGGCTTTTATGGGCCTTAAATCGGAGGATCGGTCTATATGGCAGCTATATCCAAATCTGTGCAATATTGACAAAGAATGTCCAAGGTCCTAACGCAACTCACCGTCCCAAATTTCAGCAAAATCGGATAATAAATGTGGCTTTTATGGGCCTAAGACCCTAAATCAGCGGATCGATCTGTATGGGGGCTATATCAATATATAGTCCGATATAGCCCATCTTCGAAATGGACAAAAAAAGATTCTGAGCAAAGGTTCAGCTCAATATCTCTATTTTTGAAGACTGTAGCGTGATTTCAACAGACAGACAGACGGTCTGGTCTAGTTCGTCTTAGATTTTTACTCTGATCATGAATATGTATACTTTATAGGGTCGGAAATGGATATTTCAATGTGTTGCAAACGGAATGACAAAATGAATATACCCCCATCCTTCGGTGGTGGGTTTAAAAAATATAAAAGATATTGGATTAGAAAAACATTCTTTTCGGAATATCGGCACAAAAATCACCTGATAGTAAATATGGACAGATATTATGATTACACGCAGAGAAATTGCTGTTGCTGTTACGACTGAAAGTCTGCTGAATCGATTATTTGCCAGAAAATGTACAAGGGCAGTTTCAAGGTGGTAAACGCTGTAACTCCGTAATTTTCTCGAATTTCGTCAATCCAAAGAAATTTAGAGATTCGAATTCAAAGAGAAAAAATGTTTTTTCTTTAAAAACAAACTAAAAATCTCATCTATATGAGATCCAAATTAAAATAACTTACTTAGATTTTCGAAAATTAAAATTCTCAAAACACCATAGGAATCAAGAAGTAAAATAACTAAAATGGACTCTAATGTAAAGGGTGATTTTTGACAACACTGCACATTTCGCGTTTTCTTTCACTGTCAAACATCGTTAGTTTGGTATATAATATAACCATGGATCGTCTTACAAACGAACAGAAAAAGTCACAGTTTGGTGCGGTTTATGGGCTGGTGGCATCATTGGACCATACTTCTTTAAAGATGTTGCGAATCGTAGCGCTGATATTCAACTTGTTTTGTCCAAAAAACCATTTTCCACCATGTTCACGCGGCGATCGGTCCTTTGGGCTTGCTCATCTACAGTAAACTTGACGAATATCGCCAAAATGTAGCTACAACAACAACATCTGCCGATTTAATGCCTTAAGCTTATTACAGGCGCATTTGTTGTGCGAAATCGCTAAAATTTGAGACAACGAGTTGTAGAGCCCCTATATCTGACGTGAATATGGTTCATATTGGGCCATATTCACATGTAGCTGCCATTTAGACCGATATGCCGATTCAGGGTCTTAAGCCCATGAAAGCCACATTTACGGCACTATTTCGCCGATATTTGGAACTATGAGTTTTATTAGTCCGTTCGACATTCGAACCGAATTTGGTCCATATAGACCAATCTGTCGATTTAGGGTCTTAAGCCAAAAAAGGCGCATTTATTATCCGATAACACTAAAATTCTGAACAGTAAGTTGGATTGGAACACCCGACATCCGAACCAAGTATGATAAACATGGGCGGTCTGCAGAGACGTAGGTTCTCCTTTCTGGGTAGCCGTTTCTTCTGTGATCTGAGTGAACTTGCAAACGTACCTCTGGTATGTCTCCTGAGGTTTCTCGAGGGAACAGGATGGTTCAGATGGGAGGTGCCACAAGCTCCGGCGTAGGACGATCCGTGCTTGCGAAGGGACGGCGGGTTCTTCATAGATATAGCTGTCATATAAATTGATCTGCCGATTTAAGGTCGTAAGCACATAAATGGCGCATTTATTACCCGAGGTAGCTTAAATTCGGACAAGTGAGTTGCTCTATATCATCAGATATTCGAAATGAGAATTGTTTACATCGGAAATTATTTGGATATAGTGGCCATATAGACCGATCTGCCAATTTGGGGTCTTAGGCCCATAAAAGCCGAATTTATTACTCGATTTCCGATTTGAAAATATGTCTTGCTTGTTTTCATTTTTTTAAGGCAAATACTCCCTTTCCTCAAAACATGAAACTACTCTACTATACAGGACACTAGTTTACTATTTTGTACTGTACTGTATCTTATTCTGCTCTACACTACTCAACTCTGCTCTACTCTACTCAGATCTACCCTACTCTACTCAGATCTTCTCTACCTTCTTGCAGCATCCTCTGGACTATTGTCTCGGGCGAAACGTCACTAATCGCTGTTTCCAATTCCCTGCGTCCCTTCACAAATGCACCTGCTTAAGGAGTATTAGCCCATTATATGCAGATATATCCGGAAGTAACTACGGCCTGTCATCAGGCGTGTGACGTAATAGTTGCGTCGCCGTGCTTTCTATCTCTCCACATCCGCACATCAGGTATTACTCACCTCGTCCACGTGGACCGATTCTCATTTGTTCACCTTTGTAGCCATCTCTCGATAGTCTTCTCTCGTATGACCCGAATATGATCCCTTCGAATCTCACCCTGTCCTCTTTGGATATTGCAGTATATCGTCTATGTGCATATCCACTTCCTCTGGGATATTTTTTCTCTTTAGAAGTAACAACTCCGTCTTCTGCGTGGCAAGTTGCAAGCCGTGGGAGTCCAGCCAGTCTTTTGTCCTTAGCTTCACCTACTGTAGTTTGCGCTCTGCACCTTCTGTGTTTCTTGCCGTGATGAAACACAGAAGGTCATCAGCATGTCATCAGCATATCCTACTAGAAAGGTTCCGTCTTGCATTTCTGCTCGAAGTATTCCCTCATAACTGGCATTCCAAAGATCCGGTCCAAGTATGGAGCCACTTCTGATATGACCTCATATTCACACGTTCCATCCTGCGAGTTATAGATAAGTACTCTGTACTTATATATAAGTACTCAAGAAACTTCTCATTATTCTCATCAGATACGCCAGGATATAAAACTCCTCTCTTAGTGCTTGGAGAACTTCAGACCATCTTAGGCTATTGAATGCGTTCTTCATATCCATTGTGGCCAAGAGGACAATCGGCCTGGTAAAGTGGTTTCCTTTGCCTAACCACCTCTACTATCTCCACCACATCTCTGAGAGCTCCGTTCATGGACTTCCCTGCCCGGAAGCCATGTTGTCTCATTGGGAGTCCATATCTTGTGATAATGATGGCGTTCAGGAGCTCCAAAAGCTTGGGGACAGTATACAGCATACTAAGTGTGCCAGTAAGAGAATGGGGATGTTGGATTATCTTTGCCTTAGCTTTTGAGCAGCTGCTTTTGTTTCTTCCATACCTCCGGGAAAACACCTTCCAATAGACATATTCAGAAGAAATTCCGGTCTGTTTTCAGCTATCTGCCTGATGACCTCGGCCGGTGTTCCGTCAGGACCAAGAGATTTTCTGATATGAAGGCTGCGGGCTGCATTCCTTCACTCCTCCATCTTAAATGTGTTTATATTATTTCTTCATAAATTTCCTTTTCTTTACGCTCATGTCGGGAAAATGGTATGTGGACATATTATCCATCGTTCTCCCATCCATCACAGATGTTATGCCCCGTCTGCCGAGTTTTTCCATAACAATTTTGTAACCAAGGCCCCAAGGGTTTCGGTTTATATCTTCTCTTAATTCCTCCCACTTTTCTTTCTTGCTCTTTTCTATTACGGAAGCGAGTAACTTTTTTGGCTCCTTGAGTAGAGCGTGTTCGCGTATCGATGTCTCAGTCGCGTATCGATGTCTCAGTTTAAAGGAGTTCCTTCGTTGCTCAGCAATAGCATCATTCCACCAGAGTACTGCGGTTCTACTTTCCCTCGGCCTTTTGAGTCTTGGCATGGGAATTTTGCATCCGTTCTCTAAGATGTCTATCACCCATCCCACTGTCGACGGAACGTCTAGTTCAATCTGCCCTGGCCGCTGGGCTTGTCAATCAAATTCCGCTAGGAGTCTAGCTTATTCATGTTCCACTGTCGTGTGCTTGTGCTAATTCCCTCATTGGCGTGACCCTTCCAGTCTTAAATGAGAACATAATATACTGGTGGTCGCTTGCTGTGTTAGTTTCTGGAACACTCCACTCTCTTATTTGCCCGATGATGCTTGGAGTGTTTGAGAGAAAGATACTTTGTTAAATGTATGCATCAGTTTGAATTAATGGAGAGTATCGGCGTCGTATGAACAACTTACTGTGTGAAGACGTTAGCTACGGTTGCGTTGACTGGGTCATGTTGGCGAAAGAGATGAAGAAGCTTCAGCAAAGAAGTCTTTTGAAGGACAACACAATGGTACACGCAAACCGGTTTGACCAAAAGTCTAATGGAAAGATCGAGTGGTGAAAGACATCTCGAACTTGGTGTCAGAGATTTTATAAGGAGGGAAGAAGATTGGGGCGCATGGAACGCTAATCGGGTAATCTGACAATGGAAAGATCATGTGGTGAAAGACATCTCGAACTTGGTGTCAGAAATTTTATAAGGAGGGAAGAACATTGAGGAGCATGGAACGCTAATCGGATAATCTGACAGATGTTCCTTCATAGCCAATCAAAGTACAACAAGTAAGGTATTATATAGTCGGCACCGAAAGACTTTCGCCTTTCCTTACAAGTTGAAATTTGGTGTGGTAACACTGAAAAAAACAACACTTGTTTACTCTTGTCACCAACCAATTTGATACCGCTCTTTGTTAGGAGAATCGTTAATGACGCTTGAATATCCAATGAATGCTAAAACCAATTTTTCTGGCACACCTATAAGTATGCTTTAATTTGTGATTAAAGAGTTTTTTTATGGAAATAAATGTTTATGGCCAGCTTAAGGAGAAGCCATGAAAGAGTCATGAAAACTTTTTTTATGGATTTTTTTTTTAATCTGTTCCTCAACTTAAAGCAAAGGAGCAAGATGTACAGCAAACGTACTTAAGCGCATGGAACACTGAGCTTGGAGCACGCTTTATAGCGGTCTTCAGCAACCAAACGACACCAAAAACATAGTCAAGGAAAGCCAAGGGAAAAAAGTTTTTAAAACTATGACTAACTGAGTCGAGTGGCAGGATGGTGGAGGAGTCAGCCAAAGAATGAGCGACTTCCACAAGCACTTTATTCATGGTATGGAAGGGAAACTGGAAGCTGGGAACTGCTTCCCTAGTATATTGCCACTAACTAGTCCAGCAGCGCCTGACTGATGTTGGTGCTTTGTAAAACGTTTACAACTTCCTACAATTAAGTGCAACAATGACGTGACAAGCATCCCCATTGACATGATGCTGTTGGTGTTAGTGTTGTTGCTGCTGCAACAACCAACAAACTCACTGAAAGAAACTTTTGAAAACTCAAATAATAACAGAAAATACACAACTGGGATAGCATACACTCACTGACCAACAAGCTGTCTTGTATGTGGGTGTGCGTGTGTGTGTGTGGCATTTGCTATAGAAATCCACAGGAAACCCGAAAAACTTCCTGGCATTGGTCTTAAAATAATGATGTGTAAGCCTTTTGAAAAAGTGAACAGTTTTTATGTAGCCAAAAGCTGAAAAAAAACCGGGAGACCAAACAAGTCTCCCGGTACGACCAAACAAGATTTCCTCAAGCCGCATATGGGAGATAATAACAACACTTCGTAGGGAGTCCATGTTTCAAGAGGGATAGTTAATATTTAAGACAAACTTACCCCTCACACATAGAGTGAGTGAATGGTGCAGCCTGAAACCCTTCGTTGAATGTTGTATCTCTGCAGCGTAACATAAGTTAGTTACGTGCCTTATTGCACTTGACCCGCATTTAACAATTCACTATGTGGGGATTTAAATGTGCTACCAAGAACCCAGTGAACTTTTTAGAAAAAATGGAATTAAAAATCCAATTGATATATTTTTGTTTGTTTGATTGTCTCCTCGGTATAGACTCAAAAACTGCTGAACCGATTTTTCATAGATGTTAAAGCTTAAGACCCCAATGAAAAAAGGGTACTTCATTGTTTGTTATCCAAAGGAGAGGTTGACCCTCCACCATACCATCATTTCCAAAAACGGCAGATCTCGGAAATGGGTCCATCCAAAAACAAGAAATTGGTATAAAATTTTGAGGTCAAATTACTTCGGGGGACGCCCTATCCAAAAATCCACTCGAACGGACACGTTTACCGATTGGGACATTATGGGTATCAAATGAAAGGTATTTTCGAGTAGAGTATGAACTTGGCATAAATACGTCAAGCTTAGTGTCGGAGGTTCCCCCACCAACAAAAATTGTCGGTTTGTCAAGGCAGCTATATCTAAATATAGTCCGATTCGAAGCATATTTGGAACGGATTTAAGCGAAATCGGGTAATAAATAAAGCTTTTATGGGCTTCAGACCCTCAATCGGGAGATCGGTCTATATGGCAGCTATATCTAAATATAGTCCGATCTGAACCATATTTGGTTCCTGTGTTAAGAGGCCTAACATTACTCACCGTTTAAAATTTCAGCGAAATCGGTTACAAATTAAAGTTTTTATGGGCTTTAGACCCCTTATCTGGGGATCGGTCTATATGGCAGCTATACCTAAATATAGTCCGATTTGATCCATATTTAGGTCAGATATCAGGAGACTTAAGATAACCGTCTGTTTCAAATTTCAGCGTAATCGGGTTATAAATAAAGCTATTATGGGCTCCAGACCCTTTATTAACAGATCGGTATATATGGCAGATATATATATATATATATATATATATATATATATATATATATATATATATATATATATAATCCGATGTGGACCATATTTGGGTCAGATGTCGGGAGGCCTAAAACTACTAACTGTTTAAAATTTCAGCAAAATCGGAAGAAAAATAAAGCTTTATGGACATTAGACCCTTTATCGGAAAATCGGTCTATATAGCAGCTATATCCAAATATGGTCCGATTTGGCCCGTTCAAGAACTTAACCAGCGTGCATCAAAAAGACGTAGCTATGTCAAATTTCAGCTCAATATCTACATTTATTAAGGCTCTAGAGTGATTATCTCGTGGTTAAAATAGGATACTAAATTTTTCGTAATCGGATGATGAGGGGGGAGAAGAGGTGTGAGTAGGTGAGCGTACCATCCCGCTTTCCCACAATTTTTAGAAACGCCAGATCTCGGAGATGCCTAGTGCGATATAAGCGAAATTTTGTGTGCTCTCATATAGTAACGTAAAAACTACAAATTCGTATCCAAATTTGGGATGGGTAGCCTACAAAACGTATTATCTGATGTCCGATTATCGGACCAAGTGTTTAGGGGACAATCCCACACCCCACAACACCCATGAATCTGACATATTTACCGACCAGTTCAATGTGGCGCTCAAATGAAAGATATTGGAGAGTTGAGCACGAAATTGATACTCACATTCGGGACCAATTTTGTGGGGTCTACCCCCACCCCAAAACATCCCACCAACAGTAATTATTTACTGACCAACGCAATATGGGGCTTAAATGAAGGTATTTGGGAGTAGAATATGAATTTGATATCCAAATGTGGAACCATGTGTTTCAGTGTTCATCAAAATCGGAAGAAAAATAAAGCTTTATGGACATTAGACCCTTTATCGGAAAATCGGTCTATATAGCAGCTATATCCAAATATGGTCCGATTTGGCCCGTTCAAGAACTTAACCAGCGTGCATCAAAAAAACGTAGCTATGCCAAATTTCAGCTCAATATCTACATTTATTAAGGCTCTAGAGTGATTATCTCGTGGTTAAAATAGGATACTAAATTTTTCGTAATCGGATGATGAGGGGGGAGAAGAGGTGTGAGTAGGTGAGCGTACCATCCCGCTTTCCCACAATTTTTAGAAACGCCAGATCTCGGAGATGCATAGTGCAATATAAGCGAAATTTTGTGTGCTCTCATATAGTAACGTAAAAACTACAAATTCGTATCCAAATTTGGGATGGGTAGCCTACAAAACGTATTATCTGATGTCCGATTATCGGACCAAGTGTTTAGGGGACAATCCCACACCCCACAACACCCATGAATCTGACATATTTACCGACCAGTTCAATGTGGCGCTCAAATGAAAGATATTGGAGAGTTGAGCACGAAATTGATACTCACATTCGGGACCAATTTTGTGGGGTCTACCCCCGCCCCAAGACATCCCACCAACAGTAATTGTTTACTGACCAACGCAATATGGGGCTTAAATGAAGGTATTTGGGAGTAGAATATGAATTTGATATCCAAATGTGGAACCATGTGTTTGGGGCACCGCTCCTTCTCCAAAACACCCCACAAAGCGTACAAATTTACTGACCATGACAATATGTGGGTCAAATAAAAGGTATTTGAGATTGGAAAACTAATTTTATTATCAATTTTGGGGCCAAGTTTTTGGGGGCCACCTCATCCCATAAATTCCCTTAAACTAATGGCAATATGGGGTTTAAATAAATGGTGTTTGAGAGTCGAGCACGATGCTGATATTTTTTTCAGTGCTAAGTGTCTGGGGGACCACCTCACCCCCGAAAACACCCTCAAATCGGACATATGTATTTGCCGATCATGGCAGCGGAGCGTGCCATGTTCAGCCAGTCTGACATAAAAATTTGTTCTTTGGTGCTTGAGGGGCCTCCCCATCCCCCAAAAACCCCCAGCAGGTTATATTTACCGATTGAGACAATATGGATATCAAATGATAGGTATTTAAAAGTATAGTAAACACTTGATATAGAAATGCATTTCTTGGTGTCTGAGGCGCTCCCCACCCCATAAAAACCCTACAACAGGACATATTTACCGATTGGGACAATATGGGCGGACCCTCCCCTTACCCTATTTTCGAAAACGCCATTTCTAAGAGATGGGTTGGGCAAATTAAGCTAAATTTAGTTTATTTACAATAACTCAAAAACAGAAATTTGGTATACTTTTTTAGGGTGGGATACCTAGGGGACCGCGGCTCCTCCCAAGCCCGCTAAATGGAAACACAATCTAATAATGACAATATGGAGCTCAAATTAAAGGTATTTGAGACTAGAGAACGAATCTGATATATGGGGGTTCACCTCACTCCGAAAAATACCCCCATACCGGACATATTTACAGATCATAGCAATAAAAGACTCAAATGAAAGAAATTTGGGAGTTGAGCACCAATATGATATCCACATGGGGCGAAATATCTGAAAGGTCGTACACCTGATATAGAAATGTATTTCTTGGTGTCTGACGCGCCCCCCACCCAATAAAAACCCCACAACAGGACATATTTACCAATTGGGAGAATATGGGCGGACCCTCCCCATACCCTATCTTCAAAAACGCCATTTCTCGAAGATGGGTTGGGCAATTTAAGCGAAATTTAGTTTATTTACAATAACTCAAAAACAGAAATTTGGTACCCTTATTTAGGGTGGGATACCTAGGGGGGGACGCGGCACCTCCCAAGCCCGCTAAATGAAAACACAATCCAATAATGACAATATGGAGCTCAAATGAAAGGTATTTGAGACTAGAGAACGAATCTGATACATGGGGGTTCACCTCACCCCCAAAAAAACCCACATGCCGGACATATTTATCGACCATAGCAATATAAGACTCAAATGAAATAAATTTGGGAGTTGAGCACCAATATGATATCCACATGGGGCGAAATATCTGAAAGGTCGTACCAGCACTCCCAAAAAGGATTTTTTTTCCTGACTCTGCCAGTATAGAGCTCCGATAAAATAAGAGAGTGAAATAAGGCGCAGCGGGTAGGACCCTGTCCAGCAAGTATTTCAATAAAAATAATTGCTGAAGAAGTTACATTGAAATTTGGGACGGGCACACTTCGAGAGCAGTTCACTGAACTAAAAACAAGTAAAAATTTACTAAATTCGGTCGGGCCAAATCTTGGGAACCCACCACCATGGATTCTGCAAAAAATTGATGGACAAAATGATGCTTCTAGGAGGCGTGGTAGACTAATCGGAAGATCGGTTTTTATAGGAGCTATATCAGGTTATTGACCGATTTAGATCGTACTTGGCTCGGTTGATGGGAGTCGAAACAAAACACTACGTGCAAAAATATAACCTAATCGGACAAAAATTGCGGCTTCCAGCGACTTAAGATGTCAAATCGAGAGAAAGCTTTATATGGAATATGGATCAATATTTTAAGGTGTTAGAAATGAACTAAAAACAAGTACAAATTTACTAAGTTCGTTCGGGCTGAATCTTGGGAACCCGCCACCATGGATTCTGCAAAAATTTGATGTATAAAATGATGCTTCTAGGAGCCGTGGTATTCTAAGCGGTATATATAGGAGCTATATCAGTTTATTGACCGATTTGGATCGTACTTGGCACGGTTGATGGCAGTCGTAACAAAACACTACGTGCAAAAATTTAAAACCAAATCGTACAAAAATTGCGGCTTCCAGCGACTCAAGATGTCAAATCGAGAGAAAGCTTTATATGGGAGATATGGGTCAATAGTTTAAGGTGTTAGAAATCCAACTACTAGGCTGTTATACCCCCAGCCTATGGAGGTGGGTATAAAAACGAGCATCAGAGCAGATATTTGATGCTCTGATTCTCCTGATTCTTTTGGATAAATTCTAAGCGATGAGTAGCAGCAATGTTTACTTGGTTGTTCCATTCAACTTGATCTCTTAATACTCCGAAGTCAAAGCACTGGAAAACTCAACGAAAATTTCCATTTCTATCTCTCACATAAAATAGATACAAAAAAAAAAAAAATAATAAAATCCCGTTTTCTTGTATTGCATTAATTTTATGCATTTCCATACTGTTTTTTTTTTTTGCTATATGAGCTGTGTGTTAAAACATTTGCCCCGAAAATGGGGCTTGTCCTTTTGCGTTTGTAGAAGGAAAAAACCAAATCTAAAATGCAACAAAAGGCAAACCAAAAAAAAGGATACCATTACTATGGTGCTATTTATAAACTCTTTAGGCATGATAAATGAGTTTTTCTGTTGGTTTGTTTTTCCTTCCGCGGGAGTGGTTTTGGTCAAAAGTTATTTTAATAGTCCCTTGACTTTTGAAAATGGTCTTCAATGGTTTTGTGCCATGGTGTTGGTTGGTTTTGTTATTGTTCGAAAATATTCCAGGGATTTAATTACACAATTAATAAGTAATGTGATAGATTTCTTAATTTGGATTTTTCAAAAGGCTATTCTATTGAAAATATTAGCGATTAAAGAGTTATGGTATGGTGGAGTAGGTTAGGTAAGGTAAGAGTGGCAGTCCTTTACACACTTAAATAGACAATTTTAAGACCATTTTGATACCACAGTAGCGACAGACCAAGGTTTCTGGCGGGAATCGAACCCACGACCCCTGCACTGGTAATCCAAACACGCTACCAACTCAGCTACCGGTGCGCCCGTGGTGTAATATGCCAAAAAAAAAGTTTAACAAGTAGAAGCGTGAAAGGTTCGACCGGGCCGAATTTTATATACCCTCAAGCATAGATCGTGTTCAGCACGTTTTCTGATCAGACAGTGACCTGTCATGACGGACACAATGACTGAGACATCGGTTCTAGCCAGCGACAGCAGGGCGGTAGACCCCTTCAAGTCTAGATTAGGCCAGATAATTTTGTAGTGTTCACAATCACCCATTGTGACCATTTGTCATTCGTTACCCTTAAGGCCTGATACTGAAGACCTTGCTTACATGCCACCAGAGACATACCCACAGATTCCAGTTTCCCTGGAATGTGTAAGATAGTTCCTGTTCTCACAATTAACGCAGTGGCTGCCTCACACTTAATCTGTATCTCAATGGGACGGATATCTAGAATAGTCTTCAGTGCCCTCATGGCTTCGTCGATGCCAAGACAACATGAACCGATGCCAAGACAACATGAATCTCTGAACCTGTTGTATGTTCCTTTTGTTGCACTTTCTCTCCATAGCAGTCCACCAACTACTGAGGCGTAAATAAGTATTGGTCTAATAACGCTCCTATAGAGCCAGTGGACTATCCTTGGATACAGGCCCCACTTCGAGTCTACGGTCTGTCTACATAGTGCACAACATCTGTGAGGCTTCTCAGTACACTCCTGAATGTGACACTTCTAATTAAGTTTCCTATCCATGATCACTACTAAGTATTTGACCTTGTGAAATATCCAAATCGTTTTGTTGAGGAAATGTGGTGCGTCAAATTGGCCCACCTTTGACTTCCCCTTGAACAGACATATTTCAGTCTTCCCTGGGTTAACATTGAGACCCCCAGGTCTAGCACAGTCGTATGTCATCTGCAGGACCCTTTCGGCCCTTCTCCATAGCTGGTTCGTATCTTTTCACCTTAGAAGTATTATAACATCGTCTGCGTAACAGACGGGTACAAGTCAGTCAGCATCCATAATAGGTCATTTATGGTGGTCACCTATAGGAGTGGCGATAAAATGTCCCTCTGTAGCATGCCTTGTGCCACTTTGTCCCTTATATTTATATCATAGGACCCGCAATTTATCCACCTGTTCCTTAGCAAATGGTTTATCCAATCTCTAAGGACTGGGTGCACCCGGTACTGGTCTAAGGATTCGATCAATAGGTCGGTCAGTACATTGACGAGTACACATTGTTTGAGCCGCTATTTGATAAAAAGTACTGTAACACTATTACTGATAGGAACGATTGGTACTACCATATTCCTGCGACCATCAGGTGTTCCAAAATACTTGAAACCATCAGGTGTCCCAAAATATTTGAGGCCATCAGGTGTCCCAAAATACTTGGCGTCACATTTGACAGCTTTTACACAATCTCCCCACATGCCACAGCAATTTGCGATAAAGCCTAAAGTAGAAACAAGGTCCTCAAGTCACTTGCCAGCTGCATTGTGGGTGCAGACAAATTAACCTTGTTCACCACGTACAAAGCAATTGGCCGATCCGTGGTAAATAATACAGCAGCAGTGTGGTCTCGTCAGCTCTGTGTCTGGTCGCAGTGGAATAATATTCAGATCTGTCAAAATGCCGCCCTCCGAACTGCGACGGGCTGTCTCCTCAGTTCTCATGTGGACCACCTCCATCAGGAGACAAAAGTCCATCCTTCAAGTGCGAAGACATGACTACATGCTGTCTAAGCAATACCTTTTGGCCTGTTATCGCAGAGACCATACAAATCATCACCTTGTGGATAGATATTCACCGCCAAGAAGCCTTAAGGTGGATTTACATGATCTAGAGCGTGAGGAGGCCACCGTAACACAGAGGTAAGCATGTCCGCCTACGATGCTGAACGCCAGGGTTCGAATCCTGGCGAGACCATCAGAAAAAATTTCAGCGGTGTTCCCCACCTAATGCTGGCAACATTTCTAAGGTACTATGCCATATAATACTTCTCTCCAAAGAGGTGTCGCACTGCGGCACGCCGTTCGGACTCGGCTGTTAAAAGGAGGCCCTTTATCATTGAGCTTAAACTTGTATCGGACTGCAGTCATTGACATGTGATAAGCTTGCCCCTGTTCCTTAGTGGAATGTTCATGGGCAAAATTTGGAATTAGACCGTGAGGTTCAGCGCTACAAAAGAGAACCTCTAGATCTAGCGGCATATCAAGCGGGTCTATACAACATTCATGCGGACACGGTAGCAGATGCGGTAAATAGCTACCAGGTGAGTGTAGTCCTTGGAGAAGGAACGCCTTCCATTGCATCTGAAAAAATGTACCTCCCCCGGCAAACCAGAGTGGTTCTGGCTCAATTACGTTCCGGCAGATGCAGCCGCCTCAATTCCCACAGAGCGAGGATGATGCCGACGTGCAAGATGTATGTTCCAATTGTAACCAGGGACCGCACGATACACGTAACATTTTTAGCTGCCCGGCCAGACCCACTCAACTCAGACCCAGATCCCTGCGGACGCACCCCATCTTAGTCGCAGAGTTCCTGGGTCTTGACACTCAACAGAATCAAGCAGACGAAAGATAGAACACTATAAACTGCTACAACAACAACAACAGGGTAGGTGTAGAGTAGTATACGGTCGGCACCACCCGACTTTTGGCCTTCAATACTGGTTTTTAATATTAGTTTTTCAACATACCTGCGTAACATTCTCAGCGACTTGAATTTATATACAGCTCCTAAATATTCAGCTTCCTCCTTTGGTTTTTTGCATGGGGAATGTGTTCTATGTATCACAATGTCCCATATTTTGCCTGAAATAAATAACAATAAATTATCGTTAAACTAGAGGTTGTACCAAGGAAATTTATGTGTATGTACATGCGCCTGCAGTGTTCTTTATGTTTGCATCTGGATTTTTTCTGTTTTCTAAACTTTATAACTCAATGTTCAACTTTAAATTGCCTTAAGTGTTGAACAAATTTAAAAGTTATGACAAAGGAGATTCAATTCCAGAGATGCACATGTAGGGAAAACAATGTATGGAAAAGTTGGGATACCCATGATTGTTGGGTATTAATAGATAAAACATAATATTTTAAAGAAGAAAATATGTATCGACCAAATACTAACTTCATCGCACACTGAAAAACATGGTGTGGCATTACATCCATCTAAGAAACCGAGGGGAGGTGCTTCCGTAATTATAAAAGAAGCCATCAAGCCTTATGAGAAAGAAAAGATTGAGCAGGAAATGTTCCAAATAGCTTGTGTGTCTATTAGTTTAAGGCAAAATAAATCTTCTAAGGTAGGAGCATTATATTCACCACCAAAACATTCGATCAATTTGGGACAGTACATGGATATCCTTAAAATTCTTGGTAATCACTTTATCTTGGGTGGAGATTTTAACGCTTAAAAAATACTGTGGGGTTCCAGAATAGAATAACAACTACAAAAGGAAGACAGCTATATAAGGCCTATTCCAATATATAGAAATATTTTCAGGCAATAAACTAACTTACTGGCCAACAAATACAGAACTCATACCCGACCTTATAGATTTGTTTATATTGAAAAATATTTCAAAAAACTATATACAAGTTCAAAATTCAAGACCATTATCATCTTCTGATCATTCTCCAGTAATAATGAACGTCAGTGACACAATAATTGAAATTACAAAACCCCTATTTCTATATAATTTTTTGATATCGGGAGGGCGAGGACCCTCCCCCCTTACCCCAAAAGTGCTACCCCAAAAAAAAAGTGGACCGATCGGGACAATATGGGATTCAAATAAACGGTATTTAAGAGTAGAGTACGAATTTCATAATAAAAGTTGGGTCCAAGTACCTGGGGGGCCGCCGCAGCCCCAAAACCCCTCAAAATAGGTTTATTTGACAATCATGAAAATATGGGACTCAAATGAAATGTATTCGGGTGTAGATTACGAATATGGTCAGGAAGTGGGAATTGGCTTCACAATTCATTGATAACGGAAGGGGCGGACCCTCAACCGTTACACAAAAAACACCACCCAAAATCAAAAAGGGCAAAATGGGTATCAAATGAAAAGTAGATAACGAATCTGGCATACAAATTTATGTCGAAGTATAGGGGTCACTCCACCCCCACAAAAACGCCCAAAATGGGCATATTAACCAATCACGGAGATATGGGACTCGGTTTGTTTGTTCCGTATAGACTGAAAAACGGCAGAACCGATTTTTTCGAAATTTTCGCATAATGCGTAGGTTGGTCTGGAAGGAGACATAGTATATATAATTTTTCGGTATCAGAAGGGGGACGGACCCTCCCCCTCATGCCGAAAACACAACCCAAAATCAAAAGTGGACCCATCGGGACAATATAGGTATTAAATGAAAGGTATTGGAGAGTAGAATACGAATATGATATTAAAATATGAATGAATATGGTAAAAAAGTCTAAGTACCCATCGGGCCGCCCTAACCCCAAAACTCTCACAAACAGACATAATGGACGTTCATTTCAATATGGGGCTCTAAAAAAAGGTATACGGGAGTAGATCTGGCATACAAAATCAGACCAAGTATAGGAGGTTACGCCACACCTCAAAAGCGCCATTAGACCCATTATGACTCTTTGATGCTTGGCCGAACAGATTTTCATAAAATTTTCATAGGCTATATAATTTTTAGATATCGGGTGGAGGCGGACCCTCCCCTTTCCCCAAAAACGCCACCCATATCCGAAAATGGTCCGATGGGCACAATAAGGGTATCAAGTGAAATGTATTGGAGACCAGAAATTGAATATGGTATTAAAATTTGGGTTCAAGTACCCAGCGGGCCCTCCCCAACCCCAAAACTCCTCTAAACAGATATATTCGAAGTTCATGTCAATATGGGACTCAAATGAAAAGTATTAGGCAGTAGATTATAATTAGGTCCAAGTAATGGAAGTTCACCCAACTCCAAATGGGCATATTAGCCGACCATAGCTGTATGCGACTCAAATGTAAGGTATTAGGATGTACAGAACGAATATGACATTAAAATTTCCGTTCAAGTCTAGGTGGCGCTATTCCTCCTAAAGATACTTCAAATGGATTATTTGACCCATTATGACAAAATGGGACTCAAATGAAATGTATTTGAGAGTAGTAAACGAATTTGATATCCAATGTTGGAGCCAAGTGTTTTGGGGTACGCCCTAAAGCACCCCCTAAACTGAACTTCATTTCCGCTGGGAATAAAGAACGAATTTGATATCTAATTTCAGTGAAAAGTGCCGGTGGCCGCCCCAGCTCCAAAACACCCTCCAAACGGTTCACATATACCGGCCATGGCAATATGGGGCTCAAATTAAAGGGATTTTGTAGTGCAGCACGAATTTGATATCCATATTTGAGTCGAAATGTCTGAGGTGCTATCCCTCCCCTAATGAGAACATTACCCTAAGGAAGAACATTGCCACCAGGAACCGAGAAGGGGCAAATTCTCACACATCAATGAGAGCTATCCGATTCTAGTTTGAACTAAATGATAAGGGACCTTTTTTTTATAGCTGAGTCCGCAGTACGACATCTCTTTTGGGGAAAATTTTTTAAATGATCATGCAAGGCATTGTACCTTGCAAATGTCGCCAACATTAAGAGGGGATAAACACCGCTTTGTTCGTTGTTCTCGCCAGGCTTCGAAGGGGTTCTGCGTCATAGGCTACAATGGCACGAATTCAATGTCCGCATTCAAAAGATATTTGAGAGTTAAAGAAGGCGCAGCGGAGCGGGCCAGGTTCGGGTAGTATCTAAATATAGTCCGATCTGACTATATTTCTCAGCAAAATCGTCTGAAAAATAAAGTTTTTATGGGCATTAGATCCTTAATCGGAAAATCGGTCTATAAAACAGCTATATCCGAATATGGTCCGATTTGGCCCGTTCAAGAGCGTGCATTAAAAAGACGTATCTGTGGCAAATTTCAGCTCAAGATCTCTGTTGGAAAATGTTTTTCTGATGTTCCCGCCAGAATACGAATTCAGCCGTTCAGTGTCACAGGTGGACATGCTAACCTCGCCGACTCGGTGACTCAGCCGTTCAATTTAATATTTAGTTCCATTTCTAGTTAAGAAGAAAAAAATGTAGTCCTAAGTTTTCTCATAAATATTTACAAAGGCTTTTTACTTCATTCATATTTTTCTACATCAAATACCGAACTATAAATTATCAATTTCCATCGGTAGCATTTTAAAATTTCCCCACTCATTGATCTTCAGTTTTGCCGGAATTTTTGCCATTGTCATTTGTCATGGCATATGGCTGCGTCGTCCCAAAAGGGACGCGACGAGTGTTGCTTATTTACTTAGTCCCATGACTAAATGCACACTTATTTTTAAGTAATGTATGGCTCTGTATTGGTCTTTTCGTTTCAGGGGATTTGTAGCCTTCCATAACGTAACGTTTTAGCCATTAAGAATGTAAAACGATAGTTACACGTATGGAAGTCTCCATGGTGTGGTGCACAGTGGGACTAAGGTCTCCTTAAAATCCTAGTATCATGTGAAAGTTAACATACTTCAAAACAAACAAAAATTCTCAAAGCAAACATGAAGTGGGACTATGTCTGATTTCAGGAAAGGAAAAGGAATACAGCAGATGTTCTACACTTTCCTCTACTTAAAAAAAATGGTTCCACTGCTTTCGGACTGAAAATTAATATGCCCAGGTGTGCTTCGCTATACCCTACGGTAGAGCTGGCAAAATATCGATGACACTTTTGGTACTATCGATATTTTATATTTTGTCTGAATATCGAATGATGCTTCACCTATCGATACTATCGGCAAAATTATTTTTTTTTTGTAAAATTTTACAAAAATTATATGGTCGAAACACTTAAGTCACCCGGACCAGGGGTAATATTTTCGGCGTTACTACAGAAGAAGGCAGACTATCTGGTGCCCTACCTGGCCAATATTTTCACAGCATGCCTGGGACTTGCGTATACTCCGAACGACTGGCAGGAGGCAAAGGTGGTATTTATACCCAAGCCCGCCAAGGCAAGTTATGCGACACCAAAGGCATACAGACCTATAAGCCTTAAGTCCTTTCTACTCAAGACCATGGAATGTATTGTGGACACCATGATAAAGAGTAGGACACCCAGCGAACTACTCAAATACAAACAGCACGCCCATGACAAGGTAATGTCGGTGGATACTACCCTGCACGAGGTTGTGCACAAAATAGAAGAATCCTTGCCAAAATGTACACACTGGCGGTATACATTGACATCAAGGGGGATTATAACAATATTCGAACCGACATACTGATCCTATCCTTAGACCATTACAGGGTGGACCCGTATGCTAAGGAACAATTGAATAAATTGTGTGTCCCATGGCACAAATTAAGGGGAAAGGGACACAAGGCACGCCACAGGGGGGCATTTCATCACCACTCCTATGGGTGACCACGATAAATGACCTATTACGGATGCTGACTGAGGAGAGATTTGAACCCGTCTGCTACGCAGACGATGTTATAATACTTCTGAAGGGGAAAGAATCCGAACCAGCTATGCACAAAGGCCGAAAGGGTCATGCATATGGCATATGACAATATGCGGACCGACATACTGACCCAATCCTTAGGCCATTACAGGGTGAACCCGCTCCTTAGAGCCTGGATATACCATATGCTAAGGAACAAGTGAATAAATTGTATGCCCCATGGCATAAATATAAGGGGGAAAGTGGCACAAGGCACGCCACAGGGGGTATTTTATTGCCACTCCTATGGGTGACCATCATATTATGGATACTGACTGAGGAGGCATTTGAACCCGCCTGCTACCCAGACGATGTTATAATACATCCGAGTGGTAAGGATCCGAAGCAGCTATGCAGAGGGCCGAAAGGGTCTTGCATATGGTATAGGACTGGGCTAGACCCAGAGGTCTCAATGTTAACACACAGAATACTGAAATATGCCTGTTTATGAGGAAGATGAAGGTGGGCCGATATAGCGCACCACGTTTCCTCAATAAAACGATTTCGATATCAGATAAGGTCAAATACTTAGGTGTGTCCTTTCACGGAAAACTGAATTGGAAGTGTCACATTCAGGAGCGTACTGAGAAGGTTGAGAGATGTTGGACACTATGTAGAAGGGCCGCAGGCTCGAAGTGGGGCCTGAATCCGAGGATAGTCTACAGGGGCGTGATTTGATCAATACTTACTTACGCCTCAGTAGTAGTAGCGATGAGGACCACGCCCACTAGGGCACTATTGGGTTGCCTAAAAAGTAATTGCGGATTTTTTGCATTTTTAATAAAACTTAGAATGAACTTTAATCAAATATATAATTGCCATTTTGTTCGATAACCTTTTGCCATCTTCCTGGCAAATTTAGTATTCCACGCTCATAGAACTTCCGGCCTTTATCCGCAAAAAACTGAACCAAGTGCGATTTTATAGCCTCATCATTGCCGAAAGTTTTACCATTTAAGGAGTTCTGCAAAGATCGAAATAAATGGTAGTCTGATGGTGCAAGGTCAGGGCTATATGGTGGATGCATCAAAAGTTCCCAGCCAAGCTCACTCAGTTTTTGGCGAGTGACCAAAGATGTGTGCGGTCTAACGTTGTCCTGGTGGAATATGACACCTTTACGATTGACCAATTCTGGTCGCTTCTCCTTGATGGCTGTATTCAATTTGTCCAATTGTTGACAGTAAACATCCGAGTTAATCGTTTGGTTCCTTGAAAGCAGCTCAAAATTTACCACACCCTTGCAATCGCACCAAACAGACAGCATAACCTTCTTTTGGTGGATATCAGCCTTTGAAGTGGTTTGAGCTGGTTCACCATGCTTGGACCATGATCGTTTTCGACTAACGTTGTTGTAAACAATCCATTTTTCATCTCCAGTTATGATTCGTTTTAAAAACGGATCGAATTCATTGCGTTTAAGGTGCATATCACAAGCGTTGATTCGGTTTGTTAAATGAATTTCTTTCAATATATGTGGTACCCAATTATCAAGTTTTTCACCAGTCCAAGACTTTTTAAGTGATAATGAACGTTTGATTTTGTTATATTTAACTTCTCTCTTATCTCACGCTCAGTTACATGACGATCCAATTCGATTAATGCTTAAAATTTGTCAACGCCGGGGCAAGCCAATAGATATTCGACCCCTAGACATACAGATTAAGTGCGAAGCAGCCTCTGCAAGATTTAAATCGATGCGAGAATGGATTAAGTATAGGAGGAGCTCACACCATTGCGGTATAATTGAGGCGACGATGGGTAACCTGGAAGGAAGGGAAGAGATTTCCGATCGGATACCGGCGACGACACTTGAGGTTGACTGCGAGTCACTGCTGCAAGCACAGTCTTGGATTGACGGAACCCTAGTATTGCGGATGGATCAATGCTAGAGGATAGAGTGGGTCGACAATGAGAACCCAGGGACTGAGATCTGTTTTAGACTGCCTGACCAACATACGGTCCTGCAGGCGGAGATCCGGACGAACACGGAATGAGTGAGGTGGTGTGGTGTTAACGCGAGAACTTCGAGTATGAACATCTTTTCCGACAGTTAGCAGGCCATAAGGGCAATAACAACCAGGACGGTAAGATCACGAACAGTCTTGGAAAGTAAGAAGGAGATTATAGCCTTCTCTGAGGATGGCATGATCCGCATCGTTTGGGTGCCGGGACATAGCGGAGTAACTGAGAATGAAACAAGTAAAAAGGCATTAAGTTCGGCCGAGCCGAACTTTGGATACCCACCCGAGGTGGTGGGTATTCAAATTTTGATTTTGTCACAATCCGGTGAAAATTGGATAACCTATACACCCAAATTCAGCATGGACATTGAGTGGTATACTAAATATAAGTCACTGTTGAATTTTGTATTTCAAATTTCAACAAGATCGGATAATAAGTAAAGCTTTCATGAGCTTCAGACCCTTAATCGGCATATCCGTCTTTATTACAGCTATTGGGTTGCCCAAAAAGTAATTGCGGATTTTTTAAAAGAAAGTAAATGCATTTTTAATAAAACTTAGAATGAACTTTAAACAAATATAATTTTTTACACTTTTTTCTAAAGCAATCTAAAAGTAACAGCTGATAACTGACAGAAGAAAGAATGCAATTACAGAGACACAAGCTGTGAAAAAATTTGTCAACGCCGACTATATGAAAAATCCGCAATTACTTTTTGGGCAACCCAATATATATAAATACAGTTCGATCCGGACCATATTTAGGAAGGATGTCAAGAGACCTAAAACTATCCACTGTTTCAAATTTCAGCGAAATTTGTTAAAAAATAAAGCTTTTATGGACTTCAGAGCTTTTACCTGTCTGAAAGCTTTTATATTTGGGTCCTATGTTGGGGGGCATAAAACTACTCACTGTTTCAAATTTCAGCGAACTCTGTTAAAAATAATGTTTTTATGGGCTTCAGACCCGTTATTTGGAGATCGGTCTATATAACAGCTATATCGAAGTATAGTCCGATTTAATCTATATTTAGGTCTGATGTCGGGAGACCTAAAATTACTGTTTGTTTCAAATTTCAGCGAAACCGGATAAAAAATAAAGCTTTTATGGGCTTCAGACCCTTTATCGGCAGATCGGTCTATATGACGGCTATATCTAAATATAGTCCGATCTGAACCATATTTGGGTCCTATATTGGAAGGCCTAAAACTACTCACCGCTTCAAATTTCAGCGAAATTGAGAAATAAATAAAGCTTTTATGGACTTCAGACCCTTTATCGGCAGATCGGTCTATATGGCAGCTATATCTAAATATAGTCCAATCTAAACCACATTTGTATCAGATGTCGGGAGGCTTAAATTGACCCCCAGTTTCAAATTTCAGCGAAATCGGATAAAAAATAAAGCATTTGTGGGCATTAGACCCTTTATCGGCAGATCGGTCTATATAGCAGCTATATCCAAATATGGTCCTATTTGGCCCGTTCAAGAACTTTACTAGTGTGCATCAAAAAGACGTATATGTGTCAAATTTCAGCACAATATCTCAATTTTTGAAGCCTGTAGAGTGATTACAACAGACGGACGGACAGACGGATAGACGTACAGACACACGGACATCGTAAAATCGTCTTAGAATTTTACGACGATCTGAAATATATATAAAGGGTGATTTTTTTGAGGTTAGGATTTTCATGCATTAGTATTTGACAGATCACGTGGGATTTCAGACATGGTGTCAAAGAGAAAGATGCTCAGTATGCTTTGACATTTCATCATTAATAGACTTACTAACGAGCAACGCTTGCAAATCATTGAATTTTATTACCAAAATCAGTGTTCGGTTCGAAATGTGTTCATTCACCGTTCAGCGATGAGGCTCATTTCTGGTTGAATGGCTACGTAAATAAGCAAAATTGCCGCATTTGGAGTGAAGAGCAACCAGAAGCCGTTCAAGAACTACCCATGCATCCCGAAAAATGCACTGTTTGGTGTGGTTTGTATGCTGGTGGAATCATTGGACCGTATTTTTTCAAAGATGCTGTTGGACGCAACGTTACGGTGAATGAACACATTTCGAACCGAACACTGATTTTGGTAATAAAATTCAATGATTTGCAATCGTTGCTCGTTAGTAAGTCTATTCATGATGAAATGTCAAAGCATACTGAGCATCTTTCTCTTTGACACCATGTCTGAAATCCCACGTGATCTGTCAAATACTAATGCATGAAAATCCTAACCTCAAAAAAATCACCCTTTACTTTGTAGGGTCGGAAATTGATATTTCGATGTGTTGCAAACGGAATGACTAAATGAATATACCCCTATCCTACGGTGGGTCGGTATAAAAACGATTCGGAGGACAACCTTGTCAATTTCCCTTCCTCTTTTGAACAAAGGCTTTCTGATTCTGCCAAATCAGACTTTGGGATGTTGATCATAGCTCATACCAGTAAGATGCGTTAATCATTTTTTCAAAAAAAAAAAAATATATATATCGATAGTTTCAAATGGAATAATGTGATAAGATGCTTCTTGCATGCTATGGTGTTGGGAATAATTAATATCTTAACGATTGAAATACCGTGAAAATAACAAATTATGATTTATGGATTAATTGTAAAATATGCTTATGTCATATTCTTCCTTTGTTTATAATGCCGGAAAGATTCTCGACTTATTGTCGTTCATAAAAGACACGAAATCAAGGACATTTTATGAAATTTTCCATACTTCACATGTGTCGCCCACAGTCAGTGCCAACTTGTGTGAGTGTGTGTTTATGGGACTCGGAGATCCTTTTCAGAAGTTCAATGTGTGAGGTTTGTTTGGCTACTTTCGCCAGATAATAAATCTTAGCAAAAATATTCCTCATTGTCCATGCACATCGGAGAGTGTGTCTTTGCTCCACCAGCGGCTTTTGGGTGGCGTGGCAAAACCTTTTGCAACGCAGTGACAGTTTTATTGCTCAATCTACATGCATTTGGCCACATTTCCATATTGTTGCCATTTTGTTTTATAATTGAAGAAAATGCATACACACACATACAATATGTACTGGTAGCCTTGGAGGCCAAGTGTTGTTGGTTTTCATTTTAGCAAGAAGTGGTATACAGTGGGACGGTGCGGTTCACCTTTAGCCTGCATCTGTTTACTCTTTGGGTTTTTGTTTCGAACGTGATGCTGTTGCAGAGCATATGTTTGCTCTGACGTCTCTAACCAAGTGAAGAGTTTGGGGATTTGGATACTCTTTTCATCGGAATCTTATTTGCGTATCAAACGACCGTAGCCTTGGTCTCCACGGCAGCACCAGCAGCTGCTAAGGCAGCTTCGGTTGCTTTGGCAGGCATCTTTGCCATCTTTTACTTGGGCGCTAGTAAATAAATTGCAGAGGTTTAGCGTTCGACACATGTAAACCCCATAGGGTGTTGGCAAACAGAGTAACCTTATTTCAGAGTGTCCTTTGTTTGCCCAGCTTCGAGTACCACAACAAAACGAACATGAAGAAAATATGATGGCGATGAAGAAGAAAAAAAGAAAAACCTAATGTGAGAACGTGAAATTGTGTTATTGTTTTTGCTGCTCTTTTCACATTCCATTTAGCAACATGCGCTGCAAAATGATTAACGGTTTTGTTATGTTGCCATTGGATTTGCCAAGTACGGAGGATGATGATATTAAAGTGCAGTTTTTGGTTGGCCCCTCAGTGATTTATTTAAGTTTTTAAAAGGAGGAATGTGTAAAGATGTTGCAGCACTTAGAGATCAATTTAACTAAGATGGGTAAGTGTAAGACAAAACAATTCAAAATGGCATTAAGTTTAAGCGAGAAAAACTTTTTTAAAGCACATCTACTGATATTTTGTGAATTTAGTGTTGATACTGCATTGAAACGTAGACCAAGACAATGCATCACTTCAAATTTATTTAAATTCGGATGAAAAGTTTAAGCCTTTCGGCCATGCCGAACTTTAGATACCCAACACCATGGATAAGTTATCCATCCTCTTTTATAACAACTCCACTACCATATCCATTGTGATATGCATATCGGGGCTGGTCTGGATCACATTTGATTGAGGTCCCGAGAACTCTTGTAGAAGCATACAGTTTCAGTGAAATCGGGCAACAAATACGCTTTTTATGGGATAAACCACAAATTGGAAGATCGGTCTATATGCCAGCTTTATTTAAATACAGTCTGATCTGGACCAAGTGCTGATCGGATGACTTAATACAAGTCACGGTCTATATGAACCATATTTTGGTCGGATGTCGGCAGGCTTAGAACAACTCACCATTTAAAATTTTAGCGAAATCGGATGATAATTGCTTTTTTTTATGGACTTAAGACCATAAATCGGCAGATCGGTCTATATAGCAGCTACATCCAAATAAAGTCCGATTTGACCCCTTCAAGAACCTAACCTGCGTAAGGAAGAAATACGAGCCTGTGCAAAATTTCAATTCAGTATCTCAATTATTATAGACTGAACGTGACGGACACACGGAAGGACAGACGCACGGACACCGTTAAATCGTCTTTGGCCGGGCCGAATTTGGATACCCACCACCTCGGATATAAAGGGTGATTTTTTTGAGGTTAGGATTTTCATGCATTAGTATTTGATAGATCACGTGGGATTTCAGACATGGTGTCAAAGAGAAAGATGCTCAGTATGCTTTGACATTTCATCATGAATAGACTTACTAACGAGCAACGCTTGCAAATCATTGAATTTTATTACCAAAATCAGTGTTCGGTTCGAAATGTGTTCAAATTTTGACAAATTTTGTTCAGCGATGAGGCTCATTTCTGGTTGAATGGCTACGTAAATAAGCAAAATTGCCGCATTTGGAGTGAAGAGCAACCAGAAGCCGTTCAAGAACTGCCCATGCATCCCGAAAAATGCACTGTTTGGTGTGGTTTGTACGCTGGTGGAATCATTGGACCGTATTTTTTCAAAGATGCTGTTGGACGCAACGTTACGGTGAATGAACACATTTCGAACCGAACACTGATTTTGGTAATAAAATTCAATGATTTGCAAGCGTTGCTCGTTAGTAAGTCTATTCATGATGAAATGTCAAAGCATACTGAGCATCTTTCTCTTTGACACCATGTCTGAAATCCCACGTGATCTGTCAAATACTAATGCATGAAAATCCTAACCTCAAAAAAATCACCCTTTATATGTAAACCACCTTTTGTCATAGTAAGTTAAGTTAAGCCCCATAGCTGCTGTTTCAAAATATGGTCCGATTTGAACCAAATTCGGCACGGAAATTGAGTGTCTAATAAGCACAAGTCATTGCTTAATTTGTAGTACAAAATATTGGTCTATTCGGTAGATATATCCAAATAAAGACCAATCTGACCATATACGATATGGATGTCGAAAAGCCTAATATAAGTCTTTGTGTCAAATTTCAGCAAAATATAATTATAAATGCGCCTTTTATGGTGCCTAGACTTTAAATCGAGAGATCGGTCTATATGACAGCTATATCCAAATCTGCACCGACCTGAGCCAAATTGAAGATGGATTTCAAAGGGTTTAACATAATTGACTGTTCCAAATTTCGTCGAAATCAGACACTAAATTCGTCTTTTATGATCTAAAATCGATAGATCAGTTTAATTGGCAATCATCTTCAAATCTTAATCGATCTGGGCCAAATTGAAAAAAGATGTCGAAGGGCATTACACAACTAACTGTCCCAAATTTTGGTGGAATTGGACAATAAATGTGCCTTTTATGTGCCCAAGACCTGTATCCAAATCTGGATCGATATGGGCCAAATTTAAAAAAGATGTCGAGCGGCCTAGCACAACTCACTATCATAAATTTCAGCGGAATTGGTTAATAAATGTGTTTTTTATGGGTCTAAGACCATAAATCGGCGGATCCGTCTATATGGGGGCTACATCAAGATATAGTCAGTTATGGTCCTTGAACTTAACATGCCTATGGACAAATAAATGAATCTGTGCAAAGTTTCAGCTCAATACTTTTAAAGAATGAAGCGTGATTTCAACGCACAGGCGGAAAGACGGACGGACATGGCTAGATCGTCTTAGATTTTTACAACGATCATGACTATATATACTTTTCTAGCTGACCCGGGCCCGCTTCGCTGCGCCTTCTTTTACTTTATATGGAACAAAAAATTTCCTTGGAATATTTATTTTCGACAATTAAGAAGCTTTTAGTGAAATACCATGCTAACTTGACTAACTGTTTAACAATATAAGTGCCTTTATCTGAATCCCACATGAACTTTATTGGTCTACGAATTTAAGTTTGGATGTAACGTGTACTCCATTCGTAAAATACTTCATTTCAGCCCGATATTCTCATGATGTCGGATTTAGTGGTGTTTTCGGGGGAGATGTGGTCCACTAGATACTTAGCCCTGAAAAAATATCAGCATCGTGCTCTTCTCTCAAATACCATTTTTTAAACCCCATATTGCAATTGGCTTAAGAGGTGTTTACAGGATGAGGCGTCCCCCAAACACATGGCCCCAAAATAGGTTATCAAATTCGTTTTCTAATCTCAAATACCTTTCATTTGAGCCACATATTGGCATGGTCGAAATTTTTTTTCCTTTTGGGGGTGTTTTGGGAAAGAGGAGATGCCATAAAAACATGGTCCTAAATTTGGATATCAAATTCGTATTCTACTCCCAAATACCTTTATTTGAGCCCCATTTTGCGATGGTCACCAAAAAATGCTGCTTTGGGGGTATTTTGGGAAAGGGGTTAACCTCCAGAAAATTGGTCCCGAAAGTGGGTATCAATCACGAGCTCTACCCACCAATACCTTTCATTTAATCTCCACATTGACATGGTCGGTAAATATGGCCGATTTAGGGGTGTTTTGGGGATTGGGGTGGTCCCCCAAACACTTAGTCCGAAAAATATATCAGCAACGTGCTCTATTCTCATATATCTATATATCATTTATTTGAAGCCCATATTGCCATTGCCCTCAAAATTGGATATCAAATTCGTTTCCTAATCTCATTTGAACTCCTTATTGCAAAAGTCAGCAAATATGTTCGGTTTGGGGTATTGGCGCTAATAACTATGAATATTTAGTTCCACTCTCTTTAAGACCCAAATTGTCTTGATGAGCAAATACGTCCTATTTGGGGGTTGCAATGGTGGTGGGACTTCCGCAAGACAGTTCGCCCCTAATGTTGATATCAGATACGTGGTCTACTCCCACATACCTTTAATTTCAGCCCCATATTTCTATAGTCGGCAAACATGACCGGCTCGGGGGGTGTTTTAGGGGATCGGCGGCCGCTCAGTGAGTTGGCCCTGAAAATATATATCAGATTCGTGTTCCACCTTTAAAATCCTCTTATTTGAGACTCATATTGCAATAGTCAGAAAATACCTCCTATTTGGGTGGTGATGTGGGGGTTGCGTGGCCCCATAGACACTTTTCCCGAATATTGATATCAAATTCGTGCTTTACTCCCAAAGACCTTTCATTTGAGCCCCATATTGCTATGGTCGTAAGTTTTTCCCCTTTGGGGGATGTTTTTGGTGTACTTGGTCCCATATTTGGATATCAGATTCGTATTCTACATTCAAATACTTTTATTGAAGCCCCATATTCCCATGGTCAGTAAATAAGTCCAGTTTGGGGGGTGTTTGGGGAAGGGGTGGACCCCCAGAAACGTGGTCCCACATTTGGATATCAGATTCGTATTCTACTCGCAAATACCATTTAATTGGAGTCCCATATTGCCATGGTCGGTAAATATGTCCGATTTAGGGGTGTTGTGGGGCTTGGGGTGGTCTAGGTCTAGGTTTTTATTTTTAGAGTACTATATGAGAACACACAAAATTTCGCTTAAATCGCACCAACCATAGTACCCTATTTTCACCACGGGGTCATTGTGCACCATCTGTGAAAATTTCAAGAAAATCGGTTCAGCCACATCTGAGTCTATAAGAAACACACAAACATACAAACAAACAAACAAACACAAATTGATTTTTATATATAAGATAGGGTCGGAAATGAATATTTACACTCATAGAAAAAAGTTTGCTGATAACAGCAAACACTGTCTGCTGAATATTGGTAGTTAATTTTGCTGCTATTGTAGCAGTAGTTCTGCTATTACAGCAGTAGTACTGCAATTTCAGACTAACTGAAAAGGCTGTTGTTTGCTGAAAATTACCGCTGCTTAATTATTCAGGAGAAGTAAGAAGAAACAAGTAAAAGCGTGAAAAGTTCGGCCGGGCCGAATCTTGGCAACTCACCACCCTGGATTCGTCTAAAATATGGAAGCCATATCTGGTTATTGACCGATTTGGACCGTATTTGGCACAGTTGTTGAGAGTCATAACAGAACACTACATGAAAAATTTCAGCCAACCCGGATGAAAATTGTGGCTTTCAGAGGCTCAAGAAATCAAATCGGGTGATTGGTTTATATGGGAGCTATATCTGGTTATAGACTGATTTGGACCGCATTTAACACAGTTGTTGGAAGTCGTAACAGAACACTATATCCAAAATTTAAGCCAAATCGAACAAAAGTTATGGCTTCCAGGGGCTCAAGAAGTCAAATCGGGAGATCGGTTTATATGGGAGCGATATCAGGCCCTTGACCGATTTGAACCGTACTAGGCACATTTCGTAGAAGTCACAACGGACCACAACGTGCAAAAATTTTAGCCAAATCGGACAAAAATTGCGGCTTGTAAGGGCTCAAGAAGTCACATCGGGAGATCGGTTTATATGGGAGCTTTATACTAATCTGAACCGATATGACCCATTTGCAATCACCAATGACCTACATCAATATTGAGTATTTGTGCAAAATTTCTAGCGGCTAGATTTACGCGTTCGACCACTATCGTGATTTTGACAGACGGAGGGACGGAAGGACATGGCCAGATCGATCGATCGGATGTCGAGACGATGTCGATGGGGTCTTAGATGAATATTTGGAGGTGCTACAAACGGAATGACTAGATTGGTATACCCCCATCCTATTGCGATGGGTATAAAAAGCAAGATAAAATTAACAAGTAAAAGCGTGCTAAGTTCGTTAAGGCCGATTTTTATATACTCTCCACTATGGATCGCATTTATAAAGTTCATTAAATGACTTTTTCAAATATATTGGGTTGCCCAAAAAGTAATTGCGGATTTTTTATATAGTCGGCGTTGACAAATTTTTTCACAGCTTGTGACTCTGTAATTGCATTCTTTCTTCTGTCAGTTATCAGCTGTTACTTTTAGCTTGCTTTAGAGAAAAAAGTATATTTGATTAAAGTTCATTCTAAGTTTTATTAAAAATGCATTTTAAAAAATCCGCAATTACTTTTTGGGCAACCCAATATATGAGCTATGCCAAGTTATTCACTGCTACAAACCGTACTTGTTATGGCTGTTAGAAATCATAAAAACACCACCTTCAAAATTTCATTCAAATCGAGTAATAATTGCGCCCTACAGAGTCTCAGAAAGTCAAATTGGGAAAGCAGTTTATTCTGCAGCTATATCAGTTTTAGACCATACCAAGAACACTTGCGGGAAGTCATACCAACAGGGCTTATGCAGAATGTCAACCAAATTGGATAAGAATTGCGACCTGCAGAAGCCCACTAAGTCTTATCGCGAGATCGGTTTATATGGCGGCTATATTAGGTTATGACGCTAAAAGGCTGGGTTCGAATCCTGGCGAGAACACCAGAATAAAATTTCGGCGTTGGTTATCCCTTCCTTATGCTGGCGAAATTGGTGAGGTACTGCGCCATGTTAACATGGACCCATATGGTCCATTTTTTTGCGAAAAATTTTAAGGGCCTAGCATTACTCCTCCGAAAGTTAGCGCGCTTTCATGGCCAGATCGAATTAATATGTCATGGCGATCAAGAATGCATATACTTTTTGGGGTTAAGACCCCATAATATTTCGATGTGTTAGAAACGGAATGACGGTGTAAGTATCCCCCATACTACTTTCAAATTGTTGAACTTGTGAACATTGTAAATATTTTCGGAAAACTAAATTCGTTTGCTTTAAAAATACTTCCACCATTCTAATATAACAACAACCACAAAAAAGGGGGAAAATTAACTGCATCTAAAATAATTTGGAATCGCAAAACAAAAAGTTTGTTTTGTCGTTTTCCATTTAGTTTACTTTGCTGGAAGGTTACAAAAAAAAAACACAACAACTACATGAAATTAACAAATGTTTTGACGACAGCACTTAAGATTGCCACTGCAGCAAAGCAAATTTAGCGCATGACATTTTGATGCGCTTTTCCGTGTTCAAGGCATGAAATGAATGCATTTTTAATTAGCAAATGAAAATTACAACCAGCAAAAGATTGAACTTCTCCAAGGCTGGATTGGTTGACTGTGGAAAATTATCCATGCGGATTGTGTGAAGTCAAAACCAGGTTTGTTTTGCTACAATGCATGTGGTTTTGCAGGGCCAAGGTCTTGCAATCCTTTTTGAAGATTACGGACAGAATCTTTAACACATGCAGAACCTTTATGTGGTATGTAGTATTTTTTGAGATAAATAGTATATTGTTTATTTCATAATAAAGAGAAAGGTATGCCATTAAAAATCAAAAAAGAAATTAGAAAAATGGCCACTACTACCACGCTTGCAGGACCAAATCCTTTTTATGTAACTTTCCATAACTAAATCGCAAAGTGGGTGCCCTATGTCCTGGATAGCCTCACGAAGGCGTACACCTTACGTGGTCCAAAAACAAGAAGTCGCAAGATCACAAGATCTCAGTGGCCCATTGTGATCACCTCTTTCAGAGATAACACGGCCCGGAAACTTTCCCGCAAAACAGCAATGGCTTTGTTGCTCGTTTAGAACGTAGCTCCGTCTTGCTGAAAGTAAACGTTGTCCCGATCAATGCCAAACAACTCCGGTTAAAAAAAACTGATTAGTCCTCTCTCAATAGTGCAATCTTTTCACTGCAACTGTTGATCCACCTCACTTTCGAAAAATGATGTCCCAATGACCCCGCCGTACAATAAACCGCACTTAACAGTCACACATTGAGGATGAAGAGGTTCTCAATA
Source organism: Stomoxys calcitrans (assembly GCF_963082655.1). NCBI lineage: Eukaryota > Metazoa > Arthropoda > Insecta > Diptera > Muscidae > Stomoxys > Stomoxys calcitrans. The sequence goes on along the minus strand of NC_081555.1, from coordinate 109,138,733 downwards.
ATAACAATTGGATTTTCCTTGCCATTCCATTGCAAACGGTTGTACGTACCTAATTGACCCAATGGAATCCCTTTGTCGGCAAGTGCTGCCATCTCAGCGACGTGTTTACTCTTTTTCGTCATGGGAGAGACACATCTCGGAGTGCCTTCTCCGCACGCTTCTGGTCCGTGGTGGGATTGAGAAGAACACAGGCCCTTGGATCTGCTCGGTTTGTCAGAACCGTTTCCATCAACGGTCGGTAAAGTGTAGCTGGTGCATGGAGCGGTTGAATTTCCGATCTTACTTTGGCCCGTCTGTATGGGACTTTAGTTGCATTGAATATGCTGTAAGGGGTTGGGTGAACTAAGACAGGGGTTGGTCATAAGTCTCGTCGTCGGACTATGTGATCCCTCCGATCCCTCCCGTGCGGCAATATATGGAATAGCAACACCCGAGGACCAATTACATTGAAATTTCATTGCAATGGTCTCCGAGACGGCAACAGATCGACGAGATGGTAGATTTTATGAGTCGGAAGAACATACGGCGATCCAGGAGACAAAGCAGACCAACAGCTGCAGACTGCACAGTTGTCACGGATAGAATGTGCTACGAATACGCAGGCCAATCTTGATACACCATTCCATGCAGTATAGGCCTATCTCGCCAGCGCCTGGCACTAACGACCTCTACATGGAATGTATTGCGATAGAGCTATACAACGTGTATACGCTACCGTTTGGTAGTTGTGTCCCAGCTAATGGCCAAAATCACGGGCCCGACATTAGCGGCCCACTGTCTGGTCATAATCGTCTGGTTTTAGGAGACTTTAATGAGCATCACGTTTCATGGCATTCTCGCCTAGGTAAAGACCAGCGGAGCATAGTTTTGGGACAGCAGGTTGAATTCTACACATTCTACATGGTGAATGAGGATGCCTCCATTAGGAGGATGTGCAGCAGCTCGCCAGACATTTCCATTGCATCCCTCGATCTTTTAAAAAACGTATACTGGCAAGCCGTCATTTCTTTGGGATCAGATCACCTCTCCATAATACACTATGACCACTCCACTTCATAAGCTCTGAGCACCGCACGTTTATTAGAAGAAGGCTGATGGGATCGGCTTTAGAGAGTACACCAATCGCCGTTCAGTGAGCTGACTCTCACCTCAAATGTGCTAGTTGCTGAGTGACATCCCAGACATCATTAATGTAGCAGCCGCTCGCTGCCGGTCAAATATCCCAAGTGCAGCCCAATTTTTTGGCACAGGCAGTTGTACTCACAAACGAGTGTGATGGGGCTACCCGGTAATCACTTATCCCAGAATCAGCGAGCTTACTCTGAAAACTGAATATGTGGCTAGAACATTTGAAGCAATTTAAATTAAGGACTGATTAAGGCAATGTGATCCCTACTATTAAGTCACGGACCTCAGTCACTTTTGGAGGACCGGAAAGGACCTCAGTCCGTTTTGGAGACGTAGTTGTGACTTACCCGAAGAGATGCCGCAGGTTGTTGAACCGTCAATTTATTGAGCCTCCGCAGGACCCTTTAAGCAGAAGGGGCGAAAGGGTCCTGCAATTGGCAGACCTAGGGGTCTCAATATTAACCCAGAAAAAACCGAAATCTGCTTGTTCACGGGGAAGACAAATGTGGGCGAATTTGACTCACCACATTGCCTCAAAAGCACGAGTTCGATATCTGACAAGATCAATTACTTAGAAGTGATCTTGGACAGGAAACTGAATTGGAAGTGTCGTATTCAGATGCGTACCAAGTTGGCTCACAGATGTTGGACATAATGTAGACAGGCCGTAGGCTCGATGGGGCTTGAATCCGAGGATAGTCGACTGACTCTACATTAGCGTGATTAAAACAAACTAAGTTACGCCTCAGAAGTTTGGTGGACTTCGATGGAGAAAAGGTGCAACTTAAGGATAATACGACAGGTTCAGATAACTTTTTTTTTTGGCATAAGTGAAGCGATGAGGACCACTCCCACTAGAGCACTGGAAACTATTTTGAGATATCAACAGGCCGTAAGGGCAATAACTTCCAGGACCGTAAAGTCACGAACAGACTTGGAATGTAAGAAGGAGATAAACACCTTCTCTGAAAATGGCACGGTCCGCATAGTTTGGGTGCGGGGCCATGGGGGAGTAAGGGTGAATGAAAAAGCAGACGATTTGGCATTAAAGGCCAGAAAACTGCCGTCAACAAACTTGGCTAACCCAAAGCCTTTCGGGTCGATGCAGTCCAAGTTAAGAGAGTTGGATACGAACGCTATGTAACAATGATACGGTCGGCAGGACGACAAAAATCCTATGGGGAGTTCCAGATTGTGATAAGACGAGGTTATTACTGAAAGGATGCAAGCAGGAGGTCAGTAAGGCTTCCGGTATCATATCATGACTCCGATCTCATTTATGTAAAATCGGTGCGGCAAGTGATATCATGTGTAGGGCATATGGAGAAGCTGATGAGATTTTGGAGCATTTCCTTTGTCATTGCCCGGCTTTCGAGGCTAACAGACACCGGCACTCAGATAGTCGTAGTATGGAAAACAATTAGGGATTGTGTAAGCTGCACGGAATTCATGACTTTTATTTTCTCTTTCCAGGTTTCCTTTTAGTATTTAAAGTGCACAACAAGCCGATTACTGGCTTACGTGTATGTGGCATGGAGTGAATTAATATCCGCACCCTCTTTCCAACCTTACCTAACCTCTTGAAGCCTAGAAAGGACCCTAGTCAGGGGTAATTGTACAGACCAATGTCTTTTCTCTCATCAGTATCCAAGACGCTTGAGGGACTACTCCTCCCTAGCCTCGTTTGTGAATTTTCATTCGCCGAGCATTAACCACCGCACACATTTGCCGTAGCTTCAATTAGCCCAGGCCATGTGATAGAACGGTCCTCGTGGCACTGGACCTATCGAAGGCATTCGACACGGTCAGGCATGCCAAACTATTTGAGGCCATCGCCAACACGTGCAGACTTGAAACGCTGGATCGCGAAATATCTGTGTGGTCGCCAATAGTTTGTAAAATTTAGACATAAGGAGTCGAAACACCGTTAAGTAAAACAGGGAGTTCCCCAAGGCAAGGTGATATCTGCGCCACTGTTTAAACTCTACCTATCCTCCGTACCACCCCCTTCAGGCGGAATAGAGATCGTATCATATACGGACGATTGTATGCTCATGGCATCAGGTCCCACCCATTTTAGACATCTGCGTTAGGTTTACCGTCTACCACAACGAACTTGCCGCTTATTTTGCTGTAAGAGATTTGAAGATGGCTACCACCAAATCTTCGGCCACATTATTTACTACAATACGCATGAGATGAATAATGAGTTGAATGAGATAGTCGATGGAGCAAAGATTTTGGTAATCAAGTTTGGCCGGTCTGTGGTAACTTATGCAGCGCCAGTGTGGTCTCGTCAGCTATGTGACACGCAGTAAAATAATATTCAAATCTGTCAGAATGACGCTCTTCGGAGCCGTCTCCTCGGTTCTCAAGTGGACCGCCTCCATCAGGAGACAAAGATCCTAACCGTGCGAAGACACAACTATGTGCTGCTTCAGCAATACCTTCATGGTTATTATCGCTTGAACCATCCAAATCATCTGGATAGGTATCGACAACCTAGAAGTCTACGGTGGATCTCCATGATTTACATGGAGACAAAATGGACAAATGGACATGGACAAAATGGGTATCAAATGAAAGGTATTTGCGAGTAGAGCACGAACTTGATAGAAAAATTTTATCCCGAGTGTCGGAGGGTCCATCCCAACTCCAAAAGCCGCCCAAAATTACATGTTTATTAACTTGGGGTAATACGAGTTTCAAATGAAAGTTAATTGGAAGCAGAATACGAAACTTATATAAAAATTTGGGATCTAGTCCCAGTGGGGCCGCTTCACCCCAAAAACCATCCCTATACGGACATGTGAACCGAATTGGACAATATGAGTTGAACACGAAATGTTAGGTTGGGTTAGATTTGGGGTCAAATAACCGTGGGGGACGCCCTACTTCAAAACCCAAACGAACATGATTACCTATTGGGACAACATGGGTATCAAATGAAGGGTTTATAAGAGTAGAGTACGAACTTGATATAATAATTTGATCCCGAGTGTCGAAGGGCCCATCTCAACCCCAAAACACCCCCAAAAATTGCATGTTTATTAATTGGGGCATTATTAGTATCAAATGAAAGGTAAGTCGAAGCAGAATACAAAAATGCATACAAACATGGAATGTAGTCCCAGGGGGGCCGCTCCACCCAAAAAAACCATCCCCACACGGACATGTAGGCCGATCGGGACAATATGAGATTCGAACGAAAGGTACTTGAAAGTAGAAGACTTGCATAAATATTTGCGGTCAATTCCTAGGCGGGTTGCCGCACCCTAACATTATGCCTCAAATTAACATGGACACCGAATGGGACAATATGGGATGAATACAAATAATGTTTATACCCACCACCGTGGATAGGGGCTATATTCATTTAGTCATTCCGTTTGCAACACATCGAAATATCAATTTCCGATCCAACAAAGTATATATATGCCGGATCGTCGTAAAATTCTAAGTCGATTTAACGATCTCCGTGTGTCTGTCCGTCCATCTGTTGTAATCACTCTAGAGCCTTCAAAAATTGAGATATTGAGCTGAAATTTGGCACAAATGCGTCTTTTTGATGCACGCTGGTCAAGTTCTTGAACGGGCCACATCGGACAATATTTGGATGTAGCTGCTATATAGACCGATTTTCCGATAAAGGGTCTAATGCCCATAAAAACTTTATTTTTCATCCGATTTTGCTGAAATTTGAAAAAGTGAGTAGCTTAAGGCTTCCCGACAACTGACCTAAACATGGTTTAGATCGGACTATATTTATATATAGCTACCATTTAGACCGATCTCCCGATAAAGGGTCTGAAGCCCATAAAAGCTTTATTTATTACCCGATTTAGCTTATGTTTAAAAAAGTGGGTTATTTTAAGCCTGCCAACATCTGTCCTAAATATGGATTAGATCGGTCCATATTTAGATATAGCTGCCGTATAAACCGATCTCCCGATAAAGGGTCTAATGCCCATAAAAGTTTTATTTATTACCCGATTTCGCTGAAATTTGAAACAGTGGGTTATTTTAAGTCTCCTAACATCTGACGTTAATGTGGTTCTGATCGGATTATATTTAGATATAGCTCTCATATAGATCGATCTCCCGATAAAGGGTCTAATGCCCATAAAAGTTTTATTTATTATCCGATTTTGCTGAAATTTGAAACAGTGGGTTATTTTAAGTCTCCTAACACCTGATCTAAATGTGGATTAGATCGGTCCATATTTAGATATAGCTACCATATAGACCGATCTCCCGATAAAGGGTCTAATGCCCATAAAAGCTTTATTTATTACCCGATTTCGCTTATGTTTAAAAAAGTGGGATATTTTAAGCATCCCAGCATCTGACGTTAATGTGGTTCTGATCGGATTATATTTAGATATAGCTGTCATATAGACCGATCTCCCGATAAAGGGTCTAATGCCCATAAAAGCTTTATATATTACCCGATTTCGCTGAAATTTCCAACATTGGGTTATATTAAGCCTCCCGACGTCTGTCCTAAATATGGATTAGATCGGTCCATATTGAGATATAGCTACCATATAGACCGATCTACCGATAAAGGGGCTGAAGCCCATAAAAGCTTTATTTATTACCCGATTTCGCTGAAATTTTAAACATTGAGTAGTTTTACGCCTCCAAATATTGGACCTAAATGTGGTTCAGATCGAACTATATTTAGATATAGCTGCCATATAGACCGATCTACCTGATTTCGCTGAAATTTGAAGCAGTGAGTAGGTTAAAACAGTGAGTAGGTTAAGGGAGGCCATCGTAGCGCAGAGGTTAGCATGTCCGCCTATGACGCTGAACGCCTGGCTTCGATTCTTGGCGAGACCATCAGAAAAAATTTTCAGCGGTGGTTTCTGCCGCTAAGGATACTGAAGCCCATAAAAGCTTTATTTATTACCCGATTTCGCTAAAATTTGAAATAGTGTGTTTTTCTGAGCCTCGCGATATCCGACCTTAATATGTTTCAGATCGGTTTATAATTGGATATTTCTGCCAAAAAGACCACTATTTTGTTCTCCAAAATTGAATAGTGACATATATATTAGACCACTCAATATCCGTGCCGAATTTGGGACCTTGTGACGAAATGGGGTTCGCATATATACCCACCACTATCCAAAGTTCGGCCAGGCCGAACTTAATGCCTGTTTATTTGTTACAAATGGACCATGTCAAATGGGGGCCGAAAACACACTGAGCCATCTGGTTTTTTAATAAAGTCCGACCGGTACCATATTCAGGTCGGATGAGAGGAGGCTTACAACAACTCACGGTTTCAAGTTGCACCGAAATCGGGTAATAAAGATTGCCTTAATGGGCATAAGATCCTAAATCCGCAAATCGGTCTTTATGGCAGCTTCATCAAAATATGGTCCGAGTTATCCCGTTCAAGAACTTTTTCTGTGTGTACAAATATATGGATCTATGCCAACTTTTAGCTCAATAACACAAGAAATGTGTGCACCTGCTTACAAATGACTAGTTTGAACCGTAGTTCATTTCCAAATTTTCAACACAAACTTACGAATTTGTAAAAAAAACACTTTAAGGAAAATATATGTTTATATGGTAAACCTTTTCCATACTGCTATGTGTTCCTAGTGAGATTGCACTTTTTCTTGAATTTTATCAACAAAACGATTTGCCATAAAACACAACTAATTTTATAGTAACTATTAAATGCTATAAAGTTGTTCACTATAGGCATTTTAAAGTATTTTTCATTAACAATTAAACAGAGTAAAAAAATAAATTGGCCCTTAAAAGTCTAATGGCCATCTTTCTTATATACAAACTTGGTTACTAAGTTAATGTAACTAAAAAATTTACGACTAACATTAACCTTGGCGATGACTTCAAAGCATTCACTTCACTGCAATAAAACACCAAGATTAGTTACAAGTCATTCATTGATGCCCTCATTCTTTCATTTCGTCCAGCAATGGTTCGAGCAAACGGACACCTTTGGCCCAGTTCACCCAGTTAACTCTCGAACTAAAACAATAAATATCTCATTAAAGACAAGTTTATAATCAAAGTGAAATCTTTTCCCATAGTTGTTTAACAACTTCATTTGCTCTTGCTCTCCGCACCATTCGTGAAAGTTATTGAGCCAATGTAGACCATGAACCTGGAAATTGAACCAAATGTTGTAGCTGTGTTGTGTTACCCAGAAGAAGGGATGTCCCAATGGCTGTATTGGCGTTGATAGGGGTTAGCGGTAAGTACAAATTCGTAAAACATACTAATTTTCATTCGTTGGGGCACAAATAAATAAATAAATTAAAGTTTTCATTATAGGAAAGTACTTAATCCGCTATACTGTGAATACTCATCCTACGACCGAGCGAACTTTTGCACTTTCTTGTGAATTACGAATAGCTAACAACAGATTCCAAGAACGGTGAGGGTGCAAGTGACGTGGTATAGAACATTAACTACAGCTAACACTAGGTTACATCTAATAGTTGTTTTGAAGAGACAATTGAATTTTTGAACTACAATGAATAATGGTAATAGGAGTATTTTAGTCATAAAATACCTCTCTACAAGATGCGACATGACACAATGGGTAGCAACATTAAACAATCTGGCTTAACATTAAAGTCCATTGGCCAAAAGTTGACAACATCGACTCTAGAAGGAATTTTTTGGTTCTATAAGAAAATCCGATTCTAAGCAAGCTCAAGTTATTGTGGAAAATAATAAGAAAAAAAACAAGTAAAAGTTCGGCCGGGCCGAACTTTGGATACCCCCCACCTCGGGTATATATGTAAACCCCCTTTCGTCATAATCCGCTGAAAATTGGATAACTTATGCACCCTAATTCGGTACGGACATTAAGTGGTCTAAAAAATATAAAAATAAATAAAAAATATAATTTTGTATTTCGAATTTCAACAAATTTTGGTAATAAATAAAGCCTTTATGAGCTTCAGACCCTTAATCGGCATATCGGTCTATATGACAGCTATATCTTAATACAGTCCTTTTTTTACCATATTAGGTTCGGATGGCGGGTGGCCTAAATCTTCTCACTGTTTCAAATTACAGGAAAATTGGATAAAAAATAAAGCTTTTAAGGGCTTCAGACCCTTTATCGGGAGATCGGTCTGTATGGCAGCTATATCTAAATATAGTCCGATCTAATCCACAGAATTTGCTAGGCTTAAAATAACCCACAGTTTAAAATTTCAGCGAAATTGGGTAATAAATAAATCTTTTATGGGTTTCAGACCCTTTACCGGTAGATCGGTCTATATGTCAGCTATATCTAAATATAGTCCGATCTGAACCATATTTAGGGCGGATGTCGGGAGACCTAAAACTACGCACTGTTTCAAATTTCAGGGAAATCGGGTAATAAATAGGGCTTTTATGGGCTTCTGACCCTTTATCGGCAGATCGGTCTATATGGCAGCTATATCTAAACATAGTCCGATCTAATCCACATTTAGGTCAGATATCGGTAGGATTAAAATATCAAACTGCTTTAAATTTGAGCGAATTCGGGTAATAAATAAAGCTTTTATGGGCTTCAGACCCTTTATCGGGAGATCGGTCTATATGGCAACTATATCTATATATAGTCCGATCTAATCCACATTTAGGTCAGATGTCGGTAGGCTTAAAATAACCCACTATTTCAAATTTCAACGAAATTGGGTAATAAATAAAGCTTTTATGGGTTTCAGACCCTTTATCGGCAGATCGGTCTATATGGCAGCTATATCTAAATATAGGCCGATCTGAACCATATTTGGGGCGGATGTCGGGAGACCTAAAACTACGCACTGTTTCAAATTTCAGGGAAATCGGGTAATAAATAGGGCTTTTATGGGCTTCTGACCCTTTATCGGCAGATCGGTCTATATGGCAGCTATATCTAAACATAGTCCGATCTAATCCACATTTAGGTCAGATATCGGTAGGATTAAAATATCAAACTGCTTTAAATTTGAGCGAATTCGGGTAATAAATAAAGCTTTTATGGGCTTCAGACCCTTTATCGGCAGATCGGTCTATATGGAAGCTATATCTAAATATAGTCCGATCTGAACCATATTAAGTTTCGAAGTTGAGAGGCCTCAAGCTAATCACTGTTTTAAATTTCAGCGAAATCGGTTAAAAATAAAGCCCACATATCACATATCACATATCAATGAGTGCAGTCCGATTTAAGTTTAAGCTCAATGATAAAGGGCCTCCTTTTTATAGCCGAGTCCGAACTGCATGCCGTAGTGCCACACCTCTTTGGAGAGAAGTTTTACATGGCATAGTACCTCACAAATATTGCCAGCATTAGGAGGGGAAAACCACCGCTGAAAATTGTTTTTCTGATGGTCTCTCCAGGATTGGAACCCAGGCGCTCAGCGTCATAGGCGGACATCTTAACCTCTGCGTGACGGTGGCCTCCTACGGTGGTGGGTATAATAAAATCTCATCTTGTATATCACCATCGATTTTATTACAACTCCAATCCTCATTGAATTCCTGATATTGCTGTCCAAGTTTAATATGATAAAAATGCATTTTAGGTATTTTAAAATACGTGTTTTAAACGTGCATCTGAGTATGGTTATGCTACGATTCAGCGCTTCCGTTCGATTATTATTAGCATTATTTTCTTGTAAACTAGTGCCATGGTTGCCTTGGTTATTTTATCAGTACAGCTCAACAAAGGTCGCAAAGCAGTTCCTAAAAGCAACAGCAGCAGCCATTGAACAAAAATAGACTAATTGAATGTAAGATACAGCCACGTAGGAAGCGCATATTGCAAACTTAACAATGATGAACACGATTGCGTGTACAAAACTAAATATAGACAATTTCGAAACGAAGGTCAAATGGAAATTTCGGGTGATCATTTAAACGGCAGGTTTAAATTATTTACAGGGTAGCTCACACAAAGTGTAATCAGTTTAAATGACCACATTTTGAAATGACAAAAATGTGTTTGTCATGTCTTAACTATTGCACTGAGTTACTCAAAATATTAAATGCAATGTAATCTGCCTGTATCCTGGCCCAATACCATATAATGAATTTCTACAGCACATCCTTACTGTCATATTTTTATACCCTCCACCATAAGAGGGGGGGTATACTAATTTCGTCATTCTGTTTGTAACTACTCGAAATATTCGTCTGAGACCCCATAAAGTATATATATTCTTGATCGTCGTGACATTTTATGTCGATCTAGCCATGTCCGTCCGTCTGTCCGTCCGTCCGTCCGTCCGTCTGTCTGTCGAAAGCACGCTAACTTCCGAAGGTGTAAAGCTAGGCGCTTGAAATTTTGCACAAATACTTCTTATTAGTGTAGGTAGGTTGGTATTGTAAATGGGCCATATCGGTCCATGTTTTGATATAGCTGCCATATAAACCGATCTTGGGTCTTGACTTCTTGACCCTCTAGAGTGCGCATTTCTTATCCGATTGGGATGAAATTTTGCACGACGTGTTTTTTTATAGTATCCAACAACTGTGCCAAGTATGATACAAATCGGTCCATAACCTGGGATAGCTGCCATATAAACCGATCTTGGGTCTTGACATCTTGAGCCTCTAGAAGGCGCAATTCTTATCCGATTGGAATGAAATTTTGCACGACGTGTTTCGTTATTATATCCAACAACTGTGCCAAGTATGGTTGAAGTCGGTCCATAACCTGATATAGCTGCCATATAAACCGATCTTGGGTCTTGACTTCTTGAGCCTCTAGAGTGCGCAATTCTTATCCGATTAAAATGAAATTTTGCACGACGTGTTTTGTTATTATATCCAACAACTGTGCCAAGTATGGTTCAAATCGGTCTATAACCTGATATAGCTGCCATATAAACCGATCTTGGGTCTTGATTTCTTGAGCCTCTAGAGTGCGCAATTCTCATCCGATTGAAATGAAATTTTGCACGAAATATTTCGTTATGATATCCAATAACTATGCCAAGTATGGTTGAAATCGGTCCATAACCTGATATAGCTGTCATATAAATAGATATGGGGATTTGACTTCTTGAGCTTCTAGAGGCCGCAATTCCTATCCGATTTGGCTGAAATTTTGCATGACGTATTTTATTTTTACTTTCAACAACTGTGTCAAATAAGGTTCAAATCGGTTCATAACCTGATATAGCTGCCATATAAACCTATCTGGGATCTTGACTTCTTGACCCCTAGTGGTCGCAATTATTATCCGATATGCCTGAAATTTTGTACGACGGATCCTCTCATGACCATCAACAAACGTGTTTATTATGGTCTGAATCGGTCTATAGCCCGATACAGATCCCATATAAATCGCTCTCTCTATTTAACTTCGTGAGCCCCAATGGGCGCAATTCTTATACGAATTGGCTGAAATTTTACACAGGTCTCCAACATATAATTTAATTGTGGTCTGAACCGGACCATATCTTGATATCGTTTTAATAGCAGAGCAACTCTTTTCTTATATCCTTTCTTGCCTAAGAAGAGATGCCGGGAAAAGAACTCGACAAATGCGATCCATGGTGGAGGGTATATAAGATTCGGCCCGGCCGAACTTAGCACGCTTTTACTTGTTAGTCCTTATGTTGCTATCTAAAATAGCCCAAATAGAGAAGTCCATCGGATTGGCATTTGGAGAATTGTGCTGCCACTGTATGGACAAATAAAGTGAACATTATTTTTTTGTAAGTTTTGGTCTACACCGAACTGTTTGCGTACCCACCGCTCGAATGTAGCTTTCAAAATATGTAGCAGATAATAAAAAACGATTGGAAAGCTGCCATGGGCGGCTGTTCGTAAGCTCAGTTTCTCGTACGTGCTTTCGGTTGAGTGGAGGCCACCATAGCGCAGAGGCTAGCATGTCCGCCTATGACGCTGAAAGCCCGGGTTCGAATCCTGGCGAGAAAATCATGAAAATTTTCTGCGGTGGTTATCCCCTCCTAATGCTGGCAACATTTGGGAGGTACTGTACCACATGGTATGGCAGCCATGTAAAAACTTCTCCAGAAAGAGGCGTCGCACTGTGGCACGCCGTTCGGACTCGGCAATAAAAAGGAGGCCCCTCATCATTGAGCTTAAACTTGAATCGGGCAGCACTCATTAATATGTGAGAAGTTTGCTCATGTTCCTCATGATCATGGGCAAATTTGCTATTTGCTTTCGGTTGGCTAAACACAATCTTTTTGGGAGTCTTTTTGGCGAATTGCCATCCGAAGCACAGAGGATAGCATATCTGACCATAGCTCTGAACGCCTGGATGGGACCATACATATTTGGTTCCAAATAACTTGGGGGGTAGTCTAAGCGCCAAAAGACTCCCAGTACTATATCTTTACGGTCATGGTTACCAATTGGGGAAAAATGTAAATCAAAGGAAAGGTATTAGCAAATAAAGAACGAACATGATAGGATTGTAAGGAAACAAGTATGGAGTGGCCAGCCCTCCAATAAAATATTTCCCTACGGGACATTTGGAGAGATCGGGATAGCATGTTCTTTAAAAGTAGAATTTGAATCCGATATTGGGAACCTTCCCACATCAAAATCCCCCAAATGGACAAGTATTGGTATTTGGGTGTAAAGAACGAATCTTAAAAAAACCAAGTAAAAGCGTTCCAAGTTCGGCCAGACCGAATCTTATTGGGTTTTAAAAGAAAGTAAATTCATTTTTAATAAAACTTAGAATGAACTTTAATCAAATATACTTTTTTTACACTTTTTTTTCTAAAGCAAGCTAAAAGTAACAGCTGATAACTGACGGAAAAAAGAATGCAATTACAGAGTCACAAGCTGTGAAAAAATTTGCCAACGCCGACTATATGAAAAATCCGCAATTACTTTTTGGGTAACACCATATATACCCTCCATGGATCGCATTTGTCGACTTCTCTTCCCGGTATTTCGTTTTAGGTCCACAAAGGATAAAAAATGCTATGCCATTGGAGCTATGGTCCAATTGGACCCTAATCGAGCTGAATGTGAGAGACCATAGTTGAAGTCATTGTGTAAAATGTCACCGAATTCGGAAAAGAATTGCGTTCTTTAGGAGCTCAAGAAGTAATGTGGGGAGATCGGTTTATATGGGTGCTGTATGAGTCTATAGACCGATTTAGACCATAATTGACACGTATATTGGGTCATGGAAGAAGCCGCTGTACAAAATTTCAGCCAAATCGGATAATAATTGCCACCTCTAGAGATACAAGAAGTCAAGATCCCAGATCGGTTTATATGGCAGCTATATCAAGTTATAAATCGATTAGAATCATATTGGCACAGATGTTGCAAGTCATGCAAAATTCCAGCCAAATCGGATAAGAATTGCGCCCTCTTGTGGCTTAAGAAGTCAAGATTCAAGATCGGTTTATTTGGCAGCTATATCAAGTTATGAACCGATTTGAACCATACATCACTCAGCAGTTCGAAGTCTTAATAAAACACGTCATGCAAAATTACGGTCAAATCGAATGAGAATTGCGTCCTCTGGGAGCTCAAGAAGTCAAGACCCCAGATCGGTTTATATGACAGCTAAAGGGTGATTTTTTTGAGGTTAGGATTTTCATGCATTAGTATTTGACAGATCACGTGGGATTTCAGACATGGTGTCAAAGAGAAAGATGCTCAGTATGCTTTGACATTTCATCATGAATAGACTTACTAACGAGCAACGCTTGCAAATCATTGAATTTTATTACCAAAATCAGTGTTCGGTTCGAAATGTGTTCAAATTTTGACAAATTTTGTTCAGCGATGAGGCTCATTTCTGGTTGAATGGCTACGTAAATAAGCAAAATTGCCGCATTTGGAGTGAAGAGCAACCAGAAGCCGTTCAAGAACTGCCCATGCATCCCGAAAAATGCACTGTTTGGTGTGGTTTGTACGCTGGTGGAATCATTGGACCGTATTTTTTCAAAGATGCTGTTGGACGCAACGTTACGGTGAATGAACACATTTCGAACCGAACACTGATTTTGGTAATAAAATTCAATGATTTGCAAGCGCTGCTCGTTAGTAAGTCTATTCATGATGAAATGTCAAAGCATACTGAGCATCTTTCTCTTTGACACCATGTCTGAAATCCCACGTGATCTGTCAAATACTAATGCATGAAAATCCTAACCTCAAAAAAATCACCCTTTATATCAAACCATGCACCGATATGGACCACTAAACTAATTAGAAGTATTTGCGCAAAATTTCAAGCTGCTAGCTTTACCCTTTAGTAAAGTTAGCGTGCTTTAGACAGACAGACGGACTGACGACTTAAAAAGTCATGACGATCAAGAATGTCTTAATGGGGTCTTAGAAGAATATTTCGAGGCTTTACAAACAGAATAACGAAATAAGGCCGAATCTTATATACCCCTCATCATGGATCGTTTTTTCAAGTTCTTTACCCGGTATATCTTTATAGGCAAAATAAGTTCTTTGCTCGGTATCTATTTATAGTCAAGCAAAGAAAGATGAATGATAATTGCTATGCTATTGGAGCCATATCGGGTTATGGATCAATTCGAGCTATACAGGGTTTGGATGATGAAGACTATAGTAAAGGTGCAAAAGTGAAGCCCTATTGGGACTCAAGAAGAAAAATCGGGAGATCGGTTTATATGCGAGCTGAATCAGTTTTTAGACAGATTCGGACCATACTTGGCACATCTGGCACATGTCATAAAAAAGTCACAGTACAAAGTTTCACCCAAATCGGATAAGAATTGTGTCCTCCAGAGGCTTAAGAAGGCAAAATCCGAGATCGGTTTACACGGCAACTACACCAAAACATGAACCGATTTGCCCCGTTTACAATTTCAACCGACCTGCACTAATAAGAAGTATTTGTGCAAAATTTGAAGCAACTAGCTTAACTCATTCAAAAGTTGGCGTGCTTTCGACAGACAGGCAAACTGACAGGCGGACAGACAGACAGACATGGTTGACCTAGAACGTCAAAACGATCAAGAATATAAATAAAGGGTGATTGTTTAGTTATTATCTTTCTGGCAACACTGGTTTAAATGGCTCACGCATGTTTCGTGTTTTCTTTCACTGCCAAACATCTCCAGTTTGGTCTATAGTTTAACCATAAATCACGAAAAACGCTTGCAAATTTTTGAATTTTATTATCAAAATGCGTGCTCTGTTAAGAAAGTATATCGCGCTCTTCTTCTATTCCATTAACGAAGCTCATTTTTGGCTAAATGGGTACATAACTAAGCAAAATTGTCGATATTGAAGTGAAGATCAGCTTGAAGTCATCGTAGCGCAGAGGTTAACATGTCCGCTTATGACGCTGAACGCCTGGGTCCGAATACTGGCGAGACCATCAGAAAAAAAAATCTGCAGTGGTTTTTCCCTCCCAATGTTGGCAACAAAGAGGTGTCGCACTGCGGCACTCCGTTCGGACTCGACTATAAAAAGGAGGCCCCTTATCATTGAGCTTAAATTTGAATCGAACTGCACTCATTGATATGTGAGAAGTTTGCCCTTGTTCCTTAGTGAAATGTTCATGGGCAAAATTTGCATTTTACCAATGCATCCAGAAAAACTCACAGTTTGGTGCTGTTTATAGGCTGGTGGCATCATTGGACCATACTTCTTCAGAGATGATGGGAATCGTAACGTAACTGTGAATCGTGAGCGCTAACGTGAGATGATATGCAACTTTTTTTTGCCAAAAATGCAAGACCTTGACTTGCATGACATGTGGTTTCAACAAGACGGTGCCACATACCACACGGCACGCTTAACAATGGACTTATTCAATGACGAGTTCGGTGAACATTTTATTTTACTTTCGTTCTTAAACTTTCCTATAGCTCTTAAAAAATCACCCATTTTATACGAAAGCTATATCTAAATCTGAGCGGATTTCTATGAAATTCACCAGTAATACTAAGAGCCACAGAGCCTGCCAAATTTCGATAGAATTGGTTAACAAATGACCACATTATTAGTAGTCCAAATCGGACGAACATATATATCGGAGCTATATCTGAACCGATTTTTTTCCAATTTCAATTGGCTGCGTCTCTTGGCCAAAATAGTGTACCTGCACTAAAGACGATCGGATGAAAATTGCGACTTGTATTTTGTACACAAATTAACATGACTAGACGGACAGACAGACGGTGATTCTGAATCGATCAGTACACTTGTCGATGGGTCTATCTCTCCACTTTCTAGGTAATACAGACAAATGCACTAAGTTATAATAACCTGTACCACAGTGATGGTGTAGGGTATACAAAATAGTTGTCATCAAAATATTATCCCATTTGATTTACTCATTATAACGTTTATCTGAGCTCTTCTTTGGCATTTTTCAACCATCATCTTTATATGGACGTCATTTTGCAAATAGAGAATACCATGCTGACCAACAAACCACTATCCTATTATTCCACACAACATCGAACAATCTCAATCAGAGTACGTTGACAATGGCTCCTGTGCCAAAAAGCAGAAGCAACATCCCTAAATACGACGACGAAAACGCATAAAATGGCATTTAAAGTAACGCGATGACTACAGCAGTAACCACCAGTTCGTCTGCGGCCACAAATAGAAGCACGAATTGTATAGCTTGTGGTAAATGGGCGAAATAAGTCACGTGTACACGTAGTACATTTTGTGGTTTTAGGTGAAGACAGTTTTAATGGTTGTCTTGCAGCTTACAACTGTTGTTGTTTTTAGAAAAAATTGTATTAAAGATAATATTATGGTAGCCAATATTTTATGGTAAAATGATGAAATTGTTTTTTTTTTATTAGTTTAAAGTATAAGTTTACAAAAGAAGAAAAAAAAAGGTGTTAAGTTCGGCCGGGCGGAATCTTGGGGAACCCAACAACATGGATTCTGCTAACAATTTACCATAGAAGAATAATCAGGAGATGAGTTTATTTGGGAGTTGTATCAGCTTATATACCGATAGACCATACTCAAAACGAACTTGAGAAGCCATAACAGAACATCGTGTGCAAAATTTCAATTAAGTCGGATAAGAAATGCGGATTGCAGATCTTAAATTGGGAGAACGCTAAGTGAGTGAAAATCGAAAAAAAAAACTAGGAAACAAGTAAAAAGGCGTTGAATTCGGCCGGGCCGAACTTTGGATACCAACCACCTCGGGTATATATGTGAACAACCTTTCGTCAAAATTCAGTGAAAAATGCATACCTTATGCCCCATAGCAGCTATATAGACATGCAAAACGATTTAGGCCAAATGCTTATAAGTACATGAAGACCAACATCAAAGAGCCTAACACACCCCACTGTCCCAAATTTCGGCGACATCGGACAATAAATGTGCATTTTATGGGCCCAAAACCTTAAATCGAGAGATCGGTCTATATGGCAGCTATATCCAAATCTGAACCGATCAGTGCCAAATTGAAGAAAGATATCGAAGGGCCTAAGGCAACTCATTGACCCAAATTTCAGCAAAATCGGATAATAAATGTGGCTTTTATGGGCCTAAGACCTTAAATCGGAGGATCGGTCTATATGGCAGCTATATCCAAATTTGGACCGATTTGGGCCAAATTGACGGAGGATGCAAAATCGGATAATAAATGGGCCTAAGACCCTAAATCGGAGAATCGGTCTATATGGCAGCTATATCCAAATTTGGACCGATCCAAGCCAAACTAACGAAGGATGTCGAAGGGTCTAACACAACTCACAGTCCAAATTTCAGCTAAATCGGATAATAAATGTGGCTTTTATGGGCCTAAAACCCTAAATCGGAGGATCGGTCTATATGACAGCTATATCCATATTTGGACCGATCTGGGCCAAATTGACGAAGGATGCCGAAGGGCCTAACGCAACTCACTGTTTCAAATTTCAGCAAAATCGGGTAATAAATGAGGCTATTATGGGCCTAAGACCCTAAATCGGCGGATCGGTCTATATGGTGACTATATTAAGATATAGTCCGATATAGCCCATCTTCGAACTTAACCTGCTTATGGACAAAAAAAGAGTCTGTTCAAAATTTCAGCTCAATATCTCTATTTTTAAAGACTGTAGCGTGATTTCAACAGACAGACGGACAGACGGACGGACATGGCTAGATCGTCTTAGATTTTTACGCTGATCAAGAATATATATACTTTATAGGGTCGAAAATGGATATTTCGATGTGTTGCAAACGGAATGACAAAATGAATATACCCCCATCCTTCGGTGGTGGGTATAAAAATATGGCGTGTGAGAATGGGTAGAGATATCTCTTTGAAATTTGGTGGTCAGAGCTGAGGCGTTAGCGAGATTGTGTGCAAAAACTCCCTAGGTTGTACGGGCGCCTTTTGGCAGGTCCCAAAAGTTGGTCACCTCGGTATTTCGAAAATTTATTGTGGATGCCAAAGTTTCATTTGTGGTCCGATTTTCAAAATTCTTTTTTATTCCCTCCACCATTCGTCATTCTGTTCGTAACTACTCGAAATATTCGTCTGAGACCCCATATAGTATATATATTCTTGATCGTCGTGACATTTTATGTCGATCTAGCCATGTCCGTCCGTCTGTCTGTCGAAAGCACGTTAACTTCCGAAGGAGCAAAGCTAGCCGCTTGAAATTTTGCACAAATACCTCTTATTAGTCTAGGTCAATTGGTATTGTAAATGGGCCATATCGGCCCATGTTTTGACATAGCTGCTATATAAACCGATCTTGGGTCTTGACTTCTTGAGCCTTTAGAGTGCGCAATTCTTATCCGTTTGGAATGGAATTTTGCACGACATGTTTCGTTATGATATCCAAAAACTAGCCTGTTAAAGAACTTAACCTGCGTGCAGCCAAAAGACGTATAAAATTGCAAATTTTGCCCATGAACATTCCACTATGGAACAAGGGCAAACTTCTCATATATCAATTAGTGCAGTCCGATTCAAGTTTTAAGCTCAATGATAAGGGGCCTCCTTTTTATAGCCGAGTCTGAACGGCATGCCGCAATGCCACACCTCTTTGAAGAGAAGTTTTACATGGCATAGTACCTCACAAATATTACCAGCATTAGGAGGGGAAAACCACCGCTGAAATTTGTTTTTCTGTTGGTCTCTCCAGGATTGGAACCCAGGCGCTCAGCGTCATAGGCGGACATCTTAATCTCTGCGCTACGGTGGCATCCAGCCAAAAGACGTTTCTGTGTCAAATTGCAGCTCAAAATCTCAATTTTGGAAGGCTGTAGAGTGATTACAACAGGCGAACGGACAGACGGACAGAAAAACTGACATCGTTAAATCGTCTTAGAATTTTACGACGATCCGAAATATATATACTTTGTAGGGTCGGAAACTGATATTTCGATGTGTTGCAAACGGAATGACTAATTGAATATACCCCCCAACCTAGGGTGGTGGGTATAAAAATTTTAAAAATTAATAATCTTCGCCGTAAGAGGCAAAAAAACTTGAAAATCAATTATTTACGTTACGGTGGGAGAAAATCTTTAAACTGCTTTTTTGATTGTCATCCGAATACACGGTTTGTTGATGGGGGAATGTTGGACAGTTCCCTCCCCTTCTATTCAATACTGACACATAAAAATTATAAACTTAAAACTTATGATCTCTTGTTTCCATCCTCTCTATTTTGCTAGAACCATTAAACGACATCTTCGAATTTATTGTCAAAAAAACACAAAAAATAGTATCCTGGGGCATAAAACTAAACCCCTACAATAACCATCAAATGTGAAGAATCACTTGGGAGACTGCAAAAAATCCAACCAATCAAATGGTATTAAATTTTGCAAAAGCTTCGTTTGGAAATGGATGAAAATTGATGTATGTCGGCGAACTGCGACATGAAGTGGTATGCAAGTACAAATGTTACTACAACTATTGCCGAAGTAGTCGTTAGGAATGGAGGAATGTGTGTTTCGAATTTTTATTTCTCTGTGAGCAGATGGAAGCGGATGTAAACGAGATTTGTTAAGATAATCGAGGTTAAAGAGGAAATTTTGAGATTTTTCCAGCTTTACGAACGATAGTAAGGAACCAATTGAGGCCACCGTAGGGCAGAGGTTAGCATGTTCACCTATGACACTGGACGCCTGTGTTCGAATCCTGGCGAGACCATCATACAATTTTTAGCGGTGGTTATCCCCTCCTAATGCTGGCGATATTTCTAATGTACTATGCCATGAAAAAACTTCTCCTCCCAAGAGATGTCGCACTACGGCTCGCCGTGTGGACTTGGCTATAAAAAGCATGTCCCTTATCATTGAGCTTAAACTTGAATCGGACTGAGCTCATTGATATCTGTGAAGTTTGCCCCTGTTCCTTAATGGAATGATTGTTCATGGGCAAATTTGCATTTGCAGTAAGCAAGTATAACTCTTCACTCGCACCTCGTAATAGTTGACTCTATAGTCTTTTCATTCATCCAAACAGTACGAAATTTACAGCCATTTCATTGCATGTGTGATTTTTTTACGCGACAAAAAGTGTCAATACTATTAAGACAATTTTTTGTCAGCCACGCCAAGTCAAAAAAAAAAAAAACTACACCCCCCTCAGCATGAATTCTCAAAGCTTTTACATTGAAAATAGAGGGGTTGAAGTTAGCGAAAAAACGCCTTTGATAAATGCACTCTAAAATCAAAAAGTCATTGCACGCAGCACAAATCGCAGGGAACTTAGCTACCAAATGAATGGACTTGAAGTGGAAAGTAGGTGAATGGAAGGCATGGGCATGACCTACCATCATGGGTACCATGAATGATGTATCTCTAAGCTTGACAAGCAAAAATGATGTGTATCGAAAGTCAGACAGTGCATGAAAGACAGCAACGGAAGGATAAAATAAACGATAGTGAATGCATGATGAAATGACTGTTGAATAGTTTAAAAGGATTTGGTAGGGACTATTTCGTTCGGTATTTTTTCTTTTGTTCCTCAAACATTTTCTGCCGTAGCTTTTGGGGTTTTTTTTAGGTTTGTACCAGTACTTTGGGCACGAGAGCAAAAAAAAAAATCTTCTTAGATTCAGTTGTTTTATGAGATTTATTTTCATCCTTGGTGTTTGAGAAACTCAACGATAATCTGTCTTCATCTGTGATTTGGGTACACTATTGCAAACGCAAGCATATGTGGACTAAAGACTTCAAAAGCGGACCTTTTGTGGCTAGTACATAGTAATTTAAAACAAGTAAAAGCGTACTAAGTTCGGCCGGGCCGAATCTTATATACCCTCAGCCATGGATCGCATTTGTCAAGTTCTTGCCACGATATCTCTATTTAGGCAAACAATAGATAAAAGAAAAGAATTGCTATGTTATTGGAACAATATTAAGTAATGGTTCATTTCGGACCATAATTGAACTGATTATTTGAGACTATAGTAGAAGTCATTGTGTAAAATTTTAGTCAAATCTAGTAAGAATTGGGCACTTTCGAGGATGAAGAAGTAAAATAGGGAGATCGGTTAATATGGAAGCTGCATTAGGCTATAAACCGATTCATGCCATATTCGACACTTACGTTAAAGGTCATGAGAGAAGCCCTTGTACAAAATGTCAGCTAAATCGCGTAATACATGAGCCCTTTAGAGGCTCAAGAAGTCAATGTCCCATATTGGTTTATATGGCAGCTATATCAGGTTATGGACCGATTTTAACTATTCTTAGCACAGTTGCTGAAAGTCATAACAAAACATCTCATGCAAAATTTTAGCCAAATCGGATAATAATTGCGCCCACTAATGGCTTAAGAATTCAAGACCCCAGATCGGTTTATATGGTAGCTATATTAGGTTATGAACCGATTTGAACTATTCTTAACACAGTTGTTGGAAGTCATAATAAAACACCTCATGCAAAATTTCAGCCAAATCGGATAAGAATTGTGCCCTCTAGCGGCTCAAGAAGTCAAGACCCCAGATAGATTTATATGACAGCTATATCAGGTTATGAACGGATTTGAACTATTCTAAGTACAGTTGCTGAAAGTCATAACAAAACACGTCGTGCAAAATTTCAGCCAAATCGGATAGGAATTGCGCACTCTAGACGCTCAAGAAGTCAAGACCCAAGATCGGTTTGTATGACAGCTATATCAGGTTCATGACCGATTTCAACCATACTCAACACAGTTGTTGGAAATCATAATAAAACACCTCATGCAAAATTTCAGCCAAATCGGATAAGAATTGTGCCCTCTAGCGGCTCAAGAAGTCAAGACCCAAGATCGGTTTGTATGACAGCTATATCAGGTTCATGACCGATTTCAACCATACACAACACAGTTGTTGGAAATCATAATAAAACACCTCATGCAAAATTTCAGCCAAATCGGATAATAATTGCGCCCACTAATAGCTTAAGAATTCAAGACCCCAGATCGGTTTATATGGTAGCTATATTAGGTTATGAACCGATTTGAACTATTCTTAACACAGTTGTTGGAAGTCATAAAAAAACACCTCATGCAAAATTTCAGCCAAATCGGATAAGAATTGTGCCCTCTAGCGGCTCAAGAAGTCAAGACCCCAGATAGGTTTATATGACAGCTATATCAGGTTATGGACCGATTTGAACTATTCTTAACACAGTTCTTGGAAGTCATAACAAAACACCTCATGCAAAATTTCAGCCAAATCGGATAGGAATTGCGCACTCTAGACGCTCAAGAAGTCAAGACCCAAGATCGGTTTATATGACAGCTATATCAGGTTATGGACCGATTTCAACCATACTCAGCACAGTTGTTGGAAATCATAATAAAACACCTCATGCAAAATTTCAGCCAAATCGGATAAGAATTGTGCCCTCTAGCGGCTCAAGAAGTCAAGTTTATATGACAGCTATATCAGGTTATGGACCGATTTGAACTATTCTTAGCGCAGTTGCTAGAAGTCATAACAAAATACGTCGGGCAAAATGTTGGCCAAATCCGATAAGAATTGTGCCCTCTAGCGGCTCAAGAAGTCAAAACACCTGATAGGTTTATATGACAGCTATATCAGGTTATCGACCGATTTCAACCAAATTCAGCACAGTTATTGTTCTAAAAAACTTCATGCTAAATTTCAGCCAAATCGGAAGAGAATTGTGCCCTCTAGCGGCTCAAGAGGTCAAGATCCCAGATCGGTTTATATGGCAGCTATATCAAAACGTGGACCGATATAGCCCATTTACAATCCCAACCGGCCTACAATAATAAGAAGTATTTGTGCAAAATTTCAAGCGGCTAGCTTTACTCCTTCGAAAATTAGCGTGATTTCGACAGACAGACGGACGGACATGGCTAGTTCGACTTAAATGTCATGACGATCAAGAATGTATATACTTTATGGGGTCTTAGACGAATATTTCGAGGAGTTACAAACAGAATGACGAAATGAGTTTACCCCCATCCTATGGTGGAGGGTATAAAAAGTCAACGAAAACAAGTATAGCAGGGCTGAATTTACAAACCAGAACGAGAAATCGGTCTACTTGGGATCTATTATTAGGCTATGGACCGACAGACGGACTAACGAACGGACAGACAGAATGACGGACATGGCTAGATCGACTTAAAATGTATATGCAAATTTTGACCATGAACATTCCACTAAGGAACGGCTTAAAATAGAGTGAAGATAAAATGTAGTGTTTGTACGATAGAACGGGTCTGAAGCAGACGAGGGATGAGCAAGCGAGAATTGGCGAATAACTATGTACGGGCATATGTAATTTGCCACGATACAGCTTTAAATTTTAATCATTCACACATTACGTTCGAGAGTATCTTGTTGTATGCTGCGGTGATAAACCTCGAGTATCAATCGAAATATACTTTTCCAGAGAATCGACGAATATATATAAAAATTTATTTTTCTTAAAGAAAAGACATGAAAATGAGGAATTTATTTCCAATAAAAGAAGAAGAAGCAGAAACAGAGCAAATTGCTGTTGCTACAAACTTAAGCATTCGTTATTTGTGTGAATGCAAAGCCATAGGTGGGAGTTTTAGCGATGAGTGTCCGAGAGGAGACTGACATGTGCCAGAGAAAGAATATATTACAAGAGGTCACTTTAGGGTGCGGGTATATGGTGGTGTGATGTGGTGGCCCTAAGTAAGGGCAAAAGTCGGGAGGTGCCCTACACCTACCCTATAAGAACAATGTGGGAGCTATATCCAATTCTGAACCAATTTTGATGGACTTCGGCCAGTAAATATGCTTAAACTGTTATAGCAAGGTTGACAAATGACAACATCATTGCAAATCGTCGAGGAAAGCGTTGTGGAAAATTCTGGCAAGATTGGTCAAACAATGGGCTTGCAGTGACTCTTGGGGTGAAAATCTGGCGATATATGATAGCTATATCTTAATCTAGGCCAATTTCTATGAGAGTCATTAGAAAATCCTTCCTGCCAAATTTCAAGAGAATCGGTTAACAAATGACCATTTAATTGCAAATCGGATGAACATACATATAGGAGCTATATCCAAATCTGAACCGATTTTTTCCAATTTCCCTGTACCAAATTTAAGACGATCGGATGAAAACTGCGACCTGTACTTTGTACACAAACTAGCATGGACAGATGGACATACAGACAGACGGTCATGGCTAAATCGAATTAAAAAATGATTCTGAGTCGATCGGTATACTTATCAATGGGTTTAATTCTCTTCTTTCTGGGTACTACAAACTAATGCACTAAGTTATAATTCTCACGGAGACTCGGAATAATGGAATATCGACGTTGATCGACGTTGAATCTTGGAATAATGACGTTGATCGAAGATTTATAATAACGGAATTTATGGTGAAGGAATCCTTGAGGAGCTTCAAACCATTTAAGTCAGCCGGACCTGATGGAATATTTCCGGCGTTACTACATAAAGAGGCAGACTATCTGGCGCCTCGTATGGCCAAAATTTTCACAGCGTGCATAGGACTTTCATATACCCCGAAAGCCTGGCAGGAGGGAAGAGTGGTGTTTATACCCAAGCACGGCAAGGCAAGTTATGCGACACCAAAGGCCTTCAGACCCATAAGCCTTACGACCTTTCTATTCCAAACCATGAAACGTATTGTGGACATCATGATAAAGAGTATGACATCCAGCGAACTGCTTAAATACAAACAGCTTGCCTTTGTCAAGGGAGGTCGAGATTTAGCATATAATAGAAGAATCCTTCAATGCCAAAATGTACACCATGGCGGTATGCATTGACATAGAGGAGGCTTTTAGCAATGTGCGGACCGACACACTGATTCAATTCTTAGACCAGTACCGGATGGACCCGGTCCTTAGAGACTGGATAAACCATATGCTAAGGAACAGGTGGATAAATTGTATGTCCCATGGCATAAATATAGGGGAGAAAGTGGCAGAGATCACGCCACAGGGGGGCATTTTATCGCCACTCCTATCGGTGACCACCATAAATGACCTATTACGGATGCTGATTGAGGAGGAATTTGAACCCGTCTGCTACGCAGACGATGTTATTATACCTCTCAAAGGTAAGGATCCGAACGAGCTATGCAGAAGGGCCGAAAGGGTCTTGCATATGGCATAAGACGATTTCAACTACTTAGGTGTGATCTTGGATACGAAACTGAATTGGAAGTGTCACATTCAGAAGCGTACTAAGAAGGCTCACAGATATTGGGCACTATGTAGACGGGAAGTAGGCTCGAAATGGGGCCTCAATCCGAGGATAGTCCACTGGCTCTACAGGAGCGTGATTAGACCAATACCTTCTTACGACTCAGTAGTTTGGCGGACAGCTATCGAGAAAAAGTGCAACATAAGGACCATACAACAGGTTCAGAGAACATGTTGATGTTGTCTTGGCATAGGCGGAGCGATGAGGACCACGCTCACTAGGGCACTGGAGATATTGGGTTGCCCAAAAAGTAACTGCGGATTTTTCGGCGTTGACAAATTTTTTCACAGCTTGTGACTCTGTAATTGCATTCTTTCTTCTGTCAGTTATCAGCTGTTACTTTTAGCTTGCTTTAGAAAAAAAGTGTAAAAAAAGTAAATTTGATTAAAGTTCATTCTAAGTTTTATTAAAAATGCATTTACTTTTTTTTTAAAAAATCCGCAATTACTTTTTGGGCAACCCAATAGATATCCGACCCATTGACATACAGATTAAGTGTGTGGCAGCCACTACGGCTATGAGACTTAAGGCGATGGGAAAATGGATTGAGGATGGGAGCAGCTCATACCATCGCGGTATAATCTAGGCGACGATAGGAAACCTGGAAGGAAGGGAAGAGGTTTCCGATCGGATACCTGAGATGAAGCTTGAAGTCGAGTGCGACGCACTGCTGCCATCGACACAGTCTTGGATTGACGGAACCCTAATATTGTCATCTGGAAGATCATGTTACACGGATGGATCAAAGCTAGAGGACAGAGTGGGCCTGGGGGTTTACATTGAAAACACAGGGACTGACATCTGTTTTATACTGCTTGACTATAATACGGTCCTGCAGACGGAGATCCGGGCGATCACGGAATGGGTGAAGTGGTGTGGTGCTAATGAGAGGAAGTCGAGTGTAAACATTTTTACCAACAGTAAAATTGCCATAAGGGCAATAACAACCGGTAAGGCCACGAACAGTCTTGCAGTGTAAGAAGGAGATTAACGCCTTCTCTGAGGATGGGAAAATCCGCATCGTTTGGGTGCCGGGCCATAACGGAGTAGGGGGGAATGAAAGGGTAGACGATTTGGCGGTGTAGGCCAGAGAACTGCCGTCAATAAACTTGGTTAACCCGAAGCCTTTCGGGGCGACGCAGTCCGAGTTAAGGGAGTGGGCGACGAATGTGCATGCAACATTGTGGAACAGCGAAACGGTCGGTAGGACGTCGAAAATCCTATGGGGGAATCCAGATCGTGAGAAGACGAGGCTCCATTTCCATTTGGAGATAAGACGAAATGGATGGTTTCCACACCCAAAAAGCCTTGTACAACCGATCAGATAAAGAATATGGAGAAAGTTGGGAACCACAACTTTGAGATAGTCAGTAACTTTATCTACCTCGGCACCGCCGTAACCGAAACGAATGACACCCGTTTGGAGATAAAGCGAAGAATAATACTGGGAAACATATGCTACTTTGGACTAAGTAAGCAGTTTAGAAACAAGGCTACCTCTCGACAGACGAAGACTACACTTTACAAGACACTGATACTACCCGTGCTGTTATATGGTTCTGAAGCATGGGTACTTGTGAAAGCAGATGAGGCAGTGCTTGGAGTATTTGAGAGAAAGATTCTTCGTAAAATATATGGACCAGTTTGCGTTAAAGGAGAATATAGGCGACGTATGAACCACGAGCTGTATGAGCTGTATGACGACGATGGCATAGTTACACGCATCAAAATTCAACGGCTGCGTTGGCTAGGTTATGTTGTCGGAATGGATGAAGAAGCTCCAGCAAAGAAGTCTTTTGAAGGCAAACACGGTGGTACACGCAAACCGGGAAGACCAAAAGCCCGATGGAAAGATCAAGTTGTGGGAGACACCTCGAAACTTGGTGTCAGAGTTTTTAGAATGAGCGCAGAAGATCGAGGCGCTTTGAACGCTATTCTACGTTAGGCTAGTGGAAGAAATATTCTGTAATAGCCAATTAAAGTAAGTAAGTAAAGAGAAGACTAGGCTATTACTGAAAGGAAGCAGGAAGGAGGTAGCTATACTGACCTATACTGTGTCATAACGGGACACATAGGACTACGAGCTCACTTATGTAAAATCGGTGGGACAAGTGATTGCATGTGTAGGGAATGCGGGGAAGATGATGAGACCTTGGGGCATTTCCTTTGTCATTGCCTTTTGCGTCCAACAGATACCGTCACTTAGGTGGAGACACATTATCAGATATCAACCATCTTAGGGGAGTGGCATTGAAAACAATTAAGGATTTTCGAAGTAGCACGGAATTTCTAACTTAAAATTTTCTTTTTAGAGGTTACTTTATAGTTTTTAAAGCGCACAACAAGCCGATTACTGGCTTAGGTGTATGTCCACAGTGACATGGGGCGGCTTAATATCTGCACCCTCTTTTCAACCCAACTTTACCTATAATACCCCGTACCACAGTAGGTGTGTAGGATATAATTACTAGTATGAGATGATTTAACGATGCCCGTGTGTCTGTCCATCCGTTTGTCCATAACACAGGTGCAACCACGCTACAGCATAGAGACATTCAGCTGCAATTTAATAGATATACGTGTTTTTTATGCACAGGTTTAAATCCTGCAAAAGCTAAATCTCATGGATGAAACTTAACTTAAGCTTAAACATCAGAATGATCTCCATACTAAGTTAGATAGTAGTTTAGTTTTAGTGAACATTGAAAGTTTGAAAAGTCATTACTACTTGTTAGCTAATGTTCATTCTTTGCTACAATGCCGTTTTTTGAGCAGCTTCTTTGTGTTTAGCATTGCGAATATGTTAAATTTGGTGTAAAAATGTATTCATGTGCATCTAAGGATGCAAAGACATTGTAACACTGTCAAGGACATAATGATGATACTGATGCAACAAGGGAACCCAGCCACATACAAAACTACATGGGCATTCGTTGTATTTGTAGTCGACTGTAAAAAGGAACAAATAAATGAGCTGATGCATGTTTAAGCTGACTGCCAATGTTTTAGAAATGCTTCCGTTTGGGATTTTTCATGCTGCTCAACTTTGTTTCTTCTGTTTTGTGTTTTGGCCCTTTTTTTCCCCTGCAAGTCACTTTGTCCGTGGCACATGGATGAATGTCCATTTGCCGTTATCTGAGGATTCCCTTCGATCTTTTGTTCCCTTTGTGGCTATTACAGTGATAAACCAATGAAATTCTCTTACTTAGTATCATTCACCATTGTGAATTGTTAAGCTGGAAATGATTCTTTGAGTTTTACGTTGATTTTGCTGCTATTTGTGTATTGATGATGTTTTCGTAAATGACTCTATTGCAGAGCTGTTGATGAAATCGGTGGATTTGGCAAGGTTTTGTGATTTCGGAAAGAGATCTTATGGAGAGTAGGAACAACGATGGTGATTAATTTCATAATCCTCTTTTTAGAACAGAGCGACTAGATTCATAGGAATTTTTTAAACAGTTATGAACAAAGCATTTTGAATAAAAACCAGTAGGGATGGGGAAAAGTCGGTCGGTGCCGACTGTATAATACCCTACACCTACACGATAAGGACAATGGGGGATTGGTCAAACAATGCGCTTGCAGTGGTGGTTCTTGGGGTGAAAATCTGGCGATATACATATATGACTGCTATATCTAAATCTGGGCCGATTTCTATGAAATTTACCAGTAATATTGAGGGTCATCAGAAAATCCTTCCTCCAATCCTTTCGACAGAATCGGTTAACAAATGAGCACATTTTTGCAATATTTCTCAAAATCGGACGAACATATATAAAGGGTGATTTTTTTGAGGTTAGGATTTTCATGCATTAGTATTTGACAGATTACGTGGGATTTCAGACATGGTGTCAAAGAGAAAGATGCTCAGTATGCTTTGACATTTCATCATAAATAGACTTACTAACGAGCAACGCTTGCAAATCATTGAATTTTATTACCAAAATCAGTGTTCGGTTCGAAATGTGTTCATTCACCGTAACGTTGCGTCCAACAGCATCTTTGAAAAAATACGGTCCAATGATTCCACCAGCGTACAAACCACACCAAACAGTGCATTTTTCGGGATGCATGGGCAGTTCTTGAACGGCTTCTGGTTGCTCTTCACTCCAAATGCGGCAATTTTGCTTATTTACGTAGCCATTCAACCAGAAATGAGCCTCATCGCTGAACAAAATTTGTCAAAATTTGAACACACACATTTTTATGAAAGCTATATCTAAATCTGAACCGACTTCGAGCAAACTCCTCAGATACTGTGGCAGTCGTCGAGGAAAGAGTTTTGCAAAATTTGGATCAAAAAATGCTGTGACTCTAGAAGTTAAAATCGGGCGATCGGGGATGCCCAAAAAGTAATTGCGGATTTTTTAAAAGAAAGTGAATGCATTTTTAATAAAACTTAGAATGAACTTTAATCAAATATGCTTTTTTACACTTTTTTTCTAAAGCAAGCTAAAAGTAACAGCTGATAACTGACAGAAGAAAAAATGCAATTACAGAGTCACAAGCTGTGAACAAATTTGTAAACGTCGACTATATGAAAAATACGCAATTACTTTTTGGGCAACCCAATATATATATATATGAGAGCTATATCTAAATCTGAAGCGATTTCCATTAAATTCACCAGTAATATTAAGAGTCAAGAGAAAATCTCTCCCGCCAAATTTCGAGAAAATCGGTTAACAAAAGACCATTTTATTCCAATATTACTGCAAATGATGGAGAAGATAATTTTAAATGGAATGAGGACATTTATTCCAGTTAAGACTTTAACGGCTAAATCAGACGACAAAAGTTGGTTTAACCAGACATGCAGCGATGCTGTCAGATCGATAGAGGTGGCATTCAGGAATTGGCGTTTGGATAAAAATGCCAGTACTGAACTGCTGCGTAAACAGGCAAGATGTTCGTGTGCCAATGTGCTTAGGCGCGAACAATTTCTTAACGAACAGCGTCTGCGTACTAAGGTTCCTGTTTCAACACGAGGAAGTAAGAGCTTTTGGTCGTTCGTGAGTAAAGGGTAGTTCTTCATCTATTCCAACTCTTGTTAAGGACGATCAAACGTTCATTGAACCGGTTGATAAGGCCAACCTGTTGGCTGATATATTGTGCAGGGAACTCTTCCCTGCCAGATAGCAATCAACCACTCCCCTCAATCGAAAATGTATCTGGCGTCATGCCCCAAATATTTGTTCGAACTCGTGGAGTTAAAAGGGTTCTTGAAAATCTAGACGTAAATAAATCCCCGAGCCCGGATGGCATATCAACACTGGTTTTACGCAAGTGTTCTTCCACGCTCGCTCGTCCATAATGCAAACTTTTCAACCTTGCCTACCGTGCGGGAGTCTTCCCGGCACGTTGGAAGGTTTCGAACGTTCAGCCAGTACCCAAAAAGGGTAAGGCAAACAACCCTGCGAATTATCGGCCAATTGCGATGTGCTCCGTTCTCTCCAAGGTCATGGATAGCATGGTTAATCACCATCTTGTGAGGTATTTAGAGTCTAATGGGCCTCTTAGCGACCAACAGTAGGGGTTCCGCAGAAATCGCTCTACGGGCGACCTCATGGCACTTCTGCCGGAACATTGGAGTCGCTCAATCCACCAGTTTGGTGAGAGTAAGATTGTGGCTGTGGATATCTCCAAGCCATTTGATAGGGTCTAGCACGGTGCACTACTATCAAAGCTGGTCGCATTTGGTGTCGGTAATGGCTTCGTTCGATTTATTTCGAGCTTTCTCAGAGGTCGAACTACTCGAGTCTATATAGATGGGTTCTCATCCAATGAGCACAAATTGACCGCAGGTGTACCCCAGGGCTCTGTTCTATCTCCTTCTCTTTTCCTAATCTTCATCAACGATCTGTTAGGTCAGACATCGAATACGATCTACTCATTTGCGGATGGCAGTAATTTCTGTCATTCTTACTCATTCGACCATAGGCCGGGTCTGAGAGATTGAGGACAAGAGGCGGGTTATGGACGATACACTCTGCCAGGATTTGCTGGCCATTTCTGAGTAGGGTCGAATGAGTTGAGTAGATTTTAATGCCCGGAAGACTCAGTGCTCACACAAACGACTCGCAGACCCATTACCATCATCTTTGTCTATCAACGGTGTAGATGTTGAGCAATCAGAAGTTCTTGATGTTCTGGGCATGAAAATTCAAAGTGATGTCCGTTGGGCTAAACATGTATTTGAAGTGTCGAAAGAAGCATTCAAGTGATTAGGCTTCCATAAATGGTGTAAGAATTACTTCACTCCGTTTGATCTTCTTAACATCTACACCACGTTCAACAACAAATACAACAAATTTTGCCCATGAACATTCCACTAAGGAACAGAGGCAAACTTCTCACATATCAATGAGTGCAGTCCGATTCAAGTTTAAGCTCAATGATGAGGGGCCTCCTTTTTATAGCCGAGTCCGAACGGCGTGCCGCAGTGCGACACCTCTTTGCAGAGAAGTTTTACATGGCATAGTACCTCACAAATGTTGCTAGCATTAGGAGGGGAAAACCACCGCTGAACATTTTTTCTGATGGTCTCGCCAGGATTCGAACCCAGGCGTTCAGCGTCATAAGCGGACATGCTAACCTCTGCGCTACGGTGGTCTCCACTTTCATAAGGCCGAAAACGGAGTACAACTCACATGTATGGGCTGGAGCTTCAAAATCATTCCTGGAGCTACTGGACCGAGGAGAGGAGAGGAGAGCTATGGCATTGATTGGGGATAGTGGGGTATCCAACTCTATTGCCTCCCTTCATCATCGTCGCAATGTGGTTTGTTTGGCGCTGTTCTATCGGTACTTTCATGGTGTGTGTTCGTCTGATATTCGTCTTCTTGTTCCTGATGTGAGGATGTATGTCCGGGATACTAGACATTCCAGGAACTCACACCGGTTTGTAATTTATTGGCCAGCGGAGCGCACAATGCATTATAGAGAAAATTCTTATTTCGCCCGAACCGTTCGTATGTGGAATCGACTTCCGGCTAATGTTTTTCTCACTCACTTTAACATCCAAGGATTTAAGACAAATGTCAATAAGCACTACATCCGATTTTTTTCCAATTTCAATAGGCTTCGTCTCTAGGCCGAAAAACATGCCTGTACCAAATTTGAAGACGATCGGATGAAAACTGCGACCTGTACTTTATACACAAATTAACATGGACAGACGGAAAGACAGACGGACGGACAGACAGACAGACAGACAGACAGACAGACGGACAGAGAGACGGACAGACAGACGGACAGACAGACGTACAGACAGACGGACAGATAGACGGACAGACAGACGGACAGACAGACGGACAGACAAACAGACAGACATAGCTAAATCAAATCAGAAAGTGATTCTGAGTCCATCACTATACTTATCAATGGGTCTATCTCTTTTCCCTTAGGGTGTTACAAACAAATTCACCAAGTTATAATACCCTAGCGTATAAAAACTAAATCTACGACGGTTGAGTCATCCGTTACCCCTATACGAAGTACAAGGGACTACAGGGACGATTCTAGATAAAATTTCCTTGAAATATATGTGGTCGTCGGGTATACTTCCCATGGACCATCAAGGAGTAATTTCAGTTTGAAAATGTGAAAAGGACCACAAGGACCTTTTCACCCATTAAATTTGTATGCCTTTTATTTACTTGTGAGATTTTAGTCTGAATTACCATACTAGTGCTTTGGTTCTAGGGTTTCCTTAACTTATCAAAGGATTCCACTTTTCAATAGATTCATAATTCAACTAAAACTGTGTTAATAGTTAAATACATATTTATCAAAAAATTTATAAAGTCATTAAAAGTTAAATATGGCAACTTCAACGTTTAGCCTTTTCTCGTGCTGTTTGGCTTGATGTTCGTATAAAGTTTCGTTTGCTTTCTTGCACACAGAGAAACTTTTGCATTTCTAGGTTTTCTAGTCGTGCTTAGATTTTATGCACTTTTTCTACCCTACACCACTACTGTGGTGCAGGGCATTATAACTGAGTGTATTTATTTGTAACACCCCGAAAGGAAGTGAGTTTGAGCCGTTGATAAGTATACCGATCTACTTGGAATCACTTTCAGATTCGTTTTAGCTATGTCCAGCTGTCTGTCTGTCCGTGTATCTATTTTTCCATATTAATTAAGTCCACATTGCAATTTTCATCCGATAGCGTAGAGAGCAGCATGTCCGCCTAGGTTCGAATTCTGGCGAGAACACCAAAAAAAATTTCAGGCATGGTTATCCCCTCCTAATGCTGGCGACATTTGTGAAGTACTATGCCATGTAAAAACTTCTTCCCAAAGAGGTCTCGCATTGCAGCACGCCTTTCGGACTCACCCATAACAAGTAAAAGCGAGCTAAGTTCGGCCTGGTCGAATCTTGGGAACCCACCACCATTGATTCTGCTTAAATTTTATACAAAATAAATTTAGTTGAATTCTTCTTACCAAACTTCTGTCAAACCAGCAAAACTTCCAGCTTCTAGGAACCGAGGGACCGGTTTACATGTCAGCTACATCAGGTTATAGACTAATTTGGACCGTATTCGGCACAGTTGTTGGAAGTCATAACAAAAAACCATTACATGCAAAATTTCGGCCAAATCGGGCAAAAAATGCGGCTTTTAAGGACTCAAGAAGTCAAATCGAGATATGGTTTATATGGGAGCTATATCAGGTCATAGACCGAATTGGAACGTACTTGGCTTAGTTGTTGGAAGTCATAACGGAACACCACACGCAAAATTTCAGCTAAATCGGACAAAAATTGCGGCTTGCAAGGGCTCAAGAAGTCAAATCGGGAGACCGGTGTTTACGGGAACTATTTCAGGTTCTTAACCGATTTGGACCGTACTTGGTACAGTTATTCAAAGTTATAACAGAACATTACATGCTAAATTTCAGCCAAAGCGGACAAAAGTTTCGGCTTTCAGGGGCTTAAGAATTCAAATCGGAAGAAGGGTTTATATGGGAACTATATCAGGTTATAGACCGATTTTGACCCATCCTATGGTGGTGGGCATACAAATTTTAAAGGCGAAACGCGCGGATTAAGATTTTATTATAGATACATGTTTTTTTCGGAGAAACTTCTTAGCAGTGTAAAGGGTGATTTTTCAGCTATCATGTTTTTGGCACCACTGGTTTAAACGGCTCACAATCTTAAGATTGGTCTATAATATAACCATGAATCGTCTTACAAACGAACAACTCTTGCAAATGATTGAATTTTATTATCAAAATGCGTACTCTGTTAAGAAAGTTTATCGCTCCCTTCTTCGACAAGGCGAGAAAGCGACGAAGCTCAGTTTTTGGCTTAATGGGTAAGTTAGTAAGCAGAATTGTCCAATTTAGAGTGAAGATCAGCTAGAAGTATTGCAAGAGCTACCAATGCATCCAGAAAAAGTCACAGTTTGGTCCGGTTTATGGGTTGGTGGCATCATTGGACCGTACTTCTTCAAAGACGATGCTTACGATTCGCATCATCTAACTATGAGTAGTAACTATGAATGGTTAGATGATATCCAACGTGTTTTTGCCCAAAATACAAGAGCTTGACTTGCATGACATGTGGTTTCAACAGGATGGTTCCACATGCACCGCTTCACGCGTAACAATGGACTCATTGAGAGGCGAGTTCGGTGAACATCCTATTTCACGTTCAGGACCGGTCAAATGGCCGCCTAGATCGTGCAATTTAACGCTTTAAGACTATTTAATGTGGTGCTATGTTAACGCTCATGTCTATACAGACAAGCCTGCTTCAACATTGAAGCATTTATTCGTGAGATACTGGCCGAAATGTTGGAAAGAGTATGCCAAAATTGGACTAAGCGGATGAACCATTTGAGCGCACTAGGAGTTTTGTTATGACTTCCAACCACTGTGCCATATATGGTTCAAATCGGTTCATACCTTATATAGCTGCCATATAAACCGATCTCTAGACTTTTGTAAATTCTAGAGTGTGCTTGACTGAAATGTTGTGCAACTGCTACTCACATGACCTGCAACAACGTGTTTAATATGGTCTGAATCGGTCTATAGCCTAATACAAACTCCCCTATAAACTGATATCCCTATTTTACTTCTTGATCTCTTAAAGGGCGCAATTCTTATTCAATGACTTCAACTTCTCCAACAATCAGTTCAATTATGGTCCGAATCGGACCCCGAAACCCCCTCAAGTAGGCATATTGGACGATAATGACAATATGGGACTCAAATGAAAGGTATTAGGGAATAGATAACGAAAATGGTGAGTAAAGAGCAATAGGCTTTATAATTTGTTGATATCGGAAGGGGGGCGGACCCTCCCCCTTACCCCAAAAGCACCACCCGAAAATAAAAGTGGACAGATGGGGACAATATGGGACTCAAATGAAAGGTATTCGAGAGTAGAGTGCTAACTGGATATTCAAAATTGGGTCCAGGAACATCGGGGACCGGGGCGGACCCTCCTTTTTACCCCAAAAGCAAAAGCCAAAAATAAAAGTGGACCTGTCGGGACAATATGGGACTCAAATGAAAAGTATTTGGAGACGATTATGAATAAAGTCTGGAAGGAGCAATATGCTATAGAATTTGTTGATATCCTAAATGGATGGATCCTCCTCCATACCCCAAAAGCACCACCCAAAAGAAAAGTGGGCCTATAGGAATAATGTGGGACTCAAATGAAAGGTAATCGAGAGTACAGTGCGAATTTGATATTGAAAATTTGGGTTAAGTACCTAAAGGGGCCGCACCATTTTGGACGATAATGACAATATGGGACTCCAAAACCCCTTCTCAATGGGAATATTTGACAATCATGATTATATGGGGTGAAAATAAAGGGAAAAGTATTTGGGAGTAGATGAACAATTTGTTCTGGAGATATTGAGTAAAAAACATATTTTTCGCTTGGTATAAGTGAACACGCAGCGGTACGGGCCGGGTTCAGCTAGTTTATATAGTACAGATATCTTATATATAAAAACCAATTTGTGTTTGTTTGTATGTTTGATTGTATGTTCCTTATAGACTCGAAAACGGCTGAGCCGATTTTCTTAATTTTTACAGATGGTGCATAATGATCCCATGATGAAAATAGGGTACTCAATTTTTTGAAATCTGAAGGGGGGATCGCCAGATCTCGGTGATGGGTGGTGAGAGTTAAGCAAAATGTTGTGTGCTTTCTTAATGTAACCTAAAAATAAAAATTTCGTATCCAAATTTCGGATGGGGTACCTAGGGGGGCAGCCCCCCCCAAAACCTACCAAATATATATTGGGTTGCCCAAATTTTTTCACAGCTTGTGACTCTGTAATTGCATTCTTTCTTCTGTCAGTTATCAGCTGTTACTTTTAGCTTGCTTTAGAAAAAAAGTGTAAAAAAAGTATATTTGATTAAAGTTCATTCTAAGTTTTATTAAAAATGCATTTACTTTCTTTTAAAAAATCCGCAATTACTTTTTGGGAAACCCAATATATAGACCTATCATGACAATATGGGACTCAAATGAAAGGTATTTAAGAGTAGAAAACGTGTCTGCTATCCAATTGTCAAACTAACTGTTTGGTGGACCACCCCAACCCCCAAAACAACCCTAAATCGGGCATATTTACCGACCTTGGCAATATGGCACTCAAATGAGAGGTATTTGCGAGTAGAATACGAATTGGTATCCATATGTGGGACCAAGTTTCTGGGAGTGCAGCCATTACGCAAAACACCCCCCAAACAGGACTTATTTACTGATCATGGCAATATGGGGCTATCCAATACGAATCTGATATCCAAATGTGGGACCAAGTGTAAGGGGGGGCCGCCCCGTTCAAAAACAACCCCCAAAGAGGACAAATTTACTACAATATCAATATGGGGCTCAAATGAAAGGTTGTTGGCAGTAAAGCACGAATCTGATATCAATATTTGCGAAAAAGTGTGTATGGAGCCACCCATGTAGGACATATTTGCTGATACGAATCTGATATCCATATGTGGGTCCAAAAGAAGGCGCAGCGGCGCGGACCCGGTTCAGATAGTACATTGTATATGTGTCACGCAATTTTAGATTTAAAAGCCCAACGTCAGCGTATTTCTTAACTGATTTTTTCAAAAATTTTGCACATTGTCTTCTTTTATGGCTCTTAATGTGTGCGAATTTTGGTTAAAATCGGTTCGGATTAAAATATGGCTCCCATATATGGGCAACCCAATATATTTTCGTCCGATTTTGGCTAACACTGCAAAAATATGGGCATTTGTAAACAGATTCTCACGAAATTTAACACAAAGGTTGCTCTTATAGTTATTGATGGCTTTCTTAGAAATCGGTTCAGATTTTGATACGGCTTATAAAAACGCAAAATCTTCTGAAAATTTTGCACAACGTTTTTCACTATGACTTCCACAAAATGTATGGATTTTGGTTGAAATTCTTTCTCTCAAATTTAAGTAAATTTTAATTTCGATGACTTAACCTTCATACCCAATATGATGTAGTTTATCAAAAGGTCGACTTTGCTTGACATTAAACCTTACTTGTTTTTGGATAAAGTTTTGACCATGATTTCAACCTAAGTTGTGGAATTGATTAATGGGATTTTTCATTTTTAGTCCAAACACAAATAAGCAGTGGGAGAGAGAGAGAGAGAGGGAGAGAAAAAAAGCATGGACAAACATAAAGTGCAAAGTATGAAATGAACACTTGTTTGGCAGAGAAAGTACTGCATTGGGTATTAAGTATGAGTGTCAAAGTATTTTGCAATGTTTAGTCACCAAATGTCCGGTTGAATTGACATAAAAGCTGTTGTTAACTCTTTAGATTTGTTTTACTATGTGCATGCCAGAACAGTGCATAAGGATGGATGTTAAAAAACACATACAACTTTGGCAGCAAGCAATTTTATTAGCAAGAGAACGGACAACCAACAAAGGATAACATATGTTAGAGAACACTCTGAACAAAGAACACTGAGGGTAAGTAGATTACTAATGAAATTTGTGTGGAAAATTCAACTAGTTGGTCGACAATGTGGCCAACCACATAGGATAAGCAAGTATACCACCGCGTTATATCTCTGGTATACCTGGTCTTATATCATAACCTCCAGTGTCTGATTGTAATATGTACATGCTGATCGACAGAAGGTTGCGACAAACTATTGTTAATTTGCATTTGGGACTCTTATTTCCTTGAAGACTTGAATTATCGCATATTTTTTGGCAAGCTTTTAGGCCCTTTGAAGCGATGTGGCCTGTTTGAGAGTAGTAACTAGTTCCGGTGGCATTACAAACAAATACAAATTTTCTCATGAATTTTCCATTAAAGACTAGCGGTAAATTTCTCACATATCGATGAGTGCTGTCAAACACAAAATTAAGCTCAATGATAAGGGGCCTCCTTCTTAAATCTGAGTCTGAACGGCGTGCTGCTATGCGACATCTCCTTTTGTGGTATTACAATGGTCTTAAATAGCCAAGTGAGTCTGAATGCCACTAAATCACTAACAAACCCAAGCACTACTGTAGCAAAGAGCATTATAAATTCTTGAATTTATTGGTAGCAAGGAGTGAGGACATAGATCCATTGTTAACCAGTTTTAGGTAGGGTTGGAGGGTAGGCGACCTTGGTTACTAGCCGCTTCACTCAGAGACCTTAGGTGTTCACGCAAAGAGAAGGTATAATAGAAAACATGAGGGAGAACTACCAATTGATACACACCATACAGCAATGCAAAACAGCACAAAGGACAGAAAAAAGAAGTCAACGCACAAAACAACAAGTAAAAAGGCGTTAAGTTCGGCCGGGCCGAACTTTGGATATCCACCACATCGGGTATATATGTAAACCACCTTTCATCAAAATTCGGTGAAAATTCCGTACCTTTTACTCATATACCTCATACCGATCTGAACTATATACGACACGGATGTCGAAAAGCCGAACATAAGTCACTGTGTCAAATTTCAGTGAAATCGGACTATAAATGCGCCTTTTATGGGGCCAAGACTTCCAATCGAGATATCGGTCTACATGGCAGCTATATCCAAATTTGGACCGATTTGGGCCAAGTTGCATAAACATGACAAATTTCGGCGAAATCGGACAATAAATGCCTCATTTATGGGCCCTAAACCTTAAATCGTGAGATCGGTCTATATGGCAGCTATATTCAAATTTGGACCGATCTGGGCAAAATTGAAGAAGGACGTCGTCTAACCAAACTCCCTGTCTCAAATTTCAGCGACATCGGACAATAAATGCGACTTTTATGGCCCCAAAACCTAAAACCTAGATATCGGTCTATATGGCAGCTATATCCAAATCTGGACCGATCTGTGCGATATTGCAGAAGTATGTCAAGGGGCTTAACTTAACTCACTGTCCCAAATTTCGGCGACATCGGACAATGAATGAGCATTTTATGGGCCCAAAACCATAAATCAAGAAATCGGTCTATATGGCAGCTATATCCAAATCTGAACCGATCTGGACCAAATTGAAGAAATATGTCAAAGGGCCTAACACAACTCACTGTCCCAAATTTCAGCAATGTGGCTTTTATGGGCCTTAAACCATAAATCGGAGGATCGATCTATATGGCAGCTATATCCAAATCTGAACCGATCTATATGGCAGCTATATCAGCGAAATCGGATAATAAATGTGGCTTTTATGGGCCTAAGACCCTAAATCGGAGGATCGGTCTATATGGGGGCTATATCAAGATATAGTCCGATATAGCCCATCTTCGAACTTAACCTGCTTATGGACAAAAAATGAATCAGTGCAAAATTTCAGCTCAATATCTCTATTTTTAAAGACTGTAGCGTGATTTCAACAGACAGACGGAGAGACGGACAGACGTACGGACATGTCTAGATCGTCTTAGATTTTTACGCTGATCAAGAATATATATACTTTATAGGGTCGGAAATGGATATTTCGATGTGTTGCAAATGGAATGACAAAATGAATATACCCCCATCCTTCGGTGGTGGGTATAAAAAGACAGGAAACCAAGAGCAACAAGGAAAAAATTGCCCCCGGTGAGAGCATGATTTAGACCTCTATAGTAATCCAGAATGACAAGAGGACTAAATACCTGGTGGGAATTAAGGCACGGAAAGAGGAGTTCACCCATCACACTGTGTCTTCTCCTTGCAATTGTGGGGCAATTAGAAAAGGTGCTCGACCGTCTCCAATTTCTCATCATCACATACCCTGCGGAACTCTGCCTCTTTATGAGTCCAGTGCAGCATCAAAGATTTGAAGCTGCAATCACCAGTCAGGACCTCTTTAAGCAGTCTTGTTTCCTTTGTTGCTTGCTTAGTTATGAGCGATGAGCGATGCTCTGTTATGCGAAGTGCCTGGCCACAGAGATTTTGTCTCACGGCAACCTTCAGCATCACGCTTCATTCGTGGCCAGTCTTACCAAGAAGATCACACTAAAGAGGGCTCTCTCATTTTGCAGCACGATCTGCGCCAATCAGAGATTCATTCCTGGCGGCCGCTAAATTCTATGGTCTATGAACCACTATATGATGGTCTATGAACCATTAGAGTCTTACAGCCTTTCGCATGGCTTGGAAAAAATGTTTCCACCCCCTTGCCAGTCTAAAAAACAAATTGTGGAAATTATTTGGATTTCGGGAATTCGTTTGTTCTGCGAAATGCCGCTGGAGTGAGAAGACTACGTGACTTTGGCGACGTGATCGTGATAGGATCTTTCTTCGATGGATACCTGGAGGATGTCTTCCCGGGGGAGGGAGCTTTGGTCTGGGCGCGTCCCGGCATTCTTGGGCCGCTCTGAATATACAAATAGGGGCACCGGGACAGGGTTTTTGTTGAATTACAAGGAATTACGGAGTCATATAGACTTCTGGATGGGAGCAGTATCTTTCAGGCGAATGTTTTCGCGTTCCTCAAAGACTTGGATTTGATTCTGAGTGAGGAGCGGCGGCCCTCTCGGACTGTGACCATTAATTTGGATGGTCAGGAGGCGCTGAAGTCTTGTCGGGAGATGCAAAGAGCGTCTCGGTAGTTTGGGAGCTGCTGTCAGTTTTTGCTGGGTTCCGGGCCAACAAAGAGTGGCAGGTGACAAAGCGGCTGACGAGCTGCTTAGGTTTGCTTCGCGGATGTACTCTGGGAGTGCGTCGCCGATGGTAAAACTAGGCTGTTTGGGATGGTGGTTTCCTACTGACTTGGCATTGGCTGATGTTGTAGTGTACCCAAGGCTAAGGGGCTTAGATTCTCCCGAGCGAGGACGTCGAATGTTCTCGAGCTGGGGAAGAATGAACGTGTAACGATGTAAGTCCTGACGCACAGTGGTAGAAAATCGAAAAAAAAAAACTAGTAAAAACTAGGCCGTGTGAGAACGGATGGCGATATCTTACGCTACGGTGATTTTAACAGACAGAGCTGAAACTTTGCACAGATTTATTTGTTCATAAGCAGGTTAAGTTCGAAAATATTGGGCTTTATCTTGCTTTAGCCCCGATTTCGGCCGATTTGCCGATTTTAAGTCTAAGGCCCATTGAAGCCACATTTCCAGTTCAATATGGCCCAGATCTGTCCACATTTGGATATAGCTGCTATATATAATATAATAGGCGCAATTATTATCCGATTTCACTGATATTTTGGACAGTGAGTTGTGTTAGGCCCATACGGTCTAGATTTTGATGTAGCTTCCATATATACCAAGCTACCGATTTAAGGTTTTAGGCCCATAAAAGATGAATTTATAAGCTGATTTCGCTGATGTTTATAGCAATCAGTTGTGTTAGGTCCCTCGGCATTCGTATCAAATATAGTCTAGATGTAGCTTTATTTGGATGCAACTGCTATATATACCGACGCCTTCTCATTTCCTCAGGTAAGAGGGCCCAGCCTGTTAAATTTCAAGGCAGAATTTTAATGGAAGGAGCCATGGTGAGCAGCTTTGAAGAGAACTGCCCTTTCATTGAACAAGAAAGCCATTTGTACCAGGACAGGTACTGATTAAGATCTCTTCAAGGAGTCCCTGAACCGTTAAACGGGCAAGGTGAGATCGTCTAGAAGGGTCTTATGGGTCGGCTTCTGTGAGTCGGTTGAGGGGGGTGAACGAGTCCTCCAAGATTCGGAGAGTGTTGTCTAAGAACCCGAAGACCATGGGGAGTGTCCTCAGACCTGATGGGAATTGGACGGAGTCTAATTCCGAAACTGTCGAGTTCCGGGCCACAGCGGACTTTCTGGGCTGCTTGGATGTGGTCAATGGACCGGTGACTTCCGACGTTGCGGATGTTCCTCGATTAAAAAGCAGTGCTGAGGCGCTGTCGGTTGTTGAGGGAATGATAACGGAGGGGAGGATAGTTTGGACGATTAATTCGTTTGAGCGACTCAAGTCAACCGGACCAGTTGAGATATCACGACGTTGTGGGCTACTTAGAGGGGAACTTGGAAACAGGTAGCTTCACTTTGGCGGTGGTTACCCACCCTCTTCTGGGTCTTGATTATCAATGGGATTCTCGCGTCCTTCGAGTAGGAAAGAGTGAAAGTGGTTGCCTAAGTGACGACTTTGCTTCTTGAGTGGCGTTCGCTTTCTCTCTACTGCCACGTATATCCTACAAGGTGCGCTGAGGATGCTATTGAGATGGGTCTGGGCGCTTGGGTCTGACATAAACCTCAGGAAAACAAAGCTGCTGTTGTTCACCAGAAGTAGGAGATATGGCGAGTTCAGGTACGGAGTCTAAATTACAAATTTACAAAATTACAAATTTTGCCAATGAACATCTCACTACAAAACAGGGAAAAACGGAGACTAAATACCCGGGCGTTATTCTCGACCAGACATTGAACTGGAGAAGGATCGTTGAGGAGTGTCATATAGGGGCTGAATGCGCTCGCGATTTACACTGCTGTGGTTGAGGCGGTCCTCACCTATGAATACCTGGTGTGGTACCGTGCTATCGACAAGGTGTGTCTTTGCGTTATGTTGGAGAAGGTGCAGGGTATTGTGGCGGTGCTGATATCGGGGGCGAGGTGTAGTGCTCCCAGAGCTGCGCTGAATGCGAAACTAGATCTGAACCCTTTGCTAGAACATAGCGTGCAAATCGAGAAGGTGTGTCTTTGCGGTATGATGGAGAAGGTATAGGGTATTGAGGCTGTCTTAAATATCAGGGACGGGTTTTGCTCCTAGAGCTGCGCTGAATGGGAAACTTTATCTGAGTCTTTTGCACGGACATAACGCTCTTTGGATTTCGGGTATTTGTTTATTCTACGGAAGGCTTACGCTGTGGGACGACTACATGACACTCTTGACGCGACGGACTATGTGCCGGGCAGTTGTTTCTTCGATGGCGAGATGGAGGTTTTCTTCCCGGGATGGAGTTATGGTCTGAAGGCGTCCCGCCATTTTTGGGTCCAAACGGGATAGAGGCACCGAGACAGGGGTATTTGTTGAATTCCTAGGAATTACATAGACTTCTGGATTGGTGCAGTGTCTTTCAGGCGGTGATTTATGCGATACTCGGGGCCTTGGATGTGATCCTGAGTCAGGAGAGGCTGCACTCGCAGACTGCCACGGTTTATGTGGATAGTCAGGCGGCTGTGAAGGCCTTGGCTGCGGTTCGTATAAGGCTTGTCGGGCGATGCAAGTTGCGTCTCGAACGTGGGGGGGCTGCTGTCAGATTGTGCTGAGTTCCAGGCCATCAAGGGGTATTTCCATAGTAAATTTTACGGAAAATTTCGACAAATGTAATTTTTGACAAAATTTTTATTTCATAGAAAGTTTTAACATTTATTTCCAAAAAAATTAGTTTAAAGTTTGATTTTTAATAATATTGGATTCAAAATGCACTACCTTCTATTACTAATAGGAAGAAAAGCTTGATGTTCCTAATCTATTGCTTTTTCCTGATTTATGGTGTCATTTCCATATTCCATTTATGTTTTTTTTTTTTGGTCTAAATTCTTAAATGGGTACAACATCCATGTTAGCATTTGGAGAGCTTAATTTCTTGTTTGTATAAATGTTTGTGAAAACTCATATTTATATTCTTTTCAAAAACAAAACAAATCCGTTTCGATTATTTCAGTTTTTGTTTTGTTTTCAGTTTTGTTTTTTGTACCCAATCCGCGCTTTTCAACATTAAGCCGCTTAGAATTGTATATCAGGGGTATTAAGTGTATCAACCTTGTTCATCAACTAATACAAGATTCATTTTTAGGATGAATGATATGTAGGGATT
The DNA here is from genome assembly GCF_963082655.1 of Stomoxys calcitrans. Lineage (NCBI taxonomy): Eukaryota > Metazoa > Arthropoda > Insecta > Diptera > Muscidae > Stomoxys > Stomoxys calcitrans. The sequence continues at coordinate 109,093,759 of NC_081555.1, read as the reverse complement.
TTGCCAATTACAATTGTATGTTAAATGAGAAGGTTGTCTATTATATAAAAAGTGAAAGTATTGCGCTTTGTTTGTTTGTTTGATTGTTGTGAATAGACCCAAAAACGGCTGAACTAATTTTCATTAAATTTTCACAGATGGTGGATTTTAGGCTCCAGTACTGAATTTTATGATATCTGTGATGGAGTGGGGGGGGGTCCCTCATATCGCCATTTTCAGAAACGCCAGATTTCAGAGATGGGTGCACCGATTTAAGCGAAATTTTGCATGCCACCTTTTGCTACCCCGAAAAACACGAAATTTGTATAACATTTTGTAGTTAAATAACTAGGGGGAACGCCCTACCCAAAAACCCACCTAAACGGACATGTTTACCAATTGGGACAATATGGGTGTCAAATGAAAGGTATTTAAGAGTAGAGTACGAACTTTATATAATAATTGCACCTAACGTGTCAGGAGGCCCATTTAACACCCAAAAACCGATTGGGGCTTTTTATGGTATTAAGGCCGTTAATTGTAAGATCGGTCTATATGGCAGCTATTTAGATATAGATAGACTGATCTGGATCATATGCTGGTCGGATAACGGGAGGCTTGAAGCAACTTACTGCTTCAAATTTCAGCGAAATCGTGTAATAAATGATGGTCTTAAGACCCTTAATCGACATATCGGTCTATATGACAGCTATATCTGAATAAAGACCGACCTGAACCATATTTGAGTCGGATGTCGGGAGGCTTAACATAACTCACTGATTCTAATTTTAGCGAAATCGGATAATAATTGCAGCTTTTATGGGCTTAAGACCCTCAATTGGCAGATCGGTCTATAAGGCAGGTATATCTGAATAAAGACCGAACTGAACCATAATTGAGTTGGATGTCAGGAGGCTTTAACTAAATCACTGTTTTAAGTTTCGGCGAATCGCTCTATATGGCAGTTTTATCTAAATATGGTCCGATCTGAACCACATTTAAGTCGGATGTCGTGAGGTTTAAAACAACTTTCTGTTTCTAATTTCATCAAAATCGGATAATTGGTACTAGAACTTTGGTCCTGAAATGTTCGATTTGTGAAAAAACAATTTAGTCGTCTATCATATAGTTTTTCTCTACATGCCAAATTTTAGATCTCTAACTCCATCTGAAAAAAAAACGTACGCTTCCTTTCGTTACCAGTGCTTTTTTCTATTTTTAATTTTTTTCTTTTCACCCTCATCCCTTTGCACCAGATGTCTTTTAGTCAAATTTCAAAATTCTTCCTCCATCCATCCGCACTGTACAAAGTTCACTCATTTAGTACCATTTTGGCACTTTTTTTTAGTACCTAAATATGCAATCTTCCAAAAACTCTTATAGTCACCCAATTAAGGATTCCATAGTGTATTGAAGTTCCAAAACTCAGAGATCTAGTTCGAATTACGAAAAAGTACCAAATAGTATTTCTTCCACCACACCACTTCACGCATTCCGTGATCACCCGGATTTCCGCCTGCAGAACAATATTATGGTAAGGCAGTCTAAAACAGATCTTAGTCCCTGGATTCTCAATGTCAACCCCAGGCCCACTCTGTCCTCGAGCTTTGATCCATCCGTGTAACATGATCTTCCTGATGGCAATGCTAGGGTTCCGTCATTCTAAGACTGTGCCGCTGGCAGCAGTGTCTTGCACTCGACTTCAAGGTTCATCTCAAGTATCCGATCGGAAACCTTTTCCTTTCCTTCCAGTTTTCTCATCGTCACCTTGATTATAGCGCGATTGTATAAGCTGCTCCCATCTTCAATCCATTCTTCTATCGCCTTAAGTCTCATAGCCGAAGTGGTTGCCTCACACCTAATCTCTATGTCAATTGGTCGGAAATCTAGAATAGCCACCATTGCCCTAGTGGGCGTGGTCCTCATCGCTCAGCCTATGCCAAGACAACAGGTTCAGAGAACATGTTGTCTTGCCCTAGTGGGCGTGGTCCTCATCGCTCAGCCTATGCCAAGACAACATGTTCTCTGAACCTGTTGTATGGTTCTTATGTTGCACTTTTTCTTTATAGCAGTCCAACAAACTACTGAGGCGTAAATATGCTCCTGTAGAGCCAGTGGACTACCCCGGATTCAGGCCCCATTTCGAGCCTATGGCCCGTCTACATAGTGCCCAACATCTGTGAGCCTTCTCAGCCGAACTTATTGCCTCTTTTACTTGTTTTATATTTTACTGCTACATTTTCATGAATTTCGATACAAACACTTTTAATTTGTGTCCATTTTGGTTTAAAGTCACGTTGCTATATTTTTGAATCTGAATGTGCTGCTTTATGCTGAGATTGACTTCCATAAAAAGGGAGCCAAACGGGTATGGCTTTTGTGCAATTTTCACCTACCTTGCCACTTTCATGTTTCTTTACGAGTATGTCTGCTAATGGGCAACGTTTCTCCGATTCACACGAATCACCCATTCATATTTTTAATTCTCGTTTTTAGTACTTGACAAAGACATAAACATGTTGACAGTATTTATGTTAGTGTTGAAATTTATGCCTTTTCGTTTATTTCAATCCACATAGCATCGTTTTGTCCTGCCCGCCTTCCTTCCTTCGGTGCCGCCATGCATGTGGGCCGATGAGCCATATATGCATGATTTTTTAATGAAACAATGTGTGGCGACATTAAGTCGTGAATTGTATTGTATCGTTATTTTTGTGTTTCGGTTTTACCCTACCTGTCTCTCTCCCTCGCGGGCTCATGCTATAGTGTTTGTAAGAGTGTTGTAGAGGAGAGTACACCGTAACATATTGTCCCATATCATATCTGCAGCGTTCCATAAAATGAATTCCTGAGCTACTTCTGTTAAATGTTGCGATATTTTTATTTCTTTAGCTTGTTTCTTTTTTTGAGAAAGTTATTTCCATTAGTTGAACGATACTCTACTGTTGATCCTGGAGAAGTGAGATGTACAATGGTTATATATATATATATCAAGTACTCCAAAAATTTAAGTTGGCTGCATCAGACAGCTAAGAATCCTGAATCAAACCTTTATGACAAAGCATTATATCTGGCACCACACAAAAATATGCTGCTTGTGGAAGGGATGAAACATGCGATTTGGAAGACACTAATTCTTTAACCAAAAAAAAAAAAAAAAAACAAATAAAAGCGTGCTAAGTTCGGCCGGGCCGAATCTTGAGAACCCACCACCATGGACTCTGCCAAAATATGGAATGTAAGAAGGAGATTAAAGCCTTCTCTGAGGATGGCACAATCCGCAGAGATTGTGACTTATTTACTGACCATGGCAATATGGGGCTTAAATAAAAGGTATTTAAATGTAGAATACGAATCTGATATCCAAATATGGGACCAAGTATTTGGGGGGCCGCCTCTCACCAAAAACTTCCCCAACGCGGACAAATTTGCGACCATAGCAATATGGGGCTCAAATGAAAGGTCTTTGGGAGTAAAGCACGAATTTGATATCAATATTCGGGAAAAGTGTCTAAGGGGCCACCCAACCCCCACAACACCAAGCAAATAGTAATTATTTTCTGACTATTGCAATATGAGGCTCAAATAAGAGGGTTTTTAAAGTGCAACACGAATCCGATATACATTTTTAAGGCCAACTCACTGAGTGGCCCCCCATACCCCAAAACACCCCCCAAGCCGGTCATGTTTGCTGACTATGGAAATATGGGGCTGAAATTAAAGGTATGTGGGAGAAGACCACGTATCAGATATCAACATTAGGGGCCAACTGTCTAGTGGACGTCCCACCACCATAACAATCCCCAAATGGGACTTATTTGCTCACCAAGAAAATTTGGGTCTTAAAGGGAGTGGAATTAAATATTTATAGTTTTTAGGGCCAATACCCCAAACCGGACATATTTGCTGACAAAATTTTTCGACCATGCCAATATGTGGCTCAAATGAAAGGTATATAAGATTAAAAAAGGAATTTGATAACCTATTTTGGGGCCATGTGTTTGGGGCACGCCTCATCCTGTAAACTCCTCTTAAGCCAATGGCAATATGGGGTTTAAATAAATGGTATTTGAGAGAAGAGCACGATGCTGATATTTTTTCAGGGCCAATTATCTGGGGGACCACCTCTCCCCCCGAAAACACCACTAAATCTGACATCATGACAATATCGGGCTGAAATGAAGTATTTTAAGAATGGAGTACACCTTACATCCAAACTTAAATTCGTAGACCAATAAAGATCATATGGGATTCAGATAAAGGCACTTTAATTATTAAGCTGTAAGTCAAGTTAGCATGGTATTTCACTAAAAGATCTTTAATTGTCGAAAATAAATATTCCAAGGAAACTTTTGTTCCATATAAAGTAAAAGAAGGCGCAGCGGAGCGGGCCCGGGTCAGCTAGTACTTAATATGCAAGTCAATGGGTCAGACGTTTAAAGATGTCTCTAGCACAATAGTTGGCGTGGATCTGATTGCCCAAATAAATGCCAACACAACTTGTTCTCTGATCCTGTTGTATGTCCTCAGCGTAGAGCCAGTGAACTATCCTAAAATTGGTCCCCCATTTCGAATCTACCGCCTGTCTACATAGTGCCCACCATCTGTGAGCCTTCTCAATACGCTGCTGGGTATAACACTTCCTGTTCAGATTCCCATTCAAGATCACTCCTAAGGATTTGACCTTGTCGGACATCGAAGTCGTTTTGTTAAGCCTCGAATTAAACCGCTGTCGCCATTCTTGTAAAAAAAAAAATTTTTTTAAAAAATGTTAGCTATTCCTTTTTGCATTGTAGCTCTATTTGGGTAAAAGTGATTTAAAAATGTAAAAATTGTACTAGATGTTTTTATGCCATTTATAATATCCTTTTCTTATTTTCTAAAAAGCCGTTCTCGACCTTCTGTAGTGCATATCTCTTGATACCTATTTTTTCATTTAACATCCTTCAACAAAGTAAATGTATAATCTTTTACATTGTTTCGCAAACATATATTCATATATGTTTGTGCGAATGTGTTTTTTTCATGTTAGTGTTGGTGTTGTTTGTTTCCACATATTTCATTTGGTAGGTTTTTATTTCTTTAGTCTCACCAAGAATTTCTGCAAGACAAAAACAAGCGAACAAAAACGAGGCAACGAATGAGTGAGGAAGCTGCAGAAAGGAATTAAAAACTTTTACTCATCGGGATGCGGTGTATCCTTGCCCGGCGTTCATTCTGCCAGAACGACTATGGCGGCGGCAGTTTTGCTGCACTTACCACGGGACTTGAATGGCGTCGGGCGTTGGTATACCAGGGAAACCATAAAGTTGTTAATTTTATTGTGGTTCATGGCACTTGCTCGCATTGTTGAAACCCGGAGAGGAGTGGAGGATGATATGGCAGGAGTTTTGCCATCTCTTATGCTGTGGAAGCGTTATGAATTACTTATTTTTAAAATTGGCTGTGGATATAATATCACCCACACACACACACACACACATACACCGACAAACTTGCACAGAGAAATAAATGAAATCGTGCAGAAATGAAATTGACACAAATGTCACCAAAGGTACCATCCAGCCCCCCCTTGTAAGGTATTTCATAAATTGTTGCCCTGGGAGGTGTGGCTGAGGAAATATTCATTAGCCATATGGGGAGCAATGGCGGCAGGGGCTGTATTGTATGTTCTTTGTGTATGATGACCTGAATATCTTTGAAAGAAAAATCATTGCGGCGACGATATGAAAACTCGTGTGTCTTGCCTTACTGCCATAAATTGGATGATATTTGTATGTTAATTGTTTTCTAAATTGGCTTTTTGATGCTTCTCACAATGTTTGTTTTAAACGCTTCATAAACGGCAATGTTTTTTCTGTCTATATTTATTTAAGGGGACTCTTAATACGAGTGAGGTAGCTGAAGAGATTAGAGGGGAAAATTAATGATGCTAAGTAACTGAAAAGATTTGAGGGGAAATTTTAATTTTAATTTTAACTAAAATAGGTATCTAACCACAACAGATTTGGGTAAGAATTTAAACAATCTGACTGAGTTACTTTTGAAATATTTTTAAGAAATTAAATAGGCGAATGAATGAGGCTTCCAAGAGCCCACCAATTCGAGTTAGGGTTTCTTATAAGAGATAAATTCGAAGATAAACCAATAGGGCCTATTTGAGATCCCTAAAGACCTACATTGTTAATAGTTTTATTTGCTTTAATTCTAAAGGGGTTTCTATTGATGGACGGACTCATATGGCTCGGTCGATGTGGAATATCCAGGAGATACATTGAAAGTATCGCAGAAGTCTTTTGGAAGGTTGACATTGAGAGTGGATGTCATCCCTTCCTACAGGGATTGAAGTTTTTTATGGATAGGAGGCCAATGAAGAAGAAGAAATTAGACGTAGTGAAATAAGGCTTTCTGTTTAATCGATAAAAACGCTAGAAGACTACTTTATATTGGGTTGCCCAAAAAGTAATTGCGGATTTTTCATATAGTCGGCGTTGACAAATTTTTTCACAGCTTGTGACTCTGTAATTGCATTCTTTCTTCTGTGAATTAACAGCTGTTACTTTTAGCTTGCTTTAGAAAAAAAAGTGTAAAAAAAGTATATTTGATTAAAGTTCATTCTAAGTTTTATTAAAAATGCATTTACTTTCTTTGAAAAAATCCGCAATTACTTTTTGGGCAACCCAATATATCCACTAAAAGAGGCAGTATGAAGTTATGTGCCACTATGGACATACATCTAAGCCAGTAATCGGCTTGTTGTGCGCTCTAAAAACTATAAAGTAACCTCTTAAAAGAAATTTTGAAGTTAGAAATTCCGTGCTAATTACAAAATCCTTAAATGTTTTCAATACCACTCCCCCAAGTTGCTTTATGGCTGTCTGACTCCACCTAAGCCTTTCAGTAATAACCTCGTCTTTTCACGATTTCGCCGTCCTACCGACCGTTTCGCTGTTTCACAATGTTGCAGGCGCATTCGTCGCCCACTCCCTTAATTCAGACTGCGTCGACCCGAAAGGTTTGGGGTTAACCAAGTTCATTGACGGCAGTTTTCTGGCCTTCACCGCCAAATCGTGTGCTTTTTCATTTCCCCTTACTTCGTTATGGCCCGGCAACCAAACGATGCGGATTTCGCCATCCTCAGAGAAGGCGTTAATCTCCTTCTTACACTGCAAGACTGTTCGTGACCTTACCGTCCTGGTTGTTATTGCCCTTATGGCAATTTTGTTGTTGGCAAAGAAGTTCACACTTAATGTCCACTCGGCGTTAGCACCACACCACTCCACACATTCCGTAATCGCCTGGCAGTCTAAAACAGATCTCAGTCCCTGTGTTCTCAATGTAGACTCCCAGGCCCACTTTGTCCTCTAGCTTTAACTAGAACTCCGTCAATCCAAGACTGTGCCAATGGCAGCAGTGCATCGCAATCGACTTCAAGGTTCATCTCAGGTATCCGATCGGAAACCTCTTCCCTTCCATCCAGGTTTCCTATCGTCGCCTCGATTATACCGGGATGGAATGAGCTCCAACCATCCTCAATCAAATATCCCACCGCCTTAAGTCCCATAGCCGCAATGGCTCTATACGTCAATGGGTCGGATGTGTAGATTAGTCTTCTGTGCCCTAGTGGGTGTGGTCCTCATCGCTCTGCCTATGCCAAAACAACATGTTCTCTGAACCTATTGGATGGTACTTACGTTGCACTTTTTCTCCATAGCACCAAACTACTGAGCCGTGAATAAGTATTGATCTAATCACGTTCCTGTAGAGCCAGTGGACTATCCTCGGATTCAGGCCCCATTTCGAGCCTACAGCCTGTCTACATAGTGCCCAACATCTGTGAGCGCTCCTGAATGTGACACTTCCAATTCAGTTTTCTATCCAAGATCAGACCTAAGTATTTGACCTTGTCCGATATCGAAATCGTCTTATTGAGGAAATGTGGTGGGTTAAATTGGCAAACCTTCGTCTTCCTCTTAAACAGGTATATTTCAGTCTTTTCTGGGTTAACATTGAGACCTCTGGGTCTAGCCCATTCATATGCCATATGCAAGACCCTTTCGGCCCTTCTGCATAGCTCGTTCGCATCCTTACCCCTTAGAAGTATAGCAACATCATCTGCGTAACAGACGGGCTCAAATCCCTTCTCAGTCAGCATCCACATCCGTCATTTATGGTGGCCACCCATAGAAGTGGTGATAAAGTACCCTCTGTGGCGTGCACTTTCTCCCTTATATTTATGACATGGGACACACAATTTATCCACCTGTTCCTTAGCATATGGTTTAACCAGTCTCTAAGGACCGGGTCCACCCGGTACTGGTCTAAGGATTGGATCAGTGTGTCGGTCCGCACATTGTTAGAAGCCCCCTCAATGTCAATGCATACCGCCAAGGTGAACGTTTTGGCGTCGAAGGATTCTTCTATTTTATGCACAACCTCGTGCAGGGCAGTCTCCCACCGACCTTCCCTTGACATAGGCATGCTGTTTGTATTTGAGCAGATCGCTGGATGTCCTACTCTTTATCATAGTGTCCACAATACGTTCCATGGGTTTGAGTGGAATGGACTTAAGGCTTACAGGTCTGTAGGCCGCATAACTTGCCTAGCCGGGCTTGGGAATAAATACCACCCTTGCCACTTGCCAGGCTTTCGGAGTATATGCAAGTCGTAGGCACACTGTGAAAGGAAATGGAAAGACGTGAGTGTGAGCGAATTGAGATGTACAGGAGTCAGAATGAAGTCCGAAAATTCTACCAAAGAATTAAACATAAAACCGATGGCTTTGGTAGAGGGAAACCCTCCTGCAAAGACAAAGAAGGAAATCTGGTTACTGACACACATAACAGCCCAACTACTAGTGTCCGACGTTGGCGGCGAAGAGGATACCGCAGAACCAATCCCTGATGATGGTATAGAATGTTTACCTTCTAGTCAGAATGAGGTCCAAGTAGCAGTGACCCGACTAAAAAACAACAAGGCAGCAGGAGCCGACGGGTTACCCGCTGAACTGTTCAAGACCGGAGGCGACATAAGGTGTATGCATCAGCTTATCTGCCTAATCAGGCTAGAAGAACGCATACCCAATGATTGGAACCTCAGTATACTATGTCCAGCACACAAGAAAGGAGACAAGACGGAATGTGCCAATTACAGAGAAATAAGTCTCCTCCCCATCGCATACAAGATACTCTCGAGCGTGTTGTGTGAAAGATAAAAACCTAAAGTCAATGAGATAATTGGGCCCTATCAATGCGGCTTTAGACCTGGTAAATCCACCCTGGACCAGATATTCACACTGCGCCAAATCCTGGAAAAGACCCGAGAAGGACAAATAAACACCTACCATCTCTTTGTTGACTACAAAGCCGCCTACGATACTCCTTTCCGTACAAAGGTATTTCAAGCCATGTCTGAGTTTGGTATCCCTGCAAAATTCATAGCACTCTGCAGGATGACACTTGCTGATAGGCGTTCCTCAGTAAGAATAGAAAAGAATCTCTCCGAACCATTTAATGCCAAAGGAGGTTTCACACAAGGAGACAGCCGATCGTGTGATCTTTTTAATATCCTGCTGGAGCAGATTATACGAGATGCAGATGTGAATAGATATGGCACACAAATCACAAGAGAGCACATGCTACTCGCCTATGCCGACGACATGGACATCATAGGTCGGTCACCGGAAGTAGTAACTGCAGCCTTTGAAAGAGTTGAAAGAGAATCAGTGAAAATGGGTCTGGCAGTAAATGGAGATAAGACGAAATGGATGGTTTCAACTCCTAAAACGCTTTGTGCAAACGAGCAGATAAAGAACATGCAGAAAGTTGGGAACCACAACTTTGAGATAGTCAGCAACTGTACCGCCGCACCGCCGTAACCGAAACGAATGACACCAGGCGTGCCGCAGAGCGATACTTCATTGGTGAGAAAATTTCACAAGGCATAGTACAATAGCTCATTAGGGGGGGAAAATCACTGCTGAAAATTTTTCTGATGGTCTCGCCAGGATTTGAATCCAGGCGTTCAGCATCATAGGCGCACATTCTTACCTCAGCGCTACAGTGGCCTCCTTAACTGGCATTGCAAATGCAAATTTGGCCATGAACATTCCATTAGGGACCAGGGGCAAAGTTTTTATATTAAACTACCACCTTTTAGGTCCACATTTTATCAAAATTATGTTAACCGTCATAACATTCTCAAACTTAAATCCAAAACGAAACACCTGATTTGCTTTTTAATCAACGTTTTTTTTTATGAAATTGAGCTTGATATACATATGTATATTTGTGAGAAAAGTGATTATCTCTCTTCCTCTGCTAAAGTTGCTATGAATTTTATTCCTTCTATACTGTATGAGTATGTGATTCGGGTGATTTGTATAAGTGTGTGCTTTAATTGTATTCAATGCTGTGCGTGTGCGTAAACTTTTAGAAAGCTGCGGTTGAGTAGTTCATAAATTATATTGAATTTCTATTGCATACACACACACACGCAAACATAGTATATTATCCCAGTTTTCTCGTTAGTATTCCGAGAGCACATCCCCACTCTCAGCCACATCTCATTATTGTCATCAAATTTTTCGACACGCCCGATTTTTTCTTGGTTTTCTGTTCATGCTGTTGTTGTTATTGTTGTTGAGCCAAATGAATGAATGAATACCAAAACAGGTGTGACATCTTTGCTAAATTATTTGTTTCGTAAGTATAGGTGGTGATGGCTCTGGGTAAAGATGGTGTTTGTCGATTGAGATGAAGTTTGTGCGTTCGTGATAAACTGAAAGGACTGCGTGTGTGATTTTCTACATCTCTTGCCTCGGCTTCTTAGAGGGATCTACATCAATTGGTTTCTTGTTTTGAGTATGATGACAGGGGTGTTCAGTTGATATATAGTCGTTGAAGTATGAAATCACTCTGTTTAAGTGGATAAATCTGTCACAGTGTCTTGAAGTTGATGAAGTTTTCTGAAGTCACAGCTTCTCAAGGTGAATAGTAAAGGAGAAAATGCTTTAAACAAAAAATGCAAACGTATTTTTTCTGAAAAATTTGCTGTTAAAAGCGCATACAGACTGAATTAATTTTGGCTGACATTAATGTATAAGATTAGACAACTGTCATCAAGCAACAGTTCAGATAGGCTTTAACCTCGCAAAGTCCAGACCAATCTCCTGCCTCATCTCAAATGTGGATACTGAACTCCCGGCTTGTAAGAACTCAAGAAATCAAATCGGGAGATCGGTTTATATAGGAGCTATATCTGATTATAGGTTTACACCGTACATGGCACAGTTGTTGGAATTGTTCAGCCAAATCGGACAAAAATTGCGGCTTGTAAAAGCTCAAGATGTCAAAACGGGAGATCGGTTTATATGGGAGATATATATCTGTATCTGAACCGATATGAGCGATTTGCAATCCCCAATGACTTACATCAACAATAAGTATCTGTGCAAAATTTCAAGGGGTTGGCTCTGCTCGTTTGACCGTGATTCCGACAGTCGGACGGACATGGCTATATCGACTCAGAACGTCGAGACGATCAAAAATGTATGTACTTTTTGGGGTCTTAGACGAATATTTCGAGGTGTTACAAACGGAATGACTAGATTACTATACCTCATCATATAGTGGTGGGTATTTATTCTACTTCCTCATCTGTTTTAATTACCTGTGAATTAGGCTTTTTAGCTACACCAGTATGAGGGCTGCTATATAAATTTCTGGCCTAGTCATGAAAATTTAAATTTTTTGCATCAGATATGGTTTAATTGTTTCTCATAGTATCATCCAGCATTATTTATATGAGCAGAAAATGTGTTTTTAAGTGTGAGCAAAAATTTAAAATTCAACGAAAGGTTTAAACGGCTGATTTTGGGGCAGGCACATCCTCCTGCAGAGACTAAGAATGAAATCTGATTACTTACACAGATAGTGTACTGAAGATATGGAAAGAACATTACACCCAGCTGCTAGGGTACGACGATGGCGGAGAGGAGAATACCGCTGAACAATTCTCTAATGATGGTATAGCTACTTGGCTGTGACCCGACTGAAGAACAAAAAGGCAGCAGGAGCCGACGGGCTACCCGATTAACCGGAGGCGATACGCTGATAAGGCGTATGCATCAGTCTTAATCTGCCTAGAAGGACGCATAATTGGAATCTCGGCGTACTATGTCCGTACACAAGAAAGGATACAAGACGGAATGTGCCAACTACAGAAGAATAGGTCTCCTCCCCATTGCATACAAAATACTTTCGGGCGTACTATGTGAAAGATTAAAACTCCGAACCATTCAATACCAAACGAGGTTTCAGACAAGGAGACAGTTTATCTATCATGTGATCTATTTATTATCCTGATGGAGGAGAATATACGAGATGCAGATGTGAATAGATATGGCACACTACTCACAAGAGAACTCACGCTACTCACCTATGCCGACTACATCGATATCATAGGTCGGTGGCCAAAAGAAGTTACTGCAACCTTTGAAAGAATCGAAAGAAAATCAGTGAAATAGATCTGGCAGCAAATAGAAATAAGACAAAATGGGTGGTATCATTTAGCATTATAGGTCTGACAACTGCGATATATACCCAATGCATGATGCGCTCTCTTAACACCCAACTTTTGTTAATGGCTCTCTTGCAGGCGTATAGGGCAAGAGTTTTCTATCTTGCCCTTTTCAAAATGTTGGATTTGAAGTTCAATTTCCTGTCCGATCTCTCGATTTGATTTCTTGAGCCCCTGTTTCAAGTATTGTCGAAATCGGTCTATAACCTCATATAACTCCTTTATAAACCGATCTCTCGATTTGATTTGTTGAGCCCCTGGAGGACTCAATTTTTATCCGATTTGGATTCAATTTTGCTCATAGTGTTATATTATGACTTCCAACAACTGTGTCTAGTACGGTCCAAATCGGTCAAGAAACTAATGTAGCTCCCATATAAACCGATCTCCCGATTTGACTTCTTGAGCCCCTGGAGGCCACAATTTTTGTCCTATATGGCTGAAATTTAATACGAGGTGACTTCTTGAGCCCATGGAAGCCACAATTTTCGTTTGATTTGGCTGAAATTTTGCACACAGTGTCTTGTTACGACTTCCAACTACTATGCCAAGTACGGTCTAAATCGGTCAAGAACCTGATATGGCTCCCATATAAACCGATCTCTCTATTTTACTTCTTGAGCCCCCGGAAGCCTAAATGTTCATCCGATTTGGCTGAAATTTTGCACATGGTATACTGTTATGTCTCCTAGCAACGGAACCGAGTACGGTCTAATTCGGCCTATAATCTAATAGAGCTCCCATATAAACCGAACTCTCGATTTGACTTCCTGAGCCCCTGGAAGCCGCAATTATTGCCCGATTTGACTGAAACTTTGCACAAAGTGTTCCGTTATAACTTTCAAATACTGTGCAAAGTACGGTTAAAATCGGTCTATAACCTGATATAGCTCCCATATAAACCGATCTCCCGATTGGAATTCTTAAGGCCCTCAAAGCCTCAATTATCATCCGATTTGGCAGAAATGTTGCACGTAGTGTTCTGTTATGACTTCCAACAACTGTGCCGAGTACGGTTTAAATTGGTCTTTAATATGATATAGCTTCTATATATAAACCGATATCTCGATTTAATTTCTTAAGCCGTTACAAGCCGCAAATTTTGTCCGATTTGACTGAAATTTAGCACATAGTGTTCTGTTATGACTCTCTACAACTGTGTTAAGTACGGTCCAAATTGGTCTATAACAGGATATAGCTCCCATCAGGGACGTAGCCACATTTTATCAAAATAGAAAATTGACAAAGTTTTCTGTTACGGTGAAATTGGTAACGATACCTAAAATTATGTTTTTAGAAAATTATGATCGTTATTGGGTGCAGGAACTGACCTGAACTGAGCCCGAGTCCCCCCTTCCCTGGCTACGTCCCTGGCTCCCATATCTTAGCTGAATCCATGGTGATGAGTTCCCAAGATTCGGCCTAACCGAACATAGCACGCTTTTATTTGTTTTCAAATAAGAGTGATTGTCCGACTTGGTCCAGGTGGCCTTCAGCCAGTTGAAAACTTTTCTTCAATTTGCTGGTTACTGTGCAACTGGTTCATGACAAAATTGCAAGCAAAAATTTTGCTTTACTATTCATATTTGTTTCTTTCAGCATCTGAATCGTTTGTTCTATTAGGTCAGCACATATGTATAGGGCTCTTGACGAATTGTTGCTGTGTACGCATCTATTTCCATTTACACACTACCAAAACTTTTGTGAGGCGTTTTATGTATAAAGGACAGCACCGTCTGGTCAGAATATGGGAAATCTATCGTCTGTGAGTTAAAATAACTTTAAAGTTTAAACAAATAAATATATTGTGGTGACATTTTACATAGATCCCAAGAACTTGCATATGAACTCAAGTTTAGTTTTTGTATGGGTCAAAGCAGACCTTATTTGAATATATCTACCAAATATCCCGATTTACGGAATTAGTGTAGTTGGTTGATAGAAGGAGAATTCTTGAAACAAGTTTAATGAAAATTTGAACAGTGAGTTGTTATGAATGTTTATATACATGTATTGGGTTGCCCAAAAAGTAATTGCGGATTTTTTAGAAGAAAGTAAATGCATTTTTAATAAAACTTAGAATGAACTTTAATCAAATATACTTTTTTTACACTTTTTTTCTAAAGCAAGCTAAAAGTAACAGCTGATAACTGACAGAAGAAAGAATGCAATTACAGAGTCACAAGCTGTAAAAAAATTTGTTAACGCCGACTATATGAAAAATCCGCAATTGCTTTTTGGGCAACCCAATAGATGTTGAATCGGAGCAGATTTGGAAATGACTTCCATTTGGATCGATTTTGATTTTTTTTCTTCTTACATAAAGGACAAAATTTAGGAGCAAATAATTGATTACAGTTGACTCTAAATAATCTCACAATATGGTCTAGCTGCTCTATAGCCATTTTCCGGAACTACACGCTATCTGTTAGACTGTTCTATTTTTCGTGGAATCCCCCTTATATAGAGGTAATGAATATATTCCTTAAAATGAGGTAGAAGCATCTACCAGCATGGCTTTCTATGCTGTTGTCTAAGATGTAAACGTAGTATGATAATGATATACATCTGTGTGTTTGGCTATATATGCATGTCTAGTGCTTACTCTGGCGTGTAATTTCAGCTCATTAACATACATATTGTTGGAGTAAATTATATTTGAATCTTTGTAAATTCGAAATAATTTTCCTTAATAATTAATGTTAGTGATAAATTAACATATTCGTTGCAGACAAGTGTTTTGTGGGTAGTGAATAATTACCGACTTGTCTTCCAGATGAGACTGTGGTGCCATAAATCAACAACATGTCTAGAACACAAAATCCATTCACTTACCCACACCAATTGCCATCAAACACCATTGATTCACTTGTTGTACCAACAAAATTTTGAATATGAAAGGCAATCTGTGGCCTTAATTTTACACACTCACCCCCTGTTCAATGAATATAAAATTAATAATAATTAAAATTTATTTCAATGATGAATGTATGGCATTATAAATTATTTATAACTTTCAATGGGGAGTGTTACTGAATGTGTGAAAATGTGATGATTATTTATCTCTTAGAAAGGAGTAAATACATTACGACAGCTAAAGTTTTTGAAAACATTTTAAGTAATGAAAGTTAAAAAAAAAAACAACGCAGAGCACCTTTGAATAAAATCGCAAAGATGAATGAAAAACAAACAAGTAAAAGCGTTCTAAGTTCGACCGTGCCGAATCTTATATACCCTCCACCATGGATCGCATTTGTCAAGTTCTTTGAATGACATTTTCAAATAGAAAAACACCAGTAGTAGAAAAACATCACCTCCACAATTTTTGGCAAATTGAGTAATAAATGCGCCCTCCAGAGCCTCAAAAAGTCGAACTGGGAGTTCGGTTTATATGGCAGCTATATTAGGTTATATACCGATTTAGACCATACTTGGTACAGTTGTTGGAAGTCATAGCAAAACGACATATGCAAAATTTCAATCATATCGGATAAGAGATGCGCCCTCTAGAAGCCCAAGAAGTCTAATCGGGAGATCGGTTTATATGATAGCTATATCAGGTTATATACCGATTTAGACCATACTCGGTACTGTTGTTGGAAGTCATAGCAAAACGACATATGCAAAATTTCAACTATATTGGATAAGAATTGCGCCCTCTAGAAGCCTAAGAAGTTTAATCGGGAGATCGGTTTATATGGCGCCTATATCAGTATATGGACTAATTAAGACCATGGTTAGGTTAAGTAAGAGTGGCAGTCCGGTACAGACTCACTTAGGCAATTTTAAGTCCATTGTGATACCACAGAAGCGACAGACCAAGGCTTCTGGCGGTAATCGAACCCACCAACTCGGCTACCGGGGCGCCCTAGACCATTTAGACCATACTTGACACACTTGTTGGAAGTCAATATAAAACGCTTCATGCATAATTTCGTCCAAATCGGATAAGAATTGATCCCTCTAGAAGCTCAAGATGTCAAGACCCAAGATCGGTATATATGGCAGCTATATATGGTTATGGACCGATTTTAACCAAACTTTGCATGGATGTTGGAAGTCATAACGAAACACGTCATGCAAAATTTCAGCCAAATAGGATAGGAATTGAGCCCTCTAGAGGCTCAAGAAGTCTAATCGGTAGATCGATTTATATGGCGGTAATATCAGGTTATAAAACATGTTGTCTGGGCATAGGCGGAGAGATAAGGACCACGCCCACTAAGGCACTGGAGACTATTCTAGACATCCGACCCACATACAGATTAGGTGCGAGGCAGCCGCTGCGGCTATGAGGCTTAAAGCGATAGAAGAATGGATTGAGGATAGGAGCATTTTATATAATCGCGACCCAATCGAGGCGACGATAGGAATCCTAGAAAGAATGGAAGAGGCAGGAAAAAAAATGGAAAAAATGTATCGGATACCTGAGACGACCTTTGTGGTCGAATGCGAGGAAATGCTGCCAGTGGCGCAGACTTGAATTGACGAAACCCTAGTATTGCCATCTGGAAGATCATGTTACACGGATGGATCAAAGCTAGAGGACAGAGAGGGCCTGAGGGTCTACATTGAGAACCCCGTGACTGAGATCTGTTTTCGACTACCTGACCATAAAATGCTCCTGCAGGCAGAGATGCGGGCGATCACGGAATGCGTGAGATAGTGGGGCATTCACGCGAGAACGTCGAGTGTGAACATTTTTACGGACAGTAAACAGGCAATAAGGCCAATAACAGCCAGAACGGTAAGATCACAAACAGTCTTGGAATGTAAGAAGAAAATTAACTTCTTCTCTAAGGATGGCACGATCCGCATCGTTTGGATGCCGGGCCATATAGGTGTAACTGGGAATAAGAAAGCAGACGATTTGGCAGTAAAGGCCAGAGATCGGGTGTCAATTGACTTGGTTAACCTGAAGCCTTTTGAGTCAACGTAGTCTGAGTTAAGGGCTTGGGCGACGAATGCGGATGCAACATTGTGGAACAGTGAAACAAGCAGTAGGACGACGAAAATCCTATGGGGAGATCCAGATAGTGAGAAAACGAGGCTATTACTGAAAGGAAGTAAGATAGAGGTCAGTATAGCTTTCGGTATCATAACGGGACACATAGGACTACGAGCTCACTTATGTAAAAACGGGGCGGCAAGTGATAGCATGTGTAGGGCATGTTGTGAAGAAGACGAGCATTTCCCATGTCATTGCGACTAACAGATACCCGTATTTAAGTGAGGAAACAATACCATACATGAACCATCTTAGGGGCGTGGCATGGAAAACAATTAAGTATTCTGTAAGTAGCACGGAATTCCCAACTTAGATTTTTTTCGAGGTTACTTTTTGTATTAAAAGCGCACAACAAGCCGATTACTGGCTTAGGTATATGTCCAAAGTGGAATGGGGTGGATTAATATCCGCACCCTCTTTTCAACCTATTCTATCATTACCCAATCGGATGAAAACTGCGTTTTCTAATGGCTGGAAAATTTAAATCGAGAGATCAGTTTATATGGCAACTATTGGGTTGCCCAAAAAGTAATTGCGGATTTTTTAAAAGAAAGTAAATGCATTTTTAATAAAACTTAGAATGAACTTTAATCAAATATACTTTTTTTACACTTTTTTTTCTAAAGCAAGCTAAAAGTTACAGCTGATAACTGACAGAAGAAAGAATGCAATTACAGAGTCACAAGCTGTGAAAAAATTTGTCAACGCCGACTATATGAAAAATTCTCAACTACTTTTTGAGCAACCCAATACATCAGGGTCTACAGCGATTTAAACAATACATACTTCAAAATCTTTGCAAAATCGCACAGCAATTGAGGCTTCTAGGGCTTAAGAAGTCAAATCAAAGGATTGAATTTTGTGGGAGCTAATGCCAAATCTGAACCGATATGGTTCGTATGCAATTTCCAATGGCCTACATCAAAATTTACACGGAATATTTTGTTTTTCGTTCGAACTGTCTTGCTGTTGTTGCAGCCACATTAACGTGTAAAAGATGGTAGCGATTCCTAATCAGCCTCTGTGAAGGCTGCATTGTTCCAGTACATCAAACCCATCGCAGAAGGAACCCAATCATGATTTTGACAGACAGAAGAACATGGCTAGATCGGCTCAGAATGTCAAGACGATTAGGAGTATATATACTTTTTAAGGTCGCAGATCAATTTCTCGATACGTTACCAACGGAATGAATAGATTAATATTCCCTTTATCTTATATTGGTGTGTATGAAAACATTGTTCCCTTATTTAACACAAGATAAGCGCATTCATATTTTTTTTTTCAAAATTAACCTCATCCTCTATATATCAACTACCTGCAATTGAGTGCAATCTACCTTTACTTTGTCAGCAATATTTTATTTGTGCTGCTGCAATGCACCCAATTACCTTGGAGCTGCAGTGTGCACTTTGTAATTGACGCACATTCATCTTCCTCAATGCGGGGCAACAATATGTCCTTTTCCATCACCTAACTTGACTTGACTTCACTTGAAATTTATCACGTTTCTTTGGCAAGACAGACATACAGATAGATATTCACGTTGTCTTCCCCCCCAGGGGCGAAAAGTTGATTGTTTTATTGCTTCAAAGCCATAATGGATCTGCACTTATCTTGTGCTTGTCTTTATTTTAATAGAAACTCAAGCTTCCACATCTCAAAAGGTGCATGCGAATCTTTTTTTTTTAGTAGTTGGTGATGCATGCAAGAACAAATTGCGATAGTTTTGAGTATGCAGCATGCAGCAGGGGAAAAAGTGTTGGAATTAAAGTTCTAGGAATAAAGAACTTAAATCTTGGCATTAGTTTACAGATATACACCCATCAGCCACCCCTATCACTTAAGTGCTTCGAATTAACAAAAAGAACATGGGACTTTAGATAAGCTCTTTGTAGCGTATTGCTATTTTAAATCAAACCCAGAGGGCTCAGTACACAAACAAATGTTTCCACTCTAAGGTGAAATTTTGAAAATGTGAAGGTATGTATATGCGAGTTATTGTGTTTATTCTTAAGCATGTCACTTTCATTATTTTAGGGAATTGAATTATTAGGATAACAAGTATGGAATAAAGTATAATTTTGTTGCAGGGAGAAAAGTTTAAATACAGTTGCTTATATATAATAGATTAATTGCAGTTTTAGTACTTACAGAATGTTGATTGAATGCGTCACATCTGAAAATAAATAAAAGACATTTTTACTAACACTGACATACCATATTTTTGCCAAAGGAAATTCTATATGTAATTGCGCTGCTGATGCCATATTTCTTAATTGTTTAAAATTGATAAATGATGCAAATTGGTAATGTTAATACAAATTCCAAAGACGGAACACAAAACTTGGTTTGAATAATGGCAAAAAAATGATTTAAAGATATGCCACATAATTTCTCAAAGTCTGGTAAGAAAGATTGATGAATTTAGATATATTTTTGAAGGATCAGGCATTGATATTATATGCCAATCGGAAACATGGCATAGTCCTTCCATAGCTGATAGTCTTGTCATGGGCTTCAGGTTGTACTGGAGTACGTAACACTGGGTTATACTGATGTTATAATCACTGGGGACTTTAACTCAAACATACTTATAGATTCAACTCTGACTGATGCTATGTTGACACTTGGCCTATTCATCACCAATAATACAAACCCCAACCGTCAATACACTCTTAGATTTGTTCTTTGTCAATAATTCTTTGAAGATATCATTGTATGATCAGATTTCTGTTCCATGTTTCTCTAAGCATGATCTGATTTATCTCGCCTACGATTTTGATTTGCGGGACGACGAGGAGGACATATCTTATCGTGATTACGGAAATTTGAATTATGAACATTTCGTTGGTATGGTCTACCAGGTGAAATGGGATAACATATTTACACCGTCGATCAGCAGACGGCTTTTATGGCGGATAACATTTTACGTCTCTATGATTCAACAGTTCCAATACGGATGTAAAGGGCTTCGGTGAAAACAAAGCCATGGTTCAATTCAAGAACCAAGGCGCTTATCAGGGATAGGAACTTGACTTACAGTAGATGGAAGTGATTTAAGTCTCCAGAGCTGAAAGAAGAATTCCGTGAAGCCAGGAGGAAAGTTAACAGTTTTATTAATGCGGCTAAAATGGAGTATTATTCTTCAAGATATGATTGCGCAGTGGCCTCGAAGAGTAAGTGGAAGCTGATACATAACATGGGGGATCTAGATGAACTCAACAGGACCTTCGTAAGCATACCCGATATATTGGGTTGCCGTTGACAAATTTGTTCACAGCTTGTGACTCTGTAATTGCATTCTTTCTTCTGTCAGTTATCAGCTGTTACTTTTAGCTTGCTTTAGAAAAAAAGTGTGAAAAAAGTATATTTGATTAAAGTTCATTCTAAGTTTTATTAAAAATGTATTCACTTTCTTTTAAAAAATCCGCAATTACTTTTTGGGCAACCTAATACAAACGGACACGCAATTTTACAGTGATGATGATGGGCCGACTTTCGTTTTTGATGCTCGTAGTCCCTTTAAGTTTAGTTGTGTTAGCCATGCGGAAGTTTATGAGAGTTTTGTCCGTGTTAAGTCAAATGCAATTGGCTTGGACGGCTTGGCTTTGTACGAATGATACTTTCATATCTCCTACCGTATTTTACGTGTTTAATTCAATTTTGAGCTTCAGTGTGTATCCTATTACGTGGAAGCATGCAAAGATTATAGCCATTCCCAAACCCAACGTTGATTATCGGCCGATATCAATCTTATGCTATCTCTCTAAGGTTTTCGAGAAAATTCTTCATGGGTATATCTTTACCAAGAGTCCCTGTTGTCAGAAAGACAGTCCACCTTCCATTCTGATCATAGTTGCATTACTGCATTGGTTGAAGTGGCTGAATCGGCCGATATCAATCTTATGCTATCTCTCTAAGGTTTTCGAGAAAATTCTTTATGGACAGATGTCGGTATATCTTCACCAAGAGTCCCTGTTGTTAGAAAGACAGTCCGGCTTCCGTTCTGATCATAGTTGCATTACTGCATTGGTTGAAGTGGCTGAATCGATCAGAAATGACATTGATGAGAACAAAATTGGCTTTCTGGTCCTTTTGGCTTTCGACACGGTTGATCACCTGAATTTGTGCATGAAACTACGGAATTTTTTTAACTTCACATCAACGTCAACGAGTCTGATTATGTCGTATCTGAGCGATAGACAGCAGTCTCTATGCACAGGAAATATATTATCTAACCCTTTGTTCGTACCTAAGGGGGTTCCCCAAGGCTCGATTATAGGTCCACTTCTTTTTTCATTATATGCGAACGATTTGCCTCGTCAACTAGCACACGGTCAGATTATGATGTATGCCAATGACGTGCAGATTTTTCAAAGCGGCTTTGTGGACAATGTAGACGACTGCATAAGTAAACTTAACACGGACCTATATCGCGTTTATGACTGGGCGACTGCAAATGGTTTGTTGTTAAATCCAAGTAAGTCTAAATGTTTGGTAGTTCACAAAAACAAGAATTTCAACATGCGACAACCGGATATTTACGTTAATGGCCAGAGGATCGATATTGTATCTAGTGCGAAGAATTTAGGCGTGGTTTTTAACAGTTCTTTGAGCTTGCAGCCGGACAGAATTGTGCAAAGCTTCGTGCTTTATGGATCACACACTCTTTTACACGCATAAATATTCGAATTCTTCTGGCGAAAACATTCGTAGTTCCAGGTTTGATATATGGTGGTGAACTTTTTTCGAAATTTGATTCTTCGAGCCTCCGAAAATTGAATGCAACTTTTAACACCATAGTCTGTTATGTGTATGGTTTAAAAAGGAGTCAGCATGTTTCACAATATGTAGATTCTCTATTTGGACTTAGTTTCAACAATCTTCTAAATACCAGATCATTAATATTTTTACATAAGATTATTGTGGAAAAGAAACTCAGATATTTGTTTGAGAGACTGAGGTTTGCCCAATCACCTAGAAATATTGGTCTAAAATGCAATACAATGTATGTGTATGCCCTGATGGCGATCATTTTTCAGTTGATGTAGCACCATTTGTCTATCCAATCGTCTGACGGAAGCATGCTTTTTGCCGAACGACCAAAGCTATTCTCTTCGAATTTTGCGTATATACTTCTTACTCATTCTGAAATGGGAGGTCTTCCACAGAGAGGACAAGGAGGAAGGAACTCTCCTTGCGTTGAGCATTGATCAAGTCTCCGTGACAAGTATGGCTGAGACTGAAGGGATGGCGTATAACGAGACCAAGGCCGCCCTTTTCAAGATTGGGAAGATTAGGATAGGTAAATATACTCATCCACTCAATACCGCCTAACGAGCAGGGGGCCGACGATGAGACAATAACCGACTCTCTTAATATTGGGAAGACAATGATAAGCAATGATCCTAATACTAAAACATCAGGCAGTGCAGGCACGAGAGACTCAACACAGCCTAATGAACAGGTTTCCGACAATGGAACCATAAACGTCTTTCCCAAGGTTCTAAAGACTTGGATAGATAAAGATCCTAATATTGAGTCGCTAGGCAGTACAGTGACAAGAAACTCAGTGCAGCCTAATGAATAGGGAGACTACAATGATACCATAGCTGACTCTAAAGAAGTCCATTTACTCAAGATAGACAAAATTGCAAATTTTGCGCATGAACGTTCCACTAAGGAACAGGGCAAACTTCTCACATATCAATGAGTACAGTCCGATTCAAGTTTAAGCTCAATGATAAGGGGCCTCCTGTTTATAGCCGAGTCCGAACGGCGTGCCGCAGTGCGACACCTCTTTAGAGAGAAGTTTTACATGACATAGTAACTCACAAATGTTCCCAGCATTAGAAGAGGAGAACCACCGCTGAAAATTTTTTCTGATGGTCTCGCCAGGATACGAACCCAGGCGTTCAGCGTTATAGGCGGACATGCTAACCTCTGCGCTACGGTAACCTCCGATAGACAAAGATCCTAATTTTGCAAACATCAGGCAGTGCATGGACGGTGTACTCCATACAGCCTAACGAACAGCAACCCTAAGATGGAACCATTACCGACTTTCTC
The DNA here is from genome assembly GCF_963082655.1 of Stomoxys calcitrans. Lineage (NCBI taxonomy): Eukaryota > Metazoa > Arthropoda > Insecta > Diptera > Muscidae > Stomoxys > Stomoxys calcitrans. The sequence goes on along the minus strand of NC_081555.1, from coordinate 109,070,121 downwards.
GAGATTCGGAGGATAGACAAAGATCCCAATATTAAAACAGCAGGCAGGAATATTAAAACAGCAGCAGGAAAATAAATGCAGTCTAAGGAAAAGGGAGCAGATGATGAGACCATCATCCACTCCCAAGATGCCCATCTAATGGAGGACTAATGATTGAGGTCATCCAGATACATCTCCACCGGAGCGTGACAGCTACATACCCTCTGAAAGAGAAAGTCAGCAAGGGCAAGATTCATATAGCCTTAATTCAGGAACCATGGACGACCTGCACCAAGCTTCCGGACTGAATCATATCAACTACCAATTACTCTATGCTAACACTGGTACTCGGCCAAGGACCTGCTATATTTGTCATATAAATTTGAATTATATATTTTCACCAGATATGTCAATGTTGGATGCATCAGGGAGTTGGGAGCGTACCTGGCATCACTTTATCTGACTTTCGACTCTCGAACACCGCCACTCACGCTGGAGCTGCAACGGCTAGTGAGGAAAGCAAAATAGACATGAAATGAGGTACTAGGGATTTACATTGAGAACCCAGGGACTGAGATCTAGTTTTGAGTTAAATGGTCGGCAGAGTTAAAATGGTCGGTAAGAGGACAAAAATCCTATGAAGAGATGCGGATCGTGAGAAGAGAAGGTTATTACTGAAAGGAAGTAAGAATGAGGTCAGTATAGGTTTCGATATCATAACAGAACACACGACGGGCTCACCTATGCAAAACAGGTGCGGCAAGTGATAGCATGTGTAGGGCATACGGGGAAGACGATAGGACGTTTTCCTATGTCATTGGCCGGCTTTTGCGGCTCACAGAAACCGGTGCTTAGGATATATAAGATGTTGTATAGAAAACCAACTAAGGATTTTGTAAGTGGCACGTAATTCCTGATTTGGATTTTCTTTTGCGAGGTTACGTTTTATATACCCACCACCGAAGGAAGGGTGTATATTCATTTTGTCATTCCGTTTGCAACTCATCGAAATATCCATTTCCGACCCTATAAAGTATATATATTCTTGATCAGCGTAAAAATCTAAGACGATCTAGACATGTCCTTCCGTCTGTCTGTTGACATCACGGTACAGCCCCCAAAAAAAGAGATATTGTGCTGAAATTTTGCACAGATTCATTTTTTGTTCATAAGTAGGTTAGGTTCAAAGATGGGCTATAACGGACTATATCTTGATATAGCCCCCATATAGACCGATCCACCGATTTTGGGTCTTAGGCCCATAAAAGCCACATTTATTATCCAATTTTTCTGAAATTTAGGACAGTGAGTTGTGTTAGGCCCTTCGACATAATTCGTCAATTTGGCTCATATCGGTCTAGATTTGGATATAGCTGCCATATAGACCGATCTCTCGATTTAAGGTCTTGGGCCCATAAAAGGCGCATTTATTGTCCGATTTCCCTGAAATTTGGACAATGAGTTGTATTAGGCCCTTCGACATCTTTTTTCAATTTAGCCTAGATCTGTCCAGACTTGGATATAGCCGTCATATAGTACGATTTCTCGATTTATGGTCTTGGGCCCATAAAAGGCTCATTTTTTGTCCGATTTCGCTGAAATTTAGGACAGTGAGTTATATTAAGCCACTCGATATCCTTCTTGAAAATGGCCCAGGTCGGTCCAGATTTGGATGAAGCTGCCATATAGACCGATATATCGATTTAAGGTCTTTGCTCCCTATATAAGCCGCATTTATTACATAATTTCGCTGAAATTTTACACAGTGACTTAGGTTAGGCTCTTCGACATCCGTGTCCTATATGATTCATATCGGTCTATATTTGTATATAGCTGCCAAAAAGACCAATATTGAACCTTAATTGAACAGTGACTTGTGTTTAATAGATCACTCAATGTTCGTGCCGAAGGTGGACCAAATCATACCATATTTGCATATAGCTGCTATGGGAGCATAAATAATTTAACTATCCCTAGTGCTATTAATATAGTGCCAGCTCTACTCTTAATAGAACCGATCTGAAGATTTGACTTCTTGAGCAATTCAATGTAAACAAAATTTGGGCAGTTATATTATGTTTTGACCATCAACAACTAACCAGATATATCTCTCCATTTATTGAAAGTCATACTAACTCTTGAATAAAAAGTCATCATCCACAAAATTCTATTTTTATTTGAACTTATTTAAACAATCCTTCAACGTTTGTTTCATTTCAAACTCTTCAAAATGTCCCCAATCACAAACTTTACAATAGTGTGTTACATTGGTAAAAAAAAAGAGTCTCCTCTAAGAGGGTGTTTCGTTACAACTACATATTGTTATCAAATTTCCCATTCTAATCACATGACAGACTCTGAATACCCATGGGGAGTTATATTCCATTGTTGAAGAACAGACAGTATTTGTTAAATTACAACAGCATGTAATGGTGCACCTTTGCATGAGTCCACCTTAACTAGGAACATGAGTCAAGTGTTGCTTTCACTCCTCGGTGACCAAGTGAAATGCTACTCTTACCAATGAAGCCACAGCATGGGTAAAACGACACCAGTCTCGGATGGGCAAAGTTATTCTATTTATTCATTTGACTGGAAATTGACTATGACAACGAGTACTCGACTCGGAACCATAAAGTATTTGTCAACAGTGTCATACTTCAAATGTTGTAACATATACCCATTCATTCACTCATACGTTTGTTCTCATTCATTTTTTCACTAAAAGAAGAAGAAGGCTTTGAACTCTAACATATGTCCAGAACAGGGTTGCCAATTAACTATATTCAAACAAGCACGCTCCGCTGTGTCTTTTTTGATGAGACACAGAACAAACATTGCCTTATATTTGTGATCTAAACTTCTAGGTTTCATGGTTGCATCTTGGTTTTAAAATTCAAAATGTTTCACATTGTTTACATTCACAACTTGCCTAGCTTCCCGTTGGGTACAATGTTGCAAAGAAGTTAGGTCGCATATTGTAATAGCCGTGTTTTATGTACATTTAGTAGGAACTTATGGAGTTGCAGGCACATGAAACTTAACTTATATGGACATTTCAAGCATATACTATAAATTTCGTTTGGGTCTTTTACGGATAAGATGTTCTCTTCGATATAGGACGGACTTCAGGATAAATTTCCATGTTCCAACGCCACATTCGTACTCCACTCGTTCCACTCGTAAAACCCTTTCATTTGAGACCAAGTCCCCAAGAGGGGGTTTTGCGTCTCTCACATTCTTATGACTTGAACTTGAGTCCCTTATTGCCATAACTAGGCTTTATGTCCTTTACGGAGTAAGGCCCATATTTGAATGTAAGGTGCACTATACCTTTTAAGACTTGGATACCACAATGCTATTATTGGTGGTTTTAGGAGTGGGTATAACCCCCAGACACTTGGTCCCATGTTACTATATCAGATTCGTTCTACCTTTTATTTGACATCCCCTAATTGCCATTATCGCACTACAATTCCGCCTTCGCACAGTGGGCCAAATGGCAAAAAAATTGGAAATAAGTCTACAACTTTTTATCTGTTGATTTTAGCCATACAAAATGTTCTAGACATTTGTAGAGGAGGACATAGGCTTTCAGAAAAGTTGTTGGTGTTGTTGGTCCATATCTTTAATACAGGGTGAGCTACAGGGTGTCAAAGTTGACCACTTTTGACTTCTCCAAGCTTCTGGGGGCCATAACTTTTGATCTACTCAACCGATTTACATGATTTAGGACTCTAGAGAAAGAGCTTGACAAGATCTAAAAAACTTATGCATAAAGTACCATGCCATCGTGTACTGTTAAGGAGTTATGAATTGTTTAATTTTAAAATATGAAAATTTGGCCTTGGTTTTTTTCAGTGTTTTTTAAATAACTCCGTCAATTTTAAAGCTATAAACTTCATACTTCACACAAATTATGCCAGCATATGTGTGCATAAAATACAAAAGGAATCACGTGAATATCTTTGGCGGTTTAAAAATGGCATCGTTTTCAATATGAAAAATATTTTTTTTGTCAAAAAATTGCAAAATTTTTCAAAAAAGATACTCCCATTTCCTTTAAGTTTTCGCAAACTTTGGCCGTCAAAGCATTATCATTTCTTTCCATTTTCACAAAGTCGAGGTATTAAGAAAAGTTTTAAGTGCTAATTTGGCTAATTTCGATATCAAACAACACCGTTATCTTAAGACCAAAATGGCCAATTTTTTTACTAAACTTCAAAAGTTTCTCACTGGAAAAAAAGTTCCACGGGGATTTTTTCGCTTTTTTTGAACTTAAATGAAAGCTTAAAATGTTCCCAACATTTTAAGGTATGTCTCGCCATATCCTAGCCATAAATGAGATCGTAGCGATCAAAATACTGAAAAAAGTCAATTTTCAAGTAGTGCTATATTCATTGCTAAAAAACAAGTATTACGTCACATTTTATTGCAAAGATGTTAAATAAACTTTTATTTGGTAACACTTCTTCTACAAAACACAAAAAGAATCATGGAAATATCTCTATTCTATTCCATTTTATGGAACCGGCAATAAAAAAGTCAATTTTTCAAAAAAGTCGAATTTCCCAAATTTTGTTTTTGTTGTCCTAATTGCACATGACACACTATAGCCATATTTACGCAACATACCTTATCGTAAAGGAAATTTTCATACCTTTCCAACGATGTATAAAACATTTCTCAACTCGGTTTCTATCTACTCTAAAATTCATTTACACTTCATTAAACTCTATATAAAAATGTCTATTTGTGAAATGGAACCTTATATGGGGCCTACACTAAAACATTGATAGATTTGCCCAGGGTTTACAATACAAATGTGTTAGAATAAAAAAAGGTCTCCTGCCAAAGTTTAAAAAAATTGGAATAAAAATATGTGTTTTAGAGCGAAAACACTTCGCATCGGCGTGCGTTTGTATAGTACCTACATCTATTTTTAATGTAAGCTGATGATTTTTGAATAAAAAGTAACCTAGAAATATACCTGCATATATATATATATTTGTGTTAAGATTTGATGCAGACAAATGTTACCTGTTTCGCTATGTCGAATTCCCAGGAAATCCACCGTATCAATGAATGTGAAAAAACCTACCCATAAAAAATTCATTGTCATTTTTTTTAACCAAATTCGAGTCCAGGTAAATAATTATAGAAGAGTAAGTAAAAAGAGGCACTTTGGACCCCTTTTTACGATTGCGTCTGATACCTGAAATGGGTCATTAATTGTGAATATATTGCATAAATATTTGAACAAAATCCAAATTTTCTTCATTATATTTTGTAGAGGCGTAAAGGACATTTATAAGTTATGGAAGTCATACTGAAGTATTCCACTCTTTCGAAAATTGTATGGGACATCAAAAATGATTCCAAATCATACACGGAGTCATTTAAGGAACTTGTTTACACTTTGGACCACATATATGGAATAAGGCTAAATAAAGACGCTTTAGACAAACTTGAAAAATTCTACAAATCATTTGAGAGAAGGTTGCCAGAATGTTCATTCGCAAAAATCAAGTTTTTCAAAATGTATGAGAAGTGGCTGAAATCGGATCTACTTATTGAAATTAAACCGCTGATTCCCGGCCGGCCTAGCAAAGCATACGACGAAGTTACGGAGAAAACCAAAAAGAAAAAACAAGAGGAACTATTGGCGGCACATCCGCCAAATTTAATAAAAGATACGTTCAAAACAGCATTGTTAAAAACACAACCAAAAAATGTTGGACGAATTGTCGATGTTTTACCATTAGCATCTCCGAAAAGGGTAAAGAGAATGGTAGAAAGTATTCCAACTCCAAAATCGACTACAGAATTCACGGAGGAAGATGCACTGGCCCTGATTTTGAACCTAGGCCTCTCAAGAAACAAATACTCAACAATGAGGAAGGCTCTTCGTGAAAAAGGATGGGGTTGTTTACCCTCAAAACATAAATTGTACAACACCAGGACGAAAATGGTGCCATCAAATATATACGTGGACGAATTAAAAGCAAGAGTGAAACTTGCTGATCTTGTTGAAAATACAGCTGTTAGAATTATTTCTAATTTTACTGAAGAACAGTTGAACACATGTAATAATTCCGAAGTGGTTTTGATCAGCAAATGGGGTTGTGATGGATCATCTGGATTTTCCGAATATAAGCAACAAACAGAAATAGATGCCAACTTCGCATCAATTTTCATGGCATCATTAGTACCATTGAGAATGAGATTGTACAAGGACCAATCTTCATCATCGAAAGAAAATGCATTTCAAGATATATGGATAAATAGAACACCTGGGTCAAAATATTTATGTCGCCCAATTCGGTTTGAGTATACAAAGGAAGACCGGAACACAACACGATCTTTGGTGAACGAAATAAAGGAAGAAATTGCTGCATTACCCATGATTGTTATAAACCAATTGGGAAGAAATATAAAAGTTTCGTTTCAACTACAACTCACTATGATCGATGGAAAGGTGGCAAACGCATTAACTGGCGTTATGTCCAATTGGAGATGCAATATTTGTGGCAAGAAGAATGGGCAATTCGAGGACAAGTCTGATGAAAATTTAGTAAACGAAAATGCGCTCAATTTCGGTATTTCGCCCCTGCACTGTAGAATTCGATTCATGGAGTATTGTTTGCATTTATCGTATGACCTTAAATATCGGACTAGCCCTGGAAACCGCGATGTCTCTGCTAGAAACAACCAAGATCTTCACAAAATGAGGCAGGAAGAGAAGAATCGAATCCAGTTGGAGTTTAAACAAAAGGGACTTATAATAGATAAACCTCTTTACGGATACGGAAGCACAAATGATGGCAACTCGGCAAGGCGGTTTTTTGAGGACCCCGTATCGACATCTAAAATAACCGGTCTTGATGAACACTTGCTAAGACGATTCAAAGTGATTTTGGCTGTAATCAATAGCAAAAAGATGATAAATTCAACCAAATTTGAAGCTTATAGTAATGACACAAAAAACATTTTATCTGATTTATATTCGTGGAAAGCTTTAACACCGACAGTACATAAAGTCTTACATCATGGCAAGGAAATTGTGGAATACAACATACTTCCGTTAGGAGAACTTACAGAAGAAGCTCAGGAATCCCGTAATAGAGATGTTAAACAGTTCCGGCTTTTCAATACCCGAAAGAGCACCAAATTTAACCAAAATTATGATTTACTTCAATATTTATTGTTATCGTCTGATCCGGTACTATACAGCATCAGAACTAAATGGCTACCAAAAATATGTGACGATATAGATAAGGACGATCCCGATGCCATTCAAATTAAAGAGCTTTTAAATTTTGATACCTTAGATTATTTGGTAGAGAATAAAATCAAATAATACAAAACTAAAATGCTTTTTTATTTTGGGAGTAGCTAATATACATATAAACGCACGCCGATGCGAAGTGTTTTCGCTCTAAAACACATATTTTTATTCCAATTTTTTTAAACTTTGGCAGGAGACCTTTTTTTATTCTAACACATTTGTATTGTAAACCCTGGGCAAATCTATCAATGTTTTAGTGTAGGCCCCATATAAGGTTCCATTTCACAAATAGACATTTTTATATAGAGTTTAATGAAGTGTAAATGAATTTTAGAGTAGATAGAATCCGAGTTGAGAAATGTTTTATACATCGTTGGAAAGGTATGAAAATTTCCTTTACGATAAGGTATGTTGCGTAAATATGGCTATAGTGTGTCATGTGCAATTAGGACAACAAAAACAAAATTTGGGAAATTCGACTTTTTTGAAAAATTGACTTTTTTATTGCCGGTTCCATAAAATGGAATAGAATAGAGATATTTCCATGATTCTTTTTGTGTTTTGTAGAAGAAGTGTTACCAAATAAAAGTTTATTTAACATCTTTGCAATAAAATGTGACGTAATACTTGTTTTTTAGCAATGAATATAGCACTACTTGAAAATTGACTTTTTTCAGTATTTTGATCGCTACGATCTCATTTATGGCTAGGATATGGCGAGACATACCTTAAAATGTTGGGAACATTTTAAGCTTTCATTTAAGTTCAAAAAAAGCGAAAAAATCCCCGTGGAACTTTTTTTCCAGTGAGAAACTTTTGAAGTTTAGTAAAAAAATTGGCCATTTTGGTCTTAAGATAACGGTGTTGTTTGATATCGAAATTAGCCAAATTAGCACTTAAAACTTTTCTTAATACCTCGACTTTGTGAAAATGGAAAGAAATGATAATGCTTTGACGGCCAAAGTTTGCGAAAACTTAAAGGAAATGGGAGTATCTTTTTTGAAAAATTTTGCAATTTTTTGACAAAAAAAATATTTTTCATATTGAAAACGATGCCATTTTTAAACCGCCAAAGATATTCACGTGATTCCTTTTGTATTTTATGCACACATATGCTGGCATAATTTGTGTGAAGTATGAAGTTTATAGCTTTAAAATTGACGGAGTTATTTAAAAAACACTGAAAAAAACCAAGGCCAAATTTTCATATTTTAAAATTAAACAATTCATAACTCCTTAACAGTACACGATGGCATGGTACTTTATGCATAAGTTTTTTAGATCTTGTCAAGCTCTTTCTCTAGAGTCCTAAATCATGTAAATCGGTTGAGTAGATCAAAAGTTATGGCCCCCAGAAGCTTGGAGAAGTCAAAAGTGGTCAACTTTGACACCCTGTAGCTCACCCTGTATTAAAGATATGGACCAACAACAGCACTTTTCTGAAATAAAAAGTTGTAGACTTATTTCCAATTTTTTTGCCATTTGGCCCACTGTGCTTCGGTACAGAAGGGGAAACCAGATTCCCTTTGTAATCCCTATTTTCAACAAAGAATCGTTGCATACCGCGAATCTTTCAAAGAAATCGGTTATGCTGTTATTAATATATATGCATACTACTGGATCCACTCCCTTATTTCTTTTAGGAGTCTAGCAACTTGCATGCAATGCAACATTTTACACACCCATCCAAAATATCCATCTATATATATTTTTGATCGTCGTAATAATCTAAGACCATCTAGTCATGTCCGTCCGTCCTTCTGTCTGTATGTTGAAATCACGCTACAGTCTTTAAAAATAAAAATATTAAGCTGAAACTTTGCATATCCATAAGCAGGTTAAGTTCGAAGATGGGTTATATTGGACTATATCTTGATATAGCGCCCATATATACCGATCTGCCGATTTAAGATGTTAGGCCCATTAAAGCCACATTTATTTTCCAATTTCGCTGAAATTTAGGACAGTGGGTTGCGTTATGCCTCTCGACATCCCTGTTCAATACGGCCCATATCGGTCCAGATTTTGATATAGCTACCATATAGACCGATCTCTCGATTTAAGGTCTTGGGCCCATAAAAGGCGCATTTATAATTATGCGATTTAGTTGGAATTAGAGACAGTAAGTGACGTAAGGCCCCTCGTCATACTTGTTTAATTGGGCATAGATCGATACAGATTTGGATATGGCTGCTATATAGACCGATCTATTGATTTAAAGTCTTAAGCCCATAAAAGATGGTTTACTATCCGATTTCGCAGAAATTTTGTTTAACGAGTTGTGTTATTCTCCTCGACATCCCTGTTGAATACGGCCGAGATCAGTATAGATTGGGATATAGCTGTCATATATACTGATCTCCCGATTTAAGGTTTTAGGACCATAAGAGGGTAGTTTATTTTGCTGAAATTGCAACAAAGAGTTGCGTTGGACCCCTCGACATTCGTACCGAGTATCGTCAAGATCGGTCTATATTTCGAAATAGCTGCCATATAGACCCATGTCTCAATTTATGGTCTTGTGCCCATAACAGGCGTATTTGTTGTCATATTTTGCTTAATTTTTTTTTTCATCAAGTTGTGCGACATCCCTTTTCAATACAACCGAGATCGGTTCAGATTTGGATGTAGCTGCCATATATACTGATAAATGGTGAACTTATTAACTGAAATTTAGCACAATGAGTTCTGTTAGGCCCCATATAAACCTACCTCATGACAAATGGTGTAAGACTCATAAAACTTCTGTTATAGATCGATTTTTCTTGAAATCTGTCACAGGAAGTTGTGTAAGGTCTCTTTATTTTATTTAATTTCATTCCATTTTCATTCACTTCATTCATTTAATTCATATAATTCATTTCATTCATTTCATTCATTTCATTCATTTCATTCATTTCATTCATTTCATTCATTTCATTCATTTCATTCATTTCATTCATTTCATTCATTTCATTCATTTCATTCATTTCATTCATTTCATTCATTTCATTCATTTCATTCATTTCATTCATTTCATTCATTTCATTCATTTCATTCATTTCATTCATTTCATTCATTTCATTCATTTCATTCATTTCATTCATTTCATTCATTTCATTCATTTCATTCATTTCATTCATTTCATTCATTTCATTCATTTCATTCATTTCATTCATTTCATTCATTTCATTCATTTCATTCATTTCATTCATTTCATTCATTTCATTCATTTCATTCATTTCATTCATTTCTTTCATTTCATTTCATTCATTCATTTCTTATTTTATATTATATTATTTTATTTTACTTCATTTTCTTTTATTTATTTTTTTTAATTTTATTGTATTTTATTTTATATTGTTTTATATTATTTTATTTCTTATTAGTTAAAACAACTAAAAATGGCAACTCTTTTGTAGGTGCTATTACCACCAGCACTCCCTTATGTGTGTTAACCTCCGAGTGTGGGTGATTGTGTTCAGGGTTTGTAAAAAGACATGACCACGCTTACTCACTCTCGTATACTTAGAAGGATGTTGGCAAACACTAGTGTGTACTAGTGAAAAATAATGTAAACAAAAAACAACAACTATTGCAAATACACTATGACATAAAACACAACAAGCTTTTCAACATTATTTATGCCTGCCTCAAGATATGACAGCATAATGACACACAAGAGTTCCCATGCCAAAGTGAACGGCAGCAAAGGGCAAGCCTTAGCTGCTCAAAAAATAGACATTTTAGCAAAACAAAATGTTTCCGCTGCCGTTTCCATCATTTCCGTTTTCCTTTCCACTTTCTTTTTTAGATGTTTGTAGGGGAATTCGCAAAACAAAAGGCAAAACGAAATGCCATATTTGTTTTAAAACGAATGATGAATAAGTTTCAGTGAATGACTAACAGAGGGCAAGGGGCAGATGTGTCCTGGTTAGTGTTTGACTAGGAAGTTTGGAATATACCCAACAAGCATTTTTTTCGTAAATTTAATAGGTTTCAGGGAAAACGAAGAAAAATTTTAAATTTATATATATCGGACAATATTGTGTAGAATCTTTCCTAAATGCGAATATTTTGGTTCACCAATATAAGGTTTTCGAAGGCCTCTTTTTCTGATATTAGGAAAAATTAGTTAAAGTATTCCCATCAATATTCACAGCGTATATAGTTAAGGTTGAACTATATTCGATTGTAAGTATCATTGGAACCCATAAACAGATCAAACGCCTTGAGTATAAAATGCAAAATTGTGGCCAATATTAGAAGCAGTGAATTTAATTAGCCCACAATTCGCCATTGATGCAAAATTTACAATTTACCTTTTCAAATTTTGCCGCTTATGGCATCCGTATGGTATCATCGAACATATGTTTTGCTGGGTTATCAAATAAAGCCTGCAGTACTCCAATAAGTCATACCAGTTTAACAACTACAACAATTTTATCTCTAAAATAAATCTTCGCATGAAAAACTACATTCATACATTTGCCTCTTTGCCTATGATATGCCATAACACAATGAGAATTATCAACCATTTGAATGTGAAAGTTTTACTCTTGGTCTCATTTTATGGACCCATATCATGATGGATGGTGCTATTAAAGCTAAATAGTTGTACCATCAATGTTGACATATAAATTGAAGTGTGTTAAGTTTTTTAAACTGCTAACTGAAAATAGAGCAGACAATGCATTGATGCATTTTGAATGATTTACTCAAATTAAAGAAATATCATAAACATTTGAGAAATGTAGAAGTTTTTTTATGCTCACTATTAGAAACAATTAAGATTAAGAATGTCCAGACGATCAAGAAAATACATAGCTTAAGGGGTCGCATATCAACATTTCAAGGTGTTTCAAACGGAACGAGTAGTTTAGTATATCTCCATCCCAGGTGGTGGGTATGCAAACGCAAATTCCTCCATGAACATTCCATTAAGGAACAGAGGCAAACTCCTTCCTTACAAATGAATGCTGTCCGATTCAAGTTTAAGCTCAATGATAAATACTTCCCATTAGTGGGAGTCGTTTGGGGTTGTAAATAGGCTATAGGTACATGTTTTCATATAGCTGGCATATAAACCGATTTTGGATCTTAACTTATTAGCCCTCTAGAGGGCGCAATTCGTATCCGATTAGGCTGAAACTATGCACCAGGTATTTTATTTTTGCTTCAAACAACTGTGCTAAGTATGGTCCACACCGGTTCTTAACCTGATAGAGCTCCCATATAACCTGATCTCCGATCTCGACTTCTTAACCCGCTTGAGGGCGACTTCATTATCTGATTTGGCTAAAAATAAGCGTGAAGTGTTTTGATTTGACCATCAACAACTGTACCAAGTATGGTTCCAATCGGTTCATAACCCGATATCGCTCCCATATAAACCGATCTCGGATTTTGACTTTTTGAGCCGCCAGAGGGCGCAATTATTATAAGATATGGCTGAAATTTTTTTTTTATGCTGTGCTTTGGTTTGGCCATCAACTACTGCACCAAGTATGGTCCAAATCGATTCACAACCTGGTGTAACTCCCATTTACACCGAGCACATTGAATTTTACTTTGGTCTCCAACATCCAAACCAAGTATGGCCCCAATCGGTTCATAACTTGGTATAGCTCTAATAGTATAGCAATGCTTGTCCATTACCTCCGTTTGTTTATAGAGAGAAATCGGCCAAGGAACTTGACAAATACGATCCATGGTGGAGGGTATACGAGGGATACCTTTTATATTTCGGGATTGGGCAACCCTTGTATTGCAATCTGCCACCTGACAGCTCTATCGTAAAGCTTGACATTTCTGAGGTTATATGTACTCAGAACATTTTAACATACGAGCGCTATTTGTGTTGTTTACAGTAACTTACAGGATTCATCTCGCCCAAAAAAATGGGATTAAGTCGTGAACATTTTCGTGCGATTATTTTTTGCAACCATCGGCGAGGATTAACTCAACAACAGTGCATCGATGAACTTAATTGAATGAATGAAGTTCCATCAAGGACCAGCGTTTATCGATGGTATGGTGAATTCAACCGAGGTCGTAGTTCACAGCAAGACGAATTTCGTGAAGGTCGTCCAACCAAATGCCAACTGATATTGGAAGATAGTCATGTGACCTATCGCAGCATAATATTGCATAAATATTTGATCATCAAAAAAATTTGTTCGCGTTAAATCCCACATAATTTCTCAATCGCTCAAAAAAAGGCTAGTGTCGATTGGTCGAAAGAAATGCTCCAAAAATACGATCGCGGTGCTTCGAAACACGTCTATGACATCGTGACAGGTGATGAATCGTGGATTTACGCGTATGAGCCCGAAAGGGAACAGCAGTCGACTGTATGGGTGTTTCAAGATGAGCCAAATCCAACAAAATTTGCTCGCGCACTTCCAAGCAAATGATCGCCTGTTTTTTCGGTAAAACTGGACAGGTCGCAATCGTACCACTTGAACAACGCAGAACAGTCAATTTTGAGTGGTACCAGATGTTTTCCAAGAAATCAGGAAAACAAATTTGATGAAAAGCCTCAACATTTTGATGAAAAGCCTCAACATATATCCGTGAAGATACGACGGACCTCACGGAGACACCGAAATCTTAGAATAATAAAGTTGATCGAAAGCTTATCACTACAGAATTTATGGTCACGGAAGCCTTCAGCCGCTTCAAACCAATTAAATCTTCCGGACCTGATGGAATATTTCCGGAGTTACCGCGGAAGGAGGCCGACTATCTTGCGCCCATCTGTCACTATTTTCACAGCGTGCACACTGATCAAACCCTTAGACTAGTACAGTGTAGATCGGGTCCTTACAGACTGGATGAACCACATCCTAAGGAACAGGTGGATAAATTGTGGGTCCCATGAGATAAAGTTAGAGGACCAAGTGGCACAGAGGGGCATTTTATTACGACTCCTATGGGTGACCAACTTAAATAACCTATTGGAGATGCTGACTGAGGAGGGATTTGAACCCATCGACTTCGCAGACGATGTTATTAGACTTATAAGGAATAAGAATCCGAATCAGAAACCCGAGAGGTTCTTGCAGATGGCATTCGAATTGGCTAGACCTGGGATCTCAATGTTAACCCATATAAGACAGGTGGACCAATTTAACGCACCACGTTTCCTCAATAGAACGATTTCGATATCTGACAAGGTCAAATACTTAGGTGTGATCTTGGACAGGAAACTGAATTGGAAGTGCCACATTTAGGAGCATAACGACAAGGCTCACAGATGTTGGGCACTATGTAGATGGGCCGTAGGCTCGAAATGGGGCCGCAGCGTTATTAGACCGAAACTTACTGACACCTCAGTAGTTTGGTGGATTGCTATGGAGAAAAAGTGCAACATAAGGACCATATAACAGGTTCAGAGTACATGTTGTCTTGGCATAGGCGGAGCGATAAGGACCATGCCCACTGGGGCTACATCTTGCCATCTAGAAGTTCATGCTATACAAATGGATCAAAGCTAGAGGACATAGTGGGCCTGTGGAGCAATTTTTAATTGTAATTGAGAACCCAGCGACTGAGATCTGTTATCGATTGGATCCGGATCGAGAGAAGACGTGGCTATTATTGGAGACACATACTACGTGCTCACTTAGGTAAAATCGGTGCGGTCAGTAATAGCATGTATAGGGAATGTGGGGAAGATGATAAGACGTTGGAGCATTTCCTATATCTTTTTTTTCAACGACTTCTCCAATGACCTACCACAAAGTTGACAAATATGGTCTGATTCGGTATTTAACCGGTTATGGCTCCCATATAAACCGATCTCACGATTATACTTCTTGGGTCCTTACTGGGTTCAATTCCTTTCTGTTTCGGCTGAAATTTTGCACAATGACTTCTGCTATGGTCTCCAACATCCAAACCAAGTATGGTCGAAAACATGATAAAGCTTCAATAGCATGGCATTTTTTATTGATTGGAGGCCACCGTAGCGCAGAGGTTAGCATATCCACCTATGATGCTGAGAGATTGAGTTCGAATCCGGGCGAGACCATCAGAAAAAATTTTTAGCGGTGGTTTTCCCCTCCTAATACTGGCAACATTTGTGAGGTACTATGCCATTTAAATCTTCTCTGCAAGGAGGTGTCGCACCGCGGCATGCCGTTCGGACTCGGCTATAAAAAGGAGGCCCCTTATATTTGATCTCAAAAACTTGAATCGGACTTCACTCATTGATATGTGAGAAGTTTGCCCCTGTTCCTTAGTGGAATGTTCATGGGCAAAATTTGCAATTTGCATCCTATGATTCCCTATAAAGAGATATTGACAAATGTGATTCATGGTGGATCGATTCGGCCTGGCCGCACTTAGCACGCTTTTACATGTTTAGTATTAAAAGCGCAAAACAAGCCGATTATTGGCTGAGTTATATGTCCATAGTGACATGGGGCGGATTAATATCCGCACCTTCTTACTAACCTTATCGAACCTAATCATAGGATAAGGGGTAGATTCAAGATTCGCAGAATCCATTGTGGTGGGTTCCCACGATTCGGCCCGGCCGAACTTAGCATAGTTTTAAACCCTCCACTATAGGATGGGCGTATACTAACTTCGCCGTTCCGTTTTTAACACATCGAAATATAGGCGTAAGACCCCATAAAGTATATACATTCTTGATCGCCATGACATATTTTAGTCGATACAGCCATGTCCGTACGTCTGTCCGTCTGTATGTGGATAGCACGCTTACTTTCCAAGGAGTTAAGCTAGGCGCTTGAAATTTTGCACACATTCTTCCTATCAGTGTAGGTCAGTTGAGAGTGTAATTGGGCCATATCGGTCCATGTTTTGATAAAGCTGTCATACAAACCGATCTTGGATCTTGATGTTTGGGTAGCGCATTTATTATTCGATTTGGCTAAAATTTTGTAAGGGGAGTTTTGTTATGATTTCCAACAACTGTTTCAAGTATGGTCAAAATCGGTTCATAAATTGATATAGTTGTCATATAAACGGATCTCGGATCTTGACATCTTGAGCCTCTACAGATCGCAATTATTATTCGATTAGGCTAAAATTTTGCATATTTCGTTTCGTTCTGACTTCCAACATCTATGGCCAGTATGGTTCAAATCAGTTCTTAACCTAACATAGCACCCATATAAAATTATCTGCCGATTATGCTTCTTGAGCCTATAGAGGGCGCCAATCTTATCGGATTTAGTTGAAATTTTATACAACGTCTTCTCCTATGACCAATACGCCTGCCAAATGTGGTCTGAATGGGTCAATAATCTGATATAAATCCCATATAAACGATTCTCCCGATATTATTTCTTGAGCCCCGATTTGGCTGAAGTTCTGCATAATGATTTCTACTATGGTCTCCAAAGCCAAACCAAGTATGGTCCGAATCGGTCGATAACCTGATATAGCTCCAATAGCATGATAAATTGTATCCATTATCCTTTGATTGACTATAAAAAGATGTGGGGCAAAAACTTGACAAATGCAATCCATGGTGGAGGGTATATAAGATTCGGCCGGGCCGAAACTAGCACGTTTTTACTTTTTATATCAATTGATCCATTGTCTATGGGGTCAAATCAATGAACCGAACTACGTTTTTTATACCCACCACCGAAGGATAAGGGTATATTCATTTTGTCATTCCGTTTGCAACACATCGAAATATCCATTTCCCTACCCTATAACCCGACCCTATAAAGTATAGATATTCTTGATCAGCGTAAAAATCTAAGACGATCTAGACATGTCCGTCCGTCTGTCTGTTGAAATCACGCTACAGTCTTTAAAAATAGAGATATTGAGCTGAAATTTTGCACAGATTCTTTTTTTTGTCCATAAGCAGGTTAAGTTCGAAGATGGGCTATATCGGACTATATCTTGATATAGCCCCCATATAGACCTATCCGCCGATTTAGGGTCTTAGGCCCATAAAAGCCACATTTATTATCCGATTTCGCTGAAATTCGGGACAGTGAATTGTGTAAGGCCCGTCGACATCCTTCGTTAATTTGGTTCAGATCGGTTCAGATTTGGATATAGCTGCCATATAGACCGATCCTCCGGTTTAGGGTCTTAGGCCCACAAAAGCCACATTTATTATCCGATTTTGATGAAATTCGGGGCAGTGAGTTGCCTTAGGCCCATCGACATCCTTCGTTAATTTGGCTCAGATCGGTCCAGATTTGGATATAGCTGCCATATAGATCGATCCTCCGATTTATGGTGTAATTCCCATAAAAGCCACATTCATTATCCGATTTTGCTGAAATTTGGGACAGTGAGTTGTGTTAGGCCCTTTGACATATTTCTTCAATTTGGCCGGGATCGCTTCAGATTTACATATAGCTGCCATGTAGACCAATATCTCGATTTAAAGTCTTGGCCCCTTAAAAAGGCGCATTTATAATCCGATTTCACTGAAATTTGTTACAGCGACTTATGTTCGGCTTTTCGACATCCGTGTCGTATATAGTTCAGATCGGTATGAGGTATATGAGTATAAGGTATTAAATTTTCACCGAATTTTGATGAAAGGTGGTTTACATATATACCCGAGGTGGTGGGTATCCAAAGTTCGGCCCGGCCGAACTTAACGCCTTTTTACTTGTTCTGAAGTATAATTGTAAAACTTTTTATTCTTACCAATGACATAACATTAAAGGATGTCGGAATTATGAATCTGACAAATGTTGTCCTGTCACAAAATAAATGTCTTTGTATTGAACATATTTAAACGTGAGAATCCTTTTATGCTGTCAGACAAAACGTCTTGAGATATATGTATGCCATCACTCTCTTGCCATACATTAGTATCACTCTCCATAGCATTGTATGCGTACGTAATCATCCCAGAACCTTGCACCATAGTTGTCACAACTCACCAACCATAAGTAAATTATAATGTCATACCATAATAAAACCAAGAATCCAATAAATTTTCTATTGTCTAAGGACATGGACATGGAATTACCGACGTTGCAAACATATGTAGATACAGGTTTGTAAGCTGCATGCGTACTGGGGGGGGATTTACTTACTTTGTGTGTCCACAACTACATCACAATGGAACAGATGGCCCTGGCATGGATGGACATTATTAGAATAAGACAATAACAAAGATATTTTGTGAACCATGGTCCATCCATTAAGGTAAAATATTGTTAAGTGGACTCTCGAGCTTCATGCTAACCATGATTTATTTCCAAATTCTTAAGGAGTTCAAAGCAAACATTTATGAATTAGTCTCTGTAGGGTAAGTACATCAGAGTATGGTTAGTTGGAAAGAGGGGGAAAGTAAGATGAAAGCAATGAATGTTAGTTATTCATCAAATGATTGGATAAAAGTTGTAGAGAGCAATTGCTACAACAATAGTCATAACAAGACAATGGAAGCTGGAATAACTTTGCAAATATTCAAAACTAAGTAAAGGTCAAATTGTCAATTGGTCACCAAGCAATTAATTACATTTTCCTTGCTTGTCTTCTAATGGCCAAATAGCTGATGCTATCGACATATTGACACTAACACAAAGTGTTGTAAATTATGGTAAGTGGGGCAAACATAAAATGGAGCATTTAGATGGCGCTTAGCCATATGATGGAGATATACCAATTTCGTCATTCTGTTTGTAACATCTCGAAACATTAATATGCGATTCTAATAAGGTAAAGGGTGATTTTTTAGCTATTATCTTTTTGGCAACACTGGTTTAAACAGCTCACGCACGTTTCGTGTTTTGTTGCACTGTCCAGCATCTTCAGTTTGGTCTATAATATAACCATGAAACGTCTTATAAACGCATAATGATTGCCAACTATTGAATTTTGTTATCAAAATGCGTGCTCTGCTAAGAAAGTTCATCGCGTCGTTCTTCCATTCTATAGACGAAGTTCATTTTTGGCTCAATGGGTAAATAAATAAGCAAAATTGTCGATTTTGGAGTGAAGATCACACAGAAGCATTGCAATAGCTACCAATGCATCCAGAAAAAGTCAAAGGTTGGTGTGGTTTATGGGCTGGTGGCATCATTGGATCGTACTTCTTCAAAGATGATGCAAATCGTAATGTAACTGTGAATGGTGAGCGCTACCGTGAGAGGATATCCAACTTTTTTTTGCACAAATGCAAGAGCTTGACTTGCATGACATGTGGTTTCAACAGGACGGTGCCACATGACACTCAGCACGCGTAACAATAGACTTATAGAGAAGCGAGTTGGGTGAACATTTTATTTCACATTCGTAGCCGGTCAATTGGCCGCCTAGATCATGCGATTTAACGCCTTTACACTATTTGTTGTGAGGCTATGTTAAAGCTCATGTCAATACAGACAAGCCCGCCTCAATTGATGCATTGGAAGACAATATTGAAGCATTTATTCGTGAGATACCGGCCGAAATGTTGAAAGAGTTTGCCCAAATTGGACTTAGAGGATGGACCATTTGAGGCGCAGTCACGGTCAACATTAGCATGATATAATCTTCAAACATTAAATTATATGGTCCGTACTATCGATTCAAATAAAGATTTCATGAATTTTTCTGAATTTTAAGTATTTTTTTTTACTTTCCTAGGTTAGGTTAAGTTGAAAAGAGGGTGCAGGACATACACCTATGCCAGTAGTCGGCTTGTTGTGCGCTCTTAAAAACAAAAAGGAACCTCAAAAAATAAAATTTTAAGTTAGGAATTCCGTGCTATTTACAAAATCCTTAACTGTTTTCCATATCACTTACCTAAGTTGGTTCATGTCTGGTTTCGTGCCCCACCTAAGTATCGGAATCTGTTACCCGCTAAAGCCGGGCAATGACATAGGAAATGCTCCAAAGTCTCATTATCTTCCCTACATGCCCTATACATACAGTCACTGGTTTTACATAAGTGAGGTCGTATTCCCATATGCCCCGTTATGCACCAAAAGCTATACTGACCTCCTTCTTACTTCTTTTCAATAATACGGGTTGCCCAAAAAGTAATTGCGGATTTTTCATATAGTCGGCGTTGACAAATTTTTTCACAGCTTGTGACTCTGTAATTGCATTCTTTCTTCTGTCAGTTATCAGCTGTTACTTTTAGCTTGGTTTAGAAAAAAAGTGTAAAAAAAGTATATTTGATTAAAGTTCATTCTAAGTTTTATTAAAAATGCATTTACTTTCTTTTAAAAAATCCGCAATTACTTTTTGGGCAACCCAATATTATCGTCTTTTCACGATCGGGATAACGCCATACGATTTTCGCCGTCCTAACGACTGTTTCGCGGTGCCACAGTGTGACATGCGTTTGTCGCCCAAGCCCTTAAATCGGACAGCGTCGACCCGAAAGGCATCGGGTTAACCAAGTTTATTGACTGCAGTTCTCTGGCCTTCACTGCCAAATCGTCTTCCATTTCATTCCCCCTTGCTCCGTTATGGGCCGGCAACCAAACAATGCAGATTGTGTCATTCTCAGAGAAGGTGTTAATCTCCTTCTTATATTCCAAGACTTTTCGTGACCTTACCCTCCTGGTTGTTATTGTCCATGTGGCCATTTTAATGTCCGTAAAGATGTTCACACTTGACGTCCTCGTATTAGCACCACACCATCTCACCGGATCTCCGCCTGCAGGACCATATTATGGCCAGGCAGTCTAAAACAGATCTCAGTCACGGGGTTCTTAATTAAGATCTCCAGGCCCACTCTTCCCTCTAGCTTTGATCAATCCGTGTAACATGATGTTCCACATTGCAATACTAGGGTTCTGTCAAGTCTATGCCGCTGGCAGCAGTGCCTCGCACTCGACCTCAAGGTTCATCTCAGGTATCCGATCGAAAACCTCTTCCCTTCCTTCCAAGTTTCCTATCGTCGCCTCGATTATACCTCGATGGTATGTGATGCGCCCATTCTTAATCCATTCTCACGCATTCCCTGATCGCTCGGATCTTCGCCTGCAGGATCGTATTATGGCCAGGCAGTCTACAACAGATCTCAGTCACGGGGTTCTCAATGTAGACCCCCAGACCCACTCTTCCCTCTAGCGTTGATCCATCTGTGTAAAATGATTTTCCAGATGGCAATTCTAGGGTACCGTCAATTCCAGACCATGCCGCTGGCTGCAGTGCCTCGCACTCGACCTTTCATCATCTTAGGTATCCGATCGGAAACCTCTTCCCTTACTTCCGAGTTTCCTATCGTCGCCTTGATTATGCCGGGATGGTATGAGCTGCTCCCATCCTCAATCCATGTTCCCATCGCCTTAAGTCTCATAACCGCAGTGGCTGCCTCGCACTCATTCAAATTGTAGCCGTTGAAAAAAATTGTAGCCAAAGAAAAAATATCCATTTCTGGGAACAGCTACTGCCTATTACGAAAAAAAATTTTTGAAGAATTTTTGGAGTAGGCTAGAAATGAACTCCAAAGACCCAACAGCTGCGGTGGTGGCGTCAGACCCTAGCGTTTTGTTCTGCATTCCTATAGGTGTGGGTGCCTTGGCACCTGTAGTCGGGAGTAATGCTTCAAGCGCACAACTAGTCGTCAGACTTATTAATGAGGAAGAGACGGATAAATCAGAGGGATGCACAGTTCGTCCCCAGCCTTTAAGTAAAGGTGGTGTTTCGGACTCGGATTCAGACAGCGACTGTATCAATGAAACAGTCATCGCAGACGAATCAATAGATGAGTGCAGCGGGATAACGGCAGAAGTGAGCGATGGCTTTGCTAAGCTCAAAAGCATACCGAGAAAGCGATCCGGTGCACGACGAGCGAGATAGAAGAGAAGTACCGGCAATCGGATGAAAATACAGGAAAGGGGAAGAACTGACATTCCAAGCACTTCTACGGAAGCTGGAAAGAGAATCATATCTCCCGAAGAGCATAACACTGTTAAAATGCTGAAGAAGGGCGCCCCGCTTTCAAGTACTCTAGGAAAACCAAGCCAGCCATCCCGCAATGGAGTCTCCAGACAGTGTCCTGCGGAGGTAAACAAAGTTGGAACAGAAACGAAGGAAGCGCGCACCGTCCCTGAGTCTTCATGTATGACTGCGAGCTCCAAAAGGAGGCCACAGCCATCACGGTACGGGGAGATGGTCGCTGAGAATGGTAAGGAGCCAGGATGCTGGAAGGGATAGAACTGACATTCCAAGGACTTCTACGGAAGCTGAAAAAAGAATCAGATCTCCCGAAGAGCATAATACTGTTAAAATGCTGAAGAAAACAAAGAGCTCCAAAGTTTCAAGTACTCTAGGAAAACCAAGCCAGCCATCCCGCAATGGAGTCTACAGACAGTGTCCTGAGGAGGTAGACATATTTGGAACAGGAACGAAGGAAGCGCGCACGGCCCCTGAGTCTTCATCGAGGACTGGGACTTCCAAAAAGAGGCCACAGCCATCACGGAAGGGGAAGATGGTCGCTGATAATGGCAAGAAGAAGCCATCTTACACCAGGATGGCAAGAAAGCACAACAGAGAAGAGTTGACTTATACAATCATCAATATCGACAGTGCATCCGGTAGGACTCCACCAGATCATTGGTCTCAAGTGAAGGATCTGGTTAACGATCGGATTTTCGAACATGTGTGGAACTCTGTAGAGGTTCCACCCATACAAATCATGAGCTGCGAGTTTAGAGGGGACATCTTTACGCTGCGTTTTGCGTCAGCGGAATGTATTGATAAATCAAACAGCTCGTGAGAGGTATCCTCGCTCCCTGGGAGGGCGCAAAGCTCGACCTGGTGGGAAAGATGGACATCCCCAGCTCACAAAGGTGACGGTCTTCATCAAGGAATGGGACAGTAAATTTTGCGACGAAACGCATGTTGGGATTCTTGGGCAAGCAAAACCAAGGTTTGGTCATATAGAACTGGGGGGTCTTCCACAGAGAGACGAAGGAGGAAGGAACTCTCCTTGTGGTTGGCATTGATCAAGTCTTCGTGACGAGTTGGGCTAAGACTAAAGGCTTGGCGCACTCTGGGAGCAAGGTTGTTCTCAAGATTGGGAAGACTAGGATAGGCACGGTCGGTCACCGGAAGTAGTAACTGAAGCCTTTGAAAGAATCGAAAGACAGTCAGTGAGAATGGGTCTGGCAGTAAATGGAGATAAGACGAAGTGGATGGTTTCAACTCCCAAATAGCCTTGCACAACCGAGCAGATAAAGACAATGGAGAAAGTTGGGAACCACAACTTTGAGACAGTCAGTAACTTTATCTACCTCGGCACCGCCGTAACCGAAACGAATGACACCAGTTTTGAGATTAAGCGAAAAATAATACTAGCAAACAGATGCTACTTTGGACTAAGTAAGCAGTTAAGAAACAAGGCCATCTCTCGACAGACGAAGACTACACTTTACAAGACACTGATACTACCCGTGCTGTTATATGGTTCTGAAGCATGGGTACTTGTGGAAGCAGATGAGGCAGTGCTTGGAGTATTTGAGAGAAAGATTCTTCGTAAAATATATGGACCAGTTTGTGTTAATGGAGAATACAGGCGACGTATGAACCACGAGCTATATGAGCTGTATGACGACGATAGCATAGTTGCACTCATCAAAATACAACGGCTGCGTTGGCTAGATCATGTTGTCAGAATAAATATTCTGTCATAGCCAATTAAAGTAAGAAAAGTAAGGATAGGCAGAAATCCTAATATTGAGACATCAGGCCGTGCAGTGGCAGGTGACTCAATACCGCCCAACGAACAGTGGGCTGACGACGAGACAATCGCGGTCTCTCTCAATATTGGAAAAACGAGGATAAGCAAAGATCCTAATACTATTGGGTTACCCAAAAAGTAATTGCGGATTTTTTAAAAGAAAGTAAATGCATTTTTAATAAAACTTAGAATGAACTTTAATCAAATATACTTTTTTTACACTTTTTTTCTAAAGCAAGCTAAAAGTAACAGCTGATAACTGACAGAAGAAAGAATGCAATTACAGAGTCACAAGCTGTGAAAAAATTTGTCAACGCCGACTATATGAAAAATCCGCAGTTACTTTTTGGGCAACCCAATAAAATATCAGGCAGTGCAGCCGCAAGAGACCCAACATTTAAGTTGTGTTGGACCCGACGACGAACCCATCACCGACTTAAGGATTCGGAAGAATAGGATAAGTAAAGATCGTAATATTGAAACATTAGTCAAAGCAGCGACAGGAGTTTCAATGCAGCCTAACGAACAGGGAGCCGACGATGGTACCATCACCTACTCCCAAGAAGCCCATTTACTTATGATTTGGAAGACTAAGATAGGAAAAGATCCTAGTATTGAAACATTAGCACAGGGAATGAAAACTCAATACAGACTTACGAACAGGGACCTGACGATGGAACCATTACCGACTTTATAGAGATTCAGAAGACTAGGATAGGCACAGAACCTAAAACAATGACATCAGGCAGTGCAACAAATTTTCCATTAACTTTATACTTAAGTTCCCTTTAATATGGCATTCGACATCAATGTGGGATTTAATATAACACAAATTTATTTTGCTCCAATGAAATATTGGCTACCAAGAAAAGTAAACTTTAATAAACATTAAAGTACTACCATATAAGTCAAGTACTTTTGTAGTACTCAAGTTGTTTGACAGCCTAAATACAAAGCAATTCTTTGGCTGTTTTTCTATGGAAAAATATTTGCTAGCTGCTTCTACTACATTTTTCAAAGTACGGCAACAAAACAATGGAAAACTTAAAATAAAACCAGAAAGAAGGTTTTGTTCGCTATGATGGTGGCTTTTCTGTCCATTGTTTTGTGTGACACTCAGGAAAATCCACTGAATCCACTTCCCAGTCAATTGTCATTCGCTTTCTTTTTATTTTGTATTTTTTTTTTTTTTTTGTTGTGTTCATTAAGTGAGGCAATATGTTCACCTAAATAACTTTGAAGTCCTTCTGCGCTATCACAGAGAATAGGGACAATCCTTTTGGGATTCACTTTTATTACCGGCAATGGCTTAGAATACAATCCCACACACACACACACACATAGGCATACATTCCCATTGACATCACCATGTAGACAAAAGGTTGTTCGGGACGACTTTAATACGTAGAGAACAAGAGTCTGGGTGCGAGAGAACGAGAAAGGATAACTAAGGAAGGCTTAAACAAAATGTTGTTAACACATATGCAAATTGAGGCTAAGCTATTGTTCATTTATTAAATTACAACGATGAAAAAGATCCAGACATAGGACACGGTGTGGGCAGAAAACAAAACTTTATTATTGGTGTCAATAAAAAAGCGGATAAGTCCCTGAGGGTAGTGACAATGCTCAGTTATGTTTAAGTCATAGCCTCAACAGAGATAAAGCTAAAAAGGATATCTGTATTCTTTACACCAGGAACACTACTGTGGCATAGGGTATTGTAACTAAGTGGATTTGTTTGTTACGCCCCAATGGGGAGCAGTTTCATTTATAAATTGACAAATTTTCACTATTATAATGTATCAGAATCCAAACCAAAAGTCAGTTGAAAAGGGGAACAAGGTTGGCAGACAACCCTCAAATTGACTATTGTACTGTGCGCCCAAAAAAATTTGACCACAAAAGTACCTAAAGTAGCCTTAATTCATCCATAATTTGCTGTGGACGAAGTAATAAATGTCATTCGTGGCTCCAAGTCATCCAAGGCGTTGGACCCCGACAAAATCTCAACACTGATGTTGAAGAATCTGCATTTACCTGAAGTTGAGTACCATACTACTGTCCTCAAACTGTCTTTGAACACTCTTATAGTTCCCGATGTCTGGAAAATTGGCAGGCTGATCCCGCTACTGAAGCCTGGAAAGGGCCCTAGTTTGGGGGAGTCGTATATACTGATATCCCTTTATCAACAGTAGCAAAGACGCTTGAGGCATTACTCCTCCCGAGCCTCGTAGGAGATCCACATGGATTTCGAAGACTGCATAGCACAACAACTGCTTTGCACGCCAACACCGCATACATTTGCCGTGGCTCAATCAGCCCAGGCCATGTGATTGAACGGTCCTCATGGCACTGGACCTATCGAAGGCGTTTGACATGGTCAGCCATGCCAAACTATTTGAGGACATCGCCAACACTCCCCCAGCCAGGCCTGAAAATTGCCACAGACGGGGTGATATCTCCGGCAGTGCTTAACCTCTACCTATACTCCATTTCACCCCCCCCAGAAGGCATAGAGATCGTATCATATGAGAACGATTATATGATCATGGCAGAAGGCCAACCACCATTGAACGAACTGGCCTGTATTTCGCTGCAGACCGATCCCCCTTTGTTTCACCAGTAGCCAATACGCTTAAAGAACTTCTTCTCCCGAGCTTCGTTGGAGAAATTTTCATTCGCCGAGCATCAGCACGGATATCAAAGACTGCAATCAGCCCAGGCCATGTAATAGGAAGGTTCTTGTGGCACAGGACCTATCGCAGGCATTCGATATGGTCAGCCATGCCAACCTTTTTGAGGACATTGTCAATACGTTCGCCAGGTAGGCCTGAAACGATGGGTCGCGAATTATCTGTGTGGTCGGCAGCCATTTCTGGAATTTGGGGATAAGAAGGTGAAACTCCTTAGAGTGAAACATTCAACTCAACCTATCCTCCATGCCACCCAATGCAGACGGCACAGAGATCGTTTCATATGAGCACGATTGTCTTATCATGGCATCAATCCTCCCACCCATTGGACGAACTGGCCTTTATTTCGCTGCAGACCGATCTCCCTTCTTTCACCAGTAGCCAAGACGCTTGAGGCACTACTCTTTCCGAGCCTCGTTGGAGAATGTCCACTCGCCGAGCAACAGCATGGATTTCGAAGACGGCATAGCACAACAACTGCTTTGCACACATTAGATGTGGCTTCAATCAGCCCAGGCCTTGTTATAGGACGGTCCTCGTGCTACTGGACCTATCGAAGGCATTCGACATGGTCATCCATGCTAAACTATTTGAGGACATCGTCAATACGTCCTTCTAGGCAGGGTCGATATCTCCGGCAATGTTTAACCTCTACCTATGCTCCATTTTACCCCCTCTAGACGGCATAGAAATCATATAACATGCGGATGATTGTACTATCATGCCATCAGTTCACCCACCCATTATTGACATCTGCGATAGGTTAAACGTCTACTGCAACGAACTTGTCGCTTATTTCGCTGCAAGAGATCTGCAGATATCTGCCACCAACTCTTCAACCACATTGTTCAATATATACACGGATGAGGTAGGTAATGAGTGTTGTCCAATAGACTGGCTCCATGGCTTAGGGAGATATACTCTGCTTGTATCAACATGTCCTACACCGGACTTTGGTATGAATGCGTATTTGCATCACTTTAAAATATAATATTATCATTATGACAAGCCATGGGTTCATCAAATTGTATGTCAAAAATGCGTGGTATGTACACTGCTATGGTCGAGTGGAAGAAGAGATGTCTTAAAGTTAGTAACTCCCATTATTTGGCGAGAATTTCTGGTACAGCACCAAAAATTTAATTATTAAATTTATTGCACATGGGTGCACATGTTTACTTTGTATAACTATACTTTATATGCCATTAATCATACGTCACATTGCACAATAATTTTTCAAATAAACATTGAACATCACAAACATACCACGCATTTGTGAGATATATGGGGGAAATCGGTTTCTATGGGAGCTATATCCAAATCTTAACCGATATCACCAATTTGCAGTACCCAACTACCTACATTAAGAAGTATGTGAGCAAACTTTCATTCCTAGCTTTACGCGATCGACCGCTCTCGTGATTTCCACAGACGGATGGACATGGCCATTTCGACTCAGAATCAAGACAATAACGAATATTTACACTTTATAGGGCACAGGTCAAACAACCGATTTTACACACGACATACCTGTGGGATGGAGGGACACGAGGGTCATTTTCATTCCGAAAGCAGGAAAACCCTACCACATGAAGGCAAAAGATTTTCGTCTTATTAGTCTGTCATCCCTTATGCGGAAGACTTTTCAAAGATTGATAGAAACATAATTTAAGGCAAAGATACCTGGAGATCGTCTATCTCGGCAACAACATATATGCATGTAAAGGCAAGTCCACTGAAACCGCCCTTCACGAACTAGTTGCCTACATAGAGGGTTCACTTGCTGTCAAGGAATGCACAATGGTAGCATTTCTTGACGTTGAAGGTGCTTTCTGTAGAAATTGGAGTTTCTAGGCATCAACTCTACCGTAGGATAGTTTATTGATAACTTACTTACTAAAAGTTGCATGGCGACAGGCTTGGGATTTGCAAATGTAAAAAGTTGGGTCAGCAGAGGAACACCTCAAGAAGGTGTGTTGTCTCCTCTACTTTGGTAAATAGCCATTAACAGTATATTATTGTCTCTGAAATGAAAAAAGTGTAAAAGTGGTCGCGTATGCTGATAACGTGGCTATTAGGGAAAAGTATCGCAGCACTCTAAGAGATATAATTCAGGAAACTCTACGTGCAACAGCAAAGTGGGCTACCAAAAGTGGTCAAGGCGTAAATCCGTGCAAGATTGAAGTAGTTCTTTTCAGCAGGAGATACAAGTTACCCACAGTGGCTCCCGTCTCCTTGGGAGGAGAAATTGTTCCATTTACTGAAGGCGCAAAATACGTGGGCGTTTTGCTGGAAAGGAATTTGAACTTTAGAAAGGGCAAGAAAGGCAACTCTTGCCCTTTACATATGCAAAAAGAGGCGTTTTAGACCGCGTGTAATGTCTTGGGTATATACTGCAGTTGTCAAACCTATAATGCTATATGGTGTTGTGGTTTGGTGGACGACGCTTCAAAAGACCACCTACTGTTCAATATTTAACCGAATCCAAAGGATGGCTTGTTTGAGCATCACAGCCGCACTGAGGACGACACCATCTGACGCACTGAATTGAATGCTACATCTAAGGCCTCTGGATATTAAGGCGCGGCAAATTGCTGCGACCACTGCTATGAAGATAAGGTAGCTACGCACACTGTGTTATTCTTGATAAAATATCCGATGTTCTAGGCAGTGTGGATTACATCCTGCCTGAGCTGCTTTTTGATAAAAAGTACTGTACCGCTATTCCAGATAGAACCGATTGGAACTACAATATCCCTGGTAATAGAAGTTACATAGACTTCTATACGGATTGATCCAAACTAGACAACCGACTGGGCTTTGGGGTGTACACTAAAGATCTAGAACTGATTATATGAAAAAAGTTACCCGACCAGTGCAGTGTGTATCAAGCGGAGATCTTTGTGATTAAAGAAGTGGGGGAATGTCTTAGATATAATGACAACGGGAATTGGCATATATATCTTCTCAGACATCCAGGCAATTCAAAAAACAACGTCGACTGTCGCAGATCTCCCAACGAGATGGCTGAACAGCTCAAACTTTATCAATTCTGGTTGCCGGGTCACAGGGGTATCCCAAGGATTTGTAAAACAGATGACCATGCGAGACTAGGAACTACCTTACACATTACTGGGTATTGGAATCAGTGGGTATGCCTCTAGCGGCATGTAAGCTAAGTTTTCAGGATCAGGCCCGAAGGACAACGAATGATAGATGGTCACAAAGAGGGGGCTGTGAGCATTCCAAAACTATGTGACCTAATCTAGACTTGAAGAGGTCTACTGCTTTGTTGTCATTGGCTAGAACAGACGTCTCAGTCATTGTGTCCGTCCGACAGGTCACTGTCTAATCGGAA
This sequence comes from Stomoxys calcitrans, assembly GCF_963082655.1. Lineage (NCBI taxonomy): Eukaryota > Metazoa > Arthropoda > Insecta > Diptera > Muscidae > Stomoxys > Stomoxys calcitrans. Next base: position 109,040,182 of record NC_081555.1, on the reverse strand, counting down.
AACACGATGTGAGGACATCGAAGAAGAAGAGACTATAGAACACCTTCTGTGTGTGTGTCCCGCACTAGCAGTCAGAAGGAGTTCTTCTTTTTTGAGAACTTGATTGATTTAGCGAATGTGAACATTCGCAAGTTGTTGAGCTTTTTAAAGCGATCTGAATGGTTCAACGGTAGAAAGGCATCTTCCTAAAACTAGTAAAAAGGCGTTAAGTTCTGCCGGACCGAACTTTGAATACCCACCACCTCGGGTATATATGTAAACCACCTTTCATCACAATCCGTTGAAAAACGCATAATTTATGCCCCATTAGCAGCTTTATCGAAATATGGTCCAATTTAGACCAAATTCGAAACGGATATTGAGTGGTCTTATTAATATAAGTTGCTGTTTAATTTTGTAGAACCAAATATTTGTCTTTTTGGTAGCCATATCCATCGGAGGCCACCGTAGCGCAGAGGTTAGCATGTCCGTCTATGACGCTGAACGCCTAGGTTCGAATCCTGGTGAGACCATCAGAAAAAATTTTCAGCGGTGATTTTCCCCTCCTAATGCTGGCAACATTTGTGAGGTACTATGTCATGTAAAACTTCTCTCCAAAGAGGTGTCGCACTGCGGCACGCAGTTCGGACTCGGCTATAAAAAGGAGGCCCCTTATCATTGGGGTTTAACTTGGATCGGACTGCACTCATTGATATGTGAGAAGTTTGCAGCTGTTCCTTAGTGGAATGTTCATGCGCAAAATTTGCATTTGCAATTGGTAGACATATCCAAATAAAGACCGATCGAAACCATACACGACACGGATGTCGAAAAGCCAAACATAAGTCACTGTAACAAATTTCAGCTAAATCGGATTATAAATGTGCCTTTTATGGGGTCAAGACTTTAAATCGTGAGATCGGTTTGTATGGCAGCTATATCAAAATCTCAACCGATCTGGTCAAAGAACTTAACGCAACTCACTGTTCCAAATTTCGGCGAAAGCGGACAATAAATGTGCATTTTATGTGCCCAAAACCTTACACTGAGAGATCGGTCTATATGGCAGCTATATCCAAATCCGGACCGATCTGAGAGAAATTGACATAACACACTGTCCCAAATTTCGGCGAAATCGGACAATAAATGGGCATTTTATGGGCCCAAGACCATAAATCGAGAGATCGGTCTATATGGCAGCAACATCCCAGTGTGAACCGTATTGCAGAAAGATATCGAGGGGCCTAATGCAACTCACTGTCCAAAATATCGACGACTTCGGACAATGAATGCGACAAAGACTGTAGCGTGTTGTCAACGGATAGACGGACGGACATGGCTAGATCCTATTAGATTTTTACTCTGATCAGAAATATATATACTTTATAGGGTCGGAGATGGATATTTCGATGTGATGCAAATGGAGTGACAAAATGAATATGCCCTTATCATTCGGTGGTGGGTATAAAAATGGGTTTTCATATAAAATTTCATACAAAATGTATTTCGGCAACGGATGACTCAACCATCGGAGGGTTAACACCTAGTTGTGCCTAACTTAAGCGAATTTGATTTAACCTAAACATGCCTATAGACAAAAAATATCTTCAATATCTTCAATTTTAAAGAATGGACGGACGGGAGGATGAACATGGCTAGATCGTGTTAGATTTTTGCGACGACCTAGACACCAAATTGCAGCGAAATCGGATAAAAATGAGCCTTTTATGGGGCGAAATCTGACCTCAGATCGGAGAGCCGGTATATATGGTAGTAATATCCAAGTATTGGCCGATCTGGATTATATTGAATACATATGTTCCGGAATATCTATGAAATCGACCAACTGTGGTATGACGTGTTTCGACCTCTCGGTTAAGGAGGTTTAGTTGAAATTTGGGACACAAATATGAAAGCCCAATTGCTATTCTTGAGGTTCTTTTCAGCAGGATTTTTTCAAAAAAGAAAATCCCAAGGTTTTTCTCGACCGAACGTTGAGCGCGTATACTAATTATTATCAAAAAACTACTCTTACAGCTGTAAAGTATCCAAGTGTCGACTATTGCCCACCCGTAACCTTAACATACTTGATTTTCATTTTGTTTATGTTGATTTGACTTAGTATCACTTGGGCCGGGTCATATTTTATTTAGTTTAATCCCTTAAAGATTTCCTAATCAACATTTTCCTTCTCCTTTTGGTGTGTAGAAAGTAAAAGGATATTTTTGCATATCCCTTAAACAACTCCTTGAACTTTCCATAACTTAGGCATATCTTTTTACTGTCACAAAGAGCTTTCATAAATAGAGAAATTTGAATAGTAAAAATCAAGCAAAAAACAAAAGTCTGATTTGATTTTTATTAGAAGATGTTTGAGATATTCAAAATTACTGCAGAGACAAATGTTAAGAGTAAGCCTTTTCTTAATAGCATTGTTGTGGAAGAAAAAAATGTCTTAACATTAAATAAACATCATGATAATGAAATGAACCTAAAGTGGAACTCCTTCTGACTGTCAATGCGGAACACACACACAGAAGGTGTTCTATAGGCTCTTTTTCTTCGACGTCCTCATAGCTTCTGCAAAGGTTGTTGCTGGCAACCATCTGTCTGTCAGCAGGTTTTACGATTAGACAGTAACCTGTCATGGCGAACACAATGACTGGGATATCTGTTCTAGCCAGTGACGGCAAAGCGGTAGACCTCTTCAGGTCTAGATTAGACCACATTCTTTTGGAAAACTCGCAGCCTCCTCTTAGTGACCATCTATCATTCGTTCCCCTTTGGGCCTTATCCTGAAAACTCAGCTTAAATGTCGCTAGGGGCATACCCATTGATTAGTGTATCACTGGAATATGTACGGTAGTTCCTAGTCTCGCAAGCTCGTTAGCTTTATAATTCCCTGGGATATCTCTATGGCCCAGAACCCAGAACAGGTGAATTTTGAACAGTTCAGCCATTTCGTTGAGAGATATGCGGCAATCGAGAGCGGTTTTTGTGTTCAGAAATACGTTTGCCAGGGATATAATGGCTACTTGGCTGTCTGAGAAGATATTGGGTTGCCCAAAAAGTAATTGCGGATTTTTTAAAAGAAAGTAAATGCATTTTTAATAAAACTTAGAATAAACTTTAATCAAATATACTTTTTTTACACTTTTTTTCTAAAGCAAGCTAAAAGTAACAGCTGATAACTGACAGAAGAAAGAATGCAATTACAGAGTCACAAGCTGTGAAAAAATTTGTCAACGCCGACTATATGAAAAATCCGCAATTACTTTTTGGGCAACCCAATATTTATGGCAATCGTCGTTATGATATTATATCTTAGCTATTTCTTCACTTCCTTAAGTGCAAGGATCTCCGCTTGATACACACTGCAGTGATGGGGTAACCTTTTCGATATGACCAGTTCTAGATATTTAGAGTACACCCCAAAGCCCACCTGGTCATCTAGTTTGGAATCATCCGTATAGAAGTCTATGTGACTTTTATTACCAGGTAGTTCCAATCGGTTCTATCAGGAATAGTGGTGCAGCACTTTTTTTTTATCGAAAGCTGCTCATACAGGGTGTAATCCACACTGCCTGGAACATAGGCCATTATTTCAAGGAAAACACAGTGTCCGTAGCCGCCATATGACCAAAGAGAAAGCTCTCTTAACCTCACAGCAGTGGTCGCAGCAATTTATTTAACTACGATGTCCAGGGTCATTAGATGTACCATTAAATTGATTGCATCAGATGGTATCGTCCTCAGTGCGGCTGTGATGCACAAACTAGCCATCATTTGGATTCAGATGACTTTTGAACAGTAGGTGGACTTTTGAAGCGCCGTCCACCAGAACACAATACCATATAGCAAAATAGGTCTGACAACTGCAGTATATACCCAGTGCATGACACGCGGGCCAAACACCCAAGGAAACAGGTGCCACTGTAGGTAACTGGTATCTCTTGCTAAAAAGAACTGCGTCTGTCTTGCACGAATTTACACCTAAACCACTTTCGGTAGCCCACTTTGCTGTTGCACGTAGAGCTTCCTGAAGTATATTTTTTAGAGCGCTGGGAAACTTTCCCCCAATCGCAATTGCCACATCATCAGCATACGTGACCACTTTTACAACTTTTTCTTCCAGAGACAATAAAATAATGTTAATGGCTATATTCCAAAGTACAGGAGACAGTAAACCTCCTTGTGGTGTTCCTCTGCTGCCCTATTTTTTTGATCCACAGATCCCAATCATGCCGTAATTAATATTTAAGTAAGTAAGTTATTAATAAACTTTCTTACGTTAGAGTTGATGCCTAGAAACTCCAACTCCTTCATGATCGACGTCGGTTTTACATTATTGAAAACATATTCAATGTCAATTAATGCGACCATTGTACATTCCTTGACAGCGAGAGAACCGCCTATATAGCCGACTAGGTCGTGAAGGACTGCTTTATTGGACTTTCCCTTACTATATGTATGATGTTGCCGCGACAGGCTTTCTTCAGGGATATTTACCCTAAGATATGTTTCTATCAACCCCCTTAAGAGTCTTCAGCATAAGGGATGACAGGCAAACAGGACGAAAATCGTTCGCCTTTGCCTGCTTTCGGATTGAAAATGACATTTGTGTCCCTCCATCCCACAGGTATATGTGACATGCTGATACACGCATAGTATATCTCCCTTAGCCATGGATACAGTCTTTGGGACACAGCTTGTAATTCAAACGGTGATACATCATCAAGGCCTGACAACTTAAAGGAGTCGAAACTTCTTATAGCCCAAAGGATTTTCGGCTCAGACAAAATTTCCCCAAAAACCTCCGACGAATGCATACCAGTGACAACCACTTCGAGCGCCACGTTGTCCATTAGACAATTTCCCGAGAAATGTGTATCAACGAGTAGTTCTAGTGTTTCCTCACTAGACATTGTTCATACATTCTCTGACTTCTAATATACCTCACCGTTTATTGATCTCGAGGACAGAATTTTGCTTAGCCTAGAGGCCTTAGATGTATCCTCCACGTATCCTCGCTTTTCTCAGCTCGCCCTTGTATTTTCTTAGTTGTGCCTTATAGATGTCCCAATCGTGTGGTCCTCTTGTGGTTTTTGCTCTGTTAAAGAACTTTTCTGCAGTCCTTCCTTAGACCAACCAGCTCTGGGGTCCACCGTAGCGGTAGTTGTTTACCCCTTGGCTTGGCACTAAGACATGCTGAGTTATTCAGGGCCTTCGTGATCTGCTTGACCATTATGTCCATATTCTCCGCAGTTTCCACTTCTGGTCTAGATGGGATAGACATGGAGAATTTATGACAAAATTTATCCCAATCCGCCATTCTTCTGTTTAGCCGAGGGACCACTTCTGCAGTGGGGTACTAGCCGAATCGGGCCCGCTTGGCTGCGCCTTCTTTAACTCTCTCATATCTTCTTAGGGTGGGGACACTTCGCCCTGAATGCGGATATCGAATTCGTGTCATTGTAGTCTATGACGCTGAACGCGTTCGAATCCAGGCGAGAACATCAAACAAGGCGGTGTTTATCCCCACTTAATGTTGGCGACATTTGCGAGGTACAATGCCATGCATGTTCGGACTCGGCTATAAAGAAAAGTTCCTTATCATTTAGTTTAAACTTGAATCGGAAAGCACTCATTGATGTGTGAGAATTTTCCCGTTCTCGGTTCCTGGTGGTAATGTTTTTCTTTAGGGTAATGTTCTCATTAGGGGTGTGATGGCACTTTATACATTTCGACTCAAATATGGATATCAAATTCGTTCTGCACTTCCAAATCCCTTTAGCTGGAGCCCCATATTGCCATGGCCAGTAAATATGAACCGTTTGGAGGGTGTTTTGGAGCTGGGGTGGCCACCGGCACTTTGCACTGAAAATAGATATCAAATTCGTTCTTTATTCCCACCAGAAATGAAGTTCAGTTTAGGGGGTGCTTTTGGGCATACCCCAAAACACTTGGCTCCTACATTGCATATCAAATTCGTTGTCTACTCTCAAATACATTTCATTTGATTCCCATATTGTCATAATGGGTCAAATAACCCATTTGACGTATCTTTAGGAGGAAAAGCGACACCACTTGAATGCAAATTTTAATGTCATATTCGAAATCTACTCCCAAATACCTTTCATTTGAGTCCCATATAACCATGGTCGGCTAATATACCCATTTGAGAGTATTTGGGTGTGGGCGACCTCCCATTAGTTGGATCTAAAGTTTTATGCCATATTTGTAATGTACTGCCTTATACTTTTCATTTGAGTCCCATATTGAACTTCGAATATATCTGTTAAGAGGAGTTTTAGGGTTGGGGGGGGGGGGGGTCCGCCTCCTACCGATATGTAAAAATTATATAGCATATGCTTCCTTCCAGATAAACCTACACAATCAGTGACAAATTTTACAAAAATCTGTTTGGCCAAGTATCATATAGTCATACGGGGCCTAATGGCGTTTTTGAGGGTTGGCGTGCTCCCCTATACTTCGATCTGATTTTGTATGTAAGATTTGAAATCTACTCCTAATAATACCTTTAATTTGAGCCCCATATTGAAATGAAAGTCCAATATATCTGTTTGGAGGAGTTTTGGGGTCGGGGTAGCCCCATGGGTGCTTAGACTCAAATTTTTATACCATATTCGTATTCTACCCTCCAATACTTTTCATTTGATACCTGTATTGTCCCGATCGGTTCACCTTCATTTTGGGTTGTGTTTTTGGCATAAGGGGGAGGGACCGTCCCCCTTCCGATACCGAAAAATTATATAGCCTATGCTTTACTTTCAGACCAACCAACACAATATGCGAAAATTTCGAGAAAATCGGTTCAGCCAAGTATCATATAGTCATAATGGGTCTAATGACGTTTTTGAGTGGTGGCGTGACCCGCTGATTTTGTATGCCAGATTCGAAATCTACTCCCGAATATATTTCGTTGGAGCCCCATATTGAAGTGAACCTCCAATATGTCTGTTTGGGGGAGTTTTGGAGTTGGGGCAGACCGATGTGTACTTATACTCTAATTTTAATACCATATTGGTATTGTACTCTCTAATACCTTTCATTTGATAACTATAATGTCCCGATCGGTCCACTTTTGATTTTGGGTTGTGTTTTTGGCATAAGTGGGAAGGACCTTCCCCCTTCCGATACCGAAAAATTCGTATTCTACACATTCGTATTCTACTCCCTAATACCTTTCATTTGATGCCTCTATTGTCCCGATCGGTCAACTTTTGATTTTGGGTTGTGTTTTTTGCATAAGGGGGAGGGACCGTCCCCCTTTCGATACCGAAAAATTATATAGCCTATGTTTCCTTCCAGACCAACCTACACAATATGCGAAAATTTCGAAAAAATCGGTTCTGCCGTTTTTCAGTCTATACGGAACAAACAAACCGAGTCCCATACATACGTGATTGGTTAATGTGCCCATTTTGGGCGTTTTTGTGGCGGTGGGGTGACCCCCTATACTTCGATATGAATTTGTATGCCAGATTCGTTATCTACTCCCGCATACTTTTCATTTGATATCCATATTGACCATATCGGTTCACTTTTGATTTTGGGTGGTGTTTTTGGGGTAACGATAAAGAGTCTGCCCCCTTCCGTTATCAATAAACTAGAAAGCCTATTCCTACTTCTTGACCATATTCGTAATCTATTCACGAATACCTTTCATTTGAGTACCATATTGTCATAATCGTCAAATAAACCTATTTTAAGGAGTTTGGGGCTGGGGCGGCCCCCCAGGTACTTGGACCCTACTTTATTATGAAATTGGTAATCTACTCTTGAATACCTTTCATTTGAATACCATATTGTCCCAATCGGTCCACTTTTATTTTTGGGTGGTACTTTTGGGGTAAGGGGGAGGGTCCGCTACCCCTCCCGATATCAAAAAAAGTATATAGCCTATGTTTCCTTCCAGATCAACCTACACAATCTGTGAGAAATTCAAATCGGTTCAGCCGTTTTTGAGTCTATAAGGAACAAACAAACACAAATTCAATTCTATATATAAGAAGATATGTAAGAACGTGTGTTCATGCTGACCATTTTCGTTGACAAATTTCTTAAAGTTTGAAGAAAAAATAACATTTTTATAGCTATTTAAAATTAAAACTTAAATAGTTTTGTTTTTTTTTTCATCTTTTACTAAAATATTTAATAAGTTTTTATTTTTACACTACAATGAGTGAAGCTATGAAAGCAATTTAAACACCAGCTCGTGCAAAAGGAGCAAATCCATTGGATAATTCAATAAATAACAAATTAAATTATGTTAACAAGTCAAACGTGTCCCATGTTAATTAAGTCATTATTGTCCTTCACACATTCACAACACTTATTGGTCACCGCAGAACGCACACTTTACAGAAGGAGCCGCCATACATACAGCCAGCATATTAAAACATGATAAATTTTGCAATTAAATTTATTAATGTCATGAAACGTTACAACAACGTATATCTAGATGTTTAACTATAGCTATTGAAAATACACCGTAATGGACAAACGTTATTAAGATTGTAATTAAATTAATTGGAATTTGTTTGTTTGAAAAATTTCTATAGTTATGGTGTGACAAAAAGCTTGAAGCATTTTTCGTAACTCCAAAAAGGAAATGAGGTAAAACCATTGCATAGTACATTGATCGACTGAAATTACGTCGAGGACGTAGGGTATGAGAAGTGCTATTAACTGCTTCTGAATGGCTTTAAGTTGGAAACTGTGTTCATACCAAGTTTCGCTTCTCCCAAAACCCCAATTATAGGCACTGACCTCCCCGTAGAGTTGTCAGGGATAATTGCTATTAGAACCCATTAAAGGTAGTGAATTAGTGCTTAAAAGATGAAGACATGGTTGAAGCGTTGGGCCATTAACCCGCTCTTGTAGAAAAAATCAAATCTTCTGAGGAAACGAAATAATGGATGCAAAGTTCGGGCGGGCCGAACTTTGGATGCCCACCACCTTGGGTGTATATATAAACCCCCTTTCGTAACACCCAATCCGGTGAAAATTGGATAACTTATGCACCAAAATTAGGCATGGACATTCAGTCCGCCACTGCTGAATTTTGTATTTCGAATTTCAACAAAATCGGGTAATAAAAAAAGCTTTTATGGGCTTCAGACCCTTAACCGACATATCGGTCTATATGACAGCTATATCCAAATATGGTCCAATCTGAACTATATTTAGGTCAGATGTCGGGAGGCTTAAAGTAACCCACTTTTTCAAATTTCATCGAAATCGGTTAAAAAATAAAGCTTTTATGGGCTTCAGACCCTTTATCGGCAGATTGGTATATATGGCAGCTATATCTAAATATAGTCCGATCTGAACCATATTTGATTTGTATGTTGGGAAGCGTAAAACTACTCACTGTTCCAAATTTCAGCGAAATCGGATAAAAAATAAGGCTTCAGACCTTTAATCGGGAGATCGGTCTATATGGCAGCTATATCTAAATATAGTCCACTCTGAACTATATTAAGGTCAAATGTCGGGAGGCATAAAATAACCCACTGTTCCAAATTCAGCGAAACCGGTTAAAAAATAAAGCTTTTATGGGCTTTAGACCCTTTATCGGCAGATCGGTATATATGGCAGCTATATTTAAATATGGTCCGATCTGAACCATATTTGGTTCGTATGTTGGGAATCGTAAAACTACTCATTGTTCCAAATTTCAGCGAAATCAGATAAAAAATAAGGCTTCAGACCTTTAATCAGGAGATCGGTCTATATGGCAGCTATATCCAAATATAGTCCAATCTGAACTATATTTAGGTCAGATGTCGGGAGGCTTAAAATAACCCACTGTTTCAAATTTCAGCGAAATCGGGTAATAAATAAAACTTTTATGGGCTTTAGACCCTTTATCGGCAGATCGGTATATATGGCAGCTATATTTAAATATGGTCCGATCTGAACCATATTTGGTTCGTATGTTAGGAATCGTAAAACTACTTACTAAAAAATAAGGCTTCAGACCTTTAATCGGGAGATCGGTCTATATGGCAGCTATATCTAAATATAGTCCACTCTGAACTATATTAAGGTCAAATGTCGGGAGGCATAAAATAACCCACTGTTCCAAATTCAGCGAAATCGGTTAAAAAATAAAGCTTTTATGGGCTTTAGACCCTTTATCGGCAGATCGGTATATATGGCAGCTATATTTAAATATGGTCCGATCTGAACCATATTTGGTTCGTATGTTGGGAATCGTAAAACTACTCATTGTTCCAAATTTCAGCGAAATCAGATAAAAAATAAGGCTTCAGACCTTTAATCAGGAGATCGGTCTATATGGCAGCTATATCCAAATATAGTCCAATCTGAACTATATTTAGGTCAGATGTCGGGAGGCTTAAAATAACCCACTGTTTCAAATTTCAGCGAAATCGGGTAATAAATAAAACTTTTATGGGCTTTAGACCCTTTATCGGCAGATCGGTATATATGGCAGCTATATTTAAATATGGTCCGATCTGAACCATATTTGGTTCGTATGTTGGGAATCGTAAAACTACTCACTAAAAAATAAGGCTATAGACCCTTAATCGGGAGATCGGTCTATATGGCAGCTATATCTAAATATAGTCCACTCTGAACTATATTTAGGTCAGATGTTGGGAGGCTTAAAATAACTCACTGTTTCAAATTTCAGCGAAATCGGTTACAAAATAAAGCTTTTATGGGCTTCAGACCCTTTATCGGCAGACCGGTAGATATGACAGCTATATCTAAATATAGGCCGATGTGAACCTGATTTGGATTAGAAGTCATAAAAAAAAACTAATCATTGTTCCATAATAAAACTATAAACTAATCAATAATAAAACATAAAACTAATCATTGTTCCAAATTTCAGCGAAATCGGGTGAAAAATTAAGCATTTGTGGGCATTAGACCCTTTATCGGCAGATCGGTCTATATAGCAGCAATATCCAAATATGGTCCGATTTTGTCCGTTTTTGAACTCAACCAACGTGCATCAAAAAGACGTATCTATGCCAACCTTCTCAAGTTTTGAAGGTTGTAGAGTGATTACAACAGACGGACGGACAGATGGACAGACATCATAAAATAGTCTTAGAATTTTACGACGATCCAATATATATATACTTTGTAGGATCAGAAATTGATATTTTGATGTGTTGCAAACGGAATGACTAAATGAATATACCCCCTATCCTACGGTGGTGATTATTATTTCGCTCGAACCACACGTTCTATTGAAGGGTATTTAGTGGGTGGTCGCAGACTCTGTTCCAAATATGGTTTACAGATTCTTAGTCAACTCCCATAGACCTTCCATTCGATTCCCATTTGGGACGATGGACATTCATGCCCGTTTAGGGGGCTTATGGGGAGGCCCCGTAGACACCTTGGACCAAATTCCTTTCCTACCTTTCTTCACCTTTCATTTGATAGCCATATTGCCCCATTCGATAAATATGTCCTGTTGGGGGGTTTTTAGGGGTGGATTATATCAGCTGTTTAGTCTACTTTTAAATACCAACCAACCGACACCATTGTCCTGATCGGGAGTTTTGGGGCAAGGGGAGGCCCCCTAGACACCAAGGAATAAATTTGAATGTCAGCTTTTCTACTCTACTTTTAAATACCTTTCATTTAATACCCGTATTGCCCAAAGCGGTAAAAGTGTCCTGTTGGGTGGTGTTTTTGGGGGTGGACTCAAGAAGTAAAATCGGGAAATCGGTTTATATGGGAGCTATATCGAAATCTGAACCGTTATGGCCCATTTGCAATCCCCAATGACCTACATGAATATTAAGTATCTGTGTAAAATTTCTATCGGCTAGGTTTGCGTGTTCGAGGCCAACGAGGCCACCGTAGCGCAGAGGTTAGCACATCCCCCTATGACGCTGAACACCTGGGTTCGAATCCTGGCGAGACCATCAGAAAGAATTTTCAGCGGTGGTTTTCCCCTTCTAATGGTGGCGACATTTGTGAGGTACTATGCCATGTAAAACTTCTCTCCAATGAGGGGTCGCACTGCGGCTCGCCGTTCGGACTCGGCTATAAAAAGGAGGCCCCTTATCATTGAGCTTAAACTTGAATCGGACTGCACTCATTGATATGCGAAAAGTTTGCCCCTATTCCTTAGTGGAATGTTCATGGGCAAAATTTGCAATTTGCAGGTTTGCGTGTTCGACAGATATCGTGATTTCAACAGACGGACGGACGGACATTACTTTATGCGGTCCTTGACGAATATTTCGAGGTTTTACAAACGGAATGACTAGATTAGTATACCCCCATCCTATGGTGGTGGGAATAAAAAGTAAAAAAAACTATATTAGGAATTCCGTTTTTTATACCACTCCCCTAAGTTGGTTCATGTCAGGTATTGTGTTGCCACCAAAATTTTTTGAATGAGAATGTGATTCTGAGTCGATCAGAATACTTATCATTTGGTCTATCTCTCTTCATCCTGGGTGTTATAAACAAATGAACTAAGTTATAATAACTTGTATCACAGAAGTGGTTTAGGGTATACAAATAGCTGTTCTTATATATAACAGATATATTAGGTGAAATAACAAACAATGTTTGCTCTCATAACAAACGAATCTGTTCACTATCGTAGCAACTATTGTTGCTGCTACTACTATTGCCAGTTAACCTGTTATATATGTTCAATATTTTAGCAGATTCTATTTATGATCGAAATGTTTGCTAGAAAAACAGCCATATGTTTGCTGAAAATGCGGTCATCTTTGCTATCCCACTTTCAGCAGACATAAACTGCATTTTTAACAAACTTTTGCGGTATTTTGAATGACATAACTTCGTTGAGGGTATATACCTGAACCATCCATTTGTGTACCATCACAACACGTTTTATGTACTAATTTTTTAAACACTTTTTGCCATACTGTGCAGTTTTTGTAGCATTTCTTATATCTAAAAACATGTGAAAATTATTGAAACTCCCATTAACAGCATGGCTAAAAGTGTGATAAGTTGCATTTTGAGGGAATTTGCAACATCACCATCATTTTAAGTTAGCAAATAAAATTCATTCAATAAATGTCAGCGCTAAATTTATATACTCTGGTGCTTTTTTTGTTCACTTTCAAAAGAATATTTTCGAATTTTGTATACGAGGGCTACTACATAAATATCTGGCCCAATAATGAAAGTGCAAATTTTTATATCCACCACCATAGGATAGGGGTCATGTTCAATTAGTCATTCCGTTTTCAACACATGGAAATAACTATTTCGGACCCTAAAAATTACATATATTTCTGATCTTGTAAAATTCTTAGACCATTTAAAGGTGTCCGTGTGTCCGTCAGTTGTAATCACTCTACAGTCTTCAAAAATTGAGATATTGAGTTGAAAGTTTCCACCGACTCGTATTTCTTCTATACGCAGTTTAAGTTCTTGAGTTAAGCTCTCGTATTTCTTCTATACGAAGTTTAAATGAATGAGCCAAATCGGACTGTATTTGGTTATAGCTGCCATATAGACCGATTTTGCGGTTTGGGGCCTTAAACCCGTAAAAGCCAATTTTTTCCGATTTCGCTGAAAATTAAAGGGCACCGCTTTTCAAACTGAATAAACCGATATGCGGGTTTAGGGTCTTATGCCCGTAACAGGCGCAATTATTATCCGATATCTCTGGTATTGATAAATGCCTCCTGATATCAGACTCAAACATAGTTTAGATCGGTCTAATTCAGATACAGCCACCATACAGAGCGATCGATATAGGGTCTTTCTCCACCATAAGATCGCATTTGTCGAGCTCTTGCCACGGTATCTCTTTTTAGGCAAACAAAGGATAAAAGAAAATAATTGCTATGTTATTGGAACAATATCAAGTTATGGTTCATTTCGGACCATAATTGAACTGAATATTGGGGACCATAGTAGAAGTCATTGTGTAAAACTTCAGACAAATCTAGTAAGAATTGCGCACTTTAGGGGCTGAAGAAGTAAAGTAGGAGGATCGGTTTGAGGGGAGCTGCAAACCGAACATGCCATTTTCGACACATTTGTAAAAGGTCATGAGAGAAGCCGTTGTACAAAATTTCAGATAAATCGGATAGTAATTGCGCCCTCTAGTGGCTCAAGAAGTCAAAACCCCAAATCGGTTTATATGACAGCTATATCAGGTTATGGACCGATTTGAAATATTCTTAGCACAGTTGTTGAAAGTCATAACAAAAGACGTCATGCTAAATTTCAGCCAAATCGGATAATAATTGCGTCCTCTAGAGGCTCAAGAAGTCAAGGCCCCAGATCGGTTTATATGGCAGCTATATCAGATTATGGACCGATTTGAACGATTCTTAATACAGTTGTTGGAAGTCATAACAAAATACGTCACGCAATATATGAGCCAAATCGGATAGGAATTGCTTCCAGTAGAGGCTCAAGATGTCAAGACCCAAGATCGGTTTATATGGCAGCTATATCAGGTTATATACCGATTTGAACTATTCTTAGCACATTTGTTGAAAGTCATAATACAACACCTCATGCAAAATTTCGAGTAATAATTGCGACCTCTAGTGGCTCAAGAAGTCAAGACCCCAGATCGGTTTTTATGGCAGCTGTATTAGGTTATGGATCATTTTGAACCATACTCAGCACAGTTGTTGGAAGTCGTAATAAAACACCTCATGCAAAATTTCAGCCAAATCGGATAAGAATTGTGCCATATAGCGGCTCAAGAAGTCAAGACCCCAGATCGGTTTATATGTCAGCTATATCAAAACGTGGACCGATATAGCCCATTTACAATCCCAACCGACCTATACTAATAAGAAGTATTTGTGCAAAATTTCAAGCGGGTAGCTTTACTCCTTCGAAAGTTAGCGTGCTTTCAACAGACAGACGGACGGACGGGCATAGCTAGTTCGGGGTCTTAAGGCCATAAAAGCTGCATTTATTAATAGATTTCGCTGTAATTTGACACAGCGACTTGAATTAGACCTCCCCTCATCTGACCAGCATACGGTCCAGATCAGACTATATTTAGATATGGCTGCCACATAGACCGATCATCCAATTTGGGGTTTTAATCCCATAAAAAGCGAATGTGTTGCCCGATTTCCTTAAAACTGAGTCTTGTACAGGAGTTCTCGGGACCTGAATAAAATATGATCTAGACCAGCCCCCATTTGCATATAACTATGGATATGATAATGGAGTTGTTATAAAAGAGGATGGTTAATTTATCCATGGTGGTAGGTATCCAAAGAGAGGCACGGCCGAACATAACATGTTTTTACTCATGAATCGGCTAAAAAATTCACCTTTTATGAACCCAAGAACTTAAATCGGGTGGGAGGCATATTTATATGAAAGCTATATCCAAATATAGACCAATCTGAAGCATATTGAACACGAATGTCGAAGAGCCCAACACTGCCCACTGGGCCAAATTTCAACGAAATTGAGTAATAAAAGTGTTTTTGCTTGTGACAATCCAAAGAACTTAAATCGCGGGATCGGTTTATATGGCAGCCAAGTCCATATCTGAACCGATCTGGTGTGGAGGAGGACATCAAGGAGCCCATCAAAACTCGCTTTACCAAATCATAGCGAAATCGGACAATAAATAAACCTGTTATGGACCGAAAACTTTAAATGGTGAGATCGGTATAAATGGCAGTTATCTTATCGGCTGAACCGATTACTTTGAAATTTTCACAGATTGTGTAGGTTGGTCTAGAAGGAAACATAGGCTATATAATTTTTCCATATCGGGAGCGGGAGGACCCTTCCCCTTACCCCAAAAGTAATACCCAAAAATAAAAGTGGACCGATCGGGACAACATGGGATTCAAATGAAAGGTATTCAAGAGTACAGTACGAATTTCATAATAAAAATTGGGTCCAAGTACCTGGGGTGCCGCCCAGTCCCAATACCCCTTAAAATAGTTTTATTTGACGATCATGACAATACGAAAGAGACAAACGAAAGGCATTCGAGAGTAGTTTACAAATATGGCCTGGAAGTAGGAATAGGCTTTATAATTTGTTGACAACGGAAGGGGCCGGGCTCTCCGCCGTTACACCAAAAACACCACCCAAAACCAAAGTGGACCGATAAGGACAATATGGGTATCAAATGAAAAGTAAATAACGAACCTGGCATACAAACTCATATCAAAGTGTAAGGGGTCACCCCACCCACACAAAAAACGCCCAAAATGGACACATTAGCCAATCACGGAGATATGGGACTCGGTTTGTTTGTTCCGTATAGACTGAAAAACAGCTGAACCGATTTTGTCGAAATTTTCGCATATTCTGAGGGTTGGTCTGGACGGAAACATAGGCTATATAATTTTTCGGTATCGGAAGGGGGACGGTCCCTCCCCCTTAAGCCAAAAACACAACCCAAAATCAAAAGTGGACCGATCGGGACAACATTGGTATCAAATGAAAGGTAGTGGAAATTAGAATGCAAATATGGTATTAAAATTTGAGTCTAAGTGCACATCGGGCCGCCCTAACCCCAAAACTCCCCCAAGCAAACATATTGGACATTCATTTCAATATGGGGCTCCAAAACGCCATTAGAACCATTATGACTATATGATGCTTGGCTGAACCGATTTTCTTAAAACTTTCATAGATTGTGTACGTTTGTCTGGAAGGAAACATAGGCTTTAACATTTTTAGATATGGGATGGAGGCGGACTCTCCTCCTTACCCCAAAAACGCTACCCATATCCGAAAGTGGTCACAATAAGGGTATCAAATGAAAGTTGTTGGAGACCATAAAACGAATATTATATTAAAATTTGGGTACTTGTCCCCATCAACTCCTCTAAACAGATATACTCGAAGTCCATGTCAATATGGGACTCGAGTGAAAAGCATTAGGCAGTGGATTACAAATATGGCATAAAACATTAGGTCTAAGTAATTGGAGGTCGTCCACCCCCAAATACCCCCAAAATGGACATATTAGGATTCAAATAAAAGGTATTTGAAAGTAGAAAACGAATTTAATATCCAATTTCGGAGCCAAGTGTTTTGGGGTACGTCTTAAAGCACCCCCTATACTGAACTTCATTTCTGGTGGGAATAAAGAACGAATTTGATATCTATTTTCAGTGCAAAGTGCCGGTGGCCGCCCAGCCCCAAAACACCCTCCAAACGGTTCATATTTACCGGCCATGACAATATGGGGCTCAAATTAAAGAGATTTGGAAGTGCAGCACGAATTTGATATCTATATTTGAGTCGAAATGTCTCAGGTGCCATCCCCACCCTAAAAGGCACTTCTCATTACCCTAATTTTTAAAAAGTTCTCGCACGGTACCACTGATCTTTGGTACAATGCCCTTATTTGAAGATCTTCATAGAATTTCACTTAAGACGAGTGTAGGCCTTGATTGAATTCATTAAGCCAAATTTTCATAGTGCTATTGGATGATGCTTCATCGCCATACATAGATTTAAGTTCATCATTACATTCTTGTTGTGATAATCCACGTTGAAAATTGTGAAAAATGGTCTCACGATCACGAGTCAATTCACTTTTTATCAAGTCACTATAAACCACACAAATGATGGTCGTATGTCAAAACGTTCTGAGTATCGTACTCAAATGTCAATCATTCCAATAGAAATGTCAGATTGCACCTGCTAACACTTGGTGTTGCCTGGGCCTTAAACTTATATAGCAGCCCACGAACAAGCTATAGATGATGATGATAATGCATGCACGTACTTTTGCCAAACTGCAAGTCAAAGTACATGCTACACAAAATTATTTCCTATATCCATCCATTGCGAGTAGTGCAGTAGTAGCTATGGAATACCATAAAGCATTGTAGTTTAATAAAAAGCCCAACAAATACTGGAGCAAAAGCTATAGAATGCGGCATAGACTAATGCAATATATTGGAAATTGATTGCATTTTCCTGTGTTGCAAATGAAATTGTTACATATTCGTGTGATAGATGAATGTGGACCAACGAAATAGTCTGCGTGCCTGTTTGCATATGCATAACACAAAAAAATGAAATAAACGATGATACAGTTTAGTTGTAACCATTGCTGAATTGAAGGACTATATCCACTACATCTCTTACTTGGAAACAAATCGAAAACATGTTTTAGCAATTCGTACATAGATAAGAATAGAGCCCTTGCAAAACCTATAAATATACGAACTACGAATAAAACTTGATGATACCTGTTCGATCCATGGGGTATCTAACAATGTGTCAAGGAAAAAAACAACCAATCATGTGGAATTTGCAAAAAATTATTTAAAAACCAGTGAGGAAAGGCAAAAGTAGGGCGTAGCCGACTATATAATACCCTACACCACCTGGTGGACGTAGTACTTTTTATATGTAGAACTTATCTCGAAATCTAGTTAGACTTCGATTTGGATACCTATAGGAATATTAAATAGAACCTTGTAAGATTTTCCTACGATAGGACAACAAATTTGGATTACCACATCCTTAAAAGGTCATATCGGATAAAAGATTATATGGGAGTTTTATCGAAACCTGTGCCAATTTTGATGACACATACTGGGACGTTAAATAGAACATCTCACGCCCTATATTGTAGAGATGTGACCAAAATTGTGGCTTTTACTGCCTTAAATGTCCATATCGGATAAAATATATACAATGAAGCTATATCTAAATCATGACCGATTTTAATGAAATTTTGCGTATATATGAAGACGTCAAATAAAACCCCAGTGACAAATTTGGTAAAGATTGGACTAAAATTGTGGCTTCTACAGCCTTAAAAGTCCATATCGGATGAAAGATATATATGGGAGCTATATCTAAATCTGAACCGATTTTAATGAAATTTTCCCCACATATGAAGACGTTGAATAAAACATCTCATGCCAAATCTTGTAAAAATCGTACCAAAATTGAGGCTTCTAAAGCCTTAAAAAGCCATATCGGGTGAAAGATATATATGAGAGCTATATCTAAATCTGAACCGATTTTAATGACTTACTGCACACATATGGAGACATTGAATAAAACACGCCATGCCAAAATTTTTAAAAATCGGACCAAAATTGTGACTGCTATAGCCATAAAATTCCATATTGGATGAAAGTTATATATGGGAGCTATATCTAAATCTTAACCTATTTCTATAAAATTTTGCACACAAACGAAGACGCCAAATAATGCACCCCGTGTCAAATTTGGTAAAGATCTGACCTAAATTGAGGCTTCTGCAGCCTTAAAAGGCCATATCGGTTGAAAGTTATATATGGAAGCTATATCTAAATCTGAACCGATTTTTATGAAATTTTGCAAACATATGAGGACGTTGAATAAAACATCCCATGCCAAATTTTGTAAATATCGGACTAAAATTGTTGCTTCTACAGCCTTAAAAGTCCATATCGGATGAAATATATACATGGGTTTAGATCGGACTATATTTGGGTATATCCCCCCATATAGACCGATCACCCGAATGAAGGTCTTTCATTCGCAAATGGCGTATTATTCCCGGAATTTGCTGTAATTAAGTAGAGTGAGCTTTATTAAACCCCTACGCATCACACCGAATATGGTGCAGATCGGATCGCCTCTCTTGGTTATTGCTGCTATTGGGTTGCCCAAAAAGTAATTGCGGATTTTTTAAAAGAAAATAAATGCATTTTTAATAAAACTTAGAATGAATCAAATATAGTTTTTTTTACACTTTTTTTCTAAAGCAAGCTAAAAGTAACAGCTGATAACTGACAGAAGAAAGAATGCAATTACAGAGTCACAAGCTGTGAAAATTTGTCAATGCCGACTATATGAAAAATCCGCAATTACTTTTTGGGCAACCCAATATATGTATTGATCTCCCGATTTATGGCCTTAAAACTATATAAGACTCTTTTACTAACAGATTTTTATGAAATTTTGAGCAGTGATTTAAGGCGAGTTTGGTTCAGATCGGACCATATGAATTTTTAACTGTATAATGACGAAAGGTGGTGTTATTGGGATTTCCCGGACGCCAAGATTCCACTGGATTTTGAACACCAAATACAAAACTCGTTAGGGTTTCCAGATTGGTGTTTTATATTTGAGTATTAAAATTCCTAAATAGTTACAAATCATGAAATAATGAGCACTTAAAACAAAATTCGACATCACTATATTTCTTATACTAACATTTTGGTATGAAAACTTAGCGCCTGTAAATTTTTTAAAAGAATATAATAACTTTTGTGTATCTTTGTTAACACAAAGATATAAAAGATGAATTCCTTATCTTCTTTCAGTGCACTCTTCTTCACCGCGCCTTTTTCGCCAGTAATAGTTTTTCATTCTCCCTTTTACAAAATTTGACAAACAATAAACAAATCACAAGAATTAATAGCAATAACTATTTAAGAATAATCGATAACATAAAATCGACAGTGGCGGTAACACCACCCCGCAGTATGACAAGACATCATGTCGCAGCCTTACTCTTCAACCTGAGCCACGTCGAGAACAGCCAATTTTGCAACCGGCCTCTCAAGAACTCCACAATATGTCATTATCTTAGCACTCCGAACTTGTCCATCCTCTGCCATTTTTGTACTCAGAACCTTTCCTCTAGGCCACACATTTCGAGGATTAGCAGGGTCAACCACAACCACCAAGTCACCAACCCTCAACGGCTTAGATTTTTCAAACCACTTTGACCGGCAAGTGAGTGAGGGCAAATACTCGGCTAACCACCGTCTCCAAAATCTTTGTGCGAACTGCTGAGTTTCCAACCAACTGCTTTTAAGAACGTGCACACTATCATCATATTCAACTAGCGGCTTCATGCCATTGGAACTCCCCAAAAGCAAATGGTTAGGAGTTAATGCCTCTTGACTTTCGTTATCTATTGGGACATACGTCAGGGGCCTAGAATTTATTATATTCTCCACCTCGGACATCATACTCACAAGAGTTTCATCATTGGGCGACCTTGTTGGCATAATGCGGTAGAGAACTGTTTTGACGGAGCGCACCATACGCTCCCATACCCCGCCCATGTGAGGTGCTGAAGGTGGATTGAAGTTCCACTTCGTCGTTGCTGTTGTAAAATGGCGAACAAACTCATTGGACTCCATTTGTTTTATAGCTTCACGCAACTCTCTTTCGGCACCAACAAAGTTGGTGCCATTATCGCTGAAAATTTCCCTTGGTGTGCCTCTTCTGGCCACAAAATTTCGTATTGCCAATATACACGAACTAGTATTGAGTGAATGCACAATTTCAATGTGAACCGCTCGAATCGTTAGGCATGTAAACAAAGCTCCGTACCGCTTTTCCTTGTGTCTATTTACAGTCACCAGTAAGGGTCCAAAGAAATCTAGACCTGTAAATGTAAACGGTGCTACATATGCAGACAAACGAGCCCTGGGTAGCTTCGCCATCTGAGGGTAGACAGGCCGTGCCTTCTTAACTTTACACATTTGACATTTGCGCACTACTTTTTTAAAAATTGTTCTTAGCCGAGGTATATAAAACTTTTGTCGAATTTCATTAATGGCGGTTTCGTTGTTTCCATGACGGTAACTGCAATGGTAGTGCATTATTAAAAGCATCGTGATGTAGCTGTCTTTTGGTAAGATGGCGGGGTACTTCATCTCCTTTGTTACGGAAGCTCTGTCTATTCTCCCATCAATGCGCAATACACCATCCTCCGCTACAAAGGCACACAACTTAAATATCGCACTTGACTTGCTTACCTTTTCACCTTTCATCAAAAGAGCAATTTCTTCGTTATAGACCACCTTCTGTGCCTGCTTCAATAAAACAGTTTCGGCCTTAATAAGCTCGTCTTGGGTTAATTCGCAGTGGTGATCGGGTTTTCTCAGTTTGTTTATGTAGTGAATAGCGTACGCCACAGCTCTCATAGCCCTCCGCCACTGTGAAAAACGTTCTATATTAACAAAGCTGCTAACTTCGTCAATAGCCAATATGTGATGCCTCTGCTCACAGTCTGTGCCGGTTTGAATTTCGACTTGAGTTGGCCACGCATCTTGGGGTTCTCGGAGAAAATCGGGTCCGTTCATCCATCTACTGCCATTTGATAAATCTGGCCCGCACCTCTTCCATTTAGTAGCTTCGTCGGCCACATTAAGTTTACCCGGTACCCAGCGCCAATCACTCAACTCAGTTAGTTCTAATATCTCGCTAACCCGAAATGCGACAAATTGGTGGTACCTCCTGTGATCTGATTTTATCCAGCTAATGACAGTTTTTGAATCAGACCAAAAATATCGTTGCCGTATATTAATGGTCGCGCTATTGACAACACTGGTCGCAAATCTGGAAGCAATTAGCGCTGCCATTAATTCTAGGCGCGGTATGGATGTCATCTTGAGTGGGGCGACCTTGGTTTTAGATCCGACTAAAGAAATTACCACCTCACTGCCGTCTGAAATACGAAGGTACGATATCGCAGCATAACCGTTTTCGCTAGCGTCTGCAAATGTATGTAGCTCCACATCTAGATTATGATAAGATTTAAACGTCTGCAAATAGCAGCGAGGTATTTTAATGTCTTCTATTTCTGACAAATGTGACAGCCAGTTTGTCCATTTAGTCATCTGTGGTGGATGGATTTCTTCGTCCCACCCAACACCGCTGCGCCAAACTTCCTGTAACACTATCTTTAAGTACATAAGGAAATGACCAATGAGTCCCAAAGGGTCATAAATAGTCATAAGAATTCTTAGCAAGTTTCTCTTCGTTGGCGTTTTGCCTTTTACAAATAAATTGCTCTCTTTAAGGTGGGGTGATACTTTGAATGTAATAAAATCGTCCCTTGAACTCCAAAAGATACCCAAAACTTTATCTGTATCAACACCACTGCCTAAGTTAAGATCCTTCTGATTTTGACCATGTTCCCCATTTATTGCCTTTAGAACGTCACTGTTATTACAGATCCAATTTCGTATATTAAATCCCGCTTTGCTGTGAACATATTTAATATTTCTGGCTAGGTGGATTGCCTCTTCAATTGTGTCCACAGAATCTAAAAAGTCATCCACATAGTGATTATGCACAATTGCATTAGCGGCAGCTGGAAATTGATTTCGATACTTATTGGCATTCAAGTTTTTCACAAATTGTGAAATACATGGTGCACATGATGCGCCGAAAATCATGACATTCATGATAAAAATATTTGGTTCTTCATCACCATCTTCTGCACGCCATAAAAACCGCTGAACGTTACGATCTTCCTCCCGTATAAAAATCTGGTGGAACATTTGTTCTATATCACCGCAAATGGCCACAGACTTTTGCCTAAAACGAAAAAGTATATCTGGAAGCGACGACAATAAATCTGGCCCTTTAAATAACATTGAGTTGAGAGATACTCCATTTACTGTTGCGGCGGCATCCCAAACGATTCTGGTCTTGCCGGGCTTGTTCTTGTTGAACACCGGAAAAATTGGCAAATACCAGAGTTTCTTTGCTGATAACATATCATTTGAGGTAACTCTTGTTATATAGCCTTTAGAAACATATTCAGAAATAGTCTTATTTAAAATAGCATCTAAGTCTTTATCAGCTTTTAATCTTTTTTCTAGACACAAGTATCTTTTTTTTGCCATCTCATAGCTGTTGGGCATAACTTCGTTTTCATCTCGCCACAATAATGCAGTTTCATAGTGTGAATCGGGCCTCTGCTTTGTATATTTTTCCATAATTGCGATTGCTTTACTGTCGTCATCGCTTAACGCTTTCATTGTGCAGCTAATACCAGATGATTCCAAGCAATAAAATCTTTTGATTAGTTTATCTAAGTTATTTTCTAAATCCACATTACACTCGCATACATGACAATGATGATACTCCACCGATGAAATCCCTTTGGACGAGCCACACAACAGCCAGCCTAAGCGAGTACAAATTGCAACCGGTTGATTTGCCTTTCCCTCTTTTATTCGCTGAGAAATACATAATCGTGAATTATTTAAGCCAATAAGAATACGCGGTACTGCATCTTTATACCCTTGAATAGGAATGCCTTTCAAATAGGGAAATGCTTGAACAATCGCTTCGCAGTCAACTGTTTGTTTAGGCAGCGATAGATGTTTAACTGTTCTCACATCAGCTTTAAACCTCTTTTGATTGGGGCCTGCGAGGGTAATACAAAGACGACTGGAGTTTTGCTCTTCACGCTCGACATTTCCCGTCCATTTTAAACAAAGAGGTTCGGGTGACCCTGAAAGATTTAAATCATACATTATTTGTTCTTCAATCAAACTTGTAGAAGACCCCTCGTCTATAAAGGCATACGTTTTGAATAGCTTATCGCCACTACCATAAATGGTTACGGGGATAATCTTAAAGAAATTATTGTGAATGGATGCACTGTGCGTGTTACAAGAATGAGTTGAATTTTCTGCGATTGCATTGTTTTGTGATTCCATTGATGTTGCTTGTTTGTTTTTATCTGCTCCTTCGTTATGACGAGTTTTGTGAAGAAGACAGTGGTGTTTATATTGACACCCCTCTTTTCCACATACATTTGCGTTGCATGGGCCGTAGTGTTTACGAAGGCATTGCTTGCATAATTGAAACTCTCTAACCATCTCCCATCTCTGGGCTCGATCAGCTGTAATAAATTTCTCACAAGAAGGTATGTTTCTGCAGTCACCACCACATAGCATGCACGCATTGCTGTTCTCTTCTGCGTGAGTATGAACATAAGCGTTTCTCTGCTTGCTTTGAATGACAGGTACTGCAGCAGAGGTACATAGGCTCTCAATGTTTACGCTGCTTGCTGAGAGACCTATGTCAAATATCCAATTGGAGAATTCTGACAGATTTACTCTTTTGTTTTGTTTTGCTAAGTTCATTTTAAATGTTCCCCAATTAATTTGGAAGTAAGACGGCAATTTGGAAATTAACTCCTGCAAAAGGGAAGAGTTATTCAATTCATCTAAAAGATCACACGCTTCAATAGTCGCTTGAAGGCCTTTCACTTGCACTGCGAATGAGGTAATAGTGTCCAGTTTATTTGCATTAATAGGCGGTAAACTACGGATTTTCATTTTTAGCGAATGCAGAATTTTTTCTGGCTGTCCATACAAAAGCTTTAATGTTGCCATGGCCGTTGCAACGCAAGAGGGGTGAATCAATATATGCTGTACGGCTTGGAGAGCATCACCGCGAAGTGCCTTTTGGAGACGAACCAAATTTTCAGCATCTGTTAAGCCGCAGACTGCCGTAGACCAATCGTAGGTGGAACTAAACAAAGGCCATTCTGTTGGGTTTCCTCCAAACGCTGGCAAATCTTTTGGAACCGTCTGTCTGGCATTTATTTGCTGGTATGTGAGATCAGTGCTGGAGAGATTTTGTGGTGTATTTAAAAATGATGGTGGAACGCTATCACGCAAATTCGCGGGGAAAAGAGAACTTTGGGATGAAGGCTTATTAATAAATGTTGCATTATTGTTGAGTGTAGATGTGAAGGCGGGCCGAGCTGTGTTGCTCGACATATTATGGGCTATATCTGGTTGGTGTCGTGTTACTGTCTGATGGCCGCTATTAGTAATTGTTAATGACGGATTGTAATTGTCTATAAACGCAGCATTAGAGCTAGCAGTTGGTAAATTATGGTAAGTATTTTCATCGAAGTGGTTGGCAAACAAATCTTGTGTGGTGTCGTTGGAATATGCTGCAGGCTGAGTATTTAGCCACTCACTAACAGAATCTACCAGGGAACTTTCGTTGTCGCTGTGGTCTGCGAATTGTTCTAATATTTGGTATTTTCGATTCAAAAATTCGCGGTCTCGTTCAATCGCAAGCTGTTTTTCTTCCTCAAGGCGTTGTAGTAGCAAGTTTTGTCTGCGGTTCAGTGATTTATCGGAAGAAATGCTTAAATGACTGCGTACAGAGTTAGTGGGACTTGCTGGGCTAGAACTTTGAGAACATGATGAGCAGGTATATATTTGCAAAATATTGGTGACACGAGCACACTCGAAGTGAAAGAGTTTGTGGCATTTGCTGCAACTAATACAGCATGAGCGTGTTGGTTTGTTACATGTTGGGCAAGTTTGTAGTGTATTTATGGGTTGCTCTTTTTGTTGGTTTTGTGGTTGACCCTGTAAGGAAGATGTAGCCATTATTTAGGACTTACGGTTTTTTAGCCAGTTGATGATGCTCCTTCTTCCAAGGTTTGAGGTTAGGTTAACGATTTGATTCGCTGATACCGAGATGAGACTTTGGACGTACTCAAATGGTGTATCAAAATGAATTTTAAAATGTTATTGGGATTTCCCGGACGCCAAGATTCCACTGGATTTTGAACACCAAATACAAAACTCGTTAGGGTTTCCAGATTGGTGTTTTATATTTGAGTATTAAAATTCCTAAATAGTTACAAATCATGAAATAATGAGCACTTAAAACAAAATTCGACATCACTATATTTCTTATACTAACATTTTGGTATGAAAACTTAGCGCCTGTAAATTTTTTAAAAGAATATAATAACTTTTGTGTATCTTTGTTAACACAAAGATATAAAAGATGAATTCCTTATCTTCTTTCAGTGCACTCTTCTTCACCGCGCCTTTTTCGCCAGTAATAGTTTTTCATTCTCCCTTTTACAAAATTTGACAAACAATAAACAAATCACAAGAATTAATAGCAATAACTATTTAAGAATAATCGATAACATAAAATCGACAGTGGCGGTAACAGGTGGTTTATACATATATTTGAGGTCTTTTGTCTTCCGACGTCAATGTTACCTGAACATCATTCTAATTAGGAGGCCAACGTTCTATACCATCACCAGGGATTAGTTCTGTGGTATCGTCTTCCATCGTCCATCGTCGGACAACAGCAGCTGGAAAAATTCTCTTTCCATATCATACTAACACTATCTCTATCAGTTACCAGATTTCCTTCTTCAGTGCTCAAGCATGTACCTGCACCAAAGCCATAGGTTTCATGCTTGATTCTTTGGTCGAAATCTTCGGACTTCCTTTTTATACCCACCATCGAAGGATGAGGGTATATTCATTTTGACATTCCGTTTGCAAAAATCTAAGACGATCTAGCCATGCCCGTCCGTCTGTCTGTTGAAATCACACTACAGTCTTTAAAAATAGAGATATTGAGCCGAAACTTTGCACAGATTCTTTTTTAATCCACAGGCAGGTTAAGCTCGAAGATGGGTTATATTAGACTATATCTTGATATAGTCCCTATATAGACCGATTCGCCTATTTTAGGTCTTAGGCCCATAAAAGCCACATTTATTATCCGATTTTATTGAAATTTGGGACAGTGAGTTGTGTTAGGCCCTTCCACATCTTTCTTTAATTTGGCCCAGATCGGTCCAGATTTGGATACATCTGCTATATGTACCGATCCCTCGATTAAAGTCTTGCGCCCATAAAAGTTTAGGACAGTGAGTTGAGTTGGGCTATTCGACATTCTTCTCCAATTTGGCTCAGATCGGTCCAGATTTGGATATAGCTGCCATATAGACCGATGTCTCGATTTAAGGTTTTGGGCCCATAATAGGCGCATTTATTGTCCGATGTCGTCGATATTGGGGACAGTGAGTTGTGTTAGGCCCTTCGACATCTTTCTTTAATTTGAGAGGGAGTTCCGTAAGGCTCTTCGAAAACTTTCTGCAACTTTGCCCAGATCGGTCTAGATTTAAATAAAGCTGCCATATAGACCGATCTCTCGATTTAAGGTTTTGGGCCCATAAAAGGCGAATTTATTGTCCGAATTCGCAGAAATTTAGGAGATTGAGTTCCGTAAGGCTCTTCGAAAAATGTCTGCAATTTAGCCCAGATTGGTCCAGATTGGAATATAGATGCCATATACACCGATCTCTCGATTTAAGGTTTTGGGCCCATAAAAGGCGCATTTATTGTCCGAATTCGCCGAAATTTAGGAGAGTGAGTTACGTCGAAGACTTTCTGCAATTTGGCCCAGATCGGTCAACATTTGAATATAGGATATAGACCGATCTCTTTATTTAAGGTTTTGTACCCATAAAAGGCGAATTTGTTGTCCGATGTCGACAAAATTTGGGACATTGAGTTAAGTTAAATCCCTCGACATACTTCTGTAATATGGCACAGATCGGTCCAGATTTGGATAAAGCTTGTATATAGACCGTTCGCTAGATTTAAGGTTTTGGGGCCATAAAAGGCGCATGTATTTTTCGATTTCGCCGAAATTTGGGATCGTAAGTTGTGTTAGGCTCTTCGACATTTTTCTGCAACTTGGTCCAAATCGGTTCAGATTTGTTATGCTTTTCGACATCAGGCCCGGCCAAACTAAACACCTTTCTACCTGTTCTTTTTGCGTTGCTACTGATTGCAGCGTTCCTCTGTGTGCTGCATTCTTGGCACCAGTAGAATTTCTACACTCTTGGTCATACCATAGGTGGCTTCTGGTACCCAAAATTTTCATGGGGCAGGCAATGGATTTTCACTGCGTTGTTATGTCATCGGGACAAGAAGGGCTTTTATCAAGCAGTTGGGTCAGTCGAGTGGAGTATGCCCTTGCCATCTGTTGTGTTTGTAGCTTTTCAAAGTCCAGCTTCTGTGTAGCGTCGTATGGTACTTTTATTGCCAGGCTCAAACGGGTGTGAACCTTTTCTGAAACAAGTTAATGATCCGAGTGGGGAGGGGAATGGAAAACAATTAAGGATTTTGTAAGTAGCACGGAATTCCTAACTTAACATTTTTTTTCGAGGTTAACAAGCTGATTACTGGCTTAGGTGTATGTCCATAGAGGCATGGGACGGATTTATATCTGCACCCTCTTTTCAACTTAATCGAACCTAATGAATCTATGCTCCCTCCATGGATCGATCGTACATCTAGCACGCTGGATGAATGCCTTCCGTCTATCACAATGTGATCAATTTGGTTTCTCATGTTTTGATCGGTTGACAGCCATTTGGCTTTTGTGAATATTTTTGTGTCGAAATTTGGTGTTGCTAACTACCACATTTTTGGTCGCGGCGAAATCTATTAGCCTCAATCCATTATCTATCGTAATCTTAAGCCACTAGAGGAGGCTAAATTTTGCCACTGTTAGTCCTAAGATATTTTCCTTCCCTGTCTTCGCATTAAAATCTCTCAGAACGATTTGAATACCATGGGCTGCGCAGCGGTCATATTCTCTTGCTAGGCGTTCGTAGCAAATATCCTTTGTCTGCTCGTCCTTGCCTTCCGTCGGGGCCTGGGCAAATATAAGGCTGAAGTTTAAAAACTGGGTTTTTATGCATATTGGTGATAGCCTCCCATCCACCGGAGTTGTGGCTGAAAACAAGGTGTTAACATTTTCGACTAAACACAAATTTGCTACAAAATGCATGCTTCTTGTCATGGCAGCTTTAGTAACCAATCGGGAATAGGAGGCAATTTTTGGTTCTGATATCATTGCTTGGTTTTCTTCTGCGAGGTCTGGTCTTTGAATTTCATGTTTAAATCTTTATAACATTGAGTGATATTATAAGGATAGTCTTCGGTTAATACATGAACTTAAGAATGAAAGAATTACTGCTTAAAAACATTAAAAGTTCAGTAGACACTCATTGATGTTCCATATATTTAATGTAATGGGTTGCCCAAAAAGTAATTGCGGATTTTTCATATAGTCGGCGTTGACAAATTTTTTCACAGCTTGTGACTCTGTAATTGCATTCTTTCGTCTGTCAGTTATCAGCTGCTACTTTTAGCTTGCTTTAGAAAAAAAGTATAAAAAAAGTATATTTGATTAAAGTTGATTCTAAGTTTTATTAAAAATGCATTTACTTTCTTTTAAAAAATCCGCTATTACTTTTTGGGCAACCCAATAGTATCTCGAAAGGAATATACAAAAAGGGAAGAGACAATCCTTGTCACAGTTTCAGAATTTGCAAAGTAGTCTTCTTGGAGGCTTCACTTTAGAAGACATACGTTTCTTCTATTACACGGCTTTGAGTCGCTGTTATAAGGCCTGATTTAAGCAGGACTTACTAATACCCCTTTGGGGAAGTTCGTTACCGTTTGGTGTTGTTGTAACCCCATTACCGGTCTATAAAACTTTATGCAAGGCAGTTATATCTGCCTTGTACTTCTCCAATACATCCGGCAGTGCGTATACTGCACCTTCTCTATAAAGGACCCGGAAATTCCAGGTGCGGATCATATTCTTTTTATAACTGCCACCATAGGATAGGGGTATATTAATTTCGTCATTCTGTTTGTAACTTCTCGAAATACTCGTCTAAGACCCCATAAAATATATATATTCTTGATCGTTATGACATTTTTAGTCGATCTAGACATGTTCATGTCCGTCCGTCTGTCCGTCCGTATGCAAAGGAGTAAAGTTAGCACCTGGAAATTTTGCACAAATACTTCCTATTAGTGTGAGTCAGTTGGGATTGTAAATGGCCCATATCAGTCCATGTTTTGATATAGCTGCCATAAAAATCGATCTCGGATCTTGACTTTTTGAGCCACTAGAGGACGCAATTCTTATCCGATTTGGCTGAACTTTTGCATCAGGTGTTTTTTTGTGATTTCCAAAAACTATGCCGAGTATAGATGAAATCGGTCTATAACCTGAAATAGCTGTCATATTAACCATGTCATGACTTTCAACAACTGTGACAAATATGGTTCAAATCGATCTATAACTTGATATAGCTCTTATATGAACCATCTTGGCTTCTTCAGCCTTTAGAGGGCGCAATTAGTATCAGATTTGGCTGAGATTTTAAACAATGACTTCTACTATGGTCTCCAACGATCCATTCAATTATGGTTTGAATTGGACCACTACTTCATATATATCCAATAGAAAAGCAATTATTTTCTTTTATCCTTTGTTTGCCTAAAAAGAGATACCGGGAAAAGAACTCGACAAATGCGATCCATGGTGGAGGGTGTATAAGATTAAGCCCGGCCAAAATTTGCACACTTTAATTTGTTTTCATTGGCGTAAGTCGTCAACGTTAGGGGAGTCCGTTTTTATACCCTCCACCATACGATGGGAGTATACTAATTTCATCATTCTGTTTGTAACACCTCGAAATATGGGTCTGAGGCATAAAGCATATATTCTTGATCGTCATGTCATTTTAAGTCGATCTAGCCATGTCCGTACGTCCGTCCGTCTGTCCTTCTGTTCGTTGGTTCGTCTGTCTGTCCAAAGCACGCTAACTTTCGAAGGATTAAAACTAGCCACTTGAAATTTTGCACAAATACTTCTTATTAGTGTAGGTCGGTTGGGATTATAAATGGGTCAAATCGGTCCATGTTTTGATATAGCTGCCATATAAACCGATCATGGGTCTTGACTTCTTGAGCCTCTAGAGGGCACAATTCTCGTCCGATTTGACTGAAATTTTGCACGTAGGGTTTTGGTATCACTTTCAATAACTGCGCTAAGTATGGTTAAAGTCGGTCCATGTTTTGATATAGCTGCCATATAAACCGATCTTGGGTCTTGACTTCTTGAGCCTCTAGAGGGCGCAGTTCTCGTCCGGTTTGACTGAAATTTTGCACGTAATGTTTTGGTATCACTTCCAACAACTGTGTTTAGTATGATTCAAATCGGTTAATAATCTTGTATAGCTGTCATATAAACCGATCTTGGATCTTGACTTCTTGAGCCAATAGAGCGCGCAATTCTCATCTGATTTTGCTGAAATTTTGCATGAGGTGTTATTTTGAGACTTCCAACAACTGTGCTAGGTATGGCGCAAATCGTTACATAACCTAATATAGCTGCCATATAAACCGATCTGGGATCTTGACTTCTTGAGCCTCTGGAGGGCGCAACTCTCATCCGATTTGGAAGAAATGTCCTTCAACGGCTTCTCTCATGACCTTCAACATACGTGTCTAAAATGGTCTCAATCGATTAATAGCTTGATACAGCTCCCATATAAACATATATCGCGATTTTGCTTGTTGAGTCCCTACAAGGCGCAATTCTTATCCGAATGAACTGAAATATTACACAATGACTTCTACAATGCTCTGCATTGATTTATGGTCCGAATCGGACCACAACTTGATATAGCTCCAATAGCATAACAGTTCTTATTCAATATTCTTTGTTTGCCTAAAAAGAGATACCGGGAAAAGAACTCGACGAATGCGATCCTTGGTGAAGGGTATATAAGATTAGGCCCGACCAAACTTTGTACACTTTTACTTGTTGTCGTTAGGGTAGGTCGTCAGCGTTAGGTGAGTCTCTTTTTACTATTATTTTGTTTCTCGTGATAATCCTTATAATTTACTGGGGGAGGGTTAGTGGCCCAGCGCCCTAACCCATTCATTTGAGCTCGCAAATGTATCCCTCGATGTCGCGAGCCGCTTGCTCCAAAATCTGATGCTCATCTTCAGCCGCTCCAAACCTGGGAACAGACACTGATGTTGGCCATTGTTTATTTGAAGGCTCCCATAACTAGCCTCGTCATGTCGAGTATCGTTGTCACACAGTATATAAGTAAAAGTCAGAGCCAGCCGACTTCTCACTGGCACTCTCCTTTCGAATTGTTATGAAGATATGAGTTCTTGTAGTCAAGTAAATGCAAGCCATATCATTATTAGCGTTGATTAGCCCCTAGATCTTTATGACTAGAATGACGCCCTAAGGCGGGAGATATTATTTCTTTGAGTTTTTATCATTTTCCATAAAATAACATAACTTTCCTCTTCCAATTTCATTTTCCAAGTGTCTTCAGTTCCTGTGTGATATTTAGAACTGTCAAATAAACTATATGAAAAATCCGCAATTACTTTTTGGGCAACCAAATATTTTAAAGCTTCATTAAGTTTTGTGAATAAGCCCGTAAACTTATAGAAAATATAAATTTAGTATCTTGGCTGCTATTGCCATCAGCTTTATTTTTATATTTCTCTATTTATATCGATATTTTTTGCTTAGTTACCAATCATATACAAATTATGTGGAAAATTGCGGTGTGATGGCTAACAATTTAGTTGTCGTTTCACTGCCTCTTTTTGCCTCTCAAATCTATTGTAAAAATAACTTCACAATCACAATTTACCTAACGAACTGACAATGGCAACGGCAGTCGTGTGGACATTAACAATATCTTTGTCAACATGTATTAAGCCATGCTAAACTTCTAATAACGCTTATTGTAATGTGTGTACGTATGGCTATGACTGTGTAGGGGAAACTTTCATACAAAACTAAAACGTTGACAATATCAAGTTTTCCGTTCCACATTTTCATTTTTTGCTGATTTAACCTAAAGCTGAGTTCTAAGAATGTGCTGGCGTTAGTGTGTGTGTGTGTGTGTGTGTGTGGGAGTGTTTGCTGAGAAACTTCTTACTATTCCTTCAAAGGAACAGAAAAAAAAATATTAAGTGTGAAATGAAGAAAGTATCCGCAAGGACGTGGCAAAATGAAAAGTTTATGCAAAACTAGTAACTCATCTGAACGAGTGGTCGTGTGCAGGGGACACTATCATGACAACTACAACAAGAAGGTAAGGCAAAGCAGCTAGTCAGCTACACACAGAAAAATTAGGTTAAAATTAAGTTAGGTTGAAAAGAGGGTGCGTATATTAATCCGCCCCATGCCACTATGGACACACACCTAAAATTTTCAGAATTAATTCTGACTCTTGTACATCTCAATTTGCTCACACTCAAGCCTACTTCATGGAAAATGAGGCGAAATTCGTACTTGGGTTGCCCAAGAAACCCATGGTACGACCAAAAGTGTCGAGATGCTACTGAAGCGAAGAATGCGGTATACAAGGCGACCCTGCAATCAATAGCAATACACTACTTGAAGGAAAGCTATCGTGAGAAAAGGAGAGGGAAGAAACGCCAAAGACAGTTAGTTCTTTTCAGCAGGAGAGAATGTGTCATTTACAGAAAGCGCAAAATTCCTGGGTGTTTTGCTGGTCAGGAAATTGAACTTCAAATCTAACATTTTGGAAAGAATAAGAAAGGCAACTCTTGCCCTATACACCTGCAAGAGAGCCATTGGCAAAAGTTGGGGGTTTAGACCGCGCGTCATGCATTGGGTATATACTGCAGTTCTCAAACCTATAATGCTATATATGATATTGTGGTCTGGTGGACGGTGTTTCAAAGGTCCAACTACTGTTCAATACTCAACGGGATCCAAAGGATGGCTTGTTTGTGCATCACAGCTGAACTGAGGACGTATACATCTGCAAGAGAGCCATTGGCAAAAGTTGGGTGTTAAGACCGCGCGTCATGCATTGGCAATATACTGCAGTTATCATACCTATAATGCTATATATGGTGTTGTGGTCTGGTGGACGGTGTTTCAAAGGTCAAAAACTGTTCAATACTCAACGGGATCCAAAGGATGGCTTGTTTGTGCATCACAGCTGCACTGGGACGACACCATCTTATGCACTGAATGTAATGCTACATCTAATGCCCCAGGACATTGCGGCTAGACAAATTGCTGCGACCACTGCCGTGAAGTTAAGGGAGCTTCCTCTTTGCTCATGTGGCGGCTACGAACACTGTGTTATCCTTGATACAATATTCGATGTTCCAGGTCGTGTGGATTACACCCTACCTGATTGATGATATCCCTGGTTAAAGATGTTACATAGACTACAGATATCCGGTTCCAAACTAGACGACCAGGTCGGTTTTGGGGTGCATTCTAAAGATCTAGATCTGGTCGTATCGAGAAGGTTACCCGACCACTGCAGTGTATATCAAGCGGAGATTCTTACAATTAAAAAAGTGATGGGAGGGCTATGATACAATGTCATAGCGACGATTGGCATAAATATCTTCTCAGATAGCCAGGCAGTCCTTAAATCTCTGGCGAACGTATTTCTGAACACCAAAACCGCCCTCTACTGTCGCAGATATTTCAACGAATTGGCTGAACTGTTCATAATCCACCTGTTTTGGGTGCCGGGCCTCAGAGATATCCCAGGGAATTGTAAAGCGGATGAGCTTGCGAGACTGGGAACTATCTTAAACATTTTAGGGATACTGAAATCAGTGGGTATGCCTCTAGAGACATGTTAGCTTAGTGTTCAGGATCTGGCCCAAAGGACAACGAACGATAGATGCTCACAAAGAGGAGGCTGTGAGCATTCCAAAACTATGTGGCCTAATCAAGACTTGAAGAAATCTACCGCTTTGCCGTCACTGGCTAGAACAGACGTCCCAGTCATTGTGTACGTCACGTCGGAAAACATGCTGACAGAGTGAAGGCAGAGTGTCAGCAACGACTTTTGCAGAAGCTGCGAGGACATCGAAGAAGAAGAGACTATAGAACACCGTCTGTGTGTGTATCCCGCATTAGCAGTTAGAAGAGGTTCCACTTTAGGTTCTCATTTCTTTGAGAACCTGTCTGATTTAGCGGATGTGAACATTCGCAAGTTATTGGACTTTTTAATTGATCTAAATGGTTCAACGATAGAAACTAGAAGGCATCTTCCTTTTTCTATTCTTGTGGTATTACAATGGACGAAAATGTCTAAGTGAGTCTGATGGAAGACTAGCACTTATACCTAACCTAACCTACTTGTTTATGGTTTGGAATTTAGGCCAATCCTAAAGTCCGTGGCCTAAAAATCAAGTCCGTGATTTGGATTGCTAATAAAAATTTCAAGAACTTTGCCCAAAAAAATTTCTTATGATAACTCAGTCGAACCATAAATACTTCAAATAATATTGACAGTCTTTTTTTTTGCACTGTATAGAAAAATATGGGCTCATATTGCCTACTATAAAGATGCTGGTTTTGTAAGTAAAGCATTTTTGCGCCAACAATAAACTGGAATACTATGCAATTTTTTTTTTCTTCACTTTGAAAATGCCTTTGCGTCAAGTTATTTGCAATGACCAACGGCCGTGTTGAATTGCTGCCCCTGTTCGAATCACTTGCAACCGGCTTCTTGCGACAACTCCTCGAAAAGCAACGGAAGGAAAGTTAGACCAATATTTTCATTCTTTAAAAATGATACAAAGCGTTAGCAAAAGTTTGCAGTTTCTTTTTTCTTAGTTTTCTCAATGCAGCATTTGGTTATTTCTAAAAGAATTCAAAGAAAAGTTTCTCACAAAGCGTTTATTAAACAGAATAAATTTGAAATAGATTTAAAAAAGCAAAAAATATGCATATTAAATATATCATGGAGACATGAAAAATTGCAAATTTGGCTTAAATGGGAGAAAAACATGTCACTTAAATGCTTAACTTGACGTCTTTAATGAAAACCGGAGAACGTTTTATAAATTTTTAAAAATAAATGCAGATATAAACATTTTTGAAGGTGACATGCTATTGGTTAGCATGGTATGTGGCGTTTATATTTTCAATCACAATCCTTGCGACAATAGCAAAAACAACTGTAATCCCTTGAAATGTTTTCAATGTTTTCTTATATTTTTTTCACAAGCTCTTAATGCTTTAAATCTCGCAAAAATTACCTGCGTTATTAATAACTACAGCTCGCAATTCGCCGGAATGCATTTGCACTCACCCAACCCTCATGGCGTATACGTGATATTAAAACTGTTGCATTTTAATGAACACCACTCATACGCACCCTAGTCCCATGAAGTGTATTTTTAATAGCCACCAACATAAAATAGGGGTCATATTCTTTTAGACATTCCGTTTGCAACACATCCAAATATCAATTTCCAACCCCAAAAATCTTACATATAAAATTAAATTTGTGTTTGTTTGTATGTTTGTTTGTTTGTTTGTCGGTTTGTTTGTTTGTTCCGTATAGACTCAAAAACGGCTGAACCGATTACCTTGAAATTTTCACAGATTGTGTTGGTTGGTCTGGAAGGAAACATGCAAATGCAAATTTTGTCCATGAACATTCCACTAAGGAACAGGGGCAAACTTCTCACATATCAATGAGTGCAGTCCGATTGAAGTTTAAGTTCAATGATAAGGGGCCTCCTTTTTATAGCCGAGTCCGAACGGCGTGCCACAGTGCGACACCTCTTTGGAGAGAAGTTTTATATGGCATAGTACCTCACAAATGTTGCCAGCATTAGGAGGGAAAACCACCGCTGAAAATTTTTTCTGATGGTCTCGCCAGGATTCGAACCCAGGCGTTCAGCATCATAGGCGGACATGCTAACCTCTGCGCCACGGTGGAAGGAAATATATGCTATATAATTTTTTGATATAGGAAGGGGAGCGGACCCTCCCCCTTACCCCAAAAGTACCACCCAAAAATAAAAGTGGACTGATCGGGATAATATGGCACTCAAATGAAAGGTATTCAGGAGTAGAGAACGAATTTCATATTAAAAAATGGGTCCAAGTAACTGGGGGGCCGCCCCAACCCCAAAACCCCCTAAAATAGTTTCTTTTTGACGAACATGACAATAGGGGACTAAAATGAAAGGTATTCTGGAGTAGATTGCGAATATGGTCAGGAAGGAGAAATAGACTTTATAGTTTGTTGATTTTGGAAGGCGGCGGACCCTCCCCCTTTACCCAGAAACACTACCCAAAATCAATAGTGGACCAGTCGGTACAATATGGGTATCAAATGAAAGGTATTGGAAAATAGAATACGAATATGGTATTAAAATTTGGATCTAAGTACCCATCGGGCCGCCCCAAAATATGGGTCCAAGTAACTGGGGGGCCGCCCCAACCCCAAAACCCCCTAAAATAGTTTCTTTTTGACGAACATGACAATAGGGGACTCAAATGAAAAGTATTCTGGAGTAGATTGCGAATATGGTCAGGAAGGAGAAATAGAGTATATAGTTTGTTGATTTTGGAAGGGGCGGACCTTCCCCCTTTACCCAAAAACACCACCCAAAATCAAAAGTGGACCAGTCGGGACAATATGGGTATCAAATGAAAGGTATTGGAAAATAGAATACGAATATGGTATTAAAATTTGGATCTAAGTACCCATCGGGCCGCCCCAACCCAAAAATTCTCCCTAACAGATATATTGGGCGTTAATGTCAATATGGGCAATATGGGGCTCACATTAAATGGATTTGGGAGTGCAGCACGAATTTGATATCCATATTTTGAATATCTGAGTGCCATCCCTCCCCTAAAAAGCACTTCCCATTACCCTAATTTTCAAAACCACCAGATCTCGGAGAATGGTAATGCGATTCGTTCGATTTTTTTTTTGCACTCTCACAGTCAATACAAAACATGGTTGGGTCGGGTGCCTCGGGGGCCATCCAAAACTCATCAAATGGGTATATGGACCAATCACGATAACATAGAGCTCAAACGAAAGGTGCTGGAGGGAAAAACGAATTTGATATCCAATTGAAGAGCCATGTGTTTGGGGAACTGCCGCACCCGAAAACACCGCCCTTTTATATAAAAGCGATTTTATGTTTAAATTGATTGATTTTTGGGAAATTGATCCTCATTTTCGGGACAAAGTGCCTGGAGTCCATCCCACCCTCAAACAGAATTTATTTACCGATCATGCGATTATGGGGCTCATATAAAATGTATTTGAAAGTAGAGCACGAAGCGTATATTAACATTAAGGGCCAAGTGTTTCTCTAAACCGTAAATATTTACCAATACGATAATATAGAACCCAAAAGAAAGGTATTTAGAAGAGAAGTAAAATTTTATCCAGCAACCGAGAAGGGGCACACTTCTCACACATCAATGAAAGCTTTTCGATTCAAGTTTAAACTCAATGATAAGGGACTTTTTTATAGCCGAGTCCAAATACGGTGCCGCAGTGCGACATCTCTTTGGGGAGAATTATTTACATGACCATGCATGGAAAATTACGGCAGCATTAAGAGGGGATCACCACTGCTTTATATGTTGTCCGATGTTATCGACAGGATTTGAACACAGGCGTTCAGCGTTATAGGCGGACATAGGCTACAGTGGCACGTATTTAATATACACATTCAGGGCGAAGTGTTCCAACCCTAAATGATATTAGGGAGGAGAAGGCACAGCGGAACGGGCCCGGTTCGGCTAGTTATATTATTTTTAATCGTCGCATAATTTTAAAGCGATTAAACGATGACTGTGTCTCTGTCCGTCCGTCAGTTGTAACCACGCTACAGCCTTCAAAAAAATACATCTAACTGAAATTTCGCACAGAGATCCATATTTGTTCAATACGCAAGTTAAGTTATTGAATGGACCAAATCCAACCATAAAGCTGTAGTATAGACCGATCCTGCGATTTAGAGTCTTAAGCCCATAAAAGCCGCACCAATTAGCTGATTTCGCTAAAATTAGGCACAGTGAGTTGCTTTAAGCCTCCCGACATCCGATCCAAATATGGTCTAGATCAGACTATATTTACATATAGGTGCCATATGAACAATCTGACGATTTAAGGTCAAAAGTCCATAAATGCCACATTTGTAAACCGATTTCATTGAAATTTAAAGCAGTGAGTTATTCCGTCCCGCTGTTTGACCTGAATATGGTGCAGATCTGACTATATATACATATTGCTGCCATTAGATAGATCCACCGAAAAAAGGTCTAATATCCCTGATTTCCCGATTTCCCTGAAATATTTTAACCTCCTCTTATCTGACCTGAATATGGTACAGATTCCACCATATTTAGATATAACTGCCTTATAGACCTATCCTCCGAAATAGGGTCTAAAGGCCGCAAAAGGCGAATTTGTTATACGATTTCGATGGAATTTGAAACAGTAGATTATATTAAAATTCCTGAAATCTATACCAAATATGGTCCAGATCGGACTATATATTTAGATAGAGCTGCCATATACACCGATCTGCTGATTAATGGTCTTTATCTTTAAAACCGCATCTGACACTCGATTTCACCGAAATATGGAATAGTACTATATTTTAAGCCTCTCCTCGCTTGACTCGAATATGGTCAAGATCGGACCGTATATAGATATAGCTGTCATATAGACCGATGTTGCAATTTAGGGTCTCAATCCCATAAAAAGCGAATTTATTGCCCGATTTCGCTGAAACTGTGAATTTTATAAGAGTTCTAGGGACCCGAATCAAACATGATCCAGAACAGCCCATATTTGGTTATAATAATGGATATGGGCGGTCCGAGCTTTCCGGCCATTTAAGCCGGCCGGACGTGACGGAATTATCTCGGCACTGCTGCAGGAGTCTCTTGGAGTTACCCTGCCCTGCCTTGAGCGGATCTTCCGAGCGAGC
Organism: Stomoxys calcitrans; assembly: GCF_963082655.1. Classification (NCBI taxonomy): domain Eukaryota; kingdom Metazoa; phylum Arthropoda; class Insecta; order Diptera; family Muscidae; genus Stomoxys; species Stomoxys calcitrans. The sequence goes on along the minus strand of NC_081555.1, from coordinate 109,000,025 downwards.
CGGGAATGGTCTTACATATCGAGGGCATGGTGGGAAATAAAGGTGGTCTTTATCACCTAAGCGGGAATAATAAACCATAGTACGACGAAGGATTAAAGCCCTATAAGTCTTATCATTGTTTTTAGTGAAAACACTGGAAAGACTGATTGATCTGCAGGTGAGAGGTGGACTGACGCCGGAGAACTTCGGTGGGGCACAACACGCATATCTCAAAGCAGGTCGGTGGAGATAGCCGTTCACGAGTACAGGAGGTCGAGACGACTCTCCGCCACAAGGAGTACAACTTGGCGGCCTTCTTGTATATTGAGAGGGCCTTCAATAATGTGGAGATAGGAGCGATAGTCGCCGCAATGAACCCACGTGGATTCACCCTATAATCTCATAATGGGCCGATAATATGCTTTATGGCAAGATTATTAATGCGAATCTGGGAGATAGTGTGGTCAGAAGGCGGGTGACCAGAGGAACGTCCCAAGGAGGAGTGTTCTCGCGGATTCTATGAAACCTCCTGATTAATGCAATCCTGATGGCTATCGGTGGGGACGGCACGAGGATTACTGCTTATGTGAACGTCGTGGTGCTGCTGGTCCGAGGCAGGTTTCTGTCGACGATCACTGAGAACATGAAAGGGTCACTGAGGAGGTTGTCACGATGGACTACCAGAAATGGGTTGAGGTCCAAACCAGAGAAGACAGAGCCGGTGCTCTTAACGCGTAGGTATAAGATACCGGAGATCAGACTCCCGTCCTTGGATGGAGTCAGCCTGCGGCTGTCGAAGAAGGCGAAGTACCTTGGCATAGTCCCCGATTCGAAACTGTGCTAAAAGAGAAACACCTAGGAATGAAGCCAAAGGGCATAGCGCGTTTTACCCCTGCAGGAGGATGTTCGGTACGAAGTAGGGGGGATTACCAAGATGATATATTGGATGTATACGGCCATCGTGAGACTAGTAATGACTTATGGATCACTGGTATGGTGGAATGCCGTAGAAAAGAAGACGCGTGCGAGGGAGTTAGACAAGGTCCAGAGACTGTTCTTCATCGGGGTCACAGTGGCATTGAGATTCGAATCGTAGGCAGGCCTGTAGGCGATGCTGGATATGCAGCCTATTGAGGCCTATATTCAGAACTGCGCCGCCAGGGTCGTGTTTAGGCTGAAGGTACTCGGCATGCTGAAGGAGTATGGTTGTGCCCACTGTAAGATTCTGGGTATTATAGATGCGGAGGGTAGATTGAGGAGGAACTCCGACTACCTGGCACCAGTGCCAACTGGAGTGAGGACATTGGCGATTCGATTTCCTGAGAGGGATAAATGATGGGCGAATGCTGTACTTGAGGAGGATGCGACCTCGATCTACATAGATTGCTACAAGATGGAATCAGGGACTGGATTCGGGGTCTACTCTGATGCACTCAATATCAGAATGTCTCTGAGACTGCCGGGCGAGTGCACGGTCTTTCAGGCAGAGGTCTGTGCCATTGCTGTGGCCGCAAGAAATTCTGGTAAGAGATTTAACGCCCTTGAAACTTGGAATTTATGTGAACAGTATGGCGGCGCTCAAGGCCTTAGGGTCGAGGATGGTAAGGTCAAGATGCGTGGCGGATTGTTTGGAGTCCTTGGATAGGCATCGGGCCCACGAAGTGACGCTGACATGGCTCCCTGGGCATGAGGGGATTCCAGGGAACGAGAGGGCGGACATGTGCACCAGGAGGGATTCGTCTACACCGGGCGGACTAGTCATCGGTCTTGCCGACGTGCCATTTGTCGAGCTACTGAACACAGTAGAGGGCATGGCCAGAGCGGCGTCGGTGGCGAGGTGGGACTCGGTAGATGCTTTGCCGGGCTGCAAAGGCGCTATGGCCGGTCATCGACCGGAGGAGGATGAGAGAGTTGCTGGCGTTCGATAAGAGGTCGATGAGAACCTTAAAAGGAGTCATCAAGCTCCTATAGGTGAGCAAGCTTGTTCCGGTCCAAAGAACCGATCGCCGCGGAAACAGAGTGTCCATTGGTTATTTAAAGGCGCCAATAACTCGCCTTGTCATATCGAGCATCACAGGCACTCAGTATTTGTGCAAGAGCCGGTGCCAGACGACCTCTCACTGAGACTCTCCGCTTGTTACCGCTTATAATCAGCGACTGCCGTTGCAGCTACTCCGTATGAAGCATTCCACTTTCTGCAACCTGTGGACGCACGAGGTAGCTCGCAGCTAAGCTTCTCGTGACAGCAAAGAACACCACACAGAACGGACCTCAAAGTTACAGCTTGTGTGGTGCACACAGCTATCCCGTGCCGGGCCATGGGTCATAACCGGACACTGTGCCATAGGTCGCATGGCGGAGCGCATGAGAATGCAGCACAGTGACTTCTCTAAGAGTTTTCTCGATGAGGATGAAGAGGAGACTATTGAGAACTTGCTGTGCTCGTGTCCGGGTCTGCAGGGACGTAGCCTCTCCTTTCTGGGGAGCCGTTTCTTCTGTGATCTAGCTGAACTTGCGGACGTACCTCTGATAGGTCTCCTGAGGTTTTTGAAGGAATACGATGGTTCCGACAGGGGGTGCCATAAGTCTCAGATTAGGTTAAGTGGGGATGGGCGTTTCTTAGACCTTCCCCTCGGGTTCACCATTCCTCCTGTCTTTCTTTTATTCGTTTTATTCGTTCA